>NC_056546.1:29368424-30113424 GCF_910596095.1 Thunnus maccoyii
TTGATTTGTGTTTACATAAATGGAGTCTGATGTCTTTCAACATTTAAAAGGGTAATATTTACCCTCTCCTTGTCCTGACAGGCCTTGGCAGTGAGGAACAGTTAGCTTTGTGAAGATAGAGGAAGACAAGGGATGTTAACAGTTGGACATGTGAAGTATCCCTTGTAATGCTCTTGTTGAGCCGGGAAAAGTGACAGTAATAACGCTGCAGTAATGGGGGACTATAAATAGCAATGAAGTTGTCAGGGATGATTTTATGTCAGTTTATGTGAATTCTCAGTCTACTACAAAGATTGATAAATAATGAATGGAGATAGTAAGCTAAGCTCGCACTTAAAGATGCACTCCCCACTGACAGATTTATTGAGACGCAACAGTGTTCGCATAACCACAAGCTGACAAGAGTGAGTGTATACATGTTTCCTGACTTTACAGCTGCAAGATCCCACTGTTTTTAAATCATAATTACATAACATACATGTCAAGGTTATATTATACTTTATGTGTCTGCATGTTTGTGTGTAAATCCCTGGTTGGCATGCAAGTGCCTTTGCAGCAACAGGCCAAGCTGTGTGTGGCCAAGCAGTAGGGAGCATCAGAACAAGAAGGCTACATGTACGAACAAATCTTTAATACTTCCAACTGAACTGACTATGCTGAATCACCACTGTCACTGACCAGTAGCTTTTAGTGGAGCTCCTCACTGGTGACTGAGCAGCGATGTCAGCTCACCTGGGTGTGTTACATTCTCGTTATAAACTTATTAAAAGACTGCAAAAGCCTAAGATCTGTGGTGGAAAGTAACTAGGTACATTTACTCAAGTACTGTACTTAAGTACAATTTTGAGGTACTTGTACTTTACTTGAGTATTTCCATTTGATGCTACTTTATACTTTGACACCACTACATTTCAGAGGGAAATATCATACTTTCTACTCCACTACATTTATTTGACAGCTTTAGTTACCTTTCAGATGAAGATTTGACACAATGGATAATATAACAAGCTTTTAAAATACAACACATTGTTAAAGATGAAACCAGTGGTTTCAAGCCTTTTTGGCTTTTGACATTTTACAAAAAGCAGTGTGTAGTTGGGGTCACATTTCACATGTCTATGAGTTGTTAACAGCTCCACCAAATAGTGATTTTTCCCTCTAAACTTCTCACATGCTTTCATTTCAATAAATGTTCAAATGATCCAGTATTTCAGCAAAAATCAAAGATTAGAGAAAAAGTCCAAAAACTGAAAACAGATTTGTGTATCTGAACTTTGTTTTTTCTTCTTTCCTCTCCCATTAATCATCTCACGACCCCTCAGATTTATCTGCTGACCCTTTGGAGGGGCCTGACCCCTAGGTTGGGAACCGCTGGACTAAACTAGCTAACTGTATATAAAGTAGTTCAAACTAGCTCCACCTCCAGCAGCTACAACAGTAACATGCTGCTCTAACACTGATACTTCAGTATTAATGATCTAATGACGTCATATGTAATAAAATATCAGTCCAGTGGACCAAACCACTACAAGCTGATAATACTTATGTACTTTCACTTAAAAGTTCAGTATGTAAGATTTAGTGGCATCTAGCAGAACGGACATGGCAGAAATGGAATATAATATTGATAAGTATGTTTTAATTAGTGTATAATCACCTGAAAATAAGAATCGTTGTGTTTTTGTTACCTTAGAATGAGCCCTTTATATCTACAGAGGGAGTGGGTCCTCTTCCATGGAGGCTGCCATGTTGCACTGCCATGTTTCTACAGTAGCCCAGAATGGACAAACCAAACACTGGCTCTAGAGAGGGTCGCTGTAGGTTTTCTTACAGATGTGGAGGGGAAGGGGAAGGGTATTCATTCATTCATCTGCAACCTCACTGCTAAAAGCCACTAAATCCTACACACTGGTCCTTTAAATAGGATTTTCCATGCAGGACTTTTACTTGCAACATAATATTTTTGCATCTCTGTACTGGTAGTACAGAGATGTTAAATGCTTCTTCAACCACTGCCTAAGATACAGTCACGATGTAATAACTCTGTTGCAGGTAGATGAGCTATTAATTGTATAAATAGTGCTGGGACTAGTTTAGTAATGAACTGAATGTACCAGCTTGAACCAACAACAGACTGAACTGCAGACATAAAGAGCGCTGAACACTGAGGTGGTATGAATGATGATGCGTTCACTTCCACAAGTGCATTTGAACAGTGATGCACCCCATCAAATAGGAAGCAACACTTTGTTGAACATCTTTAATAATTATTATAACACATGTATTGATGTACAGTACAGTATCTGCTAGAGGTGTTTGTTTCGTGGCTGCTGACTTTTGTCCTTCTAGACTGCTCATCATGATGCTGAGGGGACGAGGGCAGGACTAACACTATAGTTTTTGTACTTTTTATGCTTTAATGATGATAATATTTTCTGCATCAAGGCCAAATGTTAGAGCTGAAAAAGTTGTGGCTTTTAATGTTTTGTCCTTTCATCATTGCTAACCTGAACCTGCTCTGGAGGAACTACTTCAAACTGTATTTTATATCAGGTCATCAAGTCCTTTCCTGTTTCCTTTATAATAATCTCTTTCTTTGTTAACTGACTTCACAGTTTAGTCCTGCTTTAGTCCTCCACTCTTTCCTCTAGCTCACTACATTGTCTGATTGATCACTGTATAACACGGCTACATCCTGCACAACAGTACAAAGGATCAAATGAGAGAGAGCTGAAGAGGTTTGAATGCAGAATCTTTATTGAAAGACCTTGAGCGACATGGTGGTCTGGGCAGGTTAAACTGTGCATGGAAGCACAGACTGGATTGCATTCTCCGTCACGTTTTCTGTTCCGCAGAAGAGAAAGCTGTGAGAGAAGAAAAGCAGATAAAAAGAGAAAGAGGTGGACATAATGAAAAATTAATATTTTGGGTTTCAATTTTGGGTTTTATGCAAATGTGTCTACATAACAGAGCCTTATCTAACTTCTTGATATCTGTACTGAGGAGTAAATCCTAGTGTGGATTGACTGTTTGAAATCTGAGTACACCGTGACACAGTAGTACAGGGAACTGCTGCAGTTTGACATCAGCAGCATGTGAAGTCAAGCAATCACTTCTTCTAAATGTCCAAATGTTTCCTTTGAAGAAATGTAATTCTCATCCTGACATTATGATCACTTCATGAGGACTGCTGTGGCTCTTCATACTGCCACTAGGAGGTGTATTACCAACATGGAAATGCAGAGTAAGAAATGACCTGGAATGGTTGGGACATTTATGCCCTAATACGGATAATATTATTAACCATATTTAATATTAAATGTGTGACTAATATTAATATTAATATGTTGAGCTTGTGAAATGATGAGCATACATGTACAAACATTGAATATGTAGTGACATGTAGTTTTAGAAAATAAAATTAAAATGTCTAAATATCAAAATATAAAACACTGTGTGACAGACGTTACACATGCACACACACACACATAAGTTACAAGTACAGATTTTACAAAATGTGTGTTTGTATTCGGAAACATGGATTCCTTTCTCACATTTTATACAACCACAGGCTTTAAAATTATGACTGAACATCATTTCTTAAATTTAAAACATTAATATTACTTACATCAGCCCACAGAAGCTGTGATGGTTAAATAACATCAGTCATTGATGTTAATTTATTTACTGCCTATATTTATCAGTGTGACACACATAACAACAGAGATAATGAATACATGGTCACTTTACCTCAGACACCTTTAAAAAGGATTTACCTAAATTATACACTGTATATGTCAAATTAAAGTTTTTGTGCAAGGAAAGATACAATCTGAACAATGCATAGAGTGGGATGATTCGACTTTGGAACAGACTTGTGAATATGCCTGAACATCGGCTCACTAAAACAATTTTTAATTGGGACATTTTGCATGGACACCCTTGGATTAGTGAGATTAGTGATGAAAAACAGCTACTGTGTGGAACTGTGTGTTACATTCAAGTACATTAACATCAGCTATAGAAACAGGCAGGTTTACTGTCTTCTTGAAGAGAAAAGACTCTGTTTGCTGTTTGATTTAGGTGAGACTGAAGACAAAATCCATGATGTTTTATTATTCATTATAGGATGATTTAAGGGCCAGGCTATTTAGTAAAATGTCATTAACATCTGATGAATTTTTCTGGATGAATGATTATAAAAAAACTTGAACAGTGTTTCAGGAAGGAAACCTTTTGTGTGTCTGATTTTATTTGTAGAGCAGGTACAAAAGACAAAGTTCTTTGTTTGCAATGTAATAGAAGAAGTTTTGTTGTTGTCTATGTTTGACAAATGTTTCACAATTGCACCTGTATTTTAGTGTCTTGTAAGTCCATGTGGGCTGGGAAATTGTGTGTATACTATACTAACTAACTAACTCACTCATTATCTCCAATTACAAAAAATATTTTTTCTATTTAGTAGGTTGCAAAGCTTAACTATTTAAAAAAGGATGATCCCTAGTTACATCATTATCACTGAGAACAGCAGACATTACATACAGTATCTGTCAACATATAGCCACCAAATTTAAAGAAAGAAAGAAACCTGAAGCAATGGCTGAAATATACAAGATTAAAAATGTGATGTGTAGGTAATGTGATACATATTTTCTTGTAGTCCTATGAAGTATTCAATTTAAAGGGACTGCTATTATAATAATAGTGGTTTGCAAGCTTGATTTTCACTCTGGGTCATAACTTTGCTTGACATGTTTACAGAAAAGGCAGACTTACATCCTCTTGTCTTTTCCTCTCTGCAGCTCCACCTTGGATGCACCGTACTTAGGTCTCGAGGGATTTAAGATGTGGTTGTTCCAACGAAACTTCACTTCTGTCACCTCACCCACATCAACCTCAGCGTCGATCATCGCCTCGTAATCCCTTCCAGGCGTCAGCGCACCCCTGCAGAAATGTCACAACAGTTCACAGTCAATACAGTTCATGAAATGTACCAATCCAATGTGTCAATGCATTAAAAAAAGTTCTCCTTGGTTGGCTTTGACAATGAAATCTTAGCATCATTACCAGAACTGGGTGGTGATGTGTTACTGAGTAATGTTTTAATATAGCATCTTACGCAATACAATGCAGGTTAGAAACTTTGTTAGAAGCTCTTATTGTGAAATTCGTAAAAGACCAGGTAAAAGGCAAGTGGTGGCATTGGATATGGAGTTTCTGAGATGTTGAAATTTGAGAAACTTCAGAAGGCATATTGCTGAAGATGATAGAGGGCAATCTTTTCCATACATTATGGAATTGTCCAACAATCCAACCTTACAGACCTGATTGAGCAACAAGGAAGTGCTCAGTTCCCATTGTTTTGTCTTTTAACCACCTGTATACACCGGAAGTGGGGATGTGTTGTATTGTGTAGGTAGACTTTTGCTGCTTGAGATTGTGTTGTGCCTTCATTTTTGCAAATATCTGACCAGAACATACAGCAAAGGACTGACAGAGCTGGATGGAAATGAGAGACTTCCTCTTACAGCCGTCTGACAAACTAATTTTAGTTACAACAGTTGTGATGACTGGTCAGAATGTATATACAACATTATGATAGAAGTACAGAAGTGTGACTGAGTGTGGCTGTTCAAAACATATGCTAACATTTTACTTTTGTAGTGCAAAGTGGAGACTCATTTGGTTAGTTACACTATTACACTACGCAGTCCAATTTCCCATGACTCGCAAGCAACCTGAGGTTAAGAAACAAAACTAAGAATGGAAATGGAATCAGAAAAGGGGCAGATCCTATAACAGAAATAAAGTCAATACACAATATAATTTGGTAAAATACTGACCAAACTTGAAGCTAATAACAAAGATCTTCCAACAATAATACCTGTAGCAAGCTAAAGGAAATAACCAACATGAGGATCCGCATGAGGAGACAGGGGCCTTCGTAATCATACAAATATAAACTCTCTGTGAAAATTGGGAAAATCACCCTTGTTTTGCCCAGAGTGCCTCTGTTATGTTTATTTTACCAGTGTATTTTGTTGTGTTTTGATGTTATATTCATGTTCCTTTTCAAAACTTCAGAACTTACTTTCACATGATCCAGTTTTATGTAAACTTAAGAAATAAGCCATCACATTAGAGCTCCTTGCCACACAGTATACAGCTAAGATCTGACTCCAGGTTTTGTAGTGATAACATATGAAATCAGGATGAAGGTAGATATAAATGAATTGTAGCACATCTCAGGGCCATCAGCCTCCAATCCTTGGAGGAAAAAGGCTACCAGTGCATGCAGACAACAATGAGAGAGCTCTAAAGTAAATGTCTCCTCTGTCCAAAACATGGACATAAAAGTTGCTGGAATCTACAGGTTGCAGTATGTTTTTTTGGAGGTATTATCAGATGTCACATGTGCTAAAGGCCCTTGGTGTGCTCCACAGGATGATGTCATAATGTTCTTACGCATGAATTTTGTACTCCATGGTGGTCTCAGTGCCTTCAGTGAGTGCCACATACATGAAGCCTGGGTTAGGCCAGCTGGGACCATCCAAAGTTACATTCACTCTGTAGCTGTAACCTAGAGATAGAAAGAATTAGTAAGTGCTCACATTATTTCACCATGGCTCTCACATAATGTCAGAAAATCTTGATACATGCACTCACTCGACTTATCCTACAGTGTGCCAAAGTTTAGCTTGCTTTAAGCAGTGCATGTGGTGACTTGCTGATGAATAATTTCTTCCCCTGGGGGCTTACTGTAGCTATAAGCAGTGAGATCATTCATAATCATTACTATAGAGTATGCAACTTAATATTTAAAAAGGATAATGAAGATGAATTATTTTCCTTTCACTCATAACCCCGACACATCCTTGTGGTCTAATAATGTGCAATGCCTAATATCTGAAAAGTCCAAAGTTTGATGTACTTAGAGGTCCAGAACCAGTATATACAGTACATGCTGGTAAGCAACATAACACTCTCACTTCCTGACACTACTCCAAAACGTAAACTTATCAGGACCTTAAAAAAATAGTTTTGTTTTAACGGTTGACAATCATTTTTGACCTTCCCCAAATTCAATTCAAAAGGACTTCATGAGCCTGCTGGCATGGAGAATGGTACCAGCCCATACAGGACTACGATATGTTATCCTCCAGCTGAGCTCAAAGCATGAAAACACCAAAACTGGAGGTGCCAATTTTCCCCAAGACAGAAATGATATGTATAGGTTCTGTAAGTGTGTAAGGTGTATTAGTCATGCTTTTATTTTTCCAAGACAAAAAGGGCAGAGTACATACGGCCAAAGGGCTGTGACCTGCCCGTGTTGAGGAAGTACTTTGTCTTTGAGATGCCATCAGTCATGTCAATGAATCTGTCAGCCTTGTGGCCCATCTGAGGACATTTGTCTGCACAGGGCAAACACTTTCCCTGCAAAGACAAGGACATTGTAAGGTGTAAAGAGTGAGCTCACCGTATGAGGTGATGGAGTCTTCAATAAATATTCAGGGAAGAGTGACAACCCTGAAAGGCTTCAACTATACTCATTTAAAATTTTGAAAATAAGAAGGTGGAGAATGTGCATATTTTGCAGTAAGCAACTGTGTGGGAACAGACTGACTCTGTGGCTGACAGCTATGGCTGCAGTAATAACATCCGAGAGCATTTACGATGTGAGCGACAAGGAGGTGCTGTCATCTCTCAAGTGGGACATAGTCATATGAGGTCATTCTCGGCACTCCCCGGGCCTCCTTTGATCGGGACATGTGTCCAAATCAGGGATGAACTGTCATTAACACCAACAGCTGCAGATACAAGCCCTCTCCATCGAAGCCATGAGGGAAGCCCATTAACATCTGCCCCTCCACCGCAACAAGAACCCAATCTTGCCGAATCAACTTCTAAAACCAAAGAAATTGTTCACAGCCATATCAGTATCATACTGCAGCAACAGGTGGCAGCCCCATAAACATGCTGTGGTGGTGGAGATATGGGCCCCTCCTCTTGTCTTATTTCATCTGATAGCCCTGAGTCACATTATAAATTGAGGACAAACGATGCCTGGATCCCTTGTCTGTAGCCCATACAACCACAAGCTTTTCCTGGGGTCATTAAAGCATCTCTACACACTATTTTTATGTAAAAATCCAGCTAACTTTTCAACTTTTATAATGTAATGTTTAGATTCACAGACCCAAATTAATTTGAGGAGTTGGGTATGGTCACTAGTGGTAAAAATATTTGACTTCTACTACACCACTCACTAAAGTTCAGTTAACTCTAGCATTTATAATAGCAAAGTTTCAAACTGAAATCAATTGAATTGCTGCAATGCGTTCATTAATGGAGGCCAAGTAGAGTTCAACTTTGACATGGGAATTCATCAGTTACAAAACCACTGAGATAGTGGTTTGTAGTCCAAAAAAGAGGCTTTCATATTAAATGTGTTGCACCATCCAATTTTATAACCCTGCTCTTTTAGAGCATGATGTGGCATTGCTTGGATGTGAAATGTGAGACAGAAGTTGATGGTACAAATAAGTCTCTTAAATAAATGATGTTAACTTGTCCCATAAGCTAGTTAGCAAGCAAACTATCTTGGGGGGTATTATGGCTGGCTAGTGCAGGCATGTTACCCAACAAGTCCTCTAAATTAAATGGTAAAATATGTTGTTTTATATAAACTTAGCACAAAAAGTAAGGAAATTTGTGTTTGGTAGATTATTTCTTTGCCTGTTTATTTCCCTTTTAAATGATGCCACATTTGTAAGGAACATGCATTTGTGGGATGAGCAGCAAAGCTGAGTATGTGGGTTGTGCCAAATATGCCAAATCTTCTCTGCCAATGCCAAACAGCTTATTCTGCCATTGACTCTTATTTGGTGTTTGGTGGATTGAATGATTGAAGTTTGAAGAAACAAGACATATTGGCATTTAATTAAATTTATTCATTTAACAAACCAGGCTGGTGACCAGCATGAGGAGGAGGTGCCAGGCTGTTGTGGCTCTATATGATTCTTCCACACGCTACAGAGGCTCCTGTTTGTTAAATGAATAAATTGTTAAATTGCCAATATGTCTTGTTTCTTCAAACTTCAATCATTCAATCCACCAAACACCAAACAAGAGTCAATGGCAGAATAAGCTGTTTGGCATTGGCAGAGAAGATTTGACATATTTTTCATGGGCGCAACCCACATGCACATGTTCCTTACAAATGTGGGACCATTTAAAAGGGAAATAAACAGGCTTTCCAACGGTATAAGATTTATTGTCAAGAATCATTGTTACAATAAAGAAATAATCTACCAAACACAAATTTCCTTACTTTTTGTGCTAAGTTTATAGAAAACAAGATATTTTGCTTTGCTTTGACTTCTAAAAAACAATGTTGACTAGCTGATCCTATCATGGCTACAACTTGAATACTTCAAGGTCAGCTCACTGCATTATCAAAAAAGACTTTGAACACAAGCACAGTAAAGAAGACATTTACCTTTGTGGAATATGTAATTTACTGAAAAATAAACAATTTTCCATTGCTGCCACTTGGCTTTAGCACTGTTAGTTAAATCAGAGACTCACAGCTGCAAAACTGTCCTTGTCAGAGCAGGGATATCCTAGAAAGCCTTGGGGTTTAACAATGCTCTCGCTGTAGTACTGGTGGGCTCGGACGTGATTGCAGGCATCAAACTTCTTGGTACCTGGAAAAAGATAGGATAAAGTGATGACATGGAGGAGGAGAAATGTGAGGGACATAGTGTTCAAAGAGGGAGGAATAAGTGAAGAAATGTGAATGCAGATTAGAGTCTTGAATTTCAGATTGCTAAGTATGAACTTATGACCTTCTGACCAGAGTCTTGTCATTATGCATTGCTAAGCTGGAAGACACATTTGGAGGTCTAACAGAAAACTGACAAGCTGTCAAAGAAAATGATTGGTATAATTTTGAAAACCAGCCCTGATTTTGTACAGAAAATAGAAAATGACTCCTAGCCTTCAGGGCCTGTGTAGAGCTAGATGAGGAAGATGACAGTGAGTAGAAGTAGTCTGTCCCCTCCGATCTCTCCACCTGGACACTCCTCTCGCACTGGGGCTCGCTGATGAACAACCACTCTCCCATAACATTGTAGTTCATGTGGGCTGCAATGACATTCCCAGACAGTCCTCTGAGATATTAAAACGTGACTTAAGCAAACTCCTTGACTCCCTCATGGTCCATAATAAAGTGATCTTCATCTCCAGTCCCCTCCCCCCACTCAACCCTGCCATGGGTCACTCAAGCCACACTTTTAATTTTCATACGTGGCTTCATTTAACCTGCACACCTCGCAACATAGCTTTTATTGACAATTTTAACCTCTTTTTAACCCTCCTATGCATGTCACCTGCAAAGCTCACCCTCCCCTACAAACCACACTAGCTTCCCCTTGTGGCTAGGTGGGGTAGTTTTTGCTTCCACAGGGATAGAAATACACCGCCTATATCTCAAAGATGTCCAATACTCTTTTAATGCACTAATACAGGAAGCTCAGCCTGCTTACTTTGCTAACTTAATTTCTTCTTCAAGAAGTCCTAAAATCTTATTTGACACTATAAATAACATTGTTTCACTGCCACTCTCCACATTACCATGTTTCTCTATCGATGATTGTAACAAGTTCTGTAGCTTTTTTGTTGATAAGGCTATGGCTGTTAGCTCCAGTATTCATCCTGGGACTTGCCTGCCAACCTCTATCCCTTCTCTATATCCTACTGTTGTGGACTCTTTCCAACCTATCAGCTCACAAGTTCTGATGGATTTGATTAGGAAAATTAAGTTATTATCTTCTAGCCCTCTGGATGTAATACCATCTCTCTTCTTCTTCTACCATCTCCATTTTTAAAAGTTTTGCCAATTATTGGCCCCGCTGTATCAGCTATTGTTAATTCTTCCTTGTCTTCAGGATTTGTCCCTTCATATTTTAAGCATGCAACTATCCAGCCCATATTAAAGAAAACTAACTAAGATCCTGCTTTGCCCAGGAACTATAGGCCTATATCTAAACTCAATAGACCAATAAACCCACTGCTACATTGAAGAGGCACAATATTTACGAGTTTCAGTCTGGGTTTCTGAAACAGCACTCTACTGTAACTGCTCTTCTGAGGGTTTTTAATGATATTTTAATGTCCTCTGATGCAGGTGATTGTTCTGTGCCAGTAGTAGTACTTGACCTCAGTTCTGCATTTGACACAATAGACCATCCCCAGATAGCAAAATTGCTGTGGCCCATATCCGGCCCACACCCGACACTTTCATATGGCCCACATACCGCATGGAATGATGGCACTTGGGCTGTCCGCTCCTGTTTGCCAGATCCAGGCCACAAGCAAACCATAGCAATGCCACATGTAAACCAAAAACTAAACAAATAAACCAGATCCGGCCTCCATCTGGACCACAGTTCATTTTTATTCTGGCCCTGATTAGGCCCACATTCCATATTGTCATCCGGCCCACATACCGCGTGGAATGATGGCATTTGGGTGGTCTGGTCCTGTTTGCCAGATCTGGGCCACAAGCAAACCATAGCATTACTGCATGTCAACCAAAAACCAACCAAATAAACAATATCTGGCCTAAATCTGAACCACAGTTCATTTTTATTCTGGCCCTGATCCGGCCTACATTTCATATCCTCATTTGGCCCAAATACTGCATGGAATGATGGCACTGGGGCGTTCCACTCCTGTTTGCCAGATCTGGGCAACAAGAAAGTCATAGCAATACCGCATGTCAACCAAGAACGAACCAAATAAACAAGAACTGGCCCACATTCCTAATGTTCATATGGCCCACATCCTGCATGGAATGGTGGCATTTTGGCAATGCATTCCTGTTTGCCAGCAACATTGTTTTTGCAGTCACCACAGTCAACATGGTTTGCTAATTCCAGGACCTGTGGATAAAGCATTTGTGTGTCACTGGAAAGACAGCTGCGTTAAGCTGTGCAGCCCCCAACAAGGTGCTATCAGTTAATCAGTTCAATTGGGTACATGTGGGGTTCAACCCTAATTGCACCAAACAAGGAAGCGGAAATTAGAGGTGGGGACTGTGGCTGGACTGTTAGGACAATGATCCCTGGACTAACATAGAATAGTAAATTCCATGTTTATAAGAGGAGGAGGCCAGGGAAAACTTTGCTGTAGAAAAATAATCTGGGAGCATTTCCACCATTTCCATGATTCATTTAGAACCACAGCAAATCATATCATATCATATCATATCATATCATATCATATCATATCATATCATATCATATCATATCATATCATATCATATCATATCATATCATATTAGCCAGTTCTGAGTGTGCCGTATCTTGGCCAAAACCGGCCCAGATATGTTTTAAGATGACCGGGCCACATTGGCTGCATCATATGTTGGCCACCTCAGGCTCACTTCCAGATTAGCCAGTAGTAATTGTGCTGCATCTTTACCTATAGTGGCCCAATACTGTTCAACCATATTTGGGCCATATTCATCATTTCAAATATGGGCCATTCTAGGCTCACACCCTGATTAGCCAGCGCTTACTGTGTCGTCTAATTGCTAGAAATGGCCCACATATTTTTAAGATAAACGGGCCACATTTGCTGCATCATATGTCGGCCACTTCAGGTTCTCATTCAGATACGCCAGTATCAATTGTGCCACATCTTTACCTAAAGTGGCCCGATAATGTTCAGCAATATATGGGCCATATTTACTATTTCAAATGTGGGCCATATTAGGCTCACACTATGACAGCCAGTGCTGACTGTGCCATACAATTGCCAAAAGTGGGCCAAATTTGTTATACAGTATTTAGGCCAATTTGCCATATCATATGTCGGCCACTTTAGGTTCACATCAAGTCAAGCCAGTGCTTACCACATTTGCTGCACCATATGTGGGCCACTTTTGGTTTACACCCACATTAACTATTGTCAACTGTGCCAGATCTTTGCCAAAGGTGGCCCACATTTGTTTTAGGATATTTGGGCTATATTCACTATGTATCACATGGGCGACTTTAGGGTCACATCCAGTTTACACATCGCCGAGAGCACTGCATCTTTTCCCAAAATGGCCCACATTTGTTTTGGGATATTTGGGCCATATTTGTTATTTTACATGTAGGCCACTTCAAGCTCACATCCATTTTGTCCAGGCCAGAAGAAGGCCAGCAGTGCAGCATCATTGCCTGAAGTGGCCCACTTCTGTATGCTATCTGGGTCGTATCCTGATTGAGAGGTGATGTGATTGGGTGGGCATATCAGGCATAGCATTAGACTGGTTTACATCTTATCTCACTGACAGACATTTCACCAGAAGTTTCTATTGGTGACTTTGTGTCTGATGCCTCTTCAATGTCGTGTGGTGTCCCAAAGGGCTCGGTTCTGGGGCCCCTGTTATTCTCTTTATATTTGCTGCCCTTGGAACAGATCATAAACAGACTTATTATTGCTTATCATTTATTTGTGGATGATATCCAATTCCACTTTTCATTCAAACCTAGTGAGACTTTTAGGTTACGTAGGCTCCTAGACTGTCTTAACACTATTAGGGACTGGACAGCAAAACATTTTTTACAGCTCAATGCAGATAAGATTGAGATTCTGGTTGTTGCCCCAGAAAAGGTTGCCCTTTCCTCTGCTGCCCACTCCAACCTGCATAATTTAGGGGTAATATTAGATCAATCCTCGTCGTTTGACACCCATGTTAAGCAGATGACCAGATCTTGTTTTTTCCACTTAAATATTATTAAACTGAGATCTGTAGTTTCGACTGCTGAACTAGAGATTCTTATACATGCCTTTATCTCATCTTCTCATCTCTCATAGACTACTTTTATGCACATTCTCCTAACTTAGTATGTCTTTTCTTGACCATCTGAAGACAATCCAGAATGCTGCCACAAGTCCACTCACTAGGTCAGACAGATGGTCTCACATTACCCCTACACTTAAATTGCTTCACTGGCTCCCTGCTGTGTATAGGATCCAGTTTAAAATTCTCATTCTCACTTACAGAGCATTGCACGGTCAGGCTCCTGCATATGTGGCTGATCTACTACACCCTAACTCATCAGCTTGTTCTCTTAGGTCAAATATGCTAAACTTGCTGTCTGTCTCATGCACCTTAAGACCCGTGATGATCGAGCTTTAGAGGTCATTGAATCTAAACTATAGAAATGCTATACCTGCACCCTTACAGTCTGCTGATTCTGTGGATTCTATTGAAAAGCAGCTAAAGACATACCTGTTTAGACAGACGGTTGGATAACCAGTATGCAACAACTCAGCATTTTATGTTTTTATTGTGAATTTTTATTGTGTATTGTGTTTTTCCATCGTGTATTGTGTTTTTTAGTTTTGCACTTTTTAATCAAGTGACTTGGGTGGTCACTTCATCTGTATTTCTTTTTTGTATGCTCTTGTAGGGCACTTTGT
Source organism: Thunnus maccoyii (assembly GCF_910596095.1). Lineage (NCBI taxonomy): Eukaryota > Metazoa > Chordata > Actinopteri > Scombriformes > Scombridae > Thunnus > Thunnus maccoyii. The sequence continues at coordinate 29,382,906 of NC_056546.1, forward strand.
GATTAATGTCTATGAAAAGCTCCATACAAATACATTTTACTTACTTACTTAATAAGTAAATCAATAAGAATGGACAATCTTAGCTAGAGTTGATGATGTGAGATAGAGAGACAGACATAGAAAGAGGTCATGGCTTCTGTTGTTTTTTCTTCACAGTACAGGGCAAACACCAGGCTCTCCGAGACCTCCAGCTATGCAGCCCTCGCTCCCACTCTCCCTCTCTTATCTATAGGATCAAAAGTAGCAGATTCAGCTGTGCCAACACCCCCCCTCCCCTCTAGACCCAGGCATGGCACCAATGCAGCCATTTGAGCCTTGCTACTCAGCGTAACATTTCAAAAGAAGGCCATCGTCATCCATTTTAGAAAATATTTGCTAAAATAGGTCCAGCAAGAATAACTCCGCCTGGGGTTTCTGTGCAATTTTTCCATTGGGACAACTCCAATATTCCACAGGGGGCTCTGCATTGTAAGTTACATGGATGAGAAAATGGGATGTATGAGTCATTGTGTTAAGTATAGGAAGAGTGCCTGTGCTGAAGTCCATATTAATGAGAACACTGGACCTTAAGTGTGTAAAGCATATCAGAATATGTCAAAGGTCATGTTCTTGTAAGTTCATAGAAACATTTTACTCTCCAAAATGACCAACACAGGCAGAGGGACCACCTTAGATCAACTTTAGACCAATGAGGAAACTTTTCTTTTTTAATTGTGATTTTAAAGTGAATGATTGTTGTATGAATCCTGGTGTTTTTGGTTTTTTTTTTTTTTTACTTTTGGTGTACTGCCTAGTTGCATGCCAAATACGGTTTACAGATTAATTGCTGACACTGATTGATGACAAGTGACCCATTTCCTGACATGTCAGATGTCTAGTGAGACTTGAATTGTTCATCCTTAAATACATGTTTAGTAACTTCTCAAGAGAATATTTGATGATTTTCTCTGTTTAAAATCATTGTAAAATAAAATAAAAAACCTTTGATTTTCTCTTAAAACACAAACATGGTCAACTAGAACTAGAAATATACCATTTGTACTTGTTTTTCCCCTCCTGTGGGCCAGATTCAACCCAGATTAAAGTAAGATCTGGACCACATGGACATAACAAGTAATACACTAGACACAACAATGGAACAAAAGCCAAACAGCCAACTTGATTGAGTGTGAATGACTGGGGTCCTTCACTGGGTGGCAGAGGAAATATGACAGCATCATTGCACTTCCATGTTTTCTAGTATTAGTCTAGTGTTTAAGTGGGTCTCAGTTTATCTCACCCTGCCAGAAGGCATCAAGGTCAGCGGGACGGCCTCTGTTGCGGGAACAGCCGGGCATCAGTTCTCCTCCGTTGGGATAGAAGTCAATGTGGCCCACAGGCTGTGACATCCCCAGACCTGAAATGATGGAAATGGAAATGAAGGAAGTCACTGAGTGAATATTTCCCACTTTCATTGATTTCATTGTGATCAACAGTGATATATGTACCAAGTTTGGAGTTGAAAGGAAGTCCATCGGTGTGAATGACATCCACAAAGGTGGCATCACTGATGTCCAGACGCACAGAGACAGGAGTGTCCTGGAAGTAGGGTTCAGCTGGGTCCAGTCCTGAGCAGAGAAAGAAAGGTATAAAACCAAATCAGTAAAGATACACAAAAATAGATTCATATTCCGTCTCTGCAAGCTAAATCACAAGATGGGCTGCAACAGAGACGATCACTTTTCCCCAGATTTATCCTATTTGCCAAAATTAAATCTTGGTGTCAGACAGTGTGCCTGCTTCCACCATAGGAAATGACAATTCAAAATGAGCAAAATTCAAGCTATTTTCTAACCAGAAGATGTTGTGAATTTTATTGAGTAATTAGGTGTGAAAAAAAGGCACTGCCAAAAGTGGTGAGAGAATCTTTATTTTAGGATTAGGACATCTTTCAATTCATTATGATTGCGTAGGTTTTTATTAACTCCACCAATGTTACACTTCAAAGTGTGTTTCAAGGTGTTGCGGAGTACTACTGGATGTGTGTAAAAAGTTGTGAAAAGCCTTTTGTGCCTCCAGAGGGAGCTGTGTGAAATCTGATAAACAACCTCAAGTAATGTCATTTGAGTCAGTGTTGGTTGGGTCTGGAGAATACAAGTTTGAAAAGTAAAGAAGAATCTGGGGGCATGGAGTTAGAAAGAAGAGAGGTTACTAGATCTCTGTAGCCCACTCTGCTGGAGGCTAGCAGCTCCAGCCTACATTGGCTAGCACATAACACACGTGGATCTCGGAACCTGACAGCTGGCAGTGAAGTTGCTTTGTGGGCAATGTAGGCACCAGATTTTGACAAGGAAGAAGAATGTATGGAATAAAAAAGACCTTTAAAAAACTGTCCATTGTGAGTCCGACGATGTTATAGGAGTGCAATATTAAATCAAAGTACTCTTTTAATAGAAAAATGTATCAAATCCTGTAAAAACAGGAGAGTGTCATTCAGTGTCAAGCTGGTAATCAATGTCAATCAGTCAATTGTATTAACATTAGACATGAATTCAAATGGTTTTTCAATTGTCAAACAAATGAACCAACAAAAAAACAACTAAATATATTTGATAAATTATATTTCACAACAACATGGATTTACTTATCATTGTCATATAAACCAGAAAGGCATCCATGGTGACAGTGACTTCAGCTAATACACCAGTAAGGTATGAGTAGTCTGGTGGGTTTACCTGTGATGCGTGCAAGGCCGCTGATCTTGCTGCCAACCTCTCCTGCAGCGTGAGCACCGAGGCTGTGTCCGATAATGTGGAACTTATCAGGCTTCTGCTTGAAGTTGCCCTGGATCATGCAACATGTATTTTAAAGTCACAGATACTGTATCTACCACACTATACCACATGTCCTTCAACCATTCTGTGTGCGTGAGAATATTCTCTAAGCTTCCATCTGTGCGTGTCTGTGCCCTTCAGTTATGCTGCTAGGACCATGGATGTTGTGTAATTTTAGGTTTATTTTTGGCCTCAGGTGATTACACTGATACTCAGCTGTTTGGAAGTAGTCATATGAAAAAAAATTCACATACTGTATGTTGATAAAAAAAAATTCTGCCATAAAACAGCTCTCCTCTCATTTTACACATAAAGATCAGTTGTTTTGTCATGGGGAGTGATGATGTCATCAGGGTAATCTCAGTTTGGGCTTGGAGATTACAAATTTATAACAAACTGAGGGTGTGGCGTTTGAAAGATGTTCACATGGCAAGGGTCTAACAAAAAGATGCTATCAAGTTGCAGTGTAGGATCCAGTGTTTTTGGATCTTTAATTTATGCTTAATTTTGTGTAGCAGATATTGTAACGTACAGTATTGTTTTTATTTTTGTTCTTTTCTATTTTGTTGATCATCTTGCGACAGGAGGAAATTGCTTATCTAGCTTTATCAAAAGGTAAAAAGTATTTCACTGTATCACAGACAAATGTATCCCAAAATGTCAGTTATGAAAGAATAATCATAGTTTCATGAATGTGACCTGCACCTACACTATGCCAGTGTTTCTCAGAGAATGAAGTGCTGCATTTACCATGAGAAATGTGATCATGGATTCCACCTGGGCAGCCACCACCCTGGCGTTGTTGGCAGCCTGAGCATACTGAGTCTTCACACCTTTCTTCCACTCCACAGCAATGCAGTTCACATTCTCCCACTTCATCATCACCTAAACATAGCAACAACACTGTTTTGATTTACTGATTTACAAAAAAATCATATTTTCACACATACAGTGCTTCAAGTGGTATCAAGAATAAATAGAATACAATACCAATAGAGGTACAGTACTCTAAAGAAGAAAATATGGGGGGGGGGGGGGGGGGGGGGGCATGATGGTAAGAACTGCAGCCAGTCATTGATTGTCCTAGAATAAATTGTAACATATACAGAGTTGTTTTCAGTGACTCAGTCTATTCTATTCATGCAAAATGTATCAATTGTATCATACCCATAGTTTCATTTTTCATTCATCCTCATGATCATTGCCATGTTAACCTGCTATTGAGCCCCTACTGACCCCCACCTACAGCCCTCTGTGCAATTTGTATGTACCCTCCAAGTTCCCATCAGGTCCAATGCAACCAAAGCTCTTATGCTGTAATGACACTTAATTGAGTAAGTTGATATTGTACTTAAGTTGAGTGGAGTTAACTTTATTACCATTACAACAAACGTTGTTAAGAATTTGTCTTGGTGACCTCAACAGACAGGAGAACATTCAAGACGCAAACTAATAATAAACTTAAATAGAAAATATAAAAGACAAGCCATAAACAATATATCTTAAAGTGCCAAAGGTTTACCAAGAATCTAATAGCCTCAGGGAATGTACCTCTTTCAAAGATTTAAAACAGATTTGTCTCTGAGAAATTGTAATTAAAAAAACAGAAATTAAGTTATCAGATCAAACTATCCACAGAAATTTATTTCAAATCAAATTACCTGAAACCAATTGACATACAGTGAACTTTAGGCTTTTGGGGGTGTTGGGCCTCAAAGAGTGGGGACCTGGAGCAGTTTCCTGTTGGTAATCCAGTCTGGTTGGGGATGAAGCTGTCATTGCGGGTTCCTCTCATCTACATCTAGTTCTTCAAAGGATGTGTCTCTTACCTTACACATCTCCTGTGGCCAATCCTCATCGTCTTTCTCCAAATACCCAGGAATGATGAACCGAGTCTGTCTCACCCCATTGTAGTTTGATGCATGGATAGTTTTGTCAGTTTTGATCTCCTGAGGGTGTCAACAGACAACCAATTATGAATAGAGTCCTGCTTAATAATATTTACTTGTATCTTCTAAAAGAGCAGTGACATGCAAAAGCTCAAATAAAAATAAAAACAGAGCCTCTTTCTTACTTGGTAGTAGCGGTTCTTCTGGGTGAAGAGGAGGAAGCGGGTGCCTATCTGCTCAGGGGCCCAGGGCAGGACGGAGATAGGTCTCTGGGTAGTGCCCCCCCAGGGAGGCAGGTCATTAAAGCAGCCCAGCTCAAAACAGACCTCAGCCGCTGTACATGGTAAACACAATACTCAGATAAACCATATGAGTACATTGGATCTACATCTGACCACCAGTAATATGAGATGAGAGCAACAATACAACAAATCCACTTTAATCTCAGCATGTTGACCATCATTACATCCTTTATCATCACATTTTTGTGGTACTGACTAAGTAATTAGGGAGTACTTCAGCTAGCTTAGTCAGGTTTTTGATACAAACATATAATAAATTCAAATTTTTGATCATTCTCCAAATACATACTTTAAAGTACCTTAATAGAGAGTGTTATATTTTCTAAAAGCTGATTGGAAAACCTTTCCACCACTGACAAGAATGAAATAAGATAATGATTAGTTTTTCAGAAATATGGTCAAATGTAATCAGCAGAAGCCTGCAGGGGGAACCATAATTACAAATCCATAGAACTTTATTTTGAATTCTAATGGGGATCACACATTTTCCACCAACACCAAATATGCCACAAATATGTCAGGCTGAAATGTGTAAAAAAAAAAATAATAATGCACAAGACAAATAGAATATTTCCATTTGATGGAGTAATGTAGCCATAAAGAATACAGAGTATTGGGTTCATTCAGTTTAAAAATAATACAGCTTGAATTAAATAGCTGACACACAACATATATGATACAGTCAGTATGAAATAAGATTATTTCAACAACCTTAAAGGCACTTAAGATGGAACTAACTGAATGTTGAGGGGTTTAAAATGCAGCCTGACATTTAATCACAAAAAAAACTTATCACCTAAACTCAACATTTTGACATTCCAGGCCTAAAGACAACTTACCATATGATGCGCCAGTGAGGAAACAGAGCAGACCTAAACTCCACATCGGTGACATCTGTTGAACATAAAATCATGTGAGTCATAAAGGTTGTTTATAAAGAAATGAAACATATATATGAATATAATGTGTGTGACACTGTATACTTACCTCGAGGCCAGACAAGAAGATGATGACCTAACTCTGGACTGCTTTAAATACTCTGGATAGATGACCTTTTGCCCGCGAAGGAGTGGGAAACACGCAGGTGACAGATAGACAGACATGTATGAGTGTCAGGTCAAAACAGGTCACTAATTTCTTATATGTGTGCTTCAAATATGCTTTTATTGTCAGTTTTTACTTCTTCTGGAAACGCCCAGCCTTCTTACGTCATGATGGCATCCATCCAAATGGCCTAGACTTACACACTTTAACTGACAATATATTCTACAGAATGCAACTCTCCCTCATCCTGACTATCTCTTATCGCATGTCCTTATCCAATACCGGTCACTTCTGGTCTCCACCAGCAAACCTCTCCCTCCCCTACAAACCACACTAGCTCCCCTATGTGGTTAGGAGCACCTACTACTATCTCCCTATGCATATGTAACTCTACACCACCTCACCAGTTCTTATCTACAATAGACCTAGAAAGTTCAACGCTAACATTGCCAGAAAACTTGCCTACGTGCTATTCCGACCTCTTTGTCTGTGTGTTCATAAACTCCAAGGAATCGTCCTTTGCACAATCTATTAACAACAAGGGCAAATTTCTTTGTGATGTTATAATAGACAGAACTTTAGATTTTTTATTTTTAAGTGAAATATGGCACCAACCAAGTGACTTTTTAAACCTAGATCTGTGCTCTCCTCCTGGTTACATTTACATTCATAAATCCAATGCCACTAGAGTCGGTGATGGTCTTGCGGTCATCCATCATGCTGCATTTCCTGTTTCTGAAATTCCGGTGCCAGATGTAACCTCATTTCAATGCCTAGGCCTTAAACAGTGTGCAATACTCCTATTCTTGCTGTTTTAATCTACCGACCACCAAAACCAAACCCACTGTTCTCCAAACTAACTGCTGCTAACACTTTTAAGTCCACACAACTCCCTCATGCTTGTAACTGGGGACCTGAACATTCATGTTGACGAACCTACAGATACTACAGATACACTATGCTAGTGTACTGTCTGATTTACTTGACTGCCTTAACTTTTCCCAACATGTTGACCTCCCTACCCATAACAAAGGTCATATTCTCGACCTAGTCTGCATTAATGGACATCAAATAACACATTTAGAAGGTGCCTTTCTGGGCATATATGATCATAAACAACTCATGTTCCTTCTTGACTGCCCCCTGCCTCAAGCTTCTAATACACGCACAATCCAATTCAGAAGCCTCAAAATCTCAACTATGCCCTCGTATCCAACACCATATTGGAGCTTCCAGTTAGTGCCGCTGTTGACTCTTACAACTACAGACTTTCCTGCTTGTGCAGGTTGCTCCTCTAAAAGAGCATATAGTTTCTTTCACAAAGTCATCTTCCTGCTTAACGAGGGAACAGTGTACCCTCAAAACCAAAGGGCATCAGCTGGAGAAACAATACAGTCCAGACTAACTATCCATTTACAAATAAATGAGCAACATCAGATAAGCTACAATAATGCCTTGAAAGCATCATACTACTCTACACTAATAAATGACGGCTCCAGTAACCATTAACCCCAAATCCCTATTCTCCACAATTAACAAGCTCCTAAAGCCTACCAGTACCCCCTAAACACCATCCACTGAGCAATATAATATATTTTTTAACATTTTCATAAACAAAATTGCAGACATTAATATCAGCACAAGCTCTGCTCCTGTCTCTGTTCGCATTGATTTTCCCAATTTCTGTCCTCCCTCTAGTGGGTTATCCAGATTCAATATGATCACTCTCAACTACATCTCTAAACTCGCCTCCATGATGAGGGCCACCACTTGCTCCCTTGATCCTGTTCCCAGTCTGCCCACATAATACCCCCATTATTAACAACTTCCTGTCAATGTCAGAGCAGCTCAATAACCACCTCTTCACTCACCACCTGTTAGAGCCCTTTCAGTCAGGCTTCAGAAACAAAACAGCACTTGTCCGGGTAACCAACGACTTTCTGATGTCAGTGTATTCTGGAGCCATCAGCATTTTGATCCTCCTGGATCTAAGTGCAGCCTTCAACACGGTCAGTCATTCCATCCTTCTAAACCGCATGGAAAAATTTCTGGGCATATCAGGAACTGCACTGATGTGGTACATCCTACCTGACAGGCCGTTCTCAAAGGAGTCCCACAGGATTCTATTTTGGACCAAATTTTATTCTGCATTTACATGCTGCCTCTTGGACACATCATTAGGAAATATGGGCCAGGATTTCATTGTTATGCAGATGATACACAAATTTATATAGCAACCAAGCCTGATATGACTGACTCCTCCCTGACCCCCTATGCCTGCTTGAGGGACATAAAAATTCGGATGCAGCACAACTTCTTAAAACACAACTGTACTCAATTACATTAATTACTGTAACGCTCTGTTTAACGGCCTTCCATCACTTATCACCAGTAAACTTCAATATGTTCAAAACAGTGCTTCCCTTATTCTCACACGCACCTCCCCACATCAACATACAACTCCAATTTTACTTAACTTATACTGGCTTCCTGTTCACTCCCACATTGAGTACAAAATCCTCAAGTTAACCTAAAAAGCTGCTCATGGATCTGCGCCCCATTATCTCTGTGACCTTATTCAGACATACACACCCTCCCACCCACTTTGCTCTAGTAGCCTACCCATTCTCCACCAACCCCACTCCAACCTGAAAACTCTGGGCGACAGACCCTTCTGCTGCAGTGCCCCTCAAATCTGGAATACTCTGCCTGTCATGCTCAGGACTGCACCCAGTCTTTTTAGCTTTAAAAAATTTCTTAAAACACACATTTTTAAACATGCTTTTAACAACACCTGGTAGAAATCTTGTCATCTACCACTGTCTGTCCTACGATACTTTGTGCTTTTATGCTGCATGTTTTTGTTTTTGTATAACTTGTATTGCTTTTATATATTTGTCTGTTGCTGCTTTGGGTCTAGATAAGTGTTTTATAAATAAAATTAATTATTATTATTATACGTACTTCAGCCTTCACCTATAATTCAGAATTTGAACAGATGTGTTGATCAATATGTGGAGAAACGCAAATTTGCCTAGATACTGTTGATATCTTCAGGCAACATGATTTCATAATTACAGGAATGCATTTTATCAGCAGTTAGTAGGAATAATTTACAGAAGTATATAACACAGTTTAGGTATGCAGAGCACACAGTCAGCCTCAGCAAAACTGTGCTGATATCACCACTCACAACTACTCACTAACTCATCAGGAAGGTATGAATAGAATCACCATTCAATTACACCATACAAGTGTCACAGCACAGGTAGCACTGGAGAGATCATTTTTTGTAATGATAAAAGGAATTTATTAACACTAAGCCTTGCAGAAACTCACAAGCTCACAACATATACTGAGTGCCAATGGCTGCAAATGTCTGAGAAAGTTTGTGGACCTACCTCAACACTGTTGAGTTTGATTTGTCTCCCATGGTGTAGCCTCATTCTAGTTGGGTGGGGGACCCAGTTTTATATCTAAGACTGCTTTGAATAGTGTTTCTGTCCCATCAAAATTATGTTTTCTACAACCTCTTCCGCAGCTGGGGCTTTGGATTATGTTATGGTTAGGTGTAGCAGAGATAACTGGTTGGGGTTAGGGATAAAGTTGGATTATAGTTAAGTGTAGCAGAAATAACTGGTTAGGGGTTAGGGATAAGGTTGGGTTATGGTTGGGCGTAGCAGAGATAACTGGTTGGGGTTAGGGATAAGGTTGTGTTATGGTTAGGCGGAGCAGAGATAACTGGTTGGGGTTAGGGAAAAGGTTGTGTTATGGTTAGGCGAAGCATAGATAACTGATTGGACTTAGGGATAAGGTTTGGTTATGGTTAGGCATAGCAGAGATGACTGGTTGGGGTTATGGTTAAAGTAAAGAGTAACACATATTGACAGGGAAACAGTCTTTTACACAACACTGGCCTGGTGGCCTCTTGTGACAACAATCAGCAGGATACTGACTGTTAACAGTTGGTTTCAGTTCATTTAGATTAACTTATAAACACAGACAGAAACTAAACCAAACTACATCAAGGATGAGGGTTATTATTTATTGTCCATCACAGTCTCTACAAAATATTTCCTCACTATATTTGCAGCTTTCTCATATTTCTGTGTTCTTACTCTGATAGGTCTCAAATTAGATAAGACCCACCTCCTGCAACCAAGGACAACCAGGTGACCAAAACGCAAACTAGAAAACAAGCTAAACAATAAAAGACACAAGAGTTAATAATAATAGAGTTAATAGATTCTTTTGGCCACTTGGGGGCAGTGAAACAAGCTGAAAACACAGTATTGACATCACCTTATTGAGTTATAAAATATTTGTCTCTTTAGCTGCTAAATGCTCCACTGAGTTCATCAGCTAGTCGCTAACTTTGTCTGTTTGTTGCTGGACAGCTTTTCAATGAAAACAGCTGCCTGCAGCTGGAAACCAGGTTGATGAGTAAAGTACAGTGCTTCATACAATTTTGGACCATAAAATTCAAACAATAAACTAAAAAAAATGCTAAAATGCTTTTTCTTGATGAATGACACTGTAGAGGCAGGTGAAAAATCTGACACCTTTCACATTACATTTTGATCCACTTTTAAAGAGATCCACACAGATAAAACAACTTTTTGGCTGGTTATCCAGCTTTACCAGGATGACATATATACTATTATAATATTCAAGGTTCAAGGTTAATTTATATATACTGTTTATACTCACAAGGTTTTACAATATGTGCAGGATAAATGTAATATGCAAGTTAGAGTGCAAAAAAACTTGAGGTAGTCATTGGAGTGAGGGTAGTGCAATGTGTATAAGAAGACGAATAGTTCAGTGTAAATTTCACAGATGTGGTGCAATATATAGAAGAGGTGCAGAGGATGAGGTGGAATTGAGGAGCCTCACACCCTGAGGAAAGAAGCTGCTCTGTAGTCTAGTGATATGGCAACAGATACTTCTGTATCACTTGTCAGGCGGCAGCAGGGTGAACAGGCAGTGGATTGGGTCACTCTTGTCTTGAGAATCCTTTGGGCTCTATGGGGGCACCTCATGTCATCAGTATCACTGATGATCGGGAGATGAGTACTAATGATGTTCTTGGCAGTTTTATTTGCCCACTGCAGAGCCTTCCAGTCCTGGCCATGCCATCCCATGGGGGGTGCAGTCCTGAGGGCACAGGGTGAACAAGAGAGGATTACTAAACTATGACAAAAATAGAGTCAGATATTGTGTTCACAGTGGTTTACCCAAGCAGGTTAATTTATATAGCATCATAACATGTATAAAATCACAAACATAATAATGAATAAATATGGGTGCCTGGTGGGGACTGTATAGAAAAAAAAAACATTCAGAAAATTTAAAGAATGTGGTGCTTTGGACAATGGCCAGTAATAATAATTATAAAAAAGGCTGCAATATGCAAAACACTGGTGTGGTACATTTAAACACAATACAAAACAAAACAATGCCCTCTTGAAAATCTGCTCAACATTTGTTTATATGACTATATGTGATGTTTGACTTATGGTGATGAATAATTATTTTAAACTACATTTCTGAACAGTAACTGTGCGGTGTAAGGGGCCACATGTTGTTGTTTGTCCCAGTGGTGTCCTATAAGCAATACGTTTAAGATACAAGACTAATAATTCATTAAAATAATGAATTACCACAGAATATTAGAAACATTTTCACCGTAGGTTTTAACCTGATGGACTTTTTTTCTGTTACCTTTACCTTAAAGTTACTCTAAACTCTAAAATCTACATTTTACAGCAGCACTTTTTGAAAGCGTTTAAGACATTTTTATTGAATGAAATACTCATAATGGCACCATCACATCATACCATATGTTTAGCATACAGCAGATGACAACTATAAGTTATAAAGTGTATTTTTTAAAACTATAAAGTCTTGAGTTTAACTTATCCTGATCTCTGTGTCCAGCACAGGAGAAAGATGGATGGATTATCCCACTGGAATCAAATAAATTACTGAATTGATGATTTTGACATAAAAATAATTTATTTTCCTTTGGTTTTTTGACATTTTGTTTATGTCCAATAGATGGCAATAGAGAGCAAGTAAATGCAACACTGTCAGACCTCAGGTAAAGTAGATTCCAGCTACCAATGTCTCGCTGAAAGTACAGATTTAAATTGTGGTGATTTTTAATGAATCACCATCATATTGTTATATCTTTAGATAACACTAAAGACATAACACAGTATGTCAGACTCATCACACTATGTGAGCAAACCACATGTATACAGATCTGTAATGTGTTACATTTAGCATAAAATAACAAACAAATCCAAACCAGTCCAGTCTCGACTGCAGCGTTGATGTATTTTACTACACTTTCACATGGCACATCTACATGAATCTCCAAGTTTATAACCCAGGATGTCGTGTCTAAAGCCCTAAATGTGTCTTTAAAACCCTCTCTTCTCTTAACTCATTGTCCACTTTGGACCTAAGGATGGAAATTAAATTAAATTAATGGACTGATAGAACAACCTGCACCCAGCCAGGTTTTTTGAATGTTTGTGTGTGTGTTTGTGGAATAAAGAAGATTGAATGTTTGTTCTCTCTTCCCCCTTTTTTGTTTCTTTTTTTATAAAAAAAAAAAATTAAAATATGTACATGTTTTGCTTCAGTTGTCTGTTTTTGTTGGTTTTGTTATTCAATAAAATGATTTAATCAAAAAAAGTTCTATATCTACATTTTGAACGTCAATGTACAGTATATGGTTGAAACTTCAGTTTTCCTTGTTGGAACAACATATTTTGTAAATAAAAAGGCCAAATTACACGTGTTAATGTGTGTCATTCCAACAATATTTCTTGATTTTCTGGGCTTCAGAATTTTAATTTGGAGCAAATCAGTCAGTGTAGACAAGATATGATCCCTTCTAGTTGATGTCTATACACTTCCATGTACAGTATATATTTCATATTTCATATATTTTTGCATGAAAACTGAGCAAACTCTTCTGTTGACCACGAGATGACAGATGAAAGCTCCAGAAAAGGCTAGCAAACAGACCTTGAGTCAAGATCATTTGTCAAAGTCCATGTATATAGTTTGAACTTTTTGATTTTTTTCTGTTGTTGGAATATCAGATTCTGTAAACAGAAGGTCAAAATCACAGGCTGTTTCTATGTTTTTCCAACCATATTTCAGTTTTTCTGGCCTCAGTAATTAAGTTAAATTCTTTCTTTGTGATCCTTCCATAACTAATCTAAAATAAGGCAAAACACTCCCATGCACAAAAGCAGTACTGCAACAAAATAATAAAAAATTAGAATAATGTATACCTCAGCAATACAACATGAGAGTATTTTTCAAGAGTGCGGCAAAAAAAATTAAATAGTTATCAGAGTTGTTCAACTTCCACAGGAAGATTTGGGGGTGACCAAATTAGGAGCAATGTATCTTAATTAGGTTTGAATGCAATCAGTGGTTCTTGTTGGAGTGGTCTGCAGTTTTGGGTGTGTGATATATACTGTACAACCAGACCTCAGTAAGGAGTGTCTCAAAGCAACACCAAATGCAGGCCACTAAAGGCTGTCATTCATTTCAGGAATTGTCTTGTTCATCATATTTGTACTAAGCTATAAAACTTGATATACTATCACTTTTAAACTCATTGCCAGCCAGAAAGTCATCAGCCCAGAAACACTGAGCTAAATCAGAGCGGTCAGATTGGGTAAACAGGCCGGCAGGGGCCAATCTTTGCCAGATGATGCAGTCAGAGTGTTGGGGTTTTCTTTGTGAAGTGTGCTGGGATTTGGACCTGGGTTAATCCCATGTGAAAACAGCCCTGCGTGCACTCTGCTCTCCTGGGCTCCTGGATAAATACCGGCCAATTAGAGGTGTCTGGGATAGGTTTTAGACAAGAGCTGCAGCTACAGCCTGTGGGAGTCTCACTCTTGCTCTCTCTCTCTCTCTCTCTCTCTCTCTCTCTCTCTCTCTCTCTGTGTGTGTGTGTGTGTGTGTGTATGAAAGTTTCTGTTCTTTTTTTTATACTTTTTGGAACTCACATAAATGACAATGACTCGTCTGATCTGATGTATGAAAAATAGAGGCAATCAGATATTAAATATAAAGCTGACAATATTCTGTTTTTACTGTCCATGAATCCCTTAAAAAGACAAACCAAAACTAACAATGAATTGATCTACTGACAAGTATTGTGTGTGTATCACAGCCTGACATATCTTATTCCTCTGTGTCATAGAGCTCCATTGTTATCAAAAAACTACTAAAAACACATCAATGAGTCACACTGTTGTACTGGGTGACATGTTACTTCATTACCGTAAACACACACTCTGTAGTTTATTTTGACTCAATCCCACACACACACCATCCTGCTGCCTGATATACTCACTAACAGTGGTTCCCCATCTATAAGCTCAAGAATTGTTTTATTTACGCTCATCATGTTCCAAATGTATTTAAATCTTAGATCTTTTCCTCCTTTTTTTACACCATTTATAACTGTATATAAATGTGAACAGTGTTACAATTACAATTTTCATACAAGACACAGTGAACCTGGAGTTGCTGATTTTTAGATTTGGCCTTTTTTCCTTCTTCTTGAGAAGGTTTGGTTAAGTTGACATTTGTACTACAACTAACAAATGTTTTCATTATTGATTAATCTGCCAATTATTATTCTATAATTATAAACTAATTATTTGGTTTATAAGATGCCAGAAAGCATTTAAAAAAATGCCTATCACAATTTCCCAGAACCACATCTTCAGATATCTTGTTTCATTGAATCCAAAGAGAATCAGTTTACTATAATGCAAGACAAGGAAAAGCAGCAAATTCTCACATTTGAGAACTTTCAACTGTTGGGCACCTTTACCTGAGAAATTACTTAAACGAATAATAAATTATCAAAATTAGCTGCAGATCAACTTTCTGTTGATAAATCAATTAATTGACTTATCATTGTAGCTCTAAGAGTGGAAGAAGCTGCAGCAGAAGGTGTTAATATGTTACAAGGTGGTGTGATAGGCCCTGCCATAGCTGGTAGTTTATTGGTTAACATGACAATAAACATATATATATATATATTCTTAAATCAGCCTCACCCCAGTTTGTTATCTTATTTGAGCGTTTATTTTCCTCCTAAATGCAAATATATTTTAACATTTAGTATATTATGTATTGTATGTATTATATATTTTTATTATATATTTTGTATATTTTATAAATACATTTTTAACTAATCTAATTTTTCAACAGAGTTGAGCTACTCCACAGTTTTTCCGTGTACACCCTGAAAACTGCAGAGGGACTCTAAATGTAAATTAATCCGTGGCTGAAAATAGTCCCCAACAAATGCACTATTTCCTCCTGTGTGAGAAATGTTTGCTAAAAACTACAGTGGCCAGCTCTTTTAAGAAATGACTGAACCTTTTTTTTTAAAAATGAAACTCTATAATTAGTGGATGAATTAGGGCTGCGGAGTGGTTTTGCAACACAGTGTGTGTCTGCTTATATACCTGCAGTACAGAGTCACAAATACAACTTCAATCTGTGTGCGTGGCATGCATGTTGGAGTCCATTATTAGGATGGTGGGGGAGTTCTAAGGCAAACGGGAAATTACATGCAAGACAGCACAAGCTGGAGGGGCTGGGGAAGAGGACAGAAAAGCTCGGTAGGTTGGGTCTGCACTGCGGAGGCTTACTGTAGGAATGTTAATCCTCCTAATGTATTACAGTTGGAGGAAGAGCAGGACCACAGGCTGAACTGGGCCTTCAGGGCAGGAGCAGGAGGAGGAGGAGGAGGGAAAGGACGGGGAGGAGGAGAGCAGGATGAAAAAATTGAAAAGGACAAAGATGAGAAGGTGAGATGAGAGAAGAAGAGTATAGGAAGGGACAGAAGTGAAGGTGACAGGAGAAAGATGGTGAAAAGAACCAGTTCACTTTAGCTTCCCTGAACAATAGAAAGTCTGGTTACTGACTGACTGACTGACTGTGTGTGTGTGTGTGTGTGTGTGTGTGTGTGTGTGTGTGTTTCCTGTCACCTCGCATATGGACAATACGTTTCCCAAATCCCTGAGACAGCACTGAGCTTATAAAAACCTTTTGAGAGGCTTCAGGTCCTGTTTCACTTGAGTCAAAATTAGGAGTTTAAATGAGTTGTTCTCCTGGTTCACCACTGAGTGTGTGTGTGTGTGTGTGTGTGTGTGTGTGTGTGTGTGTGTGTGTGTGTGTGTGTGTGTGTGTGTGCGCGCGCGTGTAGTCCAAACACCCTCAGGTAAATCAAGCACACTACACACACCCAACATTATTTCTATTATGACTCCACAATATGTTGCTTTGTTGGTATATCGTACTGATACAAGTGGTTTAAAATCCACATCCTCCAAACGTATTGCCCAAATCCTGTACTTCATCTGTTACTGCACTTTACAACAACACAGAAGCATTTTCTGAAATGATACATTTTATCATGTCATTTAAATGTGATTTGTATTTGCTGATATTGTTTACCTGAATGTACATTATCCTTTTGTTAATAAAAGAAAAAAAAGGAACCACATTATGGCTAAGGTTTGGTTATGTTTAGTCACAAACATGACTTGGAAAGAAGTTTGAGTTCAAATGACTACTTTGTTAAGGTTTTGGAAGACATCTTGGTATGGTATGTGTTGGCTGGTGGTAATGGGAAATGAACAGCAGTCTGCTGCGGCAAAGTCCCACATCTCTTTGGAAATGAAGAACCTTAACCTCCACACAGATAGTTTGGATTTTATATGTACAGAATTTGAGATATCTCAAATTAGGATTTGATATATATGTAATTAAAGAAATACATTGGAATGAGCACCTTGCGCATAAAAGTATGGATGGTACTTATTTTATGATTCTACAAAAACTCAGAATGACTCCGAATTTCCCTGGATCAAATTATTCTGTTACTCCTCTGAATACTGATGCTCCCATTCTGACTTTTAGAGAAGTGAACAACTCCAAAGTATATATGATTATTTCCTCTCTTAATTGCTCAAGGGCAAAGGATGTATATGGAATGGACACAGTAGAGGAGGTACTCATTCCTCCTATTTCAAAAATTAATTGGGCCATAATTGAAGGAGTGTTTCCAAGTGCCTGGAAAAGTGCAATAATTACACTAGTGTTCAAATCAGGTCAACACTTGGTCATTAGTAACTACAGACCTGTCAGAGTCCTTCTGGCTGTATCAAAAATTGCAGAAAAATGGATCTCTGAACAGATAATATCATATTTAAATACTACTTCCTTCTCATTGCATCCTATGCAATTTGGGTTTTGAAAACATCATTCCACTGAAACTGCAGATTGTTTTCTTCTGGAAAATATTAAGGTTAAATCGGACATGGGATGTGTAAGGGCTGTCTTCCTTGATTTAAAGAAATCATGAGGTTCTAATTACCAAGTTATCAAAGTTTGATTTTTCACCTAATGTAATTAAATGGATAAAATCATACCTTACAGATAGACAATGTATTTGCGTAGACCATAAAACCTCACAAATGGTTGATAATTATGTTGGTGTACTTCAAGGTTCAACTTTGGGTCCTCCAGTTATTTAGTTTGTATATTAATGACCTACCTGAAGTTTGTCCACCCACTGTAACTTGTCAGATGTATGCTGATGATATGGTCATATATCTACATGCTAAAAGCAAGAAGCAAGCTGCAGAAAAACTATCAGCTTCAATGTCAATATCTCTAATTAGTTAACAAACTCATGTTTACATCTCAATGTCAGCAAAACTGTATCTATGTTTTTTCAAAATCTGTAAATACAGATCCAGACCGAGATATTATAGAGATTTTATAGATGTAGCAGGGAGAAGACTATCAGTAGTGCGGTAGTTTATATATTTATATGTATATTTAGGCATAATAATAGATTCACAACTCACTTTCAAAACAGTTGTGAACAGAATCAAATTTAATTTGGCAAATTTTAGACACATTAGGAACAATTTAACTACTGAGGTTACAAAGCTGTATATCAGTGTCTCTGATTCTCCCACACATGAACCAGCTGGACATAGACAAGTATGACCACATTACAATCAGTAGGAGGCTTTGAAAACATTGGATTAAAAGTAAAATTCATATCATCATTGTACAATTTTAACTAAATATGATTTATTAAACAGGGAAAACATGATCAAATTTGCAGATATTTTACTTGTGTATAAAAATATTCATGGCCTGGCCCTCCCTCCGCTCAGTCATTAAACATTTTAATGTGCCATCAACCTACCAGGGACTGCAGATGAAAATTAGCCCGTATGGCTAAATCTGGCACATTTACATGATGGACCCAAGTGCTCATGTTAATTAATGTGCATTGTCCCTTCTTAAATAAAATAAACATAAACACATCTGCCTCCACTCCAGTACAATGGAGGTTAATGGAATTTTGTTGTTTGTGCTCTAAGCATTGAAAAATTACATATTTAAAATTCAAACTTACTTCAAAGTTCAAATACCAAACAACACCTCTAAAGCTCACTAACATCTGCATTGTTTCACATTTGTTTAACCTCAAAGTAAACAGAAATAAAAAGAATTTAATCATGTAAACTGCAGATTTGTGGTTTTAGGGGGAGTTGCATTCTGGAAACAGTTTCTGTACACAGCTTCTAAAGTCTTATTATCATGAGGCAGCAGTTGCTCAGTGACATCCCCTGGCCACAGAAAAATGGTACTAATAATAATAACAATAATAATAATAATGAGAGAAAGACAAACATTGCAACGAAATTTAAACAAGCCAGAGATCATTGTTTAAAGAAATCTGTCTGTGTTTAACTTGGTTCATTTTCACATTATGACAGTTTTAGCTTCAGGAGCTAACAGCAGCTAACAGCAGCACTGACCTGCTGGAGGAAATCTCTCCGTCTGTGACTGTTGCGGTGCAGACCTTCAAGGCTGCAGTCCTCTGGACAGATTCAGTAACAGTGGTGTTCCAGTTACACAGCAATTTAAGGTTTTGAAACAAGATTTTACCAGCTTATAACTGCAGGAACAGACAGCCAGAGAGTTAGAGAGCTACAGGACAAAATACAAAGAGGATTTCTGCTGTTTTTGTGGCTGACAGCAGTGTTTCCTCCCGCGGACAATCACAGGCGGAGAGATTTCCTCCAGCAGGTCAGTGCTGTCGTTAGCAGCTGTTAGCTTCTGAAGCTAAAGCTGTCTTGATCAGCATATATTTGAAAATGAGCACCAGGAGGCTAGGCAGTTTCACAGACTCACACTCGAGGGTTGGGCTGGGGGAGGTGGGCATTAACATTCTACCATTTATATAAATTTCATGACATAGAAAACTCCCAAATGGTCAACTCTACGTCAGCATTGACCCCGCCTTTTCAGGGCTGATTTTAACAGCAGATGACAGGTTGAGCCATTTTCAACCCATGAAATGCTGATTTTTATAAATTTGGTGTCAATGTCAATATTAACACCAGCATGCATGTGTTTTATTACAGTACAGTCATATAATTCAGTTTACAGCTCAAAAAACACGTTGAAGTGTGCAGTACCTCAGTGGCTGTGGCTCAGGAGGTGGTGGGTAGAGTGTCGTCCACTAATCAGAAGATTGGCAGTTCAATCCCCGGCTCCACCAGTTCTCATGTTGAAGTGTCCTTGAGCAAGATACTGAACCCCAATTTGCTCCTGAAGGCTGCACCGGCGGTGTGTGAGTGAATGCACATGAGATTAGATCCTGATGAGCAGGTTGGCACCTTGCATGGCAGCCTCTGCCATCAGTGTATGAATATGTGTGTGAATGGGTGAATGTTGACATGTGTTGTAAAGCACTTTGAGTGGTCAGAAGATTAGAAAGGTTCTATATCAATGTAGTCTATTCACCATTCACAGTATATATTTCTATATATGTTCATATTCACATTTTAAATTTAATATTAATTCATAAAATACAAAAATAGCTTTTAAACGGATATTGTAATTATGTAATTGTATGATCAAATGAGATGTATTTTGTTTTATTCATTTAATGGAGGACTGAATGTGGTAAATGTAGTGGCTCAAGAGTCATACGGTCAGTCTGCACTACGCAATACTACACTAATCACAATGGATGGATTCAATGGTGACATTTAGATCAGAGAAGCATCATCCACAGAAGTAGAACCAACAGCAACGCCAAAAGTGGTAATTGTTATTCATGTATTGTAATAGTTGTAGTTGCAGTTTCTTGTATTCTTTGTGAACATGAGCATGGTCAAAATGTCTGACATTTGGAGCACAATATTTACAGACCATTACTTTAGTGTTGGCCAGAGGCTTCAATCCAAAAATATCACAGTTAATATCAGTCTTTATGAGCTGACCACATATCTTCTGATGTGTTGCTGATAAAAAAGACGGCTTTGTTCTGTGTCTAACTCCAAACAGGGTGTACTCCTTACATCTGAACAGGTGTGGCATCACAGTCTGTTAGCTGCAGGGAAGAGTTCATTGTGCAGCCGCTCACACCTGCTGTGAGGTGAAGAGCACTGTGTACATTACAGTTAGACTGGTACACTAGTTTGCTGATATACTGGACTGATATAGAGAGACGCTGCTCCACAGACTGTCTGTCTGTGACTCTATGCAATTTAAGTTCATTGGTCTTTGTGAAAACATGTTCTTGTGGTTTACTCTACTGCAGGATTTATTATAATTTTATTTTCAAAAATGTATTATTTTTATTTTAAATTTATTTATTATAATTGTTTCAACAATTAATTTGTTAGCGTAAAAAACGACAGTTTTCCTGAAGTTTTACCAGTGAGTGTTCAATATTGTTACAGTTGGTTTCAACTGTCTGTCCCAACTTAAAAACTTATTAAACTTATTAAAAAAATTAAAACAGCAGTAAATGACAAAGATCTCCAGTGGCTGTGTGAGTCATGACTGAAAAAAAGTCGTTTGATGCTTTTGCAGATACAAGACTTTATTCTTATTCGTGACTTTAACACCAGAGATCTTTGTCTGCTTCCCATTTCAAACAACACTCAACTTTCTCTACAATCTTTCTCTAATCCTAACCAACTCATTTATGTGCCTAAACTTTTTTATCTGTATTCTCTATTGTCTAAAAACCATCTATGCTCTTCAGCCCTCTGTGTCCCGCCATAGTCACAACTATCTCTGGACTAGAGGACGCCATTGGACTGGTCCGCTTTTGGTAAGCTGTTGATATTTAACCTGCAAAGGTCTTAGTCTTGTGGGAAATGGTATTTATTAAAGGCTTCTAAAACAGAAACAAAATGAAAGAAATAACAATACTACATTTTTTAAGCCATTAGCCAACGTTGCCATGCTTTGCCGGTCCACCATTCTGGTCCAGACTGAACTATCATGACAACTATTGGATGGATTGCTATGAAATTTTGTACAGACATTCACGGTGCCCAGAGGATGAATCCTACTGACTTTGGTGATCCCCCGAGGTTTACTCTAGCACCACCACAGGTCAAAGTTTTCAGTTATGCTGTGATACATCTCAACATCTACTTGATTGGCACAAACTTTGGTTCAGACATTGATGGTTCTCAGACAATGGATTCTAGTGACTTTTGTTATCTGACTGATTCTGATTCTGACTTTTCTTCTAGTGCCACCGTGAGGTTGACTTTTCAGTTCTTTACTGAATATCTATTGGATGGATTGCTGTGAAATTTTGTTCACATATTCATTTTCCCCAGAGAATGAATTGTAATAACTCTGATCTCTTGACTCTGGTGCCACCATCTGGTCAAAACTCCATTTTCATTCATTTTTATGACAAAGCTCATGACATTCCTATCAGCCTCAGCAATACATTTAATTCTGTGCTTTTCTTAAAGATTTACCATCCTGATCTATGGCTTGAACCACACAACATACTTTTGAGTAAGGTTATGTTTCAAAGCTGACATTTTAGTAATTTGTATATTTCCAAATGCCAATGTAACTTTGAATGAGGTTTTCTTAAGGTACTGTAACATTAGCCTTCTGTCCAGCAAGGTTTCCCCAGAGAAAGGATGTGATGTGATGCTCAGTAAATATTGAGAAGAGCGATCAGGAACAATAAACAGTATATGAAAGCGATGTTGCATTTCGTAGTCTGTAAATGTCATATTGTACAAAACAAGGGAATGACACACTTCTAGAACACTGGTTGACCATGTGAATTCAGTGTGAAAACATAAAAAGCATACTTATGTCATACAGGCTTCAGCTGAATGGGAGGTGAAGCGAATTTTTGCAAAACATTTCACCTTTCTCTTGGCCTTTCAGTGATTTCTGTCTGTGCTCTGGTCAAACAGTTCTCTTTCAGTGCGATGGAGGTTTCATCTTGACCAGTGACCACAGCTACCTGTAGTAAATGTTTGAAGTCGATTCAATTCAACTTGTTCATCTTCCTACCCTCTCATCTATGAAACTTTTTTCCTAAATCAGCGCTTGCAATTAACTCCTGAGATTTATCCCACTTTAAATAGGTTGAGCAAACAGCTCATAAAAAGTATCACCAAAAGTCACTTTGTTTAGTTAATAACTTTGAAAAGCTAGTATCAGCCAGTTCTATTTTTTTCTAATCCCCTACCAGGAACAAACAGTAAGAAGAGTCTGCTGAATTACTCCATCACTCTGTATTTTCAACAGTAATTACCATGAAGGTGTTTTCTGCTTGAGTCCTAATTACATTCATAACATTCCTCGCTTTCATTTAGTCCACCTTCTCCGAGACAATAATCTACCATATCAATGAGGAATAATGAAATGCAAATAGACTGTACTTCCTCAAATTATAACGAGGTACTTTATGCAACCAACAGATTTATGGGCACAGGTCCGAAGAAAAGAGCTATTCAATTGACCCCTTGTGGATATGAAACACCTAATAGTTTTCTATAATACACACATCAGCAGCAGCATTTTCATATTAGATTTAACAAGGATAATCCTGCATAATCAGTCTTAAGTTAAATTACTTCAACATCCATGTGATTATTGTACCTGCAGAGATTAAAATGTATGTGTTACAAGTGGCTGCCTGCAGCATCATGGATTTTTATAGCCTCAGTAAGCTTTTTCCATTATAATTCATTTAAGCTGAGACTGTGTGCCATCATGTTTATGTGTAATGCTGATTTGATGTCTGCTGGTACGACAGGAAAACTGTTTGTCGCAGGATTGTAAGTGCATAAAAATAGCTGCGAAACACTGCATATTGTGTTTCAAATATAATCTTAAATCTCACTCCATGTTCCATCTATCAGACTGTCAGGAGGTGTCTATGAAAGGCTTGAAGCAGATGTAAATGTTAGGTGCCTTAACCCTAGTCTTCTGTTGACTGTAAAAGTGATATCAGCCCCCAGGAAGCTGCAGTGACAAGTTACAGGCAGATAAAGTTGCACTGAAGCATGTCAGCTATCGGCTCAGTGCTGATGTGATGTTGCAAGCTCTAAGTGGGGAATAAATGTGACATTTTATTCTCCCTCTGTTCGGGTCAAGAGTGTAGGTTTGGTTTTAGCTGTGGTTGGGACATTTTTGTCAGATAGCCAAAATAATTGTGTATATACACTTGCTCTCTATCTCTCTCGCTTTCATATGCATGTACACACACACACATAAAGAGCCTGACTATGCAAAATGTTTACTTTACTGAATATGTATGTGCTGACTTGCCTGAAAACAGACTTTTTTTTTTTTTTTTTTACATTTTATTTTACTTAACTACTTAACTAAATATATGATCAGGTCAGGTATTGCCCCATATCCTGCTCTTTCACTCTTTATCATAATAGTGTACTTTTTTGCAGAAAACACAAACACACACAAACCTGGAAACTCTGCATTCTTTCCAGGGACATTTCAGCAATACCTTCATATTAGTAGGGAAATGTCCCTACCGTCCATACCCAAATCTACATGAACACTCTCATTAGTGCTGCTGTCACTGTTTCACCACTGTTACTTGCGGCTTGTTAGTTCAGAGAGTACATACCATCATTTATCATTAAAACTGTCTTGTGTTTAAACATTCATGTGATTAACAGAGAGTAAAAATGTTTGGCAAATCACTCAGTGTTGATAAAAATATATTCAGATGTAGCATATTAATCATGCACCTCATAAATCATAACATATGACTCTTCCCTACATTATAGTAGATAAACCACGTTTAATATCAGTCCTGGCTCTCATATTACTTGGTATTGAATGGAACCAAACTTTGTGTTATCGTCCACCCCTGTTTGGTACCATCACACCTGTATAGAGCATAGATATCTGCTAAGTGACCGTATCTGCAACTCAGATACTGTTGTTTGTCAAAATATAGTAACAGCATGTAGATTGTCCAGCTGTTTCCCCATGCTTCCAGTCTTTATGCTAAGCTAGGCTAACCACATCCTGACTTTAGCTCAGTACTCAATGCACAGACATAAGATCTCATTGTGAGAAAAAAGAACAAATAAGTAAAATTACCCAAAAATGTTAAAGTATTCCTTTAAAGGAAAAACCCCCACATTCTACCTTTTACTATGAGCCAAGATCAATGAAGAAGATGAAACGCAATATCAAACTGAACAACTCTGAAATAGCAAATCAGGTTCTTATCATAGTACATTTGTGTTGTTATTATTATTAAAATAGATACATCAGATATATTGAGTGTTAGAATTCAGTAACTAGCATTTCCACTGTCATCCACTAAAAATAAATCCAAGCTTCTTTGTGTGTGTGTGTGTGTGTGTGTGTTTATATATTTTCTTGCTCATGTGTATGAGCACAGACATAAAGGAAACAGCACAAAAATGTACACATGCATAATACATCATATTAGACTATTAGTTATTGTATCACTTTTATTTTTGATGTTTTGTGTGTATCGTTAGTCTGTCAACTAAAACTAAAACTATGATGCCACATTTTTGTAACCATCTAAAGTTGTTGTGGAGTAAATATTTCATATCATCCAATGTTTAATTAACTCCTGGGAAGTGTCTGCATTCATTTCTTTTTTTTTTGACAATATCAGGTCAATCAAACAATTTGAGTGTGTGTCCCATAGAACCATGTACAGTATGTCCCTTCAAATATTTCTACCTCTAATTCCACCGCCTGTTATCTTGTCTTTTCTCCACTCACTCTATTCTCTGAGGTAATCGTTAGAACTTCCTCGGGTTCTGTATTTTTTCCAGACCACGGTCTGTGCTCTCTCCTCGCTTGCTGTAGTTTTGCAGTGTGAGTAAACATCGGGGACCGGCACACATCTCCCCTCCGGTGGAATATTGATTCTTTAGTGTTGTGTGGCAGTGAAGCGCACATACTGTGACCGCTTCACCTCAGTCCACAAAACAGGTTTGTGTCCTTCATGGGCCACTGGGAGAATAGCTGCTGTCGGATCAGCGAGTTGATTTGGAAAGCTCCCTCGCTGGCCTGTTTCAGAGTCTGAAAGGCTCTTTCTCTCACAGAGGGTTTAGTTGATACAATAACACACTGTCACTTCTGTGTCTAATTAAGAATTAATACAGTACTTTTCAGAAAGTAAGAAAAACAACTCTGTATCAATTGGAGGACAATACATTTTAAATATGCCCCAAAAATTTATAAAATTAACATGATTTAATGACTTTAAGATATTAAAAGTGGCCCCAGCCTATAGAGGAGCATTTTATCCTTCAACTGATTTGAAAGGCATGAAAGTCAACAAAACTGGAGGTACAAGGTTTCGCCCTGAGACAATATATCAAGATGTCTTATGAGCAGTAAGTGTCTCAGATTTGATGGGTCTGACAGAAGAGGCCACTCTGATTCATAGTTACTCATTTTTAGGTTGATTCCAGTATTCTTTCACTAGGAATCAGTATTTCTCTGAGGTATTTGAAACAACATTTCGGAAAAAAATGATAATGCTTTATTTTACTTTAATTTCCCAGGAGGTTTCCTGGAAAGAACTACCAAATCTGGTACTAATTACAGGGAAACAGAGACAAAGTTATTAATGCAGTTATTATAGCTTAGTTATACAGTTTAGTTAATTGCATTGAGTTTATAAGCAGGTGTTCAGAGGAATTTCAATGAAAGAAGTGTCTGAACTGAACAGGTGTTTTAAATAATCCAAGTGATTTGAGGGGGTGGTTGAGGGGCTTCAGTTCATGACTTCAGTATTTCTAATTCCTGACTCTGCATATTATAATGTGTATATCATCTTTAACATATATATATATAAAACTCATCTCATTGTCTTTTTCAGTGAAGAAATTTTTACTACAATTTTAGAAAAGTAAAGAAGAGAGCAGAGAGAAGATGATACCTTAAGATACCTCTAGAAAATCAGATTGACATATTGGAACGTAGTTGGCAACCTTTAATTTTAATATTACTATTAATTTTGGGCAAAATCTTGTATTAAATACATGTATGTTATGTGTATGTATGTTTATGTTTGTTTTATATTTTTATGCTATGGGATGAGTGGGATGTTCTTTATTCTGTTTTAGGACTCATGGATGTTTAGGAAGAGGTCATAGAGAGAAAGTTGTTCATGTTTTTCACATTTCTTTGGGAAAATGCTTCATCATCTTATTGTAATATTTTTTGTACCTTGCCTTTGCCTTTTTACTTTCACTGTACAATGTATTGTTTTGACAACAATCTTATCTTGAGGTCCACTTACTTACTTTTGCTGAGCTAACTCAATCCACTGATGAAGACCATGAGATGTGGTTGAAAGCTCTGAAATCAACTTTGATTTCTATAGTTGGAATATCAGATTCTGGAAGGTCCAAATAACAGGGTTTTTTGTTTATTCCAACAAAAGATATATTCCACCTTTTTGGCCACCAAATTAAAGCTAGTAAGTGGACCTTGAGTTTTTAGATATTTTTCAAAATATTATATATGCATTTTTCTCCTGTCTTTCCTTGTCCTTCTTTTAAAAAAAATAAGCATATGATTTATTAATGCTTTTCATTTTACTATACAAACATTAGAGCCCAACTGATGTATCGGTCAGGCGATATTATCACAGACATATTGGTATTGGTGTATATGTTGTCCGATATGCGCCGATATATATATATATTTTTTTTAAGTTATATGGGCAGCATTTTATGTATATTTGATCCTTTTTCTTAATTCAAGTTTAATGTGTATATATATACACATATGTATTTTTTGTTCTATTTATTTTTATTCATAGTAATTCATAATTATTAAATTCCCAGTGAAGTTTACTGTTTCAGTGCACTGATGTCATTTTATATAATAAAGTTTATTGTTAAACTGTAAAATATCATGCCTCCATTACACAGCTTTGTCACAAGTGTTTGATAGCCACATTTGAGGGATCATTGCAAAAAATGTGTGTTTATATATATATTCTGTATATATAAGATTATTTCCAGTATATCAATATTGGAATTTTTCTACCCCCTAATATTGGAATTGGCATCAGCCCCAAAAATCCAGTATCGGTTAGACCCTAACAAACACTGTCATGAAAGTTATTTAAAAGATCAGAGCAGTAATTATACCAGTCAAAGCTGTAGTTTCTGTCATAACTGTAGTAGAATTTGTGGGGTAGTAGTAGTAGTTAGTGTTGAGTGGTCATGTGTATGTGGTTATAAATGTGACTGTAGAATTTACCTAGAAATGAGTGTAAAGGGACAACAACAACAACAGTGGAAATGTCAGAGCAATAAACAGTTGCAGGGGCTGATGGGGATTGATGGGCTGCTAACCCCTCGTTTGTGGCTCCACTGGGACACCTCGCTCCTTGAGGCCCTTATGTAATCCTGGCACTGCTTCAGCCCGGGCCTCTGTGAATTCCTGCTGTGTTACTGGATAGCCTGTGGTTACCACTCGGAGTGTAGGTCAAACATATCAGTGAGCAGGCATCGGGAACATCTATATCTCCCCGCCTCTCTCTCTCCAGCCTACTACTCTCTTTCACCATTGCGTAAGTGTTGCCATGGAAGTGAGACAGGGTTTCCATGGCATTGCGCTCATTGTTGTGAGAACATCATGTTTTGGCCTGTGACGCACCAACTAATGTCATGGGCTATAGATTAGAGATATGGAAGGACATGTACTGTTAGTCTATGTGTAGTTCATAAAAACGGATCCTTTAATTGGTTCTTTAATGAGACAAAGCAGGCTACACCAGGAAAAAAAGCTTGTTTTTTGTTATAACAACTGCACTCTTACATATATTTTTACAGTCATGGACTCCCTTTGTATAACACCACACAAATCTATATACTCAATGGCTTTTTAGAGTTTTTCTTGAAAAAGGTTGCTGATATTCTGGTATAGTTTGAGTAAACTGTTGTTGTTGTGTCATTTTCACTTTCCAGTACTGCCCTCCTCTTGCCCGTCTAAACTGAACTTTGACCTTCCAAGGGGAGAGGAATTAACAACAAAGTTTAAAGTTCCTAAAGGATGAGCTCATAGCACATCAACCTAGGGCCTTTGTTTTTGAAGAACATGCTTTTCTCATCTTTAAAGTACTACGTTTTCATATATTTTTTGTCACATACAAAACAGAAAAAAGTCCATTATATACATCCTCCATTTCTCCCACATTGCAACCACAGGTCCCTTTTCCTGCGACAGTAGCGAAGATAGCATTTGACGTTTTTGGGCCAAGATGTTGACCACCAGTCCAGTTGAAGCATCCATGTTTCATTTACCCTTGGTTTCTACATTTACTCTAATCATGCAGTTCAAAAGAAGGAAAAAAATGATAATGAATAATAATCTTTAGAAATCCTTTGAAGCAGTTGGTCAGTTGAGCGACAAAGTCTCACATACTGGAGAGAATTCCTTTGAAGCACGGTGGTCCATCTGGGCATGTCTATTTGTTGTGTCAGTGTTGAAGATTATTCTCATTGTGTACCATCAAAACAAGATTGCCAGTCTGCAGCACATCTGGCAGCTTAGAGATGGAACTGAAGAGATGTGAAGTGGGGCAATAGTGGACTTACAGCTGGTCGGTTGGACCAGGGGTTGTCATTGAATCTTCTTCTTCATACCGGCCGGTCCACGGCATACTGGCAGGGGCTCAGGTTGGACACGGGGTTCTGCACAGCTGGATAAGCGAAGTTGGTGTGCTGCTTGGCCTTGAGCCGCAGGCTGGCCAGGCTGGAGTTGCAGGTGTCTCTGTACATGTAGGGGCTGGCTGTGGTGGCATAAGGGCAAGTGGCCGCTGTCACCGCTACCGAGTTGAGCGCCGTGGGGCTGTTTAGGTTGTTGAGGTTGCCCAGGTTGTTGAGCCCTGTGGCGGGAACCCCTGCCACCGCCGAGGGTACCATGCTAGAGGCCATGTTCATGGAGGGGATGGAGCTGGGGGGGGAGAACATGGGCTGGGATGACAGGGGGCTTACATTCATTGAGTTAAAGAATGGGAAACTCTTGGCGGAGAGCGGGCTGCTTGCTAGGCTCTTGGTGGCCCAGTTGTTGTAGGAGTAGCCCGTGTACATGTCATCGTAGGGTTGCATGAGTCCATTGAACTGGGCACCAAAGCCATTTTTGCACAACTCTGCCTGCTGGTTCCTCTCCCGCTTCCTCCACTTAGCACGCCGGTTCTTGAACCATACCTACAGGAAGCAAAAGGAGAAAAATTTGAGTGTACAGTCTAAATGTTGAAGTCTCTTTGAACCTTTATGTTCCCCTTAAAGTCCCTGAAGAAAGGGTTCCAACTCTTGAAAACATTACATATTCATGACAATAAGCAAACAGTCAAAATATTTTTTTTAAAAAAACAAAAAAAACCATCAGTTATTATTTATTCAGGGTCCAACATTCACAAACTCTGTGGGTGTGGTTTGATTAAAAGTAAGTGACATCACCTTTTTCCAGCTGAGCCCCACCCAATTCAAACCAACTTCTAACTTCAGCATGTTATTTTGTATTCATGTATGAACCCATTGCACGGAGAAAATGGGCTTTCGAGGCCTTTACATTTTTCATTGAGTCACGTTTAAGAATTTAAAGCAAAAATATTTAATTTTATATGTGATCTTTATTTGAATTTGAAGGAAAAGTCCTCTTTACTACAAATCAGATCTTAATTACTAAGGTCTGGGAACACGTCAACATCACTACAACTAAGCAATCAGACGATCAGACAAGTTGGAAACAAGCCAACAGTCAGATTAACTAAACCAATTCAAAAGTCAGCATAACAAAAATGTCATTACAAACCCTCAATTGCACCAAAACTGTGTGCACAAAGCTAGGCAAGTACAATAGGTGAAAGCTGAAACAGAAAGGGAATTTTGAGGACCAGAAGTGTAGTTTACATTTTATAATTTAAAGTTACACTTGGTGGGATTTTTTATAAGACTGATATGTTATTATTATTAAATTAAATTATTTTAAATTATTATATTCTGGAGGAGAAAATTGTTAAATGGTGACTATATATATATCTATATATATATATATAGATATATATATACATATATTATATACTCAGTCCCTTTTGCAGATGTAGTCACCATTATATTTATATATATATTTAGGACAAAAGTTGAGAAACAAAATAAATACAAAAAATTAACAGTTTTCTCCTCCAGAATTTCATGGTGGAGCAGAAAAAACTCTCAGAAACCAGCCTTTAGACCATCATACAGGGAAACTCTTAGACATACAACTGTTTATTGACAGGTGTCTGGCTACGGCCCTGGTTGTAGCAATGTGTCTACACACCCAGGTCTCAGCAACTGACTTGGTGAATAAAACAGGAATGATGGCCATGACTACAAATTTAAGACTCAAATGTAACTCCTTAACATAAAGTTTTAAAAGTAGCATCCTCATCTGTGCAATTGTATGTATTTGTAATGATGGACTAGCAGTGCATCTGTTAAGATAGAATGAGTTCGTTTGCAGTTGGAGAGTCATAGATACACCATGAAAAGTTGTTGGGAAGTGTTAATTGAATTTTGGGAAAATTAATTGAAAATAATTTAAAATTATAAAAACATGTGTGGAACACATGGGTAGAAAGGTCAAATGAACCTCACAAATGGCAGTGAGAGGCAAGTGAAACTCTGACCTACAAACAGCCGTTTATGATGTTTGGTTTGGCTTCGGGTGATACTTTCCCACTTCTCAATTTGAAGGCATGATATATTCTCACAATTTATGAATTCAACAATGTTATTTTTACACACAAAGAAAAAATAGAGAGACTGAAAAAGTTATTTTCAAATGACTTTCCCTTTAACTATCAAAAAGAGTCAATAAAGTCTAATTCTAAAACACATCCAGTGAGAGTATCCTAACCTCTTTCAAATACTTCCAGTAATATTGGGTGCATATGTATCCAGAATTTTTGAAAGACATAATAATCCCAGAAAGTAAGTTGAAGTGTATCATCAAACAGTCATATTAGGCAAGGCTTATTAAAACTAATCATTGACTTATTTGAATAGTGAGATCCCAATGAAAGAAATGTCAGGGAAGGGCAATCTTCACATTTGTCATTTTATGGTCCTATATTTGGAGGATATGAATTGGATTAAAGCTTTAGTGGAAAATCTAAATTGAGGGTTTTTAGAAATGAAAACTGTGCCAAGTTCCTCCCAGTGTTAACTTCTGGACAAACTTTTGCTCTGAATTAAGACAAAAGCCCTCATCAGCAGTTAAAAAGTACAATTACAGTATCTGACAGAGCCCTCCTGGTCATCTGTTAACACTCTTGTATTGGTGTTACATTAAAATAATTTGGTATCAAATGTTTTATCTCTTTAATCCTTGTAAAACTTTTACAGGCCCTTCGTGTGTTGATACTCAGCCGTCTCTCTGCTCGCTTGGCATACATGTTGTGTATCATCCAATCCTCTGTTATTATAGTAACAGAATGCTGTTGACCATTAATATGAGTATAAAGTGCATGACTCTGAGTTTTCCATCCCACTCAGTGACAACAGGGGAAACCCCACGCCGGAGGACAGAAGCTACCCAATCTTTACAGTGACTCGGAGGCAATGCTGTTTGAAGGTTTGTGGAAGAGGCTGAATGTCAAGGTTATTCAGTGGCTCATCAGCAGACACATTTATACTTCTCGGAAATAGTCAAAAGACTGAAAAAGATGAATACTCTGGAGATCAAAATACTCTATTTGACATAAATCAAGCAATCCCTAGTGGTATTAATCCCTTCTGGAGAAATTCCATGGAATAGTATTCATGTCCAAAAGGGTTCTTCTAAGTATTCTTGGTGAGTTCAGCGCAAGGCTATATCTTACGCATCATCTTTATCGTCATCATGTTGGATTGAAAGAGCATGACTCATCAGTCCTGTCTCTGTAGGAATAATGTCCAATCTCACCATCCAGTGCCATTGCAGGAAATAGTGTGACCTTTAGAATTGAGTAGCAAAAGTTAAGGGTGATGAGGACACAATTGACTTGTTGCCCAGTGGCTTAAATCTGCATTTTATTCATTTTTTGGCTAACACAATATGTGACATATTATCACCCTCTACAGTTGCTAGCAAAATGTTAGCAATCAATTGCCTGTTTACACATTCCGCAAACATGGAGCTACATTCTTTGGGAGTCATGTTTCTAACCACCTGATGAATGTAAGTCCATATTCAGTCTCCTTTTAGTTCAGTTTTGGGCTCAGAGAAAAACATTTGACTCTTTACCTGCTAAATACTTGACTATGTTCACCAGCTAGTTGCTAACTTTGTCCGATTGCTGTTCACTTCTGGACAGGTAGTGTTAAGTTAATTTATCCACTCTGGGTTAAAGAATACGAGTGACATCTTTCCACTACACATAGTCTTTTGTATGTGCAGATGTTGTAGGAATAATTACGTGGAAAATGTTTGCATTAAACAATGTTATCTACAGCTAAAAAAAGACAGCTGCAGTCCATCACTTTGGTCCAGACTCTAATATCTCAACAACTGTTCAAAGGATTGCCACGAAATTTTGTACAGACATTCATGGTCCCCAGAGGATGAATCCTACTGATGGGTTTATCCCATGAATTTTTAGCCAACACCATTAGTAGGTCAAATTATCCAGTGAAAATGACTCAACATCCATGAAGTGGCACCAAATTTGATGCTGACATTTACAGTTCCCACATGATGTATTCTACCGACTTTGGTGATTCCATGACTTCCTCTAGTGTTACATGAGAATTGACATTTTTTGGATCAAATTGAAATGTCTCAACAGCCATGAATGGATTGCCATGAAATTTGTACTTTGGTGATCCAACACCTTTTATCTAGCGCCATCATCAGATCAAAATTTCAACTTAGTCCAATATTTTGATTTATGACCAAATACTGGTAAAACTAATGACATTCCCATGAGCCTCAGCTGTGCTCTGTGCTTAGTGCTAATTAGCAAATGTTAGAATGCTAGTACACTAAACTAAAATGGTAACTGCTCTGGATATTACCCGCTAAACATCACAATGTTAACATCTGAATTGTGAGTATATTAGCTTTATGACGTTAGCACTTAGCTCAAAGCACGGCTGGGCCTTAGTCCAGGCTCACAGAGCCACTAGCACGACAGCTGTAGACCAAAACACATGCGGCGTATGAGCTGTTTTTGTGGCATACCCGGGAATGTCTCATTACATGATATTAATGAAAATATGGTGAGCATTAGTCAAGTAAAGTTAATTATATTTATATGCCCTGAAGTCACAAATTTTCCTCAAAGGGCTTTACAGCCTGTACAGCACATGACACCCTCTGTCATTACACCCTCAATTGAGTGTTATCAATATGTTCCGTCAGGCTGCAACTTTGATGACTAACAACAGCTCTCTGACAAATCACATGAATCAAGCTGACAGGTGAAGTATTTTGGGCATGCAGGAATCTGCCTGCATGCAGGGGTTAGAAGGGCCACTGATAGACATTAGAAACGAGACAATGTGTGGTCTGTTGTCCTTTCAAAATAACAACCGGGAGTGCGTGCTATGTGACCTTTCATCCGGCCAACATTAATTTGATCCATTACTTGTCATGCAGGCCAGCAATTGTATTGTCAACCATCAGAATGTGTGTCCTCCTGCTCCATATAGCTGCAATGACCAAACCATCGGGTGTGGCCACAGTCTGCTGCACCTTTGACATTTAGGTTTAGTGTGTGAACTGAAGCTTTGGTGGAAAGAAATAAAACATCTTATGAAGTCCATGAAATAAACTGGAATCTGACTGAGGCCTATACCCAAAATGTCTCACCAATTTTCCTTCACTTCACACTTCACTATTCACTGCATTTCTCACAAGGGAATGGTTACTGTAAACTTCATGTAAAAAAATTAAAAATAGATAATATATAACAAATAATCTGATTTTTTTTAAGTAAAAATAATTAGAGTTGGACTAGTATTTAGCATTGCCAGTAAATGGGGATGATAATGGCATATTTAAAAAAAATGTGTAGTACATGGTCACTGCGAAATTTAACAGAGTGGTAACATCATGGGTTTCAGAGAGTTAAAGGTTCAGAGACAGAATAAAATTCTGATTCTCGTTTGATTATATTTTCTTCATAATTTGTAAGGTAATAACAGAAAAAAGAAAAAAGTATTCAGTAGAACTGAAAGCATACTGATAATTTTGACTTTCGTAGAGGTTTATCAGTAACTGTACTTTAATTCCTCCTATTTAGCATTTATAAGCAGTATATAAACTTTTAATAAAGGGTTTATAACACACTATAATGTAGTTATGAGCAGATATAAGGACATGTGAGTGTTTATTAATGTGCAGTATTTTTCATCAATTATAACTTCTCCTATGAAGACATATTTTATATAATTACAACTGTATTTTACTGTATTGTCATTCATTATCTGTTAATACAGCAGCCTCCACATGAGGAGTTATAATTGTTAATTAATAAGCACTTATATCTGCTAACAACTACATTATAGCATGTTATAAACTATTTAGTAACAGTTAATACACTGCTTATACATGCTGAATAGAGGGGCTTAAAATAAAATTATAAAATTTGAACACCCTAAAAATGTCAAGTTAAGGCCCCAAGATGATTAAAATTCATTAAAATCAAAAGTCTTTCCATCTCTTGGAATGAATGAGTGTTCCTTTAGAAGCTTGAAGGTGCTCAGCAGATGAGATGTCTTTTGTGTAAAGTGGAAAAAAGTAAAGTAAAGAATACATCCACTGGGGACCATGTGCTCCACAAATTTTTTGTCAGTCTCTGCACATCGTTTTTGAAATTTAGTGGCTAAAAGTGGAAAATGATAGTGGTGCTACAGCGAAGATCAGGGTGTCAAAAACATAATCCAGAATCAACATCTAGGAATCATGAACATCTAAATGTCATGGCAATGACTGACACACAAATCAACCCATTTCCATCTTTTTCAGATCCGTTATCCTGTAGTTCTTCTAGCCAAATACTTAACTTCACTAATATAGTAGACCCACAACAAGACAGAAAGACCTTGTCACTGAAATCTGCTGTTGTAATTATCTGGTGCTTGTTCAGAGGGACAGTGATCATGTGTGTGTACCTACCCTGACCCGTGCCTCAGTGAGGTTGGTCCACACAGCGATCTCCTCTCTGGTGCTCATGTCGGGGTAGCGGTTCCTCTGGAAGGTGGCCTCCAGCTCCTGGAGCTGCTGGCTGGTGAAGTGAGTCCTCTGCCGCCGCTGCTTCTTCTTCAGCGAGCCGTCGTCAGCACTGGACTCATCCAGCTGGTTCTGGTGGGATTTCTCTGTGTCTGCAAGCACGCAGAAGAAAAAAAAAGATTTCATAAGGACAGTGGGAGATGCAGCCAAAATGGGAAAGATAGTTGAGGAGAGACAGTAACGAAGAGAATTAAATCATTGAACACAAATAGTAGAGTGTGAAAGTTCATTCTTTGACCTTAAAAATAGTAGAAAAAAATCCTCATATAAAATTGATATTAGGCTTGAATAAGGAATATTAATCATAGCACAGTTGTGAATTCCAGTAAATGTAGCACTGTGTAATTTGAAAATAACAGAATTGAATAATTCCACTATTTGAATTCAGTGTTTGTGTGGTGAGAAATGAGGAGAATGAGCTGGGATATTTCACACAGTGGTCTGAGAATAATGACTGTCCTCCAAATATATATAAATATCAAATGTGAAATATTCATATTTAAAAGATGAATCACTGAATATGTGTAAGAACGTATTGCACACATTTCAATTTGTGTTTTGATTTTCTTTCTTTTAATGTCAAATAAACTAAAAGAGTGAAATATTGCAAAAACATGGACATGAAGAAGAGGTTATTATAGTTTTGATATATTTAGTAATATTTTAAAAATTTGTTGTTACAAGACAAGCATGTGTGCCATGACGTGTGCTGACATTGTTTGGCGATTCATCATCTTGCACTACACTCAGGGCTGGATTAAGCCATTACAGGGTCCATGAGCTGTGGGCCCCAGTGGACCCACCTGTTTATTCCACTCAGTGCATTGTGTATATATGTATATATGACCTGATAAGGCACAAATTTATTCAGTAGAACGCACCATGTGAGCACCCATGTAGACTGACTGATAGAATATTTATTGTCCAAGGAGTGAAATTAGTTTTCACAATCGGCACATGTTCATGTCTCAAGAAAAATATACAAATACACAAAACAAATATATATGGTCACACACATTCATGCCCTTTCCTGTATCCACACCTAAACTGTTACACACAAGCGCACATGCTTACATACAATATACTGTAGATACACACATCTATATATCATATTCAGCCATGGGATGCCATGGCAGAAGGAACAAAACTTAAGTCTAACGTGAGCTCTCTGCCATGTTAAGTCCCGTATCTGCAACAGAAGCAGAAGTAAAGTGAGGAGTGGATTGAGGGGGTGATCGGTGTCATTTGGAGGCAGTATGTCTGATACTGTTAAATTTGTTCACCAGGGAACAGTTCAACGGGATGGAAACTGAAATAATACAGGCCTCAAAACTGTATTTTAACTCAAACAAGATTGGCCTTAAGATTAAAAAATAATGCAGCTATAATGATCATTTAAGTTATATAATGTTCTTTAGTAGTGCAGTCAGTATTTACAAGCAGATTTGGCATTAATTAAATTACTACAAACTAACTGTCGCACAGTGAACCCAGAAACTTCAACATAAATTACACTTTGTGTATTTATCGCATGTGTTGTTAAAGTACAGTCATGTTTTATTGTACAGGTCCCACCAAGTTTCTTGGAACTATGTAATTTGGTGTTAATTACAGAAAAAATGGCAACAGTGTTCTGAGACTGTACATTTGGTATGTGTACATTACATTTTTTGAATTTGTAAGAACAAATAAGAATAAAGTAGCATCAAATGGAAATACTCAAGTTAAGTATTAAAATTGTACTTTTGAGTAAATGCACTAAGTTGCTTTTCACTCCTGCATAGAAAATAGAACACATAAAGTTTATATGTGGATGGAGTTTATATGTAGTTATTGAGGAAATTTGCAAGAACTTCTAAAAGATCTATTTAACCTCAGTGTATAATCATTTTTCCTATAATAAATATTCATGAATTATTGACATTGATTATTGATTATTTTAAGGACTGTCAGGCAAGTTAGAAATGAATTGGAATAAATTAATTAGACTTGTACAAAGTTTGACCTGTAATTACAAGTTGGGTATATATACTTTTACATGAACCTTTCTAAGAATTTTATATCACTTCCTTTCTAGGAAACTACAGGGATACTAGGGGACCTTTAAATGAATGTGTAGTATATACAGTCAAAGTATTTAATGCAACATGCACTAATAAAGTTCCTTCATGTTTATTATGTCTGTTACACACACATACACAAACTAAAAGTGACATAGGAAACACATCAAAGCAGAGCTCTTTCACCATTTGAACCCTGCTCTGAGAGTCTACTTGGAATTCTCCACAGAGAAGCAAAAACTATCAACACTTGAAACACTAACAAATTGTATATGTGTGAAACAGCACATTATTCTGACACCTTTCACTCCGGATTGCATCTGCACTATCCAATCCCTGCTGAATCACTGGATAATATTGTCAGATCAAACATCATCTGAAATCCCTCCATCCCACAGGCTGGAAAATGACAAGCATGGCTGTGACAGAGCCAAGAGAGAGAATGATTCCAAACACTGCATTACATTCAAAGATGTGCAGAAGCAGTGAGTGATTGCATTTGGCCCCCAGCGCAGCGAGTTTAAAGGACCACACATCCATGTTATGTCTGCCAGGGCTCCTCTCTGCCAGATCTGACTCCCGCAATTTGAGGACCTCACAGAAAGAAGTGAAATTAGTTGGCCAGCTAATCCTGCGGATCAGGCTTTTGTGACTGGGGCAGGTTGGGCTCTGTTTGGTGAGGGCTTAGCTCTCTGGGAGCAGTTCGAAATGATCAGCAGGGTTTAAAAAGAGGCTCCGCAGGGCCACCGGCAAAACCAATAAGGGCCAGGCCGAGGCTGTTATCTGGCAGTAAACTGACACTGGGTAAGCTGTCACTTAAGGCCAAAGTCTATAACACAATACAGAGGAAAGGGCAGCCCTTTTTAGAGCGACGCGCTGACCATCAATAGGAGCAATCTGACTGATAATGTGCCGACAAGACAGAGCCGTTCCAGGTCAGCTTCTCAGAGGGGTTTCATCTGGAAAACAACTACAAGAGGCTTTGAGCCAAATCTCTTTTCAACATCTGGAAGAACAGCAAAATTCTGAATATGTTCCCAAAAATAAATGACTTCATTTTGGGTTAACCAAAATATGTTCAGAAGAGACAACTCCTCATGCATCCCTTTAACATTCTTAAACTTTCTCTCAAGAGTGAAATGGAAGTCAGTTTTTGCAGTAGCTGCGTGTTGTTTTCAGAGAGAAAGCTTCAGGTCATTCAGTAGTGGGTGTGAGATAGTACACTTTTCCGTGCCTGTGGTATGGGCGTCAGTGTGGAAAGGTGTGGCAGACATACTTTAGTATAACCAAGTCCAGATTTAATGTTGTATTTTGTATTCATTATAAAGGAGAACAAAGTTCAACAATAGATTGTAAGAAATGTGTTTGTGCAAATCTCTCCTCCCCCCCCTCCCCCCCCAAAAAAAGATCCAATCATGGATCATTCAGGACCAGTCCTCCCTTCTTACTGTTCCACTCAGCTTTACTAAAATCATATGATTCTAAAGGAACGTCATGCTGGCCTTCTTAGAATGACGCCAGGATGTGACTATTTGCTGGCATTTTCTATTGTGACATTCTCAGGTTTGACTCACATACAGTATATCATCATTGCAAGTTAATGTGAAAGAGTAGGGGACAGCTAATCAAGAGCAGAACTGTTTTGTAAAACAGGATTTTACAAATGCGGTCGTGAGTTTACCCAGTGCACTCTTCACCACTCTCAGGAGATTTTGACCAGAAACAAAAACAAGGTCTCTGACTTTTTTAATAACTTTTTTTTTTGACGTTTACTTGTGACACTTCCTGTGGATCATGTTACCCAACATGAAAGTCTAAATGGGGATTCAAAGGTGTTTTCAAAGGTTTGAGGAATAAAAAATATAGTTGATTTAATAAATCATCGTAGCTAGTGAAATTTAAACTGCGCAGAATTAAATCAAGCCGCCGCACTGGGAGTGTGATGCTCTCAGGAGATATAGCCTTTCGCGATTCATTTTCATATTCAAAATAAAATGAGTTAGGCCAAGGCTATATATCATTACAACCCATCACCTGAGCCGGAGCTGGAGGCTGCTCTGTAAAGACAGCATCAGAGAAACTGACACAAATAACCCTCCAATTACAGAGGCTTTGATTTCAGGATCAGAGTCTCTGC
Source organism: Thunnus maccoyii (assembly GCF_910596095.1). Lineage (NCBI taxonomy): Eukaryota > Metazoa > Chordata > Actinopteri > Scombriformes > Scombridae > Thunnus > Thunnus maccoyii. The sequence goes on from NC_056546.1 coordinate 29,422,815, forward strand.
TGACTGATGGATGTCGGGATGCGTCTAATTCCTCTCAAAGCCGCTTACAAGCTAAAGGCTGCATGATTAATGGCGTGTTTTCTTTTTATTAATTGGCTGTGGTTAAACTGTGCTCGAGATAATAAAAATAAAAAAAAGAAAAGTAATCGTTGGATTGAACTCAGTGAACGAATGTAGGATGAAGCATGCAGCTTAAAATAATTGCAATCTGTTTATTGTGGAGCCAGTATGCATCCATAATTTATGAGGATGTTTTACAGAAATACACATGCTTCACCCGCTAATAATAATAATAATAATAATAATAATAATAATAATAATAATAATAATAATAATAATAATAATAATAATATAATTGTCTGGTTCTGAATATTATTATTACTAATATGTTTCGTGTCATTTGCATGATATGTCTGAGCCTTTGAATCCAGGTATTATTTCCATAGGCCTATCATTTTTTCAGCATTTTTCTTTCATTTTCATTTTTAGTTTTGGTTTGACTTCATGCAGCGGGCAAAATGTAACATCCAAATAATAAACAAGACTTCCAGACATCAGTCCAGACGGGTAATGTGAGGCGCAGTGCACACGGTGTTGGTGCGGGACTGACCGCTGTTATCCTGGCCTTTACATCCCTGGTCGTGCTGCGGGGTCCCGGAGTCGGAGAGCGACAGCGCCGGGCTGCGGGCTTCACTGTCCGTCAGGAGGTTAAAATCCATAACCAGGCTCTGCAGACAGACAGACAGACACACACACACACACACACACACACACACAGACACATGTCAGCTTCAGACCTCCCACCGTTAAACAACACCGCAGACACAACAGCAACAACTTCATGACTGCTTTAATAATCATATGTCGAAACTCTGAAGCTCTGACGGGCCTTGGCGCCCTAAATGAGCAAGTTGAATTCCATTGTACAGATTCCATAATTATCCTCCAGTATCACCATAATATTCCTATAATATCCCTATTTTTCCTGTCACTCCTACAATATTCTTATGCTAATAATAATATAAATATAACAGCCTATAAAGCTTATCTGTGGTGAGTTTACACAGATCACCCTGTTTTTAATGTTTCCTATAATATTTCACTGGTTGATAATGGTGATTTATTCGTTTATAAATACTCTTATAATATTTCTGAGGATCATTTTATGTGATGTTGTAATTCTCGATCCCTGTGTTCCGCATGATTTTTATTGCAGAGCAGTTTCCGTGCTGATTCGGTAATGACCTATAAAAAAGTAGCTTACGTTCATCATTTTTAACACAACACATGTGATATTTTCCTTTACGCATCGTGACAGGAGCACCCGAGGGTGCCACGTTCACTGGGGATGTGGGGGACAAACTTGAATTTGTAATTATTTTTGGTTTAATTAACATTATTACGGAGGCATAATAACTCATTTCTTATAAATAAATTTGCTAGATTAATTCTTACAAAGGCCTTTTTTAAAAAATAAATAAATTTTCGCTTGAAGACCACCTGACGTCATTGTAGCAGCAACCTCGCCCCGGAGATCAACATTTCAATAATACGTATCATATCAACATTTCTACACTACGTAGCATGGGGAAAGTGACGTGCGTCAGATGACATCTATATGAGCTGACTTTCTTATTAGGAGAGGGAGGGGTGGTGGGGGTGGTTGGCTAGAAACTTCGATGGAAAAAAGTTGGAAAAGCAGGTGGTCCACTGGCCGCTTCCAGTTTCAACCGAACAAAACCGGGTGTTTTTCAGCGAGACGTCGGAACATTTGCAGCCGTTTTTCTGGCGACATAACCGGGTATTTGAACCCAAACCATGATCTTTCCCAAACCCTCACCAAGAGGTTATTGTGCCTAAATATAACCAGACCTTAACAGCGTTGTCACATCATAAAACTTAATTATCCGACTGATAATAGCCATTTAATACGGTGTTAAATGACACGCGAAAACCTTCAAATACGACCAACATCGAAACGCAGAGATTCAACGTATCCGTGGTTGGCAGAAACGTACAATACCAACGTTTTATTGTGTGGCGATTGGGTTGCATTTGATGTGGGTTTGTGTTTATTTGCGTCATTTTCTGTTTCTATTTCCTCTTCGATCTTTCCATTCACCCTGGGTTGTGGTTGTAATCCTGATCCATTTATAGGAGCCTGACATAAGCTGTTATAACGAGACCTGCCCTGCATTGACTCTATTTCGGGCATCATGAGGGGAGAGCAATAGAGTTGTTGCCGTAAAATACACGGTGACATTTCCAAGTCGAATGGCAAGCTGGTGAGGTACAACTGTTGCTCAATGGAGCCCAAAAATAGCTGATCGTTTATTTATCCGAGAGCAGTTAACACCTTGAAAATGCGGGGGCCACAAACACCCCGTCCAAGCTGAGAGATGATTTATATCCTCACTGGCTATAAAGTCGAGGAGAAAGCCTCATATTTGCCGCGCATTTGACTCTTATATGAGCGCGATCAGAAATGCATCCTGATTCAGAAGTTTCTGTCAGAAAAGCAGCTGGGATGTCAAGTCACATTTACAATTTCTTCACCTACTGTAGCCAACTTTATCAAATGATGGAATCACTTATAAACATAGAGAGAAAAGGGATAAAAGTGGGCGTAAAGTGAAGCCTGGCGCACCTCACATAGCCAGCTCTTATTGTTTGTCCTTTTTTTTATTTGTCTTGTACATCAGCGAGTAAAGTGTAAAGGTTGAGAGGAAGGAAGACTTCAGGCTGCTGTAGACTACAATGAATGCATGTCATCAAAGATTTAAAAAGGTGATAAATCAAACGCTGAGTTTGAGCTGGGTTTAACCATCCCTGTTGCCAGTCTGTGTGTGTGTGTGTGTGTGTGTGTGTGTGTGTGTGTGTGTGTGTGTGTGTGTGTGTGTGTGTGTGTGTGTGTGTGTGTGTGTGGTTATGGACAGTGAGCTCTCCCGCTGTGTTTCCCTGCACTGTTTGCCACCATGCCAGTCCTTTGTGTGCCAGTCACATGTGACTTCTGCTGGGGTTAAATCTGAAGCCTCGCGGTGGAGGCGGGGCTCATAGCGTGGCATGGCGTCAAACAACCCCCCCCTCACACACACACACACACACACACACCAACAACGCATTGTACAACTTGGCTGAACTCTTGAACCAGACTCACTGTCACCGTTTGAAGTTGTTGAAATGACATTATTTCCATCGGCGCTCTTTGAACATCAGTGTGCGCTTTACTCTCTATCAGCCAGTCCTCTTATAGAGCTCATCTACTCTCTCTGAAACTCTTCAAAAACACACTGAAACGAGGGGATGTATTGTTATCCTCAGCTAATGGATTCAGTCAGTCATACTATCATTTAGGATGAAAATAAGAATATCTCTTGTTGAGGTATATAACGGTGGTCAAAAAACATATCTGCGACTTTTAAAAAAGCTTTAAATAAATGGTGAAATCCAGAGGATCAGAGCTGTTGGAAGGACTTTTTGAAATCTTGAGGTTATGAATTCAAACCCCACTCAGTGCCTCCCCGAAGACATTTTTGACTAGCCACCAAAAACCTCTCATTAAACTAATGATACTTTCCAAGTACATTTTATCTCCCAAATTGCTGTTTCAAAGCCGATTCTATTTTAATTTAGCTCGTAGATTTTGTCTGAAAACAATCATATTTGAAGATATAGAGTTTAAAATACAGTATATCAGAATCAGCTCCTCTTCAAGGTTGTTCAAACTCACATATTTCCAGACAAAAATACTAAGATATGACCTGGCTGTCTCGGCCCTGTAAAGGATATATACAGCTGGTAGGAAATGATTTGGGATGAAAGTTCATCAGAAGATGATTTGGAGGTTAGTATTGCTCTAAACTCTTGATTGATAGATCAGTGTCTTTTGCTTTCCTTTACATTTGAATCAGTGAAAGAGTGCTTCATGTTGAGTGTTTTATAAATATACATCATAAGCACCCAGAGATCTTTGCACTTTTTTCTTTCAGCTGAGGTTGAATTCAGTCATACTTCAAATATTTGATATTTTGGCTGACTTTTTTAAAGCAAATATATCTTTTCTGTCCTGAAAGTAAAAGTCATGTAGAAATAACAAAAAGCTAAAAAAAAAAAGCATCTACAAGTTCAGACCAAATCAAAGCAGCTGAACACTGGCAGTGAAGCTTCTAAATGTATCATCCACTTCAACTGGCTTTGTAAAAGTCAAACAGTTCACAAAGAGCTGCAGCTTTCACTGCCACTGGACAGCTCAGCATGTAAAAATCCTCCACGAATACTAATGATGATTTGAATTTGGCAAGACAAGACACAAACGTGAACAATGTCATCACTGAGTTTTCCTTTAAACTCTTCCTGGCCCTCACCTAACATTGTCAGTCACTTTGACAAAGCAACATAATGCTGCACTAAAGCCAACCTGCATATTCTGATTAAAGGTTTAGCACCTTATTACCACTGAATATCTGTGACATCTGATAGGTGAGGCAACGTTTTCTTCCATCAAACACACACACATCTGTTATCTTCCTCCGTCTTGCTCCTGTCCTCACAAACAGCTCCCTGGCGCTTTTAAAGTGCTGCCTAATGCATTTTAATATTTGTCACTCCCACAACACTGCTTACATTTTGCCGGAGACTTTAAAGAGAGACTTGCATCTGTTTTTTGTTTCGCATCCGTGAGAATGATCGGAGCATTTCACAAAAGATTAGAAGACAGGAAAATGGGTATTCTGGTGTCAGCCGGAGGCTATCGCTGCATCCCTGGGAAAAAAGATGCGAGACTGAGGATAAGGTCAAGTCTCCCAGTAGAGAGATTACCTTGGTAAGCACACTGCCTCTGTGTTGTGGCTTTGGATTAATGAGCCTCTGATATGGATTTGTGGGTTAAAGTTGACTTGCGGGTCAGAAAGCTCAGTTTTCCCTTGTTCATAACCGCACAAATATGGTTTCACTTTTTTTCCCGTTTATTTGGCAGAATGACTCAATAACAACAAATGACGCTGATCAATGTCTGTTTTTTTGGATTTCAAAAATGTCTGTGCTGAGATAATCACACCTTCATTTTAAAATTTAAAAAAATCATTTCTTTGCTTTTCTGTGTCGGATTTGTTTGACAGACCTGATCTTACATTTGTCTCATTTTATCTTTGAGGTTATCTGATCTGACATTTCAGTGAGCTGATGGAGCTGTAGCACATGTGATCATAACCTGCCATGATAAAAATGTTACAGCAAATTACTGGTCTGGCAAACATAGCCCGCCATCATGCTGCTGCCGCGTATGCTTCTGAGTTCTTTTTTGGCTCCTTTCAATAAAGGTGAAACAGTTTTATTTCCGTCTGGATGAGGCTTTCCATGAAAACACAACTCAGCACAAATGTGCAGCAAAAAGACGCAACAGGAGATTAGTTGAACACACAAGCACTTTATGTTAGCTTTTATTCTGTGAAATTAAAAAAAAAAGAAGTAGACCCTTCACTCTTTGTTAAAGCAGTGTTACCTTTGCTGTGGATTTGTCTTGAGTCGTTTCTCTGTATTTTAAAATCAAAGAGACACTCCACAAAACGAGTCCCGCTTGCTGTTGGTGTTCAGTCAGTGTACTTGCCTGACAGAGCAGCTGTCCCTTTGTGAGTGCGGAGCCCAGGTCTAGTATCAGCAAGGTCCAGTATTTTGGTCAGAAATATGAATGTGAGCCAGTCCGGGGTCTATATCCGCCGCAGCAGAGTGATGGATGGACAGGCGGCCTGGTGTCAATGTGCTGCTGAGAGGCCGGATGGCTTGGCAGCGAGGGGAGTGCGGGTGATGCAAGCCAGTCATTTTGTCCAGAACAAGGTGTCAGTACCCCCACTCCTCCCCCTCCCCACCCAGCTACACATACACACACACACACACACCAGGGGCGCCACATGATTATATTTCCGAAATCAAGAGCCCTTCTCCCCTCCCTCTGGACTCAATATGGCCAACAAGCTATCACTGAGCTAACAAGCAGGCTGAGGCGCACAGTAGCTATAGCTGACAGTCAGATTGATCACTGAGCCGCTCTAATGTTTAAATGCTGGATGTGTTTATGTTGATTCCCTCTGTGCTAGTGTATCCCAGCATGACATAACTGTGAAGTGAAGTTAAGGAAACTCAGAAATCGACCCTGAGTTCATTCGGTGTAGCTTTAAAAACCCTCCTCCTCATCTACAACAGTGGCTATCAGAGAGAGGGGGCCCCGGCTATTTCCTGGAGGAGTGTATAGCACTGCTGCAGCCACCTCTACTTCCACATCCACCTGACAAGCTGTTCCGCCGCCTTCACGCTTAAATAACATCGGCAGGATGGGAGTGTGTGTTTACTCTTATTGCTGGGGGCTTCGGCCCGTGTTCAGAAATGGACGCAAATCAACAGCAAGATGAGAGAATTCGGTTTGCATAAGCTGCTGCGCTTTGCATAAACAGTCGCCCGGTGACACTGATCTCATTAAAATATATATCTGGTGATAATAATAAAAATAATAATGGAAGTAAAAATCCTCTCATTTTTCGGGAGATTGCCGGGTCCATCTGGCGGTGCGCGCGGCAGACTGCTTGCATTTCCACGGACTGCAGGCATTAGCCCGGGAATTATTCATAAACGCGTCGAGAATTAATTCCCGGGATTAAGAGTTGATTAAGATGTGTGTCACTTTGCTGTCTGAGAACTTATTAAGGGCCTCCTCGAAGAGGCGGCAGATGGAATTTCAGTCCAATGTTTGTAGATGTTAATTTCTGCCCTCCTATAACAGACATTTGCATATGATTGAGCGAGCGAGGCCGAGGCAGTCCTGCAGCACAATCACAGCCTCCGAGCACAGACAGGGGGGGAAATAATTGGCTGTGCAAGCCAACACAAGTCCACAGCAGTGATTAACACAGAGCCCCCTCCACATCAACAATTTATTATGGCCGATCAAAAATATATTTCACTGGTTTGACTCAGTCTATGAGTGTAAAACAATCGAGGCTATTTAATTGATGGGAAATCATTGAAATGAGAGAGATGAGCTCCAGGTAATCTGCCTCTTTATTATGGAAGTCGTCCATTTGTATTAACTGATGCATGTCATATATTTAGGTAATGATATTTTTTAAAATGTGAATATTTTTTAAGTTTTTCTTTCGCCTTTTACTTGATAATTTTGAAAGTCACTAAAAATAATCCTATAGAAAGAAAATATCGTAACTGCCGCTTTTAATTTATGTAAATACATATTTCACTCTGCACAATTAGCAATTTCAGTCAAAGCTAAATGAAATTCCAACCTGCAAAGTGGAATAAAGTTGATTTTTTTTCGCTGTAATGACAAACTTAAATGCAGTATCATTTTAAAATGAAATAAAGATTTTGACATTATTACAGTTGTGACCTCTCAGTCCAGCAGGCCGCGGCCTGCTGCACACCAATAAAAGAAATATTTACATTGTACCCTCAGGCCAAACGTGAACTACGTTTAAACAAATCTTATTTTCATATGTCCTGACCTGGGAACAGATGCAAAAGAGGTTCGTACAGGAGGTCTGCAGCAGAAAAGCAAAGCCGGAGCTTCTTCTTCTTTAAAAGAGAAAATAAACCTCGCGGCCTTAAAAGTCCAATGTATTTTTTTCCTGTAAAATGAGCCGCAGTCTAAATGAATGAGGCCTTTTATGTTTTATGCAGGCTTATAAAATAACGAAGCTAAATGACACTTGTAGGTTACAACATTGTAGGCCTCTCTTTTCTTTTTTATTTTCCATACTGACAGTGTTTTTATTGATCATTTATTTTCCAGGTTTAATGATGTGTTGCCCTCGTTCTAAAAACGGAAAGTGTGTAATGAGAAAATGTCTTTGACATTAATATAAACCTAAAAAAAAATCCATCTGCGAGACGGAGCCGACATGCAGTTGAAAGCTCCGGTCAAACGCTACTAAGTGGACCGCGTTATTGTTCCGTTGCTGTTTTTGTTTGTTTGGTTGTTTTGTTTTGTTTGTTTGTTTTTTGTTGTTGTTTTTGTTTGTTTGTTTGTCCAACCAGGCTACTGTTTTCAAGGTCAAAAAGGAACGTTTACGCTCAAATATTAAAACGCTAAAAAAAAAAAAGAAATTATCTCAGCAAAATGTTTGTAATAATGAAAATAATATGAAAATAATTTAGATTGAAGTTGTGTGTGTGTGTGTGTGTGTGTGTGTGTGTGTGTGTGTGTGTGTGTGTGTATTTGTGTTTGTGGTTTGTGTGTGTGTGTGTGTGTGTGTGTGAGTGTGTGTGTGTGTGTTGGGGGTGGTGGTGGGGGGGGGGGGGGGGGGCGCAGCTCTGTTTTGCAGTCTCCTGTGGCCCGGCAGCCACCTGCCACCTATCAATTTCCTCCACATCCCCAAATATTTTTGACCTCCCAAATATTTTCACAACGTCCGCCTCTGCGAAGTCTTGCAATTTTGGAGAAAACGTGTCCAGCGAAAAACATGAAAATTCAGTTTAATACTATCGGAGAAAAAAAAAACCTTTTTAGGGTTCCTAAACTGTCTCTACCTTCCAACAGGCCTCACACACACACAGACGGAGAATTCAGAGCTGTAGAGCTACATCGATCATTGATGGTCACCAAATCACAGAAACGTTATATTAAAATAATTCAAGCAAGGCCGTATTGACCTGGAATCATTACACAGCGCGTTTTTCTCTTTGATTCAAAGTTCAAAATAATTTTTGAGCAATTTGTAATCACGGTGATCATGTTTGTGTGCGCGCAAGATGTAAAATGTATTTTTAAATAAGTCACATATTTAGTCAGATGTGTCAGCTCTCATCAACACCATCATCTGCTCATGTCACCAGGAGACACACAGTGAAAAGTAAACTCCCACTGTTCACATTTTGCCTTTTCTATGAGTTTAGAGACATCTTGTATCTAAGGTCCTAAAAAGTCGATTCTTCATTCTTTAACTTTCATGAAGTATCAAGCGCTGCTAGCGCTGTGGAAACTGCAAAATGAACCCTAGACAGTTCATTAAAGCCCTACTTTACATCTCGACTAGATGTGGTCAACTTTTACGCACAAATAAAATAACGCTGGATGGATTCCAGACGCACAAAGACAAAAAGAGATTAAAAAAAAAAAAAAAAAAGATAGAGAGGAGAGGGGGTAAAAGTGCGGTTATTTGCACTTACATCAGATCCCGGTCTGGTTAAATTAATCCGTGGAAAAGGCAAAGAGCTTTACTGCAGGCTGATGGGTGTCCTGGCCTCAGGTTTGCTGGTGACATGGACAAAAAGTTCCTCGGTGCGTCAAAAAGCCAGAAAAGCGTCAGTCAGCCAGTCAGTTTCCTTCTTCTTCGTCTTCCCTCTGTGCTGTCAGACATGAAGGCTGTGGAGGAGTGAGGCTTGATCCCCACACAGAGTATAGGGAGGGAGGGAGGAGGGAGGAGGGCTGTGGGGGGCTGACTTCATGCTAAATATTGTGTGTGACAGGTCCACTGTAGAAAGGACGGCCCCCTACTCTCTCTCTCTCTCTCTCTCTCTCTCTCTCTCTCTCTCGCTCTCTCTCTCTCTCTCTCTCTTTCTCTCTCTCTCTCTCGCGCGTGCACACACGAGGCACACACGCATTGTACCCCCCCACCCCCCCCTCACCCCCACCACCACCACCACCCCTCTCACATTGGCTCTATGTCTGCAAACATTCTCTCCATCTCTTTCTCCCTGCAGCCTCCACAGAGCAGCTTTTTATTTACCTGCACTGTTGCCAGTTAGGATTGCACTACATGGTAGCTCATAGGTCATCATTTTATTGTTTTGTTTCATTACTGTAATGTTGTATTTTCTTTAACTCTGAAGTGAAACAGGCAAAAATTCACTTTAAGCAAAAATAGAACATGAGAAGAAGTAAGAACCAAAGTTCCTTCAAATGAATTTAGACTTTTTGACATTCAGGCACAATGTTTTAGCACATAAATGCATACTCATTACCAATTTTGACACTCACAAAGAAGATGGTGTGGGCTATGTCTTGCCCAGGGCCTTGTCAGTCAGGGTCTTAGAGAAGAGGCCTAGGCTGGCTCGTCCTGTTACCCCACTAGCGCCTTCTGCATTAGGCGGGACTCTGCATCCCCCATCGCTTTGTCAGGTCTCTATTTCCTGTCCATTTGTACCTCTATTCCAGCTATTGGGACCTTTGGGTCCCTGGAGTCTCTGTACTGAAGAGCTTCTTCTTCTTCTTCTCGTTCGTGCTACCATGAACTCTTAAATGAGGCCGATGAAAGGAAGCTGCAAGATGTTACTGCTTCCGTACAGTGCTACGCTGCTTAGGCCTTGAATCTACCGGGCAGATCTGACTTGTCCACCTTGGTGAGTCAGCCCTCAAGATCTTATTTGGTCCTCTGAGTGGCAGCAGAATCTTTTAGGCTGGAATCAAGGCTTGTTCCCCAAACTCTTAACTGGCACCACTTGGTCCACCACTTTCCCCTTCTTTAGCATCATGGAATTTGATTTGGTGGGTTTGAAACTCATCCTTGACCTTGCAATATCCATCTGATGTTGCTGCCATGATGGTGAGATCGCCCATGAATGCTCTGATGGGGGGCTGCCGTGTGCCAGACTTGTTCAGCTGATTTGGCCGCCATGTTCATAGTGGGGGCTAAAAGATGCTACAATGAGTCTCACATCTGTAGGGAGGCAAAACTTTAATAAAACCTATTTGGGAATGTGTTTCAAGTGTCAAATCCAAAATATAATACATACACATAAAATACATAAAATACACATATATTACAAGGCCAATTAAAGTTTGCCCCCCACCCCCCAAACTCACACACACACACACACACAAAAAGAGGGCCTTCTTGTTGCATTATTTCAGAGCCTCCTGAGAAGGAATGACCTAAGCAGATGAAGAAGTGGCTACACTGTACATTCTTACAATGAAGGGGATTTATCACCCGTCACCCCCACATATGATCAATCATCCATTTTGACCACATAGTTTATTGACATTCAAAGGTTAAATGTTCCAAATTCCTTACAAATTTAAAAGTTGTGAAATTGACAATAAGTGGAAGAATACATGACTACACATCCATTCATTCTCAAAATGAATCAGTCAGTCATAGTTACATTTTGACTTTGACACATTTTATCTTTATATTTCTGCAGATATTACATTGACCCAAACCCAAACATTAGAGGGGTCTTATGTATTGACCCTGGCTTTTCCATCCATCCATCCATCCATCTGTGAGGCTTCGCTGATCAGATGTTGTCTGATCTTTAGAGTATGATGTGTGTCATACCGTCATGCCGGAATCCAGAAAATCTCAAAGGCTGATCACTTCATCCCTTTATTATCGCCTTATATTTCCCCTTATGAACCTTTAAAGTTGAAAAAAATCATCTTATTTCAAACTGTCTGACAATATAATTTTTAATCTATATTAACTTGTTCCCACTATTCACTGAAGCTATATGACAATTGGAATTAAATATTGGAACCCAAGACTCCTACGAAGGAGTTTATTAGATGGACAGGCACAAAATTTGGTAGGGCACCATGAGGTTTACATTTGAGGGTTGTTTTGTGAAATGTCTCAACAACTTTTGGATGGATCGCCATAAAATGTGGTACAGACATCCATATTCACCTCAGGAGGAGTTGTAGTAACTTTGGTGAAGCCTTAACTTTTCATCTACCACCATCATCAGGTCAAAATTTTAATGTGTCACATAGTTTGGTCAATAATCAAATACCTGCAAAACTCAAGAAATTCCCATCAGCCTTAATTGTACTTTGTGTTTGGAGCCGATGAGCAAAAGTTAGCATGCCAACAAGCAGGTGAAAATGGTAAATATAATACTTGCTAAACATCAGCATGTTTAGAAGATACTGTATGATGTCATTGGTTAGCATACTGATGTTACCCTTTAGCTCAACCACTGTGCTGCCTCACGCTGTAGGCTCTTTTCTTTCCTGTTACTTCAGATAAGGAAAGTTCACATATAAGTAAAAATTTAAATGTTTTACACCTGCCATTACAGTGGTAATGTTTGCTAAATGTTAAATGTGGCATATTTCCCATGTAAAACAAAATTCATCTGGGACTTATATTTTATGGACAGTGGAGGTTTGGGATGTAGGGAGAGAGTAGCTAATCATCTTGCACTTACACTGATAGAAAGAAAGCTATGAATCACACTTATTTGAAGAGTGTTAACACATTCTTAACACAGCTGTGGGCTTTGAGATATGATGTTGGTGTACACAACGACAACATTTGTCATCTTTCACTGACCTTTGCTGGTGATGCCAGATCTCTGAGGCTTGCTAAACTGACTGCCACAGCCAGTTAGGTATGAAAGTGACCAAAACTCAAATGCAGGTGTATTTGTTTTTCTGTAACACCTGCCGTGTGAAAAGGACGCTGCATGCCAGCGCTGATAAACTGCTTTTCAGCATTCTGTAGTTGGGCGATACTGAACTATGTATGCAGATGAGGACAGTGAAGGTCTAACAAATGGGAGGCAACCCACTATGTCATTATTTTTCATGTAAAGGTGTAAAAGTTGGTTCAACACCACCATCATCAAAACACCGAGTGAGGGAATATCTTTTGGAAGAATGGAGTTCAACCCTTCAATAGAGTTCTGCACATTTGGAGAGTCTAAGACAAGGAACACTGAAGCTGTTCTGAAGGCTAGTAATGGAACAATACTTTACTAAGACACTTCATTTCATTTGTCACCACTCTGTATCTTGTCATGGAGAAATGTGTTGCAGAGACTGGTGGACCCTGCTTCCCATAATACAACTTGATAGTACCCCTAACTGAATAAATAAAATAAAAAAATTCAAAATCTGAAATTAGTGATAGAAATGTATCATTCCTTGTCTGGCACATATTTTCATCACTATAAGCATGCCCTCGGGCTGAAATGCTGAAGCATTGCACAAAAATATCTCCCAAAATGTTAGAAAAAGCCATGATAAACAAGCCTCCATTTACAACTTGCACATCTTTCAAACAAGATCATACTCGCCAAACGTGACACAACTGTTTTGCAACACAAAGCACATTACTTTGTTTGGGCTTATGTTTGTATGTTTCTTAAAGCCAAACTGGTGATTCTTTGTCTTCTCACCAGACACCATGACAGATTATAAATTTACACCATACATGGCAAAGCAAAGTGGCAATATGACCAAGGCATCACTTCCTTGAGCATGAAACCCTCAACTGGAGCCAGGAAAATGTGTAATTTTGGAGTTCTTCCTCGAGGATAAGTATTTTGGGTAAATGAGATGGTCAAAATGAAAGGAATCTCCCTGTTCTCATTCTTGTGCCCGTAATTAATGACGAACAGACTCGTGTCCAAGACACTTACATAAATATTTTCAGTTTGGATGAAGGAAATGTAATCAAGCAAAATCCAGCTGTTTCATGTGCAGCTGAACCAGGATAGGATAGGGATATGGTAGATCAACTGAGGATATGCAACACAACATCATGGTTATTAAAGATGAATTCTTAGAAAGATGCTGCTTCTTTGAAGGTTAATGAATGAATGTGGATTTACATGTAAAGCATCCCCTTTAATGGCTAAAGCTGGTTTTTAAAAGCAATGATAAATCAACCTGTCAATACTGCTTTTGAGAACATTACAAAGAAAAGTGTTGTTATTGCCTCGGTGGCACAGACGTATCTGCTACTGCAGAAAATGACGTGCGTATGTTTGCAGATGAAATGTTGAAATTACAAATCCCACAGGTGATCAAACACTTTGCAAAGAGCAAACAGAGGTCTGACACAAGTTGATTCGACATGCTTTAAACACAGAGAAATACTTTGAGTGTAGGTGTTCTGATTGCACAGAGAGATAACAGATTGTAGAACTGTATCTGTGCAAGCTTTGTACCCCTCCCTCATGCCCCCACCCAATATAAAGCAAATACACACACACACACACACACACACACACACACACATACACACACACACACACACACACACACACACACACACACACACACACACACACACACAGAGTTTTCTATTTAGTTATACCATACATTGTGTTTTGTGATTTATTTTTGATTCATTAATATTTGATTGGCACATTACCTAAAATCCTTTGATACAGGCTGGACATTAAATGGCTTACATACTTGATCCACACACTTACACAATATGAAATTGTTGAATATATTCAGTTAACTCGCCCATAAATTGCTCCCAAATCTGACAACCTGAAACCATACAATCTCATGCAGAAAAACTGAAGTGTGACAGCAGCAAAAGCAGGAGAACAGATGCATAGTATATATACAGTAAGTAACCTTGAAAAACCTGTAATACTATACACATTATAAGCATTTAACATATTGAACATGATGCATGAAAAACAAAAATAAAAGGTACTATATACACCACATAAATGGTAATTACAAAATATGTTTAGGCACAAATAATGACAAATAAAGTGAGGAGATGAGGAAGTTACAACCAAAATTAAATGCAAAAATTGCACTTGCTTTTGAAGGAATACAATCGGGTGGTCCAGTTTGTCAAGGTTTTTCTGGACTCTCTAGTCCTGTTTGCTGGTGAGGTGAATATCCTGGTATTTGTATGACCAACCAACCTCTATATCCATTCACTGGATGTGCACTGGTACCATCTATCTCTAGCTCCTTGGTCTGTCACCTGTATTTACATGATACATGTTATAATGGAGTTATGGTTTATTTGGGAACAAGACGTTAGAGATGACCAACCGGTCAAATGTCTTTGTGACAAGAGTAATGAAGCCTGACCAACCATTAGACATGAGCCTGGAGCCATCCATATGTTGCTAGCAACTCATCCCAGCCATGCAATCCATGGAAGATAGGAAAATCCTCTGCTATCTTCTCCATGCTGCACAGCAAAAGGGCCAGTAGAAGAATGGGTGAAGTCCCCCTCTCAACACAGCAGGGGATGTGTTCATGTTTCCCTCCGGTATCATAGTCAAATAATAATTATTTTAAATTTAAGGGTCATTTGATATAGTGAGGTAATTTTTTTCACCAACTACAGTGTAGATGTAGTATGATCATGTGGTGGCAAGGTTAATGTTTGTTAAATGATTTGTGGGGTGGCTCCAACCCAAACATGATTCAGAATCTAATATTGTATGGTTATGCTACCAAATCACAATTTTTTTTTTTAAATTTTTTGATAGTAATCTGTGTAGAGATGGTTCTAAATTTAATTGTATTCAGAATCACAATCAGAATTGGAATCTGTCATATTAGCCAAGTAGTGTGCAAGTATGTGTCTTGGTGTTTGCTCCCACAAATGCAACATAGAAGAATAAAGAATGAAAATAGAACAAAAGTAAGATAATAATAAATGATGAAATAAACAAAAATAATAAAATTAAATCTATTTAGAGAATGGAATAATAACAGTTGTGAAATGAGACATAAAAACTGAGTGTACAGAAGAAATATAGACTGTGCTGTTGACAAAGAAATTAAGTTTATGAAATATATAAATGTGACGTGCAATAAATTGATTAAAATTATGTAACTGTGGAGGTTGAATGAAATGTACAATGTTGACATATTCATCAGCCTCCTGCATACAACAAACAATACTCTTAAATGTAATAAATTTTATGGCGCCCTTTATGAGCACTCAAGCTGTGGGCCCTTACATTTGTCTCCACAGTTCTCACCATTATGGCACAGACTTAGACAACAGATCCCTCTTTTCTCCCACAGCCCCCATAGAGCATACATGCATCCTATATTTTATATAAAATAGGCTATAATTTAGCTTTTATATCACATATGTGTAGGCATGTGTATGCCTGGTGAGTTAGAGTAAAATGAAATGAAATGCCAATTTATTGCAGCACTAAACCCTCTGGACCTTACTTTGGGAACCTGTGATTGGTCAAAAGCACAAAGGTCTTCCATCATTGATCCCTACAAATGGTATCAGTGCCAATACTGTAGAAATCTTCTGCTGAGACCCTCTGATAGTAAACTGAGAATGTCATTATTCATATCTGACAAGAAATAAAGATCCACATCAGGTTGTAATAATAAATAAATACATAAATAAAAAGTTAAATAAATAAGTTGTAAAGCTTACAGTGGTTATAAGTTTTAACAGTTTTTTTGTACATTCAGATATTGAAGAAATGTATTGTTTGATATGGACAATCATCTATGAAAAGTTTGACTTTTTGCTTAAGAATTTGGATTTGTGAATAGAAAATTTGGTCAAAATAGTGAGCAAATTAATCAAATAGAACTGCAAACAAAGATTCCTGTAATATTCTGTGAATCCAAACATTACATTTCTCCAAAATAATAAAAAGTTAGGGGAGATATCAGCAGTAAATCGTGTCAGTGGAGACGCAGACGATGCTTTCGTCATCAACCAACCTTCGTTTCAACTTCTCAACCAACCCTTACTGCACTCCTGCTGCTTTTGTCCCGCCCTCATCTCATTGTAACACATGTGATATTTTCTTATTTGTGAATTCCTGTTATTAACTATGAATGGGAAAAACAAGCACAAGCACTACTACAACTAAGACTTTAATTGTCCGATATCTACTCGTACTTTAAAGCTTTAAATAACGTTTAAAGTGATTAGTTTAGAAGCCTGTCAGTCAAAACTCTATCATCAAGTTAGGTTGGTAGTGCACAGCTTTTCCACGTCAGTGTGTTTACTGAGAGACTGACAGCTGCAGGAAGCTTCACTTTATTCACTTATGCAGCGCTTTATGGCGAGTGAATGAATACGCGCTGTTTGGAAATATCACGTTCTGACGCAGTGGAATGTCCGCTAATGTTAATTTGTCTGTTTGTCGCAGTGAATTGAACTTCGGTCTTCTTCAGTCACTGTTGGCCGGCTAGCCTGCTAGCTTGCCGAGCTAGGCTAGCTAGCATTAACTAACGTTACAGCTTGACTCCATCTTTGAAATAGAAGCCATAAACAGGTAATATGTGCATTTGTCGACAGGTGGTTTTGCTTTAAAGACTCAATGACATATAAATAACGTGTTGTCTGAAAGGACAAACAGTGAGGACACATTAGCCAGTTCACGCTAGCTAATTGAGCTAGGTGGTTAGCTCTCAGGCTTCTGGACATGTAATCAGTCTGTTAAGTTAGTTAATGAAACCAATCTGTAGACACTTCATTATATTGATATATATGAACTAAACTGTATTCATGTGTCTTTTCGTTGTGTGTTTGTTTGTCCCAGAGGGCTGTCATCTGCCTATCAGCCTCTTATTGCGGTGGGTGGCTAGCCTGTTAGCCTGAGTAGATGTTACTGACTCAACTAATCTAATCAGCCAGCACCTTCCTATCTCACCTGACAGTCGACCTGCTGGCTTCTGTCACTTGCCTTTTGTGTATTACTGTGTTATGTTTCACGTATACCTCTTGTGTTTTGGGGATTTCACTATGACTATATTGGATTCACGTTTGACTTTGTTCGAGTCTTGGGTTTAGTTTGCTGTTAGTGTATTTCTGTGAAGCTACATGCAGAGATGTTGTAGTATCGTGACAGCTGGTTGCTGTCAGTGATGTCTAAAAGTAAGGGGGGAAGTCTGAGTCCTCTCAGTTACATACAGTGATTGATACACTTTATTGCGAGCCTGACTTTTTTAGCATCACTAGGACAGCTCCTATCATGCCAACACGTCATCCAAACTTAAAGGATGGGTTCACAGTTTTCCAAGTCTGTCTTAAAACAACAGTCAGGAGCCCAAATGAACATTGAAACATGTTTTTCTTGCTGTAATCGTTCATACTGACCATCAGATAGTCCCCACATAATGTTTTGTTCCATGTAACTTACAATGTAAGTGATGGGGGACAAAATCCACAGTCCTCCTTCTGTGCAAAAATGTATTTAAGACTTTATCTGAAGCTAATATGAAGCTTCAGCGTCCAAATGAGTCAAATCAAGTTGAAGTAGTCTTTTTAGCGTCACAGTCCCTCTTTTTGTTACTATTCTTCCACCGCAGCTCAACAGGGAAACGCTGTCTGAGGAAACACAAAGAGGGAATTTGATGCTAAAAAGATGCAGCAGATATCTACTTGATATGACTAACTCAGACTGCTGAAGCTTTATATAATCTTCACATCAACTTTTAAATGACTGTGTGGACACACTGTGGATTTTTCCATCACTTACATTGAAAGCACATGTGAAGGAGATCTTTAATATCCAGTATGAACAGGAGGAATGATTACAGCAATGAAAACCTCTTTCATTGGTCATATGGACACCTGACTGCTGTTTTAAGACACACTTGAAAAATTGTGAACCTGTCCTTTAAGGCACTACAGTGATCTCAGAGGACATGTGAACATGGAATTTAATATTAAGAGTAGAAATTTTTTAAAATGACAAATTCTGCTTATAGGGTGAAGGCATTCATTTAGAAGAGCTTAGTGTACAGATAGACCTGAGACAACTTTGTAATTTTGGGTTATCTGTCTAGTGTTGTGGTGGTGCTATCCACAGGTGTCCACTGCTTTTAACCTCTTGCATAAAGTATAAATCTAGCGTTAAATGACATTTAGCGCTCTTTGAAGTGTTAAGACTATGGAGTACGGATTAAAACTGTGCCCCACTTACACCTCATTTAAGAGGTTTATATTGACAGAATATTTAAATCACCAAAAGAATCAGTGGAAGGTGTAAACCTGTAGGTCTGCTCATCTGGTCCCAAATTGTGAGAACTGGCCTCTAGTATTCTAAATTCTCGTCAAACAAACTAAACATCATGCTGAGATGGCTGTGCTTCATGAAATGAATCCTCCTGACTACTGTCTGCTCCTGAGTCTTGGGTTCTGGCCCCTTCAACCTTTCACCTATAAACTCCCAATCCAGATAGTGTTGAGTGGATGTGCACAGTATCATTATCTAACCACAAGTGCGGATGACGGAGAATGAAGGAACATCATAAAAATTGATTTCCCTCACTTTGCCCCAACTACATTCATACTGAGTCATTGATTTTATAGCACATGTTGATTATTTTAGGGACGTTATGCATTTTACAAGTAAACAGCACACGATATCAATCAAACAGCTGATAGCGTAAGGTGTAAGTATCCATGGTGACGGATGTTTCCTTGCTTTAAAGGAGAGATGCAAGTGTGTCCCAAAGTTGACCTATTTGTTGACACCCTCTTATACACTTCATACTGAAGTGGTAGTAAGCAGGGACTGGTTTTGTATCCAGCTAGACAACACAATAGTCTACCATCCCACAGAACAACCTGTAGCACCAATTCACTTGTTGTTGCTCAACAAAGTAGCCTAGTGAGACAGTGGTCAGTTACACTGGGTTTGTTCTTGTGGGCCAAATGAAATGACTGCAAGCATTCAGTGTTTCCCCTGTAATAGTGCAGCATAGTGCAACAAGAACCCCCGCCAGGCCAAAAAAATATTTTATTACTGCCAAAAATAACGGCAAATATCCATTCATTCAGAAATCAATAGCGTTTGGGAGCCTCTGTGCAGCGCTGTTCCGAAACGTGAGTTAATGTTTGTGTCGTTGCCTGAGAAACTAGTCTAACCTGACGATGCTAACAGAGAATAGAGAACAGAGAAATATGTGGCTGCTGAGTCTCCTGACTTTTGCTCAGTGCACCCTCCCCCCCGCCAGGCCAAAACAGTCAACCTAGGGGATACACTGAAGCATTATTGCTTTGTTTGAATGTCACATGAACAATGTCTGTTACAGATTGTAGTTAATGATGTTTCAATCAGAATCCACTGAAGTAAAGCTGTGATGTAGGCAGTTATGTCTTAATGCATAGTTATTGAGCTGTCAAACATTTTTTACCTAAACTGAATACCTGCTGTGTGCACTGTTCAGCTCTATGATGTTGGAAATCATTAGATGAGGACTTTGTATCAACAGACACTCAACATCAATGATATATGACAGTCTTATCAGCCGTGATATGGCCGGCTATCATTCTGTCTCAACATCTTAGCCTTCCCCTATCATAACTTCATCCTCTTAGTGTTTTGAATAGGCTGCTTACCATGAATTTAAAAGAACGTGGCCTCAGCCACCCAATCTCTATACTCATATACTGTATCTCCCTGTAAAGTAAGCGTATTATCTCACATGGCTTCCATGGCACAAGAAAAAAGGTTAATCCAACAATTTTGATATCCCGTGCTTCTCAAATATGAACACCATGCCATTTTGATTCTGTTTGGTTATCCATATTGGTTTCAGGCATTGTCTAGGTGGACATGGAAATTTTCTGTCCGCTTCGTAGATTCTATTCATTTGAGGCTGAGAGCTCTTAGTTTGACTTTAAGCTTGGCTACTCAATTTTCAGATACTTTTTGCAGAATATCAGATTTGTTTATTGGATTTATTTAGTCAAAAGATTGTTTATCCATCACTAAAAATTCCTGCATGTACCTACATACATGAATTTATTAGGGACAAAACAGTCCAACAAGCAGTATCACAGTTTTTTATTGATGGTTATGTGGTCTGTGGTGCATTTGTTACTGTATGTACTTACATATAAGGCTGCAACTAAATTATTTTCATGATCAATTAATCAACTGATTATTTTTATCAATGAACCAATTAATTGTTTGGTCTATTAAATGTCAGATAATTGTGAAAAAATGACTCTTATAATTCCCCACAACTCAAAGAGATGCATTCACATGTCTTGTTTTGCCCGATCAACAGTCCAAGATATTCAGTTTACTGTCATATATGACACAGAAAAGCTTCATTTGAGAAGCTGCAACTGGCAATTTTTCATAAAAAATGACTGAAATGATTAATCGATTATCAAAACAGTTGTTATTAATTTCATGACCATCGACTAATCAATTAATTGACTAGTAATTACTATAGCTCCACTCACACACTGGCTGCATACTTCCATCCTTAATACCTCACCAATCAAGGTACTTCATTATATCATTCCCAAAATCCTGTTAATCTGAAAGTGGCATTAAGCAGTCCTGCTTGTTGATTTGCAACATTATCCACAAAGGCCTGATAATAATGAAAGGATTCAAAATCACATGCTAACAGATTGATCTCATGTTTTTCCCTTTGAGTCCAATACTTTAAAGTGTTTTCTACTTTTTGGGAAGGCAAATTGTAATGATGTCTCTTATTATCATTCAGTTAGATGTGACTACTTTGAATCATGATATTAGAGTTACAGTACAGTTATGTAAAGGGACTAGTAGTGATAATGTTGAATTATTGCCCAGCTATAGATTGTGTCGCTGCCAAAATCAACCATCTCTTCTTTCCTTTTTCTGTCAGAAAGCAGCATGGTGGACAAGAATATCTACATCGTCCAGGGTGAAATTGGTACTGTTGTCGGGGCTATCAAGAGGAACTCCAGATGGAACACCCACACTCCACTGGCAAGTTAAAAAGAACAACTATATTTTTTATTGGAACTGCATTAAGGTTAGATTTAGTAAAGATGTAAAAAAAAACTGAGGTTTTTCATAGAGCTCCACACTGGTCAACTCAATTTCTGGTATCCGAAACCTGACCCAAGTAGGGCCAATCTAATCAATTCAGTCTAATCATTTGGGGTCCCATTGCATTGGTGAGTGGATCAGCTCTAACACCTTTTGCATTATCATCATTGCAGAAGGAAAATGTCCAAAGTTTTGGACACATTAAGATCTGACCTCTAGTGTATATAGGGTAAGCCTTAACTTGCAGGTAAATTGGGCAAACTACATCCCCAGCAACATCCTGAATGAGAAGTCACTGTGATTTTCTGATGGGAATGATCATATTTTTATATAATGTCCACAATAGTGGCTGATTTATTTATCTTACTTTTGAAACTTGAGAGTTTTGGTCACAAGCAGGTCTCTGGCCTCCGTTGTTAATAACAGGTAATTGTATCTTCTAGAATAGTTGGATATAAAATCATGACTCTCACACAGAGGTTCTCAGTCCAGGCTTCATTTCAACCATCTAATCAGGGACTGATTTCATAAACAGCAGGATAACAAACACAGTGTCATGTCTCTCAAGTGTCAACATGTTGGGCACTTCTTTGGATGCAAAGAGGCCTGTCACCATAACTACTTTTGTTGGATGATATATTGTCCCAGAAATAATTGCGATAAACGATATTATTGGCATTTTAAGACCATTTTATGCCATAGTTGCAGTTAACATGGTAACATTGGTTTAAACACGATACTTACCTATTTGGGAGGTGCTCCCTAGCTTCACTTTATTCACTTACACCATACCTGCAGCCTACAAACATAACCTACACACCCCCAGCATGTGTTCACTAGTGGGAGTGAAGAGTTTTGGGAGAGTTTTGGGTTTCTAGAAATGTCAGGAGCTGTTTTTATTTATTGAGGCGAGTGTGATGCTCACAAAAACGGGATTTTATGAGTTAAATAGTTCATAGGACATAAGTCTGTTTCTGTTGGTCTTAAAAAAGAAAACAAAAACAACTTTATGACCAACACAGCAGCAAAACTTGAGAGAGACTCAGCAGCCAGACATTTCTCCGTTCTCTGTTTAGGAACGGCTGAGATCCACCTGAGGTCCACCTTAAAGGTCTGACCACCTTAAGTGAGCCTGGTCAGGGTACGCTAACCCATTGTCGCTAACTTCTTGGCTAACCCCCTTCACTTTAATCAGCAGATGGCAAGGAAGACACAGGAACTTGGCTTGGGTCTTGAGGAGTTGTAGCGTTTATTCACTGACAAATACCCTAGACTGTACACACACTGCACCACTATGTTCTCCGCTATACTGCTAACTTCATACTCTGCTGCCGCTCCGGTCGCCAGCACCAGTGTCACTGTCACACACCCGCTCTCTCTCTGTCTCTCGCTCTGTCTTGACCGTACACTCGCTACACACCTGGTGGCAATCTCATGTAAAAAACCACGCATGGAAACACAATGGGCAATATCAGAGTCAGCAAAAATGATCAAGGTCATGTCCATATATCATATGATAAGTCTATAATGTAATTATCGTGACAGGCCTATACATAGATATACTGTAGATACATAAAAGATACATTTAGATAGATATATACATTTGCTAAATCGCTCATTACTGTTTTTGTCCAGAAGATACTAAGTACTGTACTTATTACAAGAAAAAGTTGATTTCGTAGCACACATTTAACTGAATACACCCTGATTGAGCATCCTGAACACCCTAAATAGCAAATTCTCCTATGCTTCCATGATTTCTGATCATGTTTTTTGCTCTACCCAGGATGAAGAACAAGACCCACTACTGAACAGCTTTGGCCACCTCAAGGAAATACTCAACAGCATAAAAGGTATGTGTGTGCTGTGGTGGTATACTGTAGGTTGGGCGGAAGGTGATGGTATCAGTAACAGTTCAGGTCAAGATGTTTGACTTACAACTGTCATATCACCATAAACAAACCAAACAATTCACCAGAGTTTGTCTGAATTGCACAAAGCAGGTTAGGAGTGAAAACACCCCAAATCTGCAGAAAAACTTCACGTCCGATTCTGCCAATGTTCAGGAAAGATCGCACAATGGAAGCTACCCTTCACTAAGTTTTTTTTCTTGTCCTCCAATTTTTGTTGTGTTAATACATTACTTGAATAAACCTCAGGGAATTAGGACTGTGAATTTGAGTATACTCGCATTGTCCCCTTTTTTGTCTCAACAGTAAGGTGATATTTAATCAGGTGTGCTCAGTAGATTTCCACTGAGAAACATCTTGGCCTTTCACACTTGTCAATATTATTTCTCAACATCTTACGGCGTAAGAGATTTTCTCCATTTGATCATTTTAAAAAGTCCCAAGGTGTCCCGGTAATGCTGTTGGTCGATCTTCTGTAAAATTGTCCTTATTATGAGAAGACAATGAAGTTAAATGTTATGTGGAGGCAAATGTTATGTACAGTGCAAGTGTCTCCCTACATGAAAAGGGTTGAATTAGAGTATTTAAAGTTGACTAATTTGCCAATTTGGATGAATGTTTTAAATATTAAGAATACTCAACATTATTACTGATGCATTTTTATCAGTATACCTTACTTAGACTAATGTGAAATGGCCTGTTATAACATGTGGCCAAGTATAACAGCCTACATATCAAAGTCTCATGTTTTCCTACCTGAAAGACTGTAAATAAATAAAATGGATGCTTCTTAATGATAAAGTAATATCACATTGGACCGCAGTAGAGGAAGTGAGTAGCGGGGCGAGTAAAAACTCTCTGCCCCCCTTCTCCATCACCCTTCTCTCTACTTCCATCACAGTAAAGTTTGCAGGTAGGTCATTTTCAGATGACTGTATGTAAAACTTTGTAGCCTGCAATGCTGTTATCCTGTGTCTCTCTGTATAGAGTGAAAAAAAAGTCCTGATGCTTTTACAGACAAAATGAGATTCAAACCAGGGGCTCCTCAACAGATGAAGAACATTTAGGGAGGCAGCCCTCGTACACAGGAAGCTTCAACAAATGTGCCAAGTGTTTTCAGTGGCTGCTTCAAAACTATAGGCATTAAGTGGCATGTTCTAAAAGTTTGATGTGACTTAGCCTATTGTAGGACAGCCTTTCAGGAAAAAGAGCATCAACATTGTGTTGTTTTGGTACCTGCACATAGATATTCTGTTTGTTATTAACTATTAAAGCCTGAACTCCTGTCTGCACTGTGTATTAGTGACACATTCTCGGCATCCAAACAAGTGCATACCCTTACTGGCATCTCTGTGCAGGGCTTACACGTTAAAGTTTGAACAAGGCTTTTCTCCTAGTCTAATCACACTAGCACTACATGTGGTGACTGATTATTTGTGAGTCTAAGTGTGGAGATGCAGTGGTGATGTCTGGCAGCCCCCCCCCCCCCCCCCCCACCCCCCCCTACTGAGA
This sequence comes from Thunnus maccoyii, assembly GCF_910596095.1. NCBI lineage: Eukaryota > Metazoa > Chordata > Actinopteri > Scombriformes > Scombridae > Thunnus > Thunnus maccoyii. The sequence continues at coordinate 29,447,726 of NC_056546.1, forward strand.
GAATCAAGCTGGCTCTGAGGACAATCCTGCATGTTGTCATGCCTTTGCAATGAGAGTCCTGGCAGCTCCTACAGCCCCACAGCTCCAGTTGTAAGCAATGGGAAAGATTCAACACATGGAGCTGCGCAGCCTGAGCCCCCACCGTTGCTGCCTCCCTCCAGGGAATGCCTCTGCCACTGTAAGATGGACAGGCGCTTCTGGTCGAGGAATCCACCACTCTGGTTAACCCTCCTCTTTCCTTTTCCTCTCTCTATAACCCTTTCTTTTCTGTCTGCAAATCATCAAAAGCCTATATTCCTCTGTTACTGTCACTTAGACTGATTTCACCACAGCTATTGTGTTCAACTTGAATGGAAGTCAAATAAAAAACTGAAATATTTTTTTTCATCTTTTTTTTGAACATTTGCATGAAGTAATGAGTCCATGTCAAGGATGTTTGAAGGCCTTGTTGCATCCTTAAGCCCAAATCCCATGTGCACCCGGCCTCTCAAATGTTTCATCCTTACTCTGATGAGAGTCAAAATGGAGATCAAATAACCACAGTAGAGCTGAATTCTGTGCTTGACATACTGATCAATTTATGTTTTTGCAGCAGCATAACAACCTATTAGATCTCTCTGCCTCTGTCTTTCATACAGAAACACAGCAATATTTTGGTAGGAAATCTTGCGGGTGGGCTGTGTTGTGCTGCTGCTCTGAGGCTTCGCAGCGGCCCAGCTGTCTGCTTAATGAAAGCCCAGTAATTCCATTCACTCTAGTGTGTATCTCCGCTCCCTCTAACAACAAAAGCCAACCAGCAAAGGAAATATGAATTAGTCCCCACAAGATTTCTCAGCCCCTTTCTGTCTCTCTTCTCTTATTTTCTTTCTTTCTTTCTCTCCATCTCTGTTGCTCTCTCTCTCTCTCTCTCTCTCTCTGGCTGAGGGTTTCTGTTCTGTTCTAGCCAGCGTGATTGACAGCACCATGTGCCATAGAGCTGGAGAGTAGTGCAGCTGGAAGTATATCATCTGCAATTTTAGTTGGGTAAATATAGCAGGGAGTCTTGTCAAGCAGAGAGATAAATTGTTCTGGGAAAGGAAGTGTTGTCTCTCTTTTCTGAAAGGAAGGAGAAAAAAGTTTCCTCCAACTCCTGGAAAATGTAAAGTTCTCTCTGGACTCCCGAACAATGAAAGCACAGTTGCAGAAGCTGGGTCAGTAATGGACCATGTGTTGAGATGCCTCAGCTCCACCTTGCTTAGTCAGCCAGGCAAATCAGACCCAGGAAGCAGGAGCCTATCATCCGATTAAAACGAGATGGTTTGGATTGAGCCTGATACCTAATGTCCATCCCTAACCTCATTAGACCCATATAATTGAGTGCTTTCCACAGCTTTGTGGCCAGCATCTGTCTTTAAATGTGTACTTGCTTGCAGAAATTATGTGAGTTTCTGTCCTATAAAAGTCCTTTGGTTTTAAACCTAAAGACCAGTGTTTTTTAATATAAGCATGGCAGCATGGCAAATTAAGGCTTTTTATTCATTTTCCAGATGGATACTGGGTGTTAGTGAGATGTGCAACAGTGCAACATAAGCGGCGATACAGTGTTTAAGCATTGTCTGGGAAGCGGTCAAATGGGCCTATTAGTGCTTTACTTTGGGGTTGCTGGAAAACATTACCATGAATTAGGGCTGGGTGATATGGTCCAAAAAACATAAAATCTCTTTTTTTCTCCCTTTTTTTTTTCTCAAGCTTGGAGGCAATTTACAATTTCAGTTTATTTATCTTTTGCTGCAGATTGCAGGAAAGGACTTCATGTGCAAAACAGTTGATAGATCAGCATCACTAGCAAGGCTTTCATCGTCATGCATATTGAAAAAACAAAGGTTATCCCACACAGCTGTGGTAGATGCTTGAACTGAGTAGCGCATGTTCACTTTAATAATCAGTTTTAGATAGATCAGATAGAGCAGAAAAGTCACAAGGCACATTCATCGATCTGCTCCTGTAGCCTGGTATCTGCAGAAAGCTGGCTAGTCAGTGTTAGCTACCTGGCTACATGGCAGGGACAAACTGAACTGTAGAACGCACATACTGTTATGCTGACTCCCATGTTTTCACCTCTCCTAACCACATAATGCCTCATCAACAAACGTAAACCGAGAGAGCAGATCAGTGAGTATTTTTCAGTTTGTCCTTTTCGTAGATGCGACTGTTAGATTTACGACGAGACAGATAGTCAGCTAGCTGCCTGGAGTCACGGCAGTCCCGCAAACTGCTACAGGTGCGTGTGTATTTCACTATTTACATCACAGTTAACAGGACTGTCGTGACTCAAGACAATTATAGTATCAAGCTATCGTCTACTTTACTTTTTGATGTAAAATAACCTTTTTTGGATTTTGTTATATCTGGATTCTCATGATGTAGACATTTGACACATTGAGTAAAAACAAAAAAATACTAATGATAAGACATATGCCTTATTCCTTAAAGCCTCAGTTCTAAGTTGTTTGTCATCATAAGTTCACATTTGGTTGATTGTTTTTTACATTATTTCTTGACATTTTGGACCTTGATGTTGTAAGCGTTGTGGTATGATTAGAGTTCATTAGTTGGCCACATGGACCAGTAGCATTAGTGATGATAGGAACAGCCATGTGGGCCATGCTGCACCTAATCCAGGCGCTACATTGGAATTAAAAACAAGCAACTAATAGTGACGAATTGGCTCCAAGATCTTTATTGTATTTGGTGTTGTAAGATGTGAAACATGGTTTTGAGCTGCAGATTGAGTCTTTGTCTCTCACGTGACTTTGACAGGTGTCTCTCCTGAATAAGATTGTCATCACACAGACAAATCTGTCTCCATCTCTCGTTGAATAATTTGGATTTATTTTGTTGCAGGACTATACCTCAGAGAGTAAGCGTGTGTGGAGAACAGCCATTTGTTCTGACATACATTTTATTTCCTCTAACGCTCACCTATTTTTTTTTTTTTCCCCAGTAACACCTTTTTTTATGCAGAAGTCACTGAGCCTCAGCTTCTCAAATCTTCAATTCTCTCCTTCCACCCTCCTCTCCCATCGACCCCCTCCGCTGCAGCGAAGGTCAGGTTTTTGACAAGTCTGCAGAAGAAACAGTCTGCTCCTAAATCCCTTCATTTTTATTCATACAAATACAGGTTTAGAGCTCCTAGCAGCCCCATAGATACAAAGCCAGAGTGGCCTTTTGACTGACAGCTTTCTCCCTTTCATCCAAACACTAACGAAATTCACAAGCACACCTCTAATTGACTCGAATCACCAGCACGGCACCAGAGGTAGATATCAGGGTGCATGGCAGTGGATTTGCAGAATGAACATTGCGGAGGATGATTTGATTATACTCCAGCTGACCTTTCCAATAATTATCTGGGTTTCCCATAAGCAAAGCACAAAGCAGAGGTAATTTGGCATGGAATAAGGAAAATTATGAGAAAATTTATGTATTTTTAATCGCGTTCTTTGAGTCTCTAACATGTAAGAATTATTATAATATGTACTCATTCATTTATTTTATCTACTGCAATAAAACGAAGGTGCTCAGTGGCACCAGTACAACGCCAGTTTTGTTTTTAAAATGTTCTCTTTTTGTTTTCACAAAGCCTAATCCATGCGTTACTGACAACCTCACTAATTCATCACATTTTACCATCATGTCAGTCATCAAGAGGGAATGCACACATGCCGCCCCTCTTAGTCTCATTTCAAGGTCAAGCTTGTGTGTGTGTGTGTGTGTCGTCTCAGTCCCCAGCTGTGGTCAGGCAGGCGCTGGCGGGCCTCCGGGGGTCGCAGCCCGAGCACTTGGGAACTGACTGTGGCCTTATACCCCCCTGCCCCCCCCCCTCCCCCTCCCCTCCACTTCCCTGCCACCTGATCTTCACACATATATCACTCCCAATTGAACCGGCAGAAGGCAGCTGGCAAATGCCGAGGAAGAGGAACCATAATTCATGTCGCTCAGCCACTTATGCAAATATGTTTACTCACGGAGGCATTCAGAGCAAGGAGAATCCACCTCATGGCAATTCTTAACATGTCTGCCGCGTGGCCCTGGTGTCCTGTAGCTTTAAGTATGAGATCATGAGATAGATTCTCAGTCCTGCTGTCAGTGTTATTTTTATTACACGGTCAAAAGACAATAAACTGAGTGGGCAGAGTTGTTACTCACATTAGTGTTTGTCTGATTTCCTCAGGCTAATGTTGTGCGGGTATACCACCTGGATAAATTAATCCCTTAATATTCGCGGCCTGGTCCGACTCACTAACAGGATGATATTTTTGATCTTATTTCTTATTTCTCATGTGTGCAAAGACATTCAAGATAATATTGGTATCTTTATTCTATATATACATTTCTTGGCAGATTTTGCTCCAGTGGTTCCAGTTGGCAGTAAATAAAATGTTATGGTGATTAACCTGCACACTTCTTGATCCTCAATTTAGACCGAAATTTCTTTAAAGTGGCTGAAGGTGTGAAGCTTGCCAGCTTTTTTTTTTCTTCAAATGTCCTGGGTGACATGTTCTCATATTCTCATGTAACCTACATTTTTCTAGATTTATCTTGTTACATATATTTCGTTCGTATAGGTCCACATACTAAACAACATTATTACATTTTGTTTCTTTCTTCAATACAGTGTCCTCTTAGAAATATTATTCATATCTCCACCCAGTTACTGCAGCTACAGTCAAATCAAGTGCACCTGCCCTGCACTAAACTGATTAAACAGCTACATAAGTCTCATGTTTTACCTGTAAGACTTGTGATTTAATGCAGTTGCTCATCATTTGTGATGTGAAAACGTCAGATTTCCACACAGTCACAGAAATAAAAAGTGTGTCCTGGTATTAGTTCAGTTCTAAAAGCCAAGCGCAGCATGGAGCATCTCTCCTGTCAGCTGAAGAGTGGATCAGACTGGACGGTGGAGACACTGGTACGTGTCTGTTTAAAAAGGAGTTTAGCCGACTTTGCTGCATTTAACATCGGCGCTTGAGTTTGGAGAAGGAAACACATTTTCTCTCCTCTGCATCACGCTGTCCTCCGTTTCCATCACAGTTATGTATTTAGATCATTTAGAGACAAGAATCTGGAAAAGTTTGCATCCTGTCATGTTGTCACCCTGTGTTTCTCCGTGTGTAATGACGTGGATTTTAAAAATGGCAGCAATTTGACCGACAAAGTGTGAGTTGACTCAGTGGCTCATCGACTGATGTAGCGACTAAGCAACTTTTAGGGGGCCACTGTAATTTATAACTATATGGAAGGTTGCATCTTATGTATTCATGTAATACTACATTTTAGCACCCTATATTTTTCGCCTTTATTGTCATAGGCTTTAACCAATGATTAGTTTTCCTACTGATTAATGGAGGAGTTACCTTTAAATATATGGTTTTGTATTTAAAATGTCAAAAATAATGAAAATGCCCATCTTGACTTTTCAGAGCTCTTTTCAGAGTTACATCTTCAGTTGTCTTGTTTTGTCTGACCAACAGTTCAAAACAGTTTACATTGATCTACATCACCATTATTGGAGATTTGTTTTTTTATTTTGAGTTTATTGATGTTGTTTTTTGATTTAGTTCATCATTACTGTTTAATGAAACAAACTAAATGCCATGATACCACAGAGAATATAAATACTAGCTGCATTGGTGCGTGCAGTTGTGATTGATGGCTGATGGGAGGCCCATGGATTATACAGGTGTTATACAGTGGCAAGCCTTTGGCCCGCCAGTTGTAAAAGTCCCCATCAAAAGAGCTATGATTAATCGGAGTGTCTCCCACTCCCCAGACAGGCTGCCACCTAGTGCTGGTTAGTAGCTGTAAATCTGGCCAGTTAACAGTGCCCTAACCGGGGACTGACAGGCAGGGCTTAGGCCCAGTGTGAAGAGGGGATGCAACTGTTGTCCTGTTTCAGAGGCTCTCAACAATGTGCTGAGTGGATGGAGAGTCCCAGCAGAGGGCTATTAATCATGCCGGGTGTCTGCAGGGTGGGGAGGACGGGGGGGCTGAGGGTTAGAGGGAAGAGAGGGTCGAGGGTGCCGCGGAGGATCTGGATGTGCTGACAGGAACAGTGGGCAAGATGTGAGCAAAACAAACTAGCCCCCATGAGCCCCAAAAGAGAGGAGGAGGAGGGCAGGCTGGGCCAGAGCTTGGACAGAAGAAATGTGCTGTGCATTCACACTAAAGCCTCCTGCACGCATGGAGGAGTTTCCACACAATTGTGTATATCATTCACTCCAGAAATGGTGTCAAATGAGTTTAGTAATACAGAGATGCTCTTAATTGGGAAAGAATGATTACCGCGTATTGTCATCATCTAAACTATCCTGTCCCTTTAAGCAGGTTGCATCAACATAATTGATCACTGTTATCACTGTCAATATTGTGATTATGTGAAATGTGTATGTGAAACACATTCACCATAATGGACTGCATTAATATATTTGTAAAGCTTTTATCCAAAGCACTTAACAGTACTAATAGTGGTCTCACTTAGAAATTATTGTCCCAGTTTGTATGACTCATCCAAAGTGGTAATATTATTCTGTGTGAGACTGAAAGGAAACCTACAGTTTACTACAACATGGGATTTATTTTCATATCTACAGCCATCAGTTGTATTGGTTGTGATGTGATTATATTGTACTTCCCAGTTAACTGGTGAAATCTTGAAATGTGGCAACATGTAATAGGTTCAACTGGGCATCAAGCACAAGTAATCAAACTATCATACAGGATGAAAAACAAACCTCCAGCTTAGACATACTTACTTCGAAGAGAAAACAAAGGTGAACAGTGTAATTATGATGCACACTGGCCCAAAAAGCATTTACCCCACACACAGTCATTGGAAAAGGAGTGGCTATAATACAGTGAAAACATTTTTCTGAGTGTCACAAACTCTATGAAATGACTATTATCAGAGTTTGATCCACTCAGTCCAGTGATATTTGAAAAGTCTATATTATATTAAATTATATATTATATAAATTATATTAAATTATTTGATCCCTTTCATGTGAGTGGGGAGTCAACTGGAAGTCAGATGTCTCAGCCAGCGGAAGTCTCTGGTGCAAATGCTCTAATTGGTTCAGCTCTATGGGCCCAAAAATGTGGAGGCGTGAGGAAGCGTGCGAAAATATGGCAAACTTTTTCTGGCTTCACATACCACTGAGCAACTTTCATAGGAATGAATGGGCGTCATCTTTGATCGTTGTATCCAGTCATACATTCACGGTGTTGCAGCCTGACTTCCTGGTCCAACTTTAACCTTCCATACTCACTGTAGTTGTGCATACTCAGCTTTCCTGTGCAATGAGTGGTTAGAACAACATTGTGGTGTACTCACCTTCGGTTTTACCTCCAAATAAAGTGCCTTTGTAAATCTGGCAAAACTGTCAGACCACTCCTGTTTGTTGCCCCTTTGGTCCTGTAGCCATGTTCTGAAATCACAGTTATTACTTTGGTGATCTCTTATCATTTCTGATGGACCCGTTGGCCAGAGCTACAAAAATACAATGCAAGTTGTAATATACCATAATTTTCCAAAGAATAATGATGATCTCAAACGCTACATTCAAAGAATATAGTGAATCAGTCTTTTAGTGTGTACTAGGTAGATATTTCCACCGAAGTAGTAGTAGTAAAAAGTGCCAGCCATTTTCTTTTCCAGCCTTGGCCCTCAGAGTCCAGACTGGATCAGTGAAGGTCTAGACCTTATCTATGTTGTCAGCTGTGACTGGATTTAGTGTTTTCCCCTGTACAACCTGGATTGTGTTTTAATGTTCTGTTAAGCATATTCTTATGAGGTGGTAATTGGAGTTCAGCACGAGACACCGACACCCACCTCACTTAAGTTTACCCCTGAGCTAATGGGCTTTGAGTTCAGTGTTGCTTTAATTACTCCACACTGAGCTGAGAGCATTAATAAACAGGGGGTATTAAGGTAGGGTTTGGGATGTTTCAACACCTCTGAATCCAGTGCCCATTCTTCACTGGAGGTCTGCTCTAAAAACAGACTCGTGCTGGGCATGTGGCGATACTTTGATTGGCCCAACAGCATTTTCAAGATTGACTATACAAGCTGGTATTGACAATTTCTGGAGGTGCCAAGTGTAAGTTTTCAATGTGTTAATGATTGCGTCTCTAAGTTTAGCCCACATGCGAGGCAGGGTTCATGGACATCTGAATTTTGTTGACATGACCTACAGTGTATGACTGTATATTTTTGGTGAGTATCGACAACAGTCTTTCACTGACATTCATACGACGTACACTGCCAGTCAGCAAACATCAGCTAACATCTGCTGCATCTATTACAGTCATAGTTATAGTCATATTTGACTAATCTAGATTTTTTACATTGTTTTACAACTAAGCTGTTAGTGATTATTTGAGATTTGAACCTCCATTTTGTAGTTATTTTTATCAGATTATTTGGTGTCACGTGTCCTTGGAAATAGCAGTTAGACAAACTAACTCAGACTAACACCAAAGAAAGTAGATGGTGTGTTTAAGACTGATTGATCCATTTCTTGTCCATACTGTAGTTCCTACACCGAAACAAGCCTCAGCACCATGCTTCACCCTGGTTGAGTTTAAATGGTGACAGTGCTTAGTGACAGTGTTTAGATTTCTTGAGACCTTTGTTGTTTGCCACCAGTGCAAGCGAGCATTATACCTTGCCATTTTTTTTTTTTTTGGTCATTTCCTCTTTTTGAAGAATAAGCAAGATGTTATGACCATGGGTAAACCAATTACATTTTTATCAATCATTAGCAATATTGTGGTAATTAGAAACAAAATGAGACAAACTGAACAAAATTTCATTAAACTTTGCTTGAAATGCAAGGGTTTTCCCGCTGTATTGTCAGTAAACCTGAGAGCAAGACAGACTTTGTCATATATTTTTGAGATATGATGATATGATAATCTCATAACCTATGCGTTTATAAAGATGAGAAGAACTACACTACACTGGCAACATACAGCCACTGTAAAGTTTTAAACTAAAACTAAATCTACCCAGCAGCCTTCCTCTGTGTAGATTAGTCCAGTGGTTCCCAACTGGTCTATCCACCAACTCAACACCCATTCAGTATATTTCCATCAATCCATTCCACCTGTTGGATGTGGATTCTCTGGATTCAAACTACCAACCTTCCTGTTGTGAGGAGACAGAGCTAATATTGCCTCTTCACAAAATGAAACTAAAACAGGCTAACTGAAGTACAACTAGGCTTAAACTAGAAACAATAGGAAGCATTGCAGCGAGAGAGCAATTATGGCTTTAAATGAACATTTAAACAAAACTAGAGTCATTCAGTCGCAGTTAGCCTACAAGTAATTCAGTCTTATTTAAACCAAGTTTTAAACTACTAGCCTAAACTAGTAAAACTTTTTTACACTGCTAGACTTATACTGAAACAATTTATTTTACAGCAGAACATGCAAATAATATAAAGAACAAGGCAAAACAGCTGCTGAGCTGATAATTAGTTGCTTTTAAGCTGGTACAAGCCCGACCAGTACTTTACTGCATTAAGGCTTATTTTTCTTCTTTTTGTGTTCAGTGTAAGTTCAGATTAATATATTCTGTCAGTTTGGTTCAGCCTGTGGTGCCAGAGCTTCATTTCCATCTCTGAAAGACACTGCACTCAACAGACTTGTAAGGCAAGTAATGCTTCCCAAAGCTGGCATCGATAGGCTACCCATACTGTAAAGTTGCATGTTATAGCGCTGCTACTAACCATGAAGTGGGAACTGATACTTCAAAATAAAAGCATGGTGCTGGAAACTCGCTGCATTTGAAAGTAAATTTAGTTTTTTATAGCTACATTTATCCAGTTGCTTATGACCCAGTCAAAATGACCATATCAGTTGGGAACCACTGGATTAGTCCACAGTGCCTACTGCGGTGTCGGAGAGCAATGGTAACTCTCACATGAACTAGAGTGCGGCTTATGTGAGTATGTACACATTAATTGTTGTGGACAGTACGCACACACCCACAGAGGAGATCATGTGCACGGATCATGCTGAGAGCTTAACACTTGTTGCACAGTGTAGAGTGGTAAGTTATGTTCATGAGACAATGTCGAAAACAGTTCATTGCTGAAAAACAACCCGCAACATACATATGGCTAAGTATGCTAATGCCACAGAACTGTTTGACATTAGCTAGTCCTCTCAGGGAGTTGTATTATGTGGATAGTGCATAAGTCATGGCTACTTAATGGCGTTGCCATCATTCTGATGTCTGCTATGTTGCCATACCATGGTTGTAAAATGTGTTTGTGAGAAGGTGGACTAAAATAGGGTCTTTAAATCCGCTGCACCTTTGACAGAGCCCTGTAATTCCACACTGACAGTTATATAGGGTAAAGTCCTGTAAACTAGGCTTCACACTACCCTGGTGATCATTATCATAAACAGACATTATTTTGCAGAGTGAATGACAATGAAAATCATTGGTAAAGAACTGAGACTATTGTTGATAATCTCCTCAGTAGGACAGCAAAGCTGGTCAAAACAAAGCACACAGTCTGTAGCTGTGGAAGCAGTGCTGGTATAGAGGTGTTGGCTGTGGAGGGGGATGGGGGGTTGTTGTGCTAGAAAATAAGGGCCCATATTAGTATTGCGGAGAGGCACTGTCTTGCTGTCTAGCTTGTGTGGCGCTCACATCCTTAAGCCTTGGGCGTCTCAGTGTGAATCCCACACTGCCTTGATGGACTGGGTTAATAAACCTCTCAGCAGCCATCCCTCCCACACACACACGCAGACAAACTGAGCACACACACACACGTGAAGTCTCCTGACACACACAGCTGCTTGTTATTTCATGCCCCATAAGGGTGCTGTGACCACGGACATTGTAATACACATATCCAATTAGCTAAGCATTGTATCGCACATTGGTCTCAAGCTGAAATTCTCACAGATACATACAGTCCAGACCATAAGTATTTGGACAGTTACACATTTTTTGTTCTCTGTGCTTCAGCACATTCAAATTGTAATAAAGTGATTGGAAACTACATAGAAAGAACTGTGTGTGAGACACAGCCCTTTTAACAGATAACTTCATGACTTCATGTGTATCTGTCCAATAACTTTTGAACCCCTAAACTTTGGGCACTTTGTGTTAAAAGGGCTGTATTTCCAACACTTCTTTCTATATTAATGTAAACCCACTCAAATTAAAACTGAGACTTGAATAAAAAATATGTAACTGTCCAAATTAGAGCCCGACCGATATACGGGTCAGCCGATATTATTGGCCTATCACAGATATGATGATATCGGCTTATATGTTGACCGACATGCACGGATATATATTTTCTTATTCCTTAAAGTCATATAAGCAGCATTTTATGTATATTTGATCCTTTTCCTTAATCCAAGTTTAATATATATATGTACATTTGTTTTTTTTTTGTTCTGTTTTTTTATTTGTAGTTATTTATAATTATTGAATTCCTAGTGAAGTTTACTATTTCAGTGCAACGATGTCATTTTATACAATAAAGTTTATTGTTAAACTGTAAAATGTCATGCCCCCTTTACATAGCTTTGTCACAAGTATTTGATAACCACTTTGAGGCATCACTGCTGTTTTTGTATTTATTCTGTATTTATAAAATTATTTGCAAATATATTGATATTGGAATTTTTTTACCTCCTAATATCGGTATCGGCCCCAAAAATCCAGTATCAGTCGGGCCCTAGTCCATATACTTACTATCTGGGATTTATTTTCTTGTTAGGCCCTCATCACAAAGTATGGCTTTTTATTTCAAGTAATATATTCACTCACATGAAACCTAAAGCTGAATGCATTGAATTTTAGTCCTCTTGCTGTTAGTTTTAGTCAACATTATATTCACAGTCCTTGATGTTACGTTAACAAACCATTTTATAAATCTGGACGTGCTGGCCTGTGTGTTTCTGTTGTTGGTCCCAGCTAGTGGCCACACTTGTGAAAAAAGTATATTTTGTGGCAGTGGGGGATACTATTTTACCAATCAGGAACTATGTATGATTCTGCAGATGAATGCTAGTCCTTGGACAAAAGACTGCATTACTTAGTTTATTTGTCCATTTGTCTATTTTTTAGATTCTTGTTTAGTTTTTATTTGTTGACTAAATGACTAGAAAGTTTGCTTTTATTTAGTTTTCACTGGTGGGAAAAGGCTGTGAAATATGTTTTGCCATAGTTTTTGTTGAGGAAACTAACACTGCTGTTATGGGACCTTGTTTGCTGAACATGGAAAGGCTGATTTTCATTTCATTGAAATCACTTGACAATCTCTGTAGAACATCCATTCGGTTGTCATCCCTCTCCTGTTTGAGCATGGAACAAGAAACTGGCACAAGGCACTCGCCTTTGAGTAGAATTAAAAAAAGCTGTCCTATTTCTGGGCTGCAGCTGGGGGTTTGAAAGAACTGTCTGTGTGTGTGTGTGTGTAAAGGTGACATGGGTCAAAACTTTCTTGTCGAGGGATGGTGGGAGGGTGACTGGTGGGGAGAGGAGTACAGGCATGCTTAGGGGGAAGGGTGTTATTAAACAACTGCCCACATTTCATAGCACAAATATTGAATCAAAAAGAGGTGACACATGTAGCAGGAGTGCCTTAAACCTGTTGACGCACCCCTTCTTAAATAGAGCGGGATCAGTGCCGCTGATAACAAATTTTGACAAAAGCTGGCCTGGTGACAGGGGAGGGAGCCGAGCAGGCCGATATGGCCCAGTGCAGCTGACGAGGAGACATGCTAACAACCTGGGACAACAAGAAGGTGTTGATTGCTCTGAAAGCAAAATAGACCTGCCGATATGTACGACCATGTTCACTCCCTGCTCTACGGCCTGCCTTTTTTCACGGCTTTGGACTTTACAACTTTGGCACAGCGATGTGGCTTAGAAAAGGACTTATTAATTTGAGCTGTAGAGAGCTGAGGTTGAAGTATTTCTTGGTGAAATATGAATGGCTTTGTATGTGTTTACATTAAAGGAGATTATGAATTTTTAAGCAACCAATCCTTGTTCTTATTATGAGCAGGGAATTAATTCCTACACTGAACAAGATGAAGTGGGTACATTTTTATCAGCCCAAATGATAAAGTTTGGGTTCAAGCAGAGAAGACCATCTCATCCTTAATAACTGCACAGCTGAAGGCTTACCCTACTGCTGCTGAGTGTGGACACCAGTGGGAAGCTTTGTCCACACAGGAAGAGTGAAATACAAAGTTTTCTGTTCCAAGAAAACTGGAATCATCAACATTAACACTACGCAACAAACTCAACACATTACACTTGAATTAGAAATTATTAGACAGGTTTGCAAGTTTTGCAGTGATTTAGTGATGTGTGGTGATAAGCTAGTTAAAGTTAGTTTGGCTCTTCCTGTGTTGTGCATGTTGAAACAAATCCAAAGCAATTGTAAAATAATAACAGAAAACTGACATCACCTTACATTTATTTCTTGATATTAAAATTCTAATAAAAACTAAAATAAGTCATAACGTTTATAATGGAAACGCTAGAGATATAGCTGCAGTAAAAGTGAGCAAATACATGTGTGATTTAAATATACCTCTATGGTTCCCCCACAGGTGGTAATAATGTAGTGAATAGCAGTTGGAGATATTTATCCCTAGATTTGTCCATTGTACTTCATAATCCCTGTGTGAGAGGAGCACCACTCTCTGAGCTCTGCCTCCTCCCAGCCTGACCAGCGCCTGTATGCACATGGCAGCTAGCAGCCATCCCAGCTATGCAGATATGTCTATGTTGGTTTTAAACTGTAAAAATTCCTGCTAAACTGGCAGGAGCTGAGCATGTTATGAGTGGTGAAATGTCACTAAATTTACGACCTGGGAGGACCTGTGGAGTGCAACTGGGGGTGGGGGGTGGGGGGGTCTTCTGGGCAAGTTGGTTGACAGAGTAGACTTGGAGTGGGGTTGGTGTTGTGGTGTCGTAAGGGGTCAGACACAGAGGTTAAGGGAGAATGAACTTGTGAACTAGTGGGCAGCAGTGTTACTGTTGAGTCAAGTATAGGTCAAACCAACGCAGGGCTCAAAGCTCAGATTCCTTTAAACTCAACACCACAGATGTATTGGTCTGGGTTTTAGACTGTATGTGCTCTGAGAAAACAGGGTGAACAAGAGCAACAAAATACCATTTATTCATTTAAACCATCTATGACTCTCAATTTACTGACAAAATAAAGAAAGGAAGTGTTATTCAGTGTTGCAAAGTAGTGAGAACAGTTTGATCTCTTGATTGACTATCACATGTATTTAGACTGAACATATTTGGATGGTACCCACACACGCATTTTTTTAGCACATATTGTTTTCGTATTTGTATTTTTTACTGAAAACCAATACTGTTACATCGCCCTTTTTGTGCCCCTAGTAATTTCAAAGAAAGAGTGTTGCTATAGAAAAGAAAGCTGTAGTGCACTGTAGACAACCAGGGCCGGTACTGGAAAGTAAGTAGTGATCTTCATTGTCAGAAGAATTTCTTTTGTCAGTCCAGCTTAACACACAGCTCCAGGGATGGCAGTCTTATTCAATCACCACAGTCCACCACTTTGGTCCAAGTAAAATATCTCAGCAGCATTTGGAATGGATTGGTATGACTTCTTGTACAGTCACCGTTGCTCACTGGTAGACTTCCTCAGGCTTTTGTGATTTTGGGTTGATAGAGCATGAGCATTATAATCCTTCTATGACTGAGCTGACTGACTTATTACTGACTAGCCACACATACATTATAAAAGGTAGGGCTGGATGCAAAAGAGTAATTGTGATTCTTATTAAAATGATCCACAATCAATCCTTGAAATCCAGAGATCGATCTTTGCATTATTATTACGACTTGCACAAAAATCTTATTTTAAGTTAAAAAGTAGCCTAGATGATAGCTGGCTGTATTAGCCATCTTGAGTCAGGACAGTCCTGTAAAGTGCGACATGACTAGTTACAGTCTATGGACCTGCTGCAGTTTATGGGACTGTTGTGACTCAGGGTGGTTAGCTGACGCTATCTTGTAGCGGATCTAGAGATCACATCTATGAGAGGAACAGACTGGAAAAAGACTCCACACACTGATCTGAGCTCTTTTACGAGACATTATCTCTGACTACAAGATGTGAAGCCGTGGAAGTGGACTTTATGCTGATTCTGCTGTATTCAGTCTGTCCTTACCTGCCAGAGAGCTAACGCTAGATAGCAGCTAACAGACTGATGTCTTATCAACACAAACGCAAATACAAACAGTGCAGATGAATGAATGAGCAGACTTCATGTTGGTCCATAGTTTTATACCTGGGAAATATGTTGACAGTTCAGCCTATAGAAGACTTTTCTTAGGATAAATTGAGAAAAGCTTTATGCAATATTAGTATTAATGTGATGCAACTGAATCAAGAATCAAAATCAAATTGAAATGAATTGATTCTGGACTTTGTGAATGGAAATCAAATGGGTGGTGATATCCAGCCCTGAATAAGGGCATGAAAATATTTTTGTGATACAGCTTTTTGAGACTTTTAAATTTATATTTAACCTGATGGATCAAATTGTAATAATACAAAGAGTGATTTTGGGTTGTTTGTGAAATTTAGAAAAGATGTTTTAATTGTTTGCAATGATTGTGTATGGGAAAGAGTCTTTTGGGGCCAGTGGGCATCATGTGACCTGCAGTTTTGACTCTGTCTCTATGCTGACATTGCCTCACAGCCTAATGCTGGTTTAGAGGCTTGTGGTGATCTCTTCAACTTTCATTTAGGGCTTTCATCTGGTCAGAATTTCATTTAGTCCAAAGTTTTGGTTTATAATGAAAAAAAAACCTGTGAAACAAATGACATGCTCATCAGCCTCAACTGTATTTTGTGTTAAAGTGCTAATTTGCATGCTAACACACTAAACTAAGGCGGGGAATAGTCATAAACAATACATACATATATAGACACATGCATATACATATGTTCTCAGTCTGTTTTATCAGTCAAGTTGTTTTTGTCCAGATTCTGTTTTATTGATTGATTGATTTTGTGTGATTCTAACCGGGATGGAGGCTACATATTAGCTTCTGCTAGACGCTGTATAAATCAGTATTTTACAGTTAAGAGTTGCAACAATTAATCGAATAATTGTCAAGTATTGAATTAATCGCCAACTATCTGTTTGAGTCATTTTTTTAAAGAAAAAAAAAGTCCAAATTCTCTGATTCTCTATTGTGAATATTTTCTGGTTTCTTTAGTCCTCTATGACAGTAAACAGAATATCTTTGTGTTGCGGACTGTTTGTCAGGTCAGAAGAAAACGTTTTAGGTTGCATCTTGTGCTCTGGGAAACAGTGATCGACATGTTTCACCATTTTCTGACATTTTATGGACCAAACAACTACTTGATCAGTGGAGAAAATAATTGGCAGATTAATTGATAATGAAAATAATTGTAATTACGATGTTTATCTACATGGTCCCTGTTAATGAATCAATAAAATAAACAATCAATGAATAAAACATTGTAATTGTGAGCATGTGGCAGCCACTGACATTTGGGATGCCAGATGTTATTAACCTTTTAATCTTATAATTTGGTGTTCTTTACAAAGAGCATTACAGCTGCACAGAGTGCTAGCACTTACCTTTTTAGCTGGAATTAGTCTGACTGTGACATGTTGTGACTGTTCCCGACCACTGTACTACCTGTGAACTCCTGCTATACAGCTGCACAGATGCTCATCCAGTAGATTCAGTTGTCTCTGAACAGATTTATTGTAGAACAGATTGAAAGGATATCTCATTAAATGTGACTGATAGTTTTGGTATCTTCTCACAGTGTCAGTGATGGAATAGAATAGTTCTCCCTTGAAGAAAGGAGCAATCCTTTCTGAAGAATTGAGTGGTTTAAGCAGAGAAGTGAATATAATATGTATATGGTTATCTATTCTACATCTCTCTACAGTTGTTTATAAAGAAGTTTTGTTTAGCCATACAGATGATATCTGTCACTTACACCCAGAGACACACTACCCACGCCATTTTCTTTAAAGGTGACAAAAGGGATAACCAATTGTTTTTCTGTTTATCAGAGGTGACATGACCAGTGGCGCAAGGGGGCGAGGAGGCCCTGTGTTGCCATAGCTAAATATACATCCCTGACAGCTCCATAATAGGTTCCAGGAAGTTCAGTCGAAAATAAAAACAAAGCAACATTTCTAGCTGATTGGCTTTGAAAGGCCGTTTTTCCTTGCTGAATGGGAAAAATGTGGACTTCAGCATTCCATGGCCGTGATGCCAGTCGGATTGGATAGGCGCAGCCTTGCGTGTGCAGAACGAGCTTGGTGTGAGGGAGACACATTGCACTGCAGAAACCAACTTTATGGGAAAGAATTTGTCTGCATGTTTGAAAGGGCTAACAGCAAACAAAAATAACAGGAGTAGTTTGAGCTGTGCACATCTCTTCTCGTCTTGTATTATGCATTATTTTTTTTAATTTTGCAAGTAAGTGTCGGCATTTTTATGTGTTTAACCCAATAGAGTGTAGTTTTCAGACATTTAATATGTTGACACTGGCACCTTTTCTCTCTTTTGTAGTGTACGACATTGAGTGTAAGGCCCACTATTTTGTGGTTTGGAGCTAATCCTTGTAAAGCCTGTAGTGTAAGCAGTCGTCTGAATATTGGGCTCAATTATTCACTTGATGTTTTACCAAAATAACTTGAAACCATATACGAATAGATTTCACATAGATGGCTTTAGGTATCTTTTCATTTTGAAGTTGCCTATGATTTTTACATTTTCCAGATTTTGTAGAGTCTAATTCCTTCTTTTGAGAGGGCGATGCGTGCAGTAGTGATGACACCATGTTTCTTTTTTCACTCCAGTGATACCACTCCAGGCAGAAGTTAAATGAGACAAATGAAGTCACATCAAAGCTATGCTGTACACTGTAGATTTTCACTCTTCAACATTCTTTTGTGAAAGCAGACCACAAGACAATGTGTTTACAAACACCTACGCCTCGCTCATTTTCAGTACAAAATTTAGTCATGAATTCATAAAGATAATGCACTCCCTGGATCTCATCCCATTTGCTCAGCTGTCTGACATTACCCCACAGTATCTTTTGAGGAGCCACTTACTGCGGCATGGTTTAGAATTACTGCACTCCTGGCAAACAGCCTCAGTATTAGAGTCCAACACCCCTTTAGTAAATTATGTTTGTATTCCATTTTTTTTTCTCTTTTTGCCTCTCAAGTTTGGTTAAATTATGTGCTGAGAGATGTTTTATGACAAACAGCAAGCCCTAGGGAAGTGCACTTTATACATCAGTGGAAGTGAGCTGCCATGTGAACAGCAGTGGAGTGGCTCGTTTTTTCCTCCTCTTCAACCACTCAGCCCCCTCTTCCAGTTGACATGAAAAGAAATGAGGGAACTTGGATCTCATGGAAGCAGAAAAGAAGGCAGCTTTGTTAGAAAGCTTTGTCTTTAAAGTCATTTTATTAGAATCTTTTAATATTTAATCTAGGACATCAAATTAATTTGAACATAGATGCACAAAAGAAAAAAAAAGAATCCCATGTTCTTGCTGACATGTTGCTCATATATGAGTAAAGAGGTATTGCAACAGTTTGACTGTAGGAAGGGTGACCCCCCCCCCCCCCCCCCCCCCCCAGACATCCCCCAACCCCCCGGCCCCTTTGCTCCCTTAAATCCAGCCCTGTTGCCCCTGAGTTTCCCTAAAGCTGGTTCTAACATGGCAGACATGTGGGCCCACAGGGGAGTAATTTATGACAGTTGTCGCCTTGGTCTGCTAAGCCAGCCCGGGACATCTTCAACCACTCTGAGCGGGGCAATTCAGTGCCCCAGTGGGGATAAACCCGATAGGCTTTAATGTTTCCCCGCCACGGAGCCTGTGTGGCATCAGTGGTTAGAAATGTCCCCTGTAAGCCTCTTGTTGTTTGAAAGTCACCAAGTGTTGCCATGGAGAGGGCAACCTGTTGCATATGGAAAGCTTACATGACACCAAGGCGCGCGCATGTGTGTCTTTTGTGGAAAGGGCCGTTATGAAATGCAAGTGGTATTAAAAAAAGACCCTGCGCATTGGACCTTTACAATAATTTATTGGGTGGATTTTGTCACATTTGTGAATGATTAATTGCGCTCTCTTTAAGGCCCAACTATGCTTCAAATGAAGCACTTTTCAGATCGGCTAACAACTTCTGAAATATCTGGGCTGCATGTGATCATTTTTGCTACTTTCCGGAGCAAACATCTAACGATCCCGTCCACTTAATGTAGCTATTGGCTGGGTGTACAGAGTTGTGAAAGTAAAGCTGAATGCAACACAATTAACGCCTTCAAGGAGAAACTTTGAGCTGGTATCCCCACATTTCACTCCTCTGTATGATGGCAGGCTTTTAGCCCTGCTTTTTGGGTGGGTGGGAAGAGGGGGGGGGGCTTTTAAATGTGGTGGGACGACTCATCGCTCTACCTAGTTCATTTGAAGCATACTAAGACCTTTAAGGTTACATTCTGGAACGGGTAAAGCTATGTCACCTGTTCCATATGATGGATACCTACTGAACCAAATAGCAACATGCATTTCTCAGCACCAGTTTAAAATAAATTGCCTGGGTCAGTGACTGAAATATCCTCTGTTTTTCACTGCCCACTGCTGCAATACAATGTATCTTACAGGCCTTCAAAACATTATTTATTCATGACCCTTTGTTGTGATGTGTATATATGTATGTCTGATCTCTCTTGTAAAACAGATCTCAATGACAATGAGACTTCCTGACTTTTGCAATGTATAGTTAGTATTCCACTTGTGCTGGTGACATCAGCAGGTAACAGCTGCCCCACCTTACCTCATCAAAATGCCAAAAGTGAAACAGCCTGGATGTAAACATTTAATACAGTATATTCGCTGTCTACAGGTGGGTGTACAGAATATAGAAAAAAGCAGAGTTGAACTTCATTTCACTATGATCTGCATTCATATAGCTTTATTTATCCAAAGCCCGAGACAGGAATAATATAGTTGTTTAACAATTCAGTGCAAGGCAGTGGTAAGATGCATCATTCCCCTAAATCCAGTTAGTAACAGAGCGTGTCTGGTAAAAATGATAAATATCCCCTCCGCTACTTGCTACACTGTGTTTCACGTCAGCTGTTATCCTTATTGTAAAGTGCTGTTAGAGTAAGAAAACCCTCTGCCAGAGGACTTGTTGTGGCTCAGGACTTGTGGTCACCAAGAGGACCTTGAGGCTTTCAGCTCTGTATACCCAGTCTCAGATTTTGTTTGTTTGGGTATTTATCCCAGCTGTAGAGAGTACAGGGCGAGGTGCTATGTAGGGGAGGCTTTTTATTTATGTGTGCACTCTGGACTAGCTAAACAACATGTAGTCCTGGAGATGGATCATCAGCCAGGCTTTTTCTTTGGCAGCCATCAGCATACAAAATCAACTCAATAATGTACTTTAGCTGTGTTTGGGAACTGGCTGACTAGCTGCTGGCCAGGGAAACACACACCGCTCCGTTGTCCCCTCAAACCACCCACCCCTTCAGCCCAGGGTAAACTGAAACAGCCAAGATTAGTATTAATCCCTCTTAATGCCGTGGCTCATAATATAGTCATTAGGTGACTTGAGACTAAGCCATCCCACCTAACTGCTGCGATTTATTAAACACACACAGAGGATTTGCTGTCAATGCTGGGTGGGTATAAAGCGAGCATCACGTCTAAATACAGTGGTATCAGCCTATTAATACTGATGAGCTGTGCTGTGAATGGTTACATTCAAATGAGGGGTTCACACACTGAGGCAGGGATGAAATGGGATGACTGGGCTCTCCACTGAGTCCTGCTTTCCTGTATGTTGTGGAAATTCCTGAGCATATTCTGCATGTACCTCACTCATCTGTCAGTAACATAGACCTGTGTAAAAATAATAACATATCAAATTCAACTACATATAAGTAAACCAATGTTTTTATGGTCAATTCTTCTCTCTGTCCTAAATCTTAAATCTGAATATTATAGAACACATTTCCTTGACTTATCCAATTCCTCTGTTCAAACCACACAGGGACTTCTTTCAACTTACTAACAGGGCTTATGTGTTGATTTATTGGCTTATAGTCATCCTCAACCATCCTTAAGAGTGGTTAAACCACCACCAGTGACGGTACAGCTGGCTGAGAATGTAATGTTAAGAAAATGAACCATGGCCCTGAGATAGTTCAGCAGTAGCTCTTGAGGGATTTCACTCTGGAGGAGTGCCAGAGTTTTGAAACTCTTGATCTGATTTGCATTGTCTGCCTCATGCTGTGAGGTCGTAGTGGTGTATTGTCATGTCATGGTTCCAGTTAGAGTTGGGAAATATGTTGATATTGATATTGAGAGTAGGTACCCACCAAGGGTTTGTTAAATGTTTTTGAAAAATTGAATCTCTCAAACTCCCCGAGGATGCTGGTGTCCTCAGCCGACATTACTGTCTTTCAGAGGCTGTAGGGGGCTCAATTTGAAAGATAAGTGAAGATTGTGGTATCATATGAAATTAGAAGACCTCAGGCATCCATCGGTACCACGTCATGATAACTTGTCAGGAAGTGGACCAAATAGTGCTCCAAAGTTACGCTAACTACTAGAGGTCCTGATTCAGAAAGATTGAGTTGATGAGTTTAAAACGCTGTCATGAAATGCATAAAAGTTTCATTGGCAGATTCCATCCCCAGAGACTGATGATTACAAAAACACACGGGCCACTTGTGAATTTTGGTGATCATGTGCTTATCAATGTAGCTTCATTTTTTTGGTCTTATCTGATAGGAGTGGAACCCAACATGGTGTACTGCAGTTGTAGCCTTTTCACTCACTTCTATGACATTTGCATTCTGAGATTCACTTTTGCACACAACTTATCAGTAGCCCATGTCTCTCTTGTTGACTTGACCACATTTTGGCCATTCTCCCTTAACCTTAGTCACTAACAAGGTGTTTTTGTCCACAGAACAGTTGCCAACAGCATGTTTTCTTATATGACACAACTTTGTGTAAACTCTGCACAGTTCCCAGGAAATGAGCTGTTTCTGAGATACTCAGAAACAGGTGTCACAACCTCCACTTCTGACACCAATACACCATTGCATGTTCGAAGTCACTCACATCACTCATCGTACCTATTCCAATGGTTAGTTGAACTGTAACAGAACCTCTTGACCCTTGCAACACGCTTTATATTCTGAATTGCAGCCATATGATTCACTGGCTAAAAGTGTCCAAATCTGGGGTTTTGTCCAAATTGTATTTAATATAATCACATCCACATTAAGATGTCATACTGATTTTAATATAGATGTAAAAAAAAAAGCAGCTCTTTCCCTTCGACTAAGTCTAACCCAGTTAAATAATGTAAACAATGCTTTGTGACAGTGGAGTGTTTCCTGTGAAGAGAACATTTCCATTCAACAGCAGTTTTTCAAACACTACATCAGTTTGTTTGTAGCGGCAGTGTGTAATTCCCGGCAGAGTGCAGTTGCAGTGTGAGCCTCTGTGGCGGAGGGTATTGTGCCCTGTGTGAACACAGCAGAGTCGGCCTGTACAGTGCGTGGTTTCTGGAATCTCTCCTACCCCATGGGAATGCCATTAGTGGGGAGCTGAAGGAGTGCAGCAGGTGAAACAAATAAGGACGATAACTCCCCACTCCTTCACTCACACACACTAACACACACACACACACCCTCTGTTTTTCTTTGATGGTATACTTGCTTGTTTTATACAAACAAAAGAAACCTTTTTGTTAAAAAAAAATTGTGTTCCTCTACACACCAGCCCACACCGCACGTCCATCTGTGATTGGTTTAAAGTGTCACATGGTGGTTGTGTTGCTTCAGAGATGGGTTGATGTGTCCTTTTTCCTTTGCCTTCGATCTCTATTGTAACATCTGGCGGTCAAGTCAGACTAAATCATCATATTGAGTTATTGTCACTATATTTTGTAGTTTCCCAGGGCGAGCTATAATTTGTAGTTGCTGTACTACTTCTCCTCATGCTTCTCTCCTCTATCCCTCATTTTTCCCCTGCAGTTGTGGATGGCGGTACTCATCAAGAGGGGTGTGAAATCCAGTCCGAGCCTGAGCATGTGTGATGGTTTATCTTGCCGAATGAATGCCATCTGCAGCTTAACCCTTTACTGTACCCAACCTCGAACCCTCCAAACATTACCCCCAACTGTATGGCCCCCTCCCCTTTCTTCGTCTTCTCGATCTCATCCCCCTTCTTTCCCCCCCGCCCAACATCTTAACCAAGACACACGCTGACATTGGCAAGGGTACATGGTCAAAGGATTGGATGGAAATTGTGCGTCTTGCTCTGCACTGTTTGTTTTTCTGGAAATAGAGGTGATAATACGAGCCCGCCTCATCTGAAGGGCACCTCACTGTGACACTGCAAGCAAACACTTATGCATCAAAATGAACTGGAATGATTTGGATTAGGCGGCTGCATTTATGGCGAGGCATGTCATCAGAAGAAATGTTTAAAGAGCTGATGTTTTGTCAGTGGAGGAAAAAGATCTTTAACCATATAAAAATAAAAAAAGTTATTTTACAGGAATGACATTCTGATAAATCAGCGTGCCACAAAATATCCACCCCCCCGCACCACACATTCATACAGAAATGTTCATGTGCACCCCCTCAAGTTTTAATTCAGCATGATAAAACATCCGTTATTTATAAGTACACTGAGCGTAAAGTATGTCCATCCATCACAGAGGGGACAGCAGGCTGTGAAACACATTAAGTGGATGTTGGGGCCCGGCCAGCTCCCTGCCGGAATAATGTGGCCTCTGTGCAAAGTATGCAGCATAGAAAATACATTTTATGTACAGGATAACAGGTGCAAAGCAGCGCAGTGGCTGGCAGGCTGTGGCCCAAGCAAGGTTTGGTAATGAAGTCATGCTGTTTGAATGCACCTGCTTTATTTTTACTGGGTCTGTTTTTTTTTTAGGTGCAACACAATTCTGCTGAAAGGCATCATCTTTGAACCTAATAAAGCATTTTGGTCAGATTATTTTCTATTGGAGGTCCATGGTCTATATGTTGTTCCAGAAACTTTTCTCATGACAGGAATTCTGGTATTTCATAACAGTAGGGCTCTCCGATATGGACCAAAATAAAACACCTTTTTTTCTAGCTTTGATTTTTTTTTTCTGGAAAATGCAAAGACTACAAGATGATTGAAACATTTAAGGATCACTTCACTGATATTGCATATGGATCAGTTTTACTCATCATGGTTTGTAGGAGAACCTACGGTGGTTTGGTTTGTCTGTTCTTGGCTACTGTAGAAACATGGTGGTGCAACATGGTGGCCTCTGTGGAAGAGGACCCGCTCCCTGTGTAGATATAAAATTCTCATTGTAAGGTAATGAAAACACAACGACTCTTAGTTTTGCGGGATTATACACTGGTTAAAACAAACATGTGAATATTACATTACATTTTTGCCAAGTCTGTTCCACTTGATGCCACTAAATCTTACACACTGGACCTTTAAATCATGTTGGCCTTGAGAATTACAGGTGCAGAGTTTGAAAGACATGAATGTGGGCCGGATAGGGGGAGTCAACAAAAGATTCTGTCGATTTGCATGAGTTGCATTATGGGAGTGGTATGATCCAGAATTTTTGGAACTTGATCCACACTAGGAACTAAAAGTCAAGAGTATATCTCAGCTTCTGCTTCTTCAGTTTTGACCATTCTCTTTTTAATCTGTCTTTTGAAAGTCCCCTAACTTTATGGAAATGGTAAATAGTAAATCACTGACGTAGCACAGAAATCCAGTTTAATTATCAGTCTCTGCAGAGAAAGAGCAGAAACTGATAGACATATCTAATTCATCATGCTCCTGCTGTTTGTGTTTCTTAACAAGACATCAGCCTGATTCTCCAAGCTCATATCTCTGGAAGTTGCCGCTTACTACCTTCACTACCTACTTAACTTAATACCAACTGAACATTAGCTGCAGGCTAGCTAGCAACAGATGCACTAATCGTGTCTGTGTGTTTGTGAAGTGAGCAAATTTGCATCTACTTGTGTCTTTGCATTGACTTTGTATGTATTCGTGCCATGCCTAAATTTGCTTTGCGTTTTGTCTGAACCATAGACTGTAAGAAATATAGATGTAGCCATTGTGACGTCACCTACTGGTTTCTGAAGAGTGGTTTAGAAGCTCAAAGTTGGCAGCTCCGGCCGTCGCCATCTTGGTCTACGGGGATTGACTCGCTTTTGGAGCCAGCCTCAAGTGGCCATTCAAGGAACTGCAGCTTTTGGCACTTCTGCATTGGCTTGGTTTTTCAGCCCAGGAGGTTGCCGCTTGGTGTGAAAACACTGTTAGATTCACTCCCCGAGAGCCATCATGAGCATCATCACAGTCCAATACACTGCTATGGGTGCACATATTCTGTAGTGTAGATAAAGTTTGAATAAATCAAATTAAAAGAATACTAAAGTGATTTAGTGTTGCACCTTTATTTATTTGGGGAACTTGAAAATCAAAGCAGCAGGCTGAGAGCTATTAAAGTCTCCGTTGTCCATAATGCCTGTAAATGCATCTTTTATTTAGACTCTCCCTCACCGGTAAATGTCGACATCTTTTAAACTCCACATCCTCAAATTATAACACTTTCCTTAAAACATTTGTGGTCTCCTAGACCAAGCTGACATAATACTGATGACATCATTAGAGTTATTTTCTCAGACTTGAAAAAAGCTCTTCTGGAGGCACCGAAGATATAATTATTTTCAAAGGCTGAGTAGTCTGCTTGATTAGTAAACTGACATTGATGTGTAAAATTGGTGGAGTTTGCTTTTAATTTGAAATATTGGTGGCTGTAATACCTCTCTCTCTATATACAGTGGAAACCACTAATAGTGATCATGGTTACAGTGATCAACCACTTATATGGATCAAAAAGCACAACCTGTCTGCTGCCAGCTGGTGACCTGAGGCTGGTGCTGTGTGCACATTGAAATCATGATGGGAAAAAAGAAAAGGAAAAAATCATTTTCTCTCAATGAAAGACGTAGTCTCTTTGAAGCTTATGACAAACAAAAAACGAGCCAATGAGAGCGTTTGAAATAACTGTTCTGTATTTTGAAGCAGTCGATAAAATTCAGTAAATAGCGAAGCTGCCCGTTTCTTTACTTTATATTCATGTAATAAATATACAAACGTCAATTAGATGGTAACCTAATTAAGAAAAAGGAACAAAAATTGAATATAATAATCATCTGTTCATAGTGATCAATTTGACCTGGACAAACATGATCACTATAAGCGGTTTATACACACATACTCTCTCACAGCTCATAAAAAGGGGGAGCCCGGTGTCTCCCCAGTGACAGGAGCTGCAGTTTGTCTTAATGATCAGCATGGAGTCCAAAGGGCAATTTGAACAGAGCCCTTTAGGTCAGAGGTTGCCACCAGGGCTGTGTGTTTGTTTGGTCTTCAGTGGTGTCGTCATTAATATTGGGGGTAGGGGGGGGGGGGGGGGGGTGGTTTGGTGGTGGTGACTTTCTGAAGGATTTCAGTCAAGGATAACAGGGAGATAGAACATACACACAGTAATGCTCATAATGACGACACAAGTGAAATCTCTTTCAGACTGCGATTTTAAGTTATTAAAGCTCCATCTTTGGAAATGTGCCTTTAACTCATTTAAAATTGTATTTAATTGTCTAATCGTTAAGTCAACATGTCATGTGTTTGAAATGTTGTCATTGGTGTTGTGTTTATTTGCTCTGTCAAAAAAGGGATCAGTGAGAGATTTTGCAACAGCAGTATAACTATGCCAGTATTGACCATGATTATTCATTACCCCAAACTATGCATATTAAAATCTAGTTAACATAGAATGTCCTGAGAACCTCAAATGTCATTTTTCTGTATTTGGGGTCAAGAGTTCCAATATAAAGCTCACAGGCTTTTTAAGGAAAGCTTTAGAAATTAACAAAAAAAAATCTAAAATTATAAACTTTTTGTATAGCCCATGTAACAAACGGGTAATCTCTGTAAGAGATGCTAATTAAAGTTGTTTTACTTACCTCAGTGTTGAACAAAGACAGTGAGTCAGAGTACCAATTCCTATCTAGCATTTAAGGCACATGGGTGAGAGCGTAGAGTTAAAGTGATGTCTACGATTGGAGGATCTATGCATTCTGTATATAATCTTAAACTGTATTGCTTTGACACAATTGCAAACTGAAATTGATTAAGCATGTTTCCAGATATCTTCCCACTCTTCGTCATCAATTGTGACAGATAGCTCTTTCTCCCATGTGCCCTTAAGCCTCTGTGACAGAGGCTGTAAGTAAGTGACATGGGGTGTAAAACGCATAGCTTTATAAAACAAACGGACACACATCTTTCCAGCTGTTTAGAAATAACAGTTTCTCAACAGGAGATCTTTCAGGATTGTCCATTAACTTTGTGGTATGCATTATATAACGCCTTATCTGCAGGTAATGAAAGACATCCTGCCTGGGGATACCATATTTCTCAATCATTTGTTCAAATGTCATTACTATGTATTACCAGAAAATAAGTCCTTCAGCGTACTAATTCCTCTATTACCCCACTGTCTAAAACCAGCATTGAATAACCCAGGCTGGAAATTAGGGTTGTTCACTATAGTGAAGATGGAAGTCAGTTTTGACCTTCTCTCAAGTAAGCGCACTCATCGTCAGGCCTGAACTGTATTAAGTATAATAGGGTTGTCACAGCTCGACCTAATAGTGTCTAATTTCTTAAAAAAAAACAGTAAGTCCCTCAGTTTATATTTCAAAAGGGAAGCTTCAACACCCACCCAGATAGAATCTGGATTATTTACGACCCAGTCATAAACATATCTCATATGAGCACACAGCTGATGTTTGGTAAGTCTAGACCCCCACAGAGACTGGTAGCTACAGTCTAGTATTCTTAAGCTTTGGTCTGTGCTTACTCCATATAAATGAACTTAACCAGCAATTTAGGTCTTTTATCACTTTATTCAAGAGGACAACAGGAATCAGGGCTGTATTAGTGATTAGCCTGCGGATTGTTTTCTAGATTAATTGTTTGATCTATAAAATTCCAGAAAGTATTGAGAAATGAAAATCAGAAACTTTCCAAAACCTAAGTTTATTTATTCAAATGTCTTGGTTTGTACAACCAACCCAAAGGTACTCAGTCTCCTACCGTAGGGCAAAAAACAAAACTAGCAAATACTCACATTTGAAATGCTGAAACCAGTGGATTTTTGGCAGTTTTGATTAAAAGATGATTCAAATGATAAATCAATGATTAGACTTTTTTCCAGTTCAAAGTTGTTTGAATCATTTCTACTGCCTTGCCTCATCTCGGAAGTTATACTACTGTGTGTTTCACTTCTTATAACCTGGAGGAAACACCTGTGCTAGAGGTAAAAATGAGGTGATCGTAAGTAATAGATCATCTAATGTCTGTTTAATGGCTGTTGTATTTTTGCAGAGACAGATGTAGCAACTGTTGCATTCTTAGCTTTTCTTAGCAAGCACTGTGAAGTCGTCTCTTGATTGACTTTGCGATTGATTAGGTTTTAGGAGCTAAGTGCTTGTAAGGCTATTGGTTCTGTGCTTGCTGATCTTTCTTTCTACTTGAACAATCTAGTAAGGGAGTGTTCTTGTAAATACAAATGCAAACTATATTCCATGTAGCCCTCTAGGAAATGCTCTCCTGCAGTAGCCATTACAGCCGTCCTCCCAAGCATTTGGAAAAGTTTTAATTTCTCCGGGGCTTTCAAATTGCCTGTTTAGGTTGCGCAGAAGCATTGTTCCAAGCATCTATGAAATACCACTGTGGCCCAATGAAATGACCATATGGAGCTCCATAGCATTGTTCCATCCTAATTGCCCCCTTCTACAAGTGTCAATTTCATTCAGGAGAATACAGGGACTGAGGGCAGAAAGGAAGAATGAAGGGTGGGGGCCGAGGGCTAAGGAGAGCTGACATTCATCAAACTTCTCCCGACAGATGGATAAGAATACTGTCGTGCAGACTTTGTTCAGCAGATGAACAGAGAGGAATTCTCCCTGGATTTCATTTAGCCTTGCTGGTCTTGTTAAAGCGTCGCCTCTCTCCTCAGCATGAGGAGCCTCCGCATTGCAACCAAGGACCCTGACTCTTAATTTCAGCAGCTGAAGAGGTCCAGATCAATAACCATCAGTGTTTGGTTTTGGGCCACTGCGTCGGTCAAGGGGGGGATTCACCCCTCCCTCATCTGCTCCCCCCCTCCCACCGCTTCTCTTATACCTTATAGAAGGTATCGTTTTGCTTTGTTCATTTTCTCTGTAAGCTTGTGTGTCAGTGTTAGGGTTGGGTTTGTGTGTTTGTGTGCAGTGTACACAGGTCTGTATTGATGTCTCAGAGATGTAACAGTTGGACGAGGTTGTTTCCTTGTGTATTTCTTTTGTTTCTGCTGTCTGCACCAAGATGAGTAGATTTTCTACATCTGCATCTAAACTCACCAACACCTACAGGAGGCCAGTGCCCAACTATGACAGGCAAAACCATTTCAAACTATTGATCTGCTATCTGAAAACTGAAGAATATGGTGGTGTTCATCAGTTGTTCATAAATCGCATATTAGGGCTGCATGATATTGGAAAAAACTGACATTGCAATATCTTTTTTGTCTGCGATATACTGTATAATGCAATATGAAAAAATATAGGAAATTTCACCAGATACATGCAGTGTTATTCATGTACAGATATACAATTAACTCATCAACCATAATTTTCATCATTTGGGTACTTTAAAAGCCTATCCTCTCCTAACAAAACAACCCCCTCCTACTTCTACCACACTTGGCTCAGCCCTCTGCCACCCCTCCAGAAATCAGCTTGGACTCCTCCACTTTCAGTTTTACATATGCGACTCTAATACAGGCATGGACAGGTGGAGAGGTATTTGGGAAAAACAACACGTTTCGTAATAAACTTTACAAATGGACTTGTGTGTCACAGTTGTGCTGAGGAGGGTGAAACTCTCAAACTAAACTAAACAAACAGATTTATCTATATGCAAGCAAGATGTAAGTCCAGATAGATCTGGATACTGCAAGTTCTGTGTGTGTTAAGCATTTCTTACATTAGCGCACGGACCAGCCCCATGACTAAACTTTTTAACTTTTAACCAGCACTGCGACGAGGTGCTGCTGATAACGGGAACACAGGCACTCAAAAGCTGCCTTGTGTAACTAAACACCTGCCTCAAGCACCCAGGTGACATTATCTGTGACAGTAGGATGCATGTTTACAGGCAGGTGATACACAGAGTCTGCATGCTCAGCGATCAGTTCACGATGTGCTCTGGTGAAGGGGTGCATTTCATCAGTTTATCAAATAACCAGAACAGGCCGTGATTATTTTCAGGTTGTGATAGGCTTATAGTGGGGCCTGCTTTGGTTTGGTAAATTGATGAAGTGCACCTCTTCACCAGACCACATTGGGAACTGATCAAACTCTGTGGGTCCAAGAGCCCTTAAATCAGACTAAATCATGTAATATCAGCTGGACTTTTCTTGTAGATTAGTCATGGAAAATGAGAACCTTGCGAGTTTTCCTTTTGTATCAAGCAGCAAAAAAGTTGTAGCATAAATATGTTTGAGTTAATTTGCCTTACTTGACATTGCATGTCCTGCGATGTGACTATTGCACATGCGCACATCGCAATGTCGATGCTAAAAGGGGACTGCAGATGCAAATTAGCCTTGAGCTAACTCCGGTGCAGTGCATCTTTAATGTTTAAAAACTGCACACTGTCCCAATCAATAAATCAAATCAATGTGCAAAAAACCCACAATATATCCCGAGCCCTAACACATATGCTATCTCTTCATCTCTCTACAGTAGCTGGAGACCAGGAATAGGTGATGTCCTCAGCAAATAATCTGTAAAATGATATTTAATAATATGGAAATAAATGATATATAAAGACAGGACATACATTTTAAACTTTTACACATAATAATCTATCAGGTACATCTGTTTTGCTCTCTCACCACAAATACCACATGTAGATTGAGACCCTCCTTTTCAAGAGGTCTTTGTCCAGTGTTTCAATTGACAGCTTTCACAGCAGCCCAAAGGAACGAAACCAAATGGGCAAACACACAAAATAGGTCTGATCATTTTGGTAGATAATAAAATGTTTGAGAGATAAAATAGTTTGAATGATAATCTAAAACTCCAGGATAATAGAACTGAAGGAGAGGTCTCTATTACTATAAAATATGTGACACATTAGACTGGCACATTCAGTTCT
The DNA here is from genome assembly GCF_910596095.1 of Thunnus maccoyii. Taxonomy (NCBI): domain Eukaryota; kingdom Metazoa; phylum Chordata; class Actinopteri; order Scombriformes; family Scombridae; genus Thunnus; species Thunnus maccoyii. The sequence goes on from NC_056546.1 coordinate 29,479,126, forward strand.
TTGTCTTTTTGTTATTTTAATGAATCAACAACAGATGAGTTTCCAAGCCCTGTGGCTGCAGTGTTTGTGTTTCTTTGTGCTGCCTTCAGCACCACTATACCTTGATCACAATTACTGTGGCAGTCTCTCCATCGTACAAACACACAGCGCACACTGATGCACACATTCCAAGGGCTGCCTGGTTTACAGTGAGGAAAACTTCTTTCACTGTTCATATGGACACCTGACTGTTGTTTTAAGTCACACTTGAAAAATTGTGAACCTGCCCTTTAACTAGGCAATTACTAAAGAATGTCAAAATATTTGAGAAGGCAGAAGCAGTGGCAGCCTTACTAATATTCACAACCTGTAACAATGTAACATGTAAAAAAAACAAAACATGTAACCTGAAAATGAGATGAACAGCAGAAGATAAAAAAATAGGAATGCAACTTTTTCTCTATACAGATTTGGATATCACAACTAAAGGCTGACGAATATATTGGTCAGCCGATATTGGCGTATCCCAGAGATATCTGTATTGGTGTATATGTTGTCTGATACGCCCCAATATTTTTAAAGTCATATAGGCAGCATTTATGTAAACTTAGCACAAAAAGTAAGGAAATTTGTGTTTGGTAGATTATTTCTTTGTTGTAACAATGCTTCCTGGCAATAAATCTTATACCGTTGGAAAGCCTGTATATTTCCCTTTTTAAATGGTGCCACATTTGGAAGGAACATGTGTTTGTGGGATGAGCAGCAGAGCTGAGTATGTGGGTTGCGCCCATGAAAAATATGCCAAATCTTCTCTGCCAATGCCAAACAGCTTATTCTGCCATTGACTCTTGTTTGGTGTTTGGTGGATTGGATGATTGAAGTTTGAAGAAACAAGACATATTGGCAATTTAACAATTTATTCATTTAACAAACAGGAGCCTCCGTAGCGTGTGGAAGAACCATACACATCCACAACAGCCTGGCACCTCCTCCTCATGCTGGTCACCAGCCTGGTCACACACTGCTGTGGGATTCTTCTTCTTCATTCTTCAACCAGCATTTGTCGCAAGTCAGCCAACGTGGTTGTGTTGGTCACTCTGAATCTGAATCCGGACTCATCGCTGAACATAACGTTCCTCCACATGTTCAGGTTCCACTGCACGTGTTGCTAACACCAGCGCAAACGGGCCTGACGGTGAAGGGCAGTCATGGCAGGCCCCCTGGCAGCCTTATGAGACCGGAGATTGGCTGCATGCAGTTTGTTCTGGATTGTCTGGGCAGAGAGCCATCGGCCATATCATCCTGCAAACCTTGACTACAAATCTGTAGAAGACAGCCTACGGTACCTAAGTGCTGACAGGGTTAGGAAACAGTCTTCTTGGGGTGTCGTCTTCTTGGGACACCCACTTCGTGGCCTGTCTCTGACATCCCCCGTCATATGGAACTTGGCCTTCACTTTGGAGATGGTACTAGGGCTCACTCCAGATAATGCCGCAACTTGGTTTTGCGGAACACCAGCTTGAAGTTGCCCTATTGCATGGGCCCTATCCAGATCAGTCAAACGTGGCATGCCGATTCTTGGAGCAGACACCTACTGACCACTGTAGCAGGGCCCATGCTCACAGGTGCCTGGGGGTACCAGAAGCTAAAACAAGAGTCAATAGCAACAGCAAAATAAGCTGTTTGGCATTGGAAGAGAAGATTTGGCAAATTTTTCATGGGCACAACCCACATACTCAGCTCTGCTGCTCATCCCACAAATGCATGTTCCCTACAAATGTGGCACCATTTAAAAGGGAAATAAACAGGCTTTCCAACGGTATAAGATTTATTGCCAAGAGACACTGTTACAACAAAGAAATAATCTACCAAACACAAATTTCCTTACTTTTTGTGCTAAGTTTATATTTGTTTATATCCTTTTTCTTAATTCAAGCTTAATATTTATATATTTTGTTCTATTTGTTTTTTTTATATTTATAGTTAAAATTATTAAATTCCCAGTGAAGTTTACTGTTTCAGTGCACTGATGTAATTTTTTACAATAAAGTTTATTGTTAAACTGTAAAATATCATGCCTCCATTACATAGCTTTGTCACAAGTATTTGATAACCACTTTGAGGGATCACTGCAAAAAATGTGTGTTTTTGTATATATTTTGTATTTATAAAATAATCAGCCAATATATCCATACAGTTGGGCCCTAGTCCATAAACTTACTATCCGGACTGTACATCCTTTTTTGTATTGGACATAGAATTTATTTCCTTGCATGAAACCCAAAGCTGAACGCATTGAATTTTAGTCCTCTGGCTGTTAGTTTTAGTCTAGTTTTAGTCAGCATTATATTCACAGTCCTTGATAATGTTACGTTAACAATGGCTTACCTTTTTATAAATGTGGATGTGCTGGCCTGTGTGTGTTTCCATTGTTGATCCCAGCTGGTGGCCACACTTGTGGAAAAAGGTATATTTTTTGGCAGTGGGAGATACTGTTTTACCAATCATCATCTAAGGATATATGTATGTGTGTATATATATATATATATATATATACATATATATATATATATATATATATATATGTGAAGAAAACATGAATTAGTGACACGACAGTGGCAGTAAACCCAATGTTTTCTTTGAATTTCGCTCTTTGATAATGTGTAGAGCATGGAGAGAAAAAAAAAGATTCAGTAACATTTGTTAGCTTCAAATATGGGTCTTTTGCCAACCTGGGTATTATAACTCATTGTCACTTGCATCTGTGCACATGAATAATTTTCCTGTTCTCACACTCTAAATTTCACTAACACATGAGAGAAATGCTGGCACTTCTTTTTAATTTTATACATTTCAAACTGTGTAACATTCTTGTTCTATTTGGACATTATCCAATGGGTTCTTTGTTTAAGTTGCTCTTGTAAGATGAAGACATGACTCAGTTGCAGTGCCAGTACCATAAGAATGTAATCCTCCTCTCCTTTGATGTATTGGCCATTAAAAGAACTTGATATTTTGCTTCTTGTGCTCCACTCCTCTACACTGTGATTCTGTTGAAGACAGACCTGTTTGTATAACTCTTGACTCTGCTTTGAAAGCCTTGCGATGATCTTGGAGGCTCCAGATGGAAATATTTGTATGTTTTTAAGTGAGATAGTTTGGTTGGGTGTAGATATTGTTTGTGTTTCATTTCTTGATGTTCTCTGTCCATTTGTTTTTTCTTCTGTTGTCTGGACAATAAGGTGCGTCTGCAGCTCAGATTCATCTCCTGCTGTTGCTCCCTGTGTTCTAAGCCTTTTCTGCTCCACTGCCAATAGATGTGCATGTGTTAAAGATGGCTTCTGTTTTGCGGTGAGCCTGCCTCATCCCGAGGTGCTCTCCTGGGGGCAAAGGTTCACTCCCGCCTCCCCTGTCTCTCTTTGCTGGGGTCATTTGGAGAGGTAATCCACACATGGCTGGATACTCTCAATACAGCTCCAAGCAGAAAGATGGGGCTCCAGCATGGTAAAGGTAGATAGGATTAGGCTCATGGTGAATTGTAATGGGCTCATTTCACAACCTTTCTTTTTTTACCAATTAAGCTGAACTGAGTTGGACTTGTACATGCTCTTAAATCAGGACTTGTACCCAGCAAACCCAGCCCTTAGATGGCAACATGCATGGCTGGGTGAGCCGCTTTAATCCTACGTTTTTTTTTTTTTGTTTTTTTTTTTTTGGTCAATGTCAGCCAGAGGTCAACCTGGTTATAGAATGATTGCCTCACCATGGCTGTGGCCGTCGTTATTTATTTCACTCCACTCCACAAGCCCCAGAGATTGACTTGAAGTACAGAGCCTGTATTTAGACTTTATTTAAGAAGATTGGTGGTGGCCACTGACAGACCGCTCCTGTCAGCCCTGTGTTCACCGATGGCCAGCTGGATCAATATAACACAATTGAGTTTTCCAATCTGTGGTCTTTGGGAACGCAGCCACAGCACTTATAGGGTGATCGCCTCTGATGAAGTCTTCATCAGGATCTATTGACAGATTCATTTGAGCACCCTCTTTCCACCCGTACTACATGTTTTTTCACACTGTAAAGTAATGGGACACTAAAACCCTCTTTAAAAAGTTTTCTAGCAGGTGATGGACAGATTGAACCAGAAGTGCTCCCTCATTTCTCTCAAGTTAACAGATTTATATTTGTATTAATTCATAAATTATGTTTTATTATATCTTTCATAGGAAAGCTGTTTATTTTTTGTGCTGTTGTTGCTAAATTTACATTTGGTGTCCCCCTTCATGCTTAAAACCCAAAACTGCTCCAAGCTGTCAGATTGAACAAAAATGAAAATAAAACACCACATGAAAAAATATTCAATAAAGCAGCAAGAGGTTTGCTTTTGAAAGCAAGGCCTAAAAGTGACCTGGCGGCCGATAAAGGGACTGTGTAAATTTCCAAATTATTTCATATTTGATTTCTAAACAAGCCGCAGGGGTATTGGATATCACACACTAATGCACGGTGGTCACATGTGCACTTTTGGAAATTGGTTGGACACTCTCTGCGGCTCTTTTGATGTCCAAGTTGTTTTTACGCGTCTGGAGTGGAGCTGCTCTTAAGACATAATCCTCACGGTATTGCTGTGGCAAGCACTCCTCTGGCACAACATTTCACAGCGGCGTGCGTGACTCCACTAATTTTCCCCGTTGTTGTTTTACCTGTTTTGTATTTTTGCTACCCCCCTCTTGACCCCCTCTCTCTCTCTGAATTCTCCAGAGAAAGAGAGACTATTGAAGTCAGGGTGGATTGGCCAAAGGTGCTTTGCCAGAGTGAAATGCCCAGTGAAGCTCCCTTCTTTGAGAACTGATTACAGGAGAAGATCTGCTGCATCATACTCTGCAGCTGCGTTTAATAAACTGTAGTGGCTTTTGACACTGATGTTGATGTTTGTGGTTTCCTTCTAATAGCTGACATTTTGTTGAGCTATCATTATGGCTCATTATTTTAGGTTTTTATGTGAAAGGTCCCATATTGTAGAAAGGGAGATTTCCATTTCTTTTTCCATTATAAAGGAGGTCTATATCAATACTGTGAAAGTATCAAAACCCTCAGACCAAGGAGAAATGCGTACAGCCAGTATTCAGAAACTTTGCCTTTAAATGAGCCGTTTTGTTTTCCGTAAGGTTGTGATGTCACAGCTACACGACAACCCACACCTCCTGAAATTTATGTTATTTACCTAAGTTATGTGCACTTTTTTTAATTTCAGTTCAGTGTGAGAGTCTCTACTGCGTTTTGCCGTCATTTATGTTCACGTTAGTTTTCTCCTCTCCTCTGCTCTGTGTGCTCACACACAGAGAAGCAGAGGATAGACAGTCACGGAGAAAACACTGCACACTTGTTGGATGTCAGGAAGCAAATTTGTCATTGCACAGCCTTCCAAAGGTTGGATAACACCTTCTGCGGTGGCCATAACAATTTACTGATGAGTTTTATCCAGAGCCCTGGTTTTACCTAGCTACAGGCTAGGCTACAGGCTGTTACCTGTAGTTGGCCTGGGCTTGCGTCACTCAGAAAACAGTAAGCCAATCAGAAGACAGGGGCATTGAGCAGACACAAGACAGCCTGTTCTTGGTAGAGCTCTAGAGAGAAGCTTAAGAAAACCATATTGAGATGTTTTTTGGTACTTAAAACCACAAAAATATCTCCTATGGTTATCAAGACTTCAAATAAAACACTAAAAAAGTGTTAATATGCGACCTTTAAAAAAGTAAGCTATGAATTGTGTTGCTTGTTTGAAAAACTGCTTGCTCTGGCTCTGTTTTTGCGAGGTTTCACGCATTTGCTGCATCTCCAACCTACTTTCATTGGTCAAAATCAACGCTGACATCCTTCCATTTCCACTCCGGTCAGTTATCACTGATGAAGAGAGACTAATTTATATGTTGAGAAACGGCACATCTTGTACCCTTTTTATAGGGTTATCATCTAAAAAGACGAGTTTTGGAAGGAAATCGGGGACCTGTTGGGAGTTACAAGTAAGTAAACTGTCCTCCAACTATATAAAAACAAGGCTGACAAAAGGTAACTTACTCTAGCAAATGTTAGCTAATGTTAGCTGCTTGTTTGCAGAACAATACTAAAGTGCCAGGCTTTCTCAGGTATTGTAGTTGACTGAAAAATAGCAGTGTTGGCTGAATAAATAAGCTACATCGACATTTCTGAAACAAAACTATTGTCTCTGAACAGTTAATAACTGTTGGGTCCTAATTTCAAACTCAGTATGACCTGACATACGTTTCTGAATGATGACGTTGCTACATATAAACTGGTATAACCCCCCTACCCTGCCTAGCCAGTAGCCACATAGACAGACTGAGCACTCACTGTTGCTGCTGCATCAGCGGTCCAACCCATGTCACTGCTTTTTCCTAACAGAAAAAGTAGGTGTTTCCATTTGAACAACCTAGAAAAAAATGCAGATGGAGTTGTCCATTAATTACTCAGAACCACTCAGAAACACAGAACAAAAATGAAAATATTTGTTTTTTTACACAAAGTAAAAAAAATGTGTGTCACCCCATTTACAGTAATAATGTCTTTTCAACAGAATTAGAGTATAAACAGCTCTTATAACAAGTGTTGACAATGTTATATTTTTACTTCTATATCTACTGTTATAACCCATGAGGCAAATCTTATGAAGGATAGTAATATATTTAATTTGTTGTTCTACTTTTTGTCAATGTTCTTTTTCCTTTTTTTCTTCTTTTTTCAGTTCCAGGGGTAATTTAAGTGAGCCAAAACAGAGCATGAACCACCCACTGCAGTCCCTTGACACAGATATAGTGTCTGAAACTGAACCCCCAGAGAATGGCTGTGATGCGCTGGAACCCCAACTAGCTTCCACTCATGTCCTGCTGGAGCTCCAGCAAGTCTCCAGGCAGATTTCAACTGGACGTCAAAACTCAGATAGAAGCATCACTTCCTCTGACTACTTCATTTTGAGCAGGAAGAGATGTACATATACACCAGCCATTAATCCAACAAGTGGGCTACATGCCATCTTTAGGAGTCCAATACCAAAAGATGACGAAGATGAAAGCTTTTTGATGAGCTTGGCGCCTGAGCTCAAAAGATTGTAACTAATAAAGGGCAGCTTAAAACACAGCTGTTAACCCTAATTGTAAACTGGGAGGGACAACAGATGGCGCTCTCTACTGCGTCCTCACATTGATGTGGCCCCAGCAACCAGCAACCATCCTACCCTCACCACCATCCAGCCACCTATTCTTGGCCAAGTAACCCTGAGTAACCCAAAATGGAAATTCCTGTTCAATTGTTCTTTTTTGTCTTTTTATTTCTTTCATTGTAATATTATTGTTAAACATTAGGTTATTTTGGAGGATGGAAAGTATTTGTTTACATTTTACTGATGTTTCAAGAAGTATTACAAGATGATTATACTGTGTCTTTCTGTGTTCTCAAAAAGAGGGCACTATGTTTATATGTTACTGGCTGTTAAAGAAATGGCAGCTACTTGAGTGTTGACCAGTTGGTAACCTAAAAAAAAGATATTGCATTTGCCAGATGGTTTAAGTGCTTAATACATTGCTTTTGAGAAGTGAGAAGTGTCTTGTTTTTATTACCTCAGAGCCAACAGCAAGTCATTGCTCAGGCTCAGTAGACTCCCTGAATATTGTTGAATAATCCAGAAAATTCTTAATCCAGAAATGCTGTAACTCCAGGTGTGATCTACAAGTGTTAAATTGGTCTTTTCATATTCCTAAACCAAGAGTGTTATCCAAACTGTCATTATTATTTCCCAGGCACCAAGTCCCTACCAAATGGTAGTATCTGTCCCCAGACACATAGTGGGGTTAGGGGACAGACAATACTGCCCACTACTGGAGACAGATGTCAAAGCGCTCACACTGTATCCAGTCCATATTGTATCAAATTTGCTTAGATATATATGTAATCCAAATGTGTCCATGGTCTATGCCCCCACTACCAAAGGGCAGTTTGTGCCTGTCAAGAGAAGTGCAGAGGGGTGTTTCACAAAGCAGGATTGGGTTTTCAAACCCCCCAAAAGTTTTTAAACTAAACTAAATTAACTTTAAGTTAAACTTTAAGTTTTATCATGTTTTAAATTTAAATCTGTGAATTTAAACCTGACTATTAGCAAAGTGCTAGCTGGATTGTGAGATAACTCACTTATTCTGACAGTAACTGACAGTTAATCAATATGACTCTTTATTACAGCCTATATAATTATAAGCATATTTAAAATATCACAGTGTCCAGATCACAAAAATTAACCATTCTAGCTGGGGAAATGATTAAAACTAAAGAAAATGACATTAGCAATGAATAAATAACTTAGACACTTACTTATTTACAGAGGGCGAAATCACAAGCGGTGCCCCAAAAAGATTTCATCTCCTTGTGCTGCAACATTGCTCGTAGTATCTGGACATTTTTTTGTGCTCCATCCGCTAGAGTTTGCTCGCTCACTGTAGGAAGAGTTGTAACATTTGAGGTCACTCACTCACTCGTAGACATTGAGGTGACGGTGTGTGTGAATGTGGTCTTGAGCAGGGTCTGCGTCTCTGTACTGAACCACTTATTCTTCCAGGCAGAGAGGAGGTTTTCTCTGTATATGGGGGTTTTATTACAGTGTAGCCAATGCTGCAACTGTTGCCAGTTAACAGCATTTGACCCTTTGCTAAGCCTGGCGCCCCTTTAGTTACTGTTGCTACTGTATGCCTGTCAAGCTTTCCAACTGCATGCATACAGTTTAGAGTGTCAGTGATGCCTCTCAAAATGTGTAATAATATGTATTCATTTTTGGATCGATGGAGCCTTGATTTCAGACAGAAGTAGACAAAAGTAGCTTCTCAGAGCCAGGCTAGCTGTTTCCCCCTGCTTCCAGTCTTTATGCTACGCTAGGTTAACCTCATCCTGACTCCAGCTGTGTACTCAACACACAGATATGAGATTGATATTAATCTTCTCATTGCAAAGAAATAAAGCAAATAAGTGTGTTTCCCAAAATGTTGAACTATTCCTTTAAACTCTCCTCCCCTCTCTGTCTTTCATCCTGTTTCCTTTAACTCACATATATTCCTCCTTTCTTTTTTCACTCTATGCTTCCATCATTCTTGTGCAGCAGAGAAGTTCCTGCCCCCTGTGATGTTAATTCCTCAGTGATCTGGCCCGCTCAGGGCACTGGTGCTGTTTACACAGACCGTCATATAGAGTGCAGGGAATATATTAAACTCCACACAGCACTGTTGACCACTCTGTTCTAGCTTGTTTGTGAGTGCAGCAATGTCTAAGGGTCAATGTGTACATGTCATCATATTTTATATATTTCTTCTGAAAGCTTTTACATATATATCACTTGTCACTATTTTTTTTAATTTTTTTTTTAGAATTGTCTTTGTTACTGGGTCAGAAAGTAACAAACAGCCTTTTCTTCAGTATGTAAAATATCCAGTTTAAAAAGATGTGGGTGACAGTCACAACCTGATGTCTAAATTTTAACAAGACTAATATTAATCTATTGGCAAATGCAGTAAGTACATGTGAGAACTAGAGATGTCCTGAGCTGATCCTGTGGATCGGTATCAGGGCTGATCCGAGCATATTTTACGGGATCAGTATCTGCTAATACAAACCCGATCGGAATCCAGTCCTTTCTTCACTGTGTTTTGTCCACATCCGTCCTTTACAACAGCCAACAGTGCAGCATTTTGCTGCTTAGAAGAGCGAAAATTAGAGTGTGTGCATATGAAAAATTACGTGGGCGTACCGGTGCAATTGTTTCTGAACTCTGACACCCAAAATGACAAAATACAGATTCACTGATTCACCTGCGTTAATGACTGTTAACAAATCTTTAATCTTTGCTCACTTCTACTTGCAAATATCAGTGTAAACATTCAGGTATCAGCTTCTCATTTGTTGTGGACTCTGACCATGACTCTCTGTGGTTAATATGACAAAACATCAACGGTGAATGAGAGTTGAATCTTCCCACATCAACTTGCAGCTTCATATCATAATTTAAGGACCAAGTAGCACATGAAAAATAAGTCTACAGCTGTTATTTGAATGTGTCAGATATATATTTAGTCAACATTTAGATAAACATACAGTATGTATCAGATCAGACTCTGTATCAGCAGACCAAATATTAAAGGACTCAAATGGATCGGGATTGGGGCCAAACAAATCTTGATTGAGACATTGGTAATGAAAACTGAAAGGTCTAAAGTTACCTTACAGACAAATGTCAGTGGTCTCATGTTCTGTGGTTACATGCCTGACAGTTGTGTGTCTCTGTCTTTCTGTCCTTCTTTTCAGAACTGTCAGATGTCGAACCCAACGTTTTCCTGAGGCCCTTTCTAGAAGTGGTCCGCTCTGAGGACACCACAGGACCCATCACTGGCCTTGCCCTTACCTCTGTCAACAAGTTCCTTTCATATGGCCTTATAGGTAAGATATCTTGACATGGCTAATGTTTATGCTTTAAAAAAGTAAGAAACCCAGTGATGTTGAGGAAGAGCAAACATATTTATCCACCTGCCTGTTTTCAATGACTGTGAAAAGTGTTCATGTATCTTAGTTTAATATTGAGTTGGCATCCCCACTGTACAATATAGGTAGATATTTTAACCTTCAACTCATCTGTTTATAGTGTCAACATAGATTCTTCAAATGTGCAGTTTATCTAAACCCAGTCAAGTGTATTCCTCTTATCCTGCAATATAACTGGTGTTTGGTCTAATTAGGACAGCTCAACTTCATTTAGGCATTTTCTGAACATCTATTGTTTTTAACTTTCTAGGGTAATCTTTGGCCACTTTAGTCTTACCAAAGTCCATGGACTTATTTCATTCTAATGGTATTTCCTCATCATCAGGTTGTAGCCACCGAGTTTTAATGATTTATAACTAAGTGAATTAAATTCAGTAAGGGATTTGAAATTTTCTGATTTGATAAGTGGAGTCTATTCTGGATTCACAATTGTTGAAATGCTAACCATTGACCCCTGGAATCTGTGGTCCAAGTTATCTCCTTGGGAATTTAATATTGTAATCCAAATATTTTCTTACATTTTCACCGTAAACCTGTTGAAGTTGAGATTGGGAGCCTCAGTATCATCCTGTCACTACAAAAGGTCAGTTTTTCACTGGGAAGCTAAGTTTTAACCAATTGTCAGGTCAGTCCAGGAATGCCTGGAATGGCCTTTTCTCATCATTGATGCAGAAGCTGACTTGTGCTGGCGTACAGTCAGGACTGCCTGTCCTTATTAGTCTCATCATGGAAATATGGCCCAGTGTCTGCCAGTTGTTTTGTTAAGTGTGAAATGAGCATGCATCACCAGATGTTAGTCTAAATAGCAGGGGTTGAGTCAATGTTACATTGCTGTCAAAACAGCTGCAGTTATTGCTAAACTAAATAACAGCCTACGAATACATGACCAGTACACTGTTGAAAAGCTATCGGGAACATATCTTGTATTTCTGGGTCCGTTAGATAGTTTTTTACTTTTTACTAAAGTGAGCAGCAGTATGCAGGCAATATGGTGTGATTTTGGTTTTGAGCTTTTCTTTGAAACCAAATGTTATGCATGTCTAAGAATTACATTCTCTGGAACAGATGAGGGTTGAGGATTTTCAGGTGTTGAATTGAACTGAAGACCAGCAGAATGCATTCTAGACCCAGAGTACAAGTTAGAAGGACTGTTCCCCCTAGGCTCACACACATTCACGCAATATTTGTGCAAAGATCCTCTCACAAATCGCTCCCCAACTCCCAGAGCTTCTGTCTGTCACTCCAGACCTGACACCAGCTCCCTTAATCCCCACCACCCCCATCCTGACGCCATCGCACCACCACCAGCATCTCATCAGCGCTGGTCTAAGGGATGCATGGCTGTGGCGACGCAGCTCTGCCGCTCTTAAGGTGACGGCTCCCGTTCTCCACTCGCAATAAAGATGAGGAAACACGACTGGTTGGACAACTTTATTAACCCTACTGCATCTCAGTTTGACTTTTATTCCTCAAACAGAGAAAAGTCTCCAGCAGCCTGTTAACACACTCACCTCTTCTCTTCTCTTGTTTAACTTTGCCATGCATCCATTTTTTTCTCTGGTAGTGGGGGCAGGGTGGCTTGAGCTGGCGATACTGAATGCGTGTTCAAAGAGTATTGTAACTTGATCTGAAGAATGTGTTAAAATCTCCCGGAGGAGACTTAAGACATATTTTCTCATGAAAGTGTAGAGTGACTGTGTATAAGAATTAGATTTTCACAGAGAGTTTCGCTGTACCAAGAAATGATTTTAAGTTATCTGTATTATACGAAATATCCATGTTTTTTAAAAAGGGATTTTTCTTAATTTAATGTTTTGGCTTCTGTTTTATTTAAGTGAATTCTACATTTTTGTTCTTGTTGAATGTCATACAGATTTTTTATGTGTTAAATATATACAGTACAGCTAAAAGTGGGTACTGCATTATTCTGTCTGAAAGTTTGTCCTTGACAGTTGTATTTGGGTATTTTTCTTGTTTGACAGATTCTATTCTGTAAAATATATATTTTCAATTTCCTAATTTACACGTAGATATGTAGATGGATAAATAAATAGATAGAATAGGTAGATAGATAGATAAAGTAGATATATTGATTGATGGATATATTTGGTTGATAATTAATCATTTGCAATGAAAAAAGTGCAATGTTCCAGCAGCAAAGTCATATAAATCACAAAGCAAATGATGCAAATGTAATAAAAACTCTAAAAACCTAGATCCATACACCCTATCCTACTGTATATGTATTGACTTTACAGTGCTAGTGCCCAGTTATATACTGTATACTGCCAAGTCAACTAAATAATGTAACAGCCGTTCAGGCCACTAAAGGAAAAACATAATTCATACATTAGAAATATGATACTTTTAAAAACACACCAAGGTTTGTATGAGTCCCTGCAATTCTAGTTAAAAGCTAATAGTTCTCAGTTATATACTTTTCTTTCAATAATAATAAGAGTTAATCAAAACATTTGATTAACCAATTTTCTCATCTCTGAAGGAGCATTTGAGGACTTTACTGATTAAATTCAGCATTACACTCTCATCAAATATCCTTTCAGCTAAAGTCATCACTGAAGTTAGAGTAAATAAAATCGACCACATTAGAAACAAGAGAATCGGGCACATATCAGCGGTAAATGGGCAGAATGTACAACAACACTGGTCTTGTCAAGCACTGCCATCTCCTGGCTGGGAGGAAATACAAAATTTAACAAAGTCACTGATGAACACTTCTCATGGCTGTGTTAATAACAAAATACTATGCATTAGAGTTATTCCTGTAAGTAAGACAGATGATGTTGTAATTGTACATGATACTTTACACATTGCTAACTTGCTTAATTATACATGAAATTGTTTGATATCTTGTAAGCTTTCAGCAAAGGAGAGTGTGTTGATGCCCTGGGTCAGTTCAGTTATTATCCCTCTCTCTTCATCTGCTGTCATAAAACAGCCCCTCTTTATCCTGGGTGTTGTGTTGAATATGATCCTCCCCTTCAGTGTGTCACCCAGAACATTTCCCCCCTTGTCCGTCCAGCATGTCCCCCACCACCATTTTGCTTGTCTAGGGCCCAAGAGAAAGGGAAAGGAAATCACCTCTCACACACACTTACTTTGCTAACCCTTTTCATTTAGTGTGAGGTAATTCCTCTCAATCTGTGGCCTGAGGTCTACTGGCATGGAGGGAGCACTAAACTAAGCCCCAGTGCTGACAGACACCCAAATCACTTCTCTATCCTCTCTTTTCCCACTGCTCATCTCTCCTCCCCTGTTCCTCCTCTGCTCTTCCTCTGTTTCTTCTGTTGCCCAGCAGTCAGCAAAGGCCTCACTGTGCTGCTAGTGGCCTCATGGTCACTTGCCCTCATAGGGCTCAGAGCGAGGCTCAGCTGAGGCTTAAGCTGCAGCCACTACCAGAATGGATGAGCTTAGAGTACAGCTGTAGCCTGCGTATGATTTTAGGGTTGAATAAATTGTTATTCATAGAAAAAGTGGCTGTTGTAATAAAAGGAAGAACTGCATAATTAACATGAGCAGCATTATTAAATGTTGCTCAACAAAGAAAAGAGCGCCATCTCGAACCCAAGAAAAAAGAAATCACAATAAACATCAGAAATTCACAGATCATGAGAGGAAACAGGTTCACTACTACTACACTAATTGGAAAAAAGAACTACAGTTCATGAAAAAGGTTGCACTCCGATGGTTAAGAAAAAGCAAAAAAATCACCTCATGTCTTAATCATGTTAGTGGATTTTATTTTCAACTAATGGACAAAGCTGCTGAAGTGCTTCAGTGTCAAGTCTTCACCAGAGAGTATATGACAGTAGTGGGCTTCCTATTTACAGGACACCTCATGCAGTCAACAGGAAAACAGTTGTACCTGTGAGAACATCCACACAAACTATATATATATATATGTGTATATATATATATATATATATATATATATATATATACATGTTCTAGTTCTAATTGTGGTTTTATATTCAGAGATTTGTACTTAAATTTTCTTTTAATTTGGTTATTAGTTGAAAATAAAATTCACCAAAAAGACATAGGATGAGTATTTATGCTTTTTTGTAACTTCAGTGCCATCTTTTTCCTGGATTTGTTTTGGGGAACCAAAACCAAAACATTGAGGTGCAAAAACACCACCGCTTACCATCAAGAAAACAAAATCCTATAAATATATGCATTCCATGCATTGACTGTTCTACACTCTGACTGTGTAGCTAAAGTTGGCAGCAGAGCAGCCTGGCTGAAAGGTGATCTTGTGCTATTCAGAAGATGAACAGGTGAACAAACTCATTTTCTTCTCTGAGCATGGAAAAAAGCAGCAGTCCCTTTGTTTGGTTTCTAAAGATGTATTGGCTCTTATGCAGAGTGCAGCCTGAGAGCTTTTTGTGTGTTGCTCTCCTAAAACCAGCCACTCTGCCCTCTCTGCCTGCTCTCACTCACGCCACGTCTTTGATTTTTGTGACCGGAGTTTGATATACTTAAACTGCTTTATGTGGCAGCTGGTTCAACCCCCTATTGACTTTGCCCACATGCCCTCAGGCGCACACACACACACACACACACACACACACACACACACACACACACACTGAGCCTCTCCTTTCCTCAGTGTTATTTTAACAATGCCCCCCACCCACCCCTCCTTTGGACAGTGCTTGTATAGACTGTGTGCCAAGAGAAGGATTAGTGTTTTATATCACTTCTGACATTCTGCTGGATCCCCCTGTGGCTCTAGTTTCTGCGTCTGGACGTTGGATGTTTTCAGCACAACTTCCATGCTTGTTGTCGCCCTCGCCTCTGGAGGGATGTCGGCATTGCTCGGCCTCAGCAGCCACACACACAGACCGGTTCTCAGCCATTAACCAACTTCTCCCTGATGCTCTGCCCTCCAGTTCTTTATAACAGCAGGCAATTACTGAAGTGTCCTAAACATTTACTAAGTGGGGAGGTTCCTAAGAAGTCACCTCATTCGTCTAATGTCTACTAGTAATCACATGCTCAAACAGAGAGGTTCACCGTAAACCCTGAGCAACCCATCCTTTCCAGATATCAGAAGCTTCATGTTGACAGGCGGCATTGTTGCACTACTTGGAAAATCCTCATCTACGCCTCCCTTTCTCTGTCTCTCCCTCCGTCCTTCCGCTCCCCTCTCTTTCCCCCTGTGCTTATTAGTTAATGAATTGCTGCTCCTAAAGGCGATGGGAAAGGAAAACAGGCTGGCTCCAGGCAGATTGCTGGCCAGCCGCTCGGGTTTCAAAAACACTGGCTCCTGTTGCTCTGACAGCCAATTTGTCCCAGCCTTCCTCCAACAAAAGGCCACATCTGGTCATTAGATCCCAGGGTTTGAAGGACAATGTGGATGGACCACACCACATTTGTGTAGTTTTGTTTATGTGCTGAGCTGTTAGAGCTGTGTTCTTGGCTGAGTCCACACAATCATTACCCCCCACTTCTTAAATATTATGTCTCATTCAGCCTAGATTTACATTATCACTGGCATGGTGATGCATTCTCATTTGTTTGATGTCATATCTGACACACAATGGTTTTAACTGCCTTAAGTGCAAAATCTGTTCAGAAATTGAATTTAGACACTCGGGGGTTGGTTTCCACCACATGCACGACAGGTAAAGCTAGTACAGCTCTACCCCTCCTCACTGACATTGGATGGTAGAAATGAGTATCCTACTAATATATGGTTTCCTGTTTCATTCAAACGTTTTCCAAGCTACAGGGATTCAAGAAATAGTCCCCAACACAGTCCTGCCACCCTGCTGTGTGTCCTCTCTGAAGTAGCAGACATGGCAGCTGCAGATATTAACCAGCTACTACATATGCTCTCTTTACTCTCATGTCAACATACAGTAGTGCCTGTAGAGTAATGTTCCTATAGAACATATATATAGTCTGCTTTCTGCGAGTCATTCATGGAAAAATGACTGTAGGATGGAGTATTTATAGTGTATAATGAATTCCTGTGTAGGCTATAAGCAGAAGGGTCAGACTTGTTCTCTTTACTTAACATTTACATGTCAACGTGCACTCAGCGGCTGCTTTATTTGGCACCTGAGCTGTGTCATAAATTGATATAGGGCTGCAAATAACAATTATTGTCATAGATTAATCTGGGTGACATCTTTCAAATGTGTTATTTTTGACCTATTGTAAAACCCAAAGATATTAGGTCTATCATCTAAGAAAATAGTCACATTTAGGAAGCTGGAACCAGTGAATTTATACCATTTTTGCTTAAAAAATTACAAAACAACTACCAAAGTGGTCGCTAATTTCACTCGGGGCGGCTGTGACTCAGGAGGTAGAGTGGGTCAGTGTGTGAATGTGTGTGAATGGTTAGATTTCCTCTGATGGGCAGGTTGGGACCTTGCATGGTAGCCCCTGTACCCATTCAGTGTATGAATGTGTGTAAAAGCGCTTTGAGTGGTCGGAAGACTAGAAAGGCACTATATAAGTACAGTCCATTTACTGTCAATCAACTGACTAATCGACAAAGCATTTCATCTCTAAATTCTACCTATATGAAGCTCCTAATGTTCATTTTTTGTTGAGGAGGTCAGAGTGGTGTTATTAGTAGTTAGTGGTGGTGTTGTATTGGATTGCACTAT
This sequence comes from Thunnus maccoyii, assembly GCF_910596095.1. Lineage (NCBI taxonomy): Eukaryota > Metazoa > Chordata > Actinopteri > Scombriformes > Scombridae > Thunnus > Thunnus maccoyii. The sequence goes on from NC_056546.1 coordinate 29,496,342, forward strand.
ATTGAGTGTTCATAATATTCTGCCCTGTATGTAAATTGTGAGGACAAAAACATTCCAAACAGCAGTCAATGTAATGCTGTCCAGTGCATCACCACATTGTAAGTATGACATCAATAATAAACATACAGTTGAATGAACATAACAGTTGAAAAACTGAACATAATAAGTTTTATAAAGGTAGACTTTATGGCTGAGCTGTTGTGTTGGATTGCATTACAGGTCTTAAAGTGGCTACTGAATGTATCCCACATTCACTGTGACTCAGCTGCATGGTAATCATAAACATGAAATGATTGGACTTTGAGTGCAAAATCATTTGTCAGATTTTCCATATGTATAATGTCAACTGTAAAAATGACTCCAGCGATAACATGGCTTCAAAAACAAATCATGTTGGTTTTAGTGATTGTATTTTCTGAGTCTGTGTTGAGTCAGCCTTTGGAAACATGTCGTATTGCTTGTCCATTTGCAGATGCCAACCATGAAGCAGCAGCTGAGGCCATTGAGAACATGGCAGACGCAGTCACACATGCCAGATTCGTGGGAACAGACCCTGCCAGTGATGAAGTGGTCCTTATGAAAATTCTACAGGTACGATATGTTTACTAGCAGTAACTACAATGATCTTGCTCTGACCTGATAGACATGACAAATAAGGTCCATGTTGTAGGTCTCAATCCCCGTACAAGTGAATCCAGTACAGTACAGCAACTCTCATGTGAAGCTTATTGTTAAGTTTTGTTGAGTCTGTGTGACAGAAGTCTAATTTCAAGTTCATAGTAATTGAATGTAGTTTCTGAAGCCTCAAAAATGAACATGTGGTAAGAACTTTGCTTTCCCGGTAGTCTGTAAAACACTTAGAGCAGGAACTTTTGCCCATGGTCTTAAATGAAAACAACATTCAAGGCGTCCAGTGTTCAAATAAAATCTTAAAATATGCTCAATTGGTAAATTAAATTGCTATATGAGGCCTGATACCTTCCTCTTTTAAACATGGTAGTGAATGAAACAAAAGCCTGTGTCCACATCATCAAAACTTGATAACTTACAAACATGAACACACGTCTTGTCCTGCAGCTTAGTTTGTTGAACAAGCCGCCAAACAAATATGCACTGGGGAAAAGTGCACCGCTAACGTCAGTTAGCAGCTGGATAGCCAATTAGCTGCTCAGCTGCAGCACATTAAACAGCAGGTAAACATACCCACAGATGTCACTTCGGACCCGTTAAATGTTGGTTTGGTCGTTGCTCTTCAAAATCCCAGTTAGCGACGCGCTGTATGTCCATGACTTGTACTTACAGCAGTTTGTTTACTTTGTATTTTTGCAATTAATCCGCGGTTCACATGCGTGTCGAACCGTGGGGGGGCGATCCATACGTATCACGGATCAACTATGATCCGTTACACCACTACTGAACGAGATGGCTAAAACATAATATCTCCATATTTTTCTGCCTTTTGGTAATATAATGCATATTGTGATATTGTTTAACATTTTGTTCTGAAATATCTGTAAAAACGAGTCAGACCAGCATCTTACACTAACCAGTCTGTAAATAAATCCCATTAGATTTGAACTGGCAGGTACCACCATTCTTTCATTTAACATTATTAAACATCAATATTTTTAACAAATATTAAGACAAAATAAAATTAAAATCCAAATCTAAAGTCAACATACTTAACACAGTGCTACCTCTGTTTTGCCATAAGAAAATCAAATATATCCTCTCATATAATGCACCAGAGGTAACACGCACTCTTTAATTTAATGAGGTCTGTTAGTGCTACCTAGTACCAAACTGTACCAGCTCACTTTTTCCTATGCACAACAGTAAACACATGTTCAAATAAATGCACACAAACAGCATTATTTCTGATTACAATATCTTATCTTTAACAAAATCCCTGGAGCTCTGTGTTTTTCAACATATCATCAGAGTATTAGTATGACTTTACTTGACAATTCCAGTATTTAAATATTTTTGTTTTCGTCATCTCGGAGACTTGTAAGATGAGCTTGATTGTTGAGACTGTGAACTTTAATACAGTGGTATTGTGCTGTTTCAGGTCCTGAGGACTCTGCTGCTGACACCAGTTGGAGCCCATCTGACCAATGAGTCTGTTTGTGAGATCATGCAGTCCTGCTTCCGTATCTGCTTCGAGATGCGCCTAAGTGGTTAGTCACATCAAATACTCATTTGTACTTTTTCTGATATAATAGTCATCTCTAGGAAGATTCAAACTGATTTTAAACGATGTCACTTTAGTTATAATCACAACTCAAATGCTGTAAAATCTTTAAGCAACTCCTATGGTTGTATGTGCATGCTCACAGCTTTTGGACCCAACCTGTGGGTTAGGACCTTCAAATGGGCCACAAGAGAAATCTGGAAGGACATGAGATGACTAATGGAATAAGAATACAATCAAAAATATGTTCTGTGACAAGATGTTATGTTTTCAGACTTTTCTATAACCATGTCCATTTTATTGTAAAATACTTAATAGTTTTGCTCCTATATTATTCATATTAAACAACCTCAGAGGGAAAGCTCTCGGGTAATGCTTAACCTTTGGAACCTGTGATGAAAGATCACAAGTATTGCTTCATTTTAAGGGGCCTTCATTTAAACTCCTTGCTGAAGCTTGACTCAATGTCTTTCTGACTCTCATTCTTCTATCTACTGTATCTTACTTCTCTATTACATCCTGTTTGGTTCTAATGTCTGTTGTTCTTTTGTGTGTGCAGAGCTCCTCAGGAAATCAGCTGAACATACACTGGTTGATATGGTGCAGCTACTGTTCTCCAGGTAAATGAATGGGACAGTGATGAATGAAGATAAATGAAGTGATAAGGTAGACCTCAAGTGTTTAGGACTCAGTATAACACTGATATAATCAAATATAATACTTTTAGGGACTGTATTGTTAGTTAATAAAAACACTTTTTGTAGCACTAGAATTTAAGTATGAGTGCTGCTTCCAAGTCCAAGAGCAGAGTAGTTCCAAACCCCGAATCTGAAGTTGTTTCACCACAGAAGAAGAGAAGGCCCGACTGCTGCTGCACTCTCCCATCACCTCTGGATTATAGATTTGAGGTTTTCAGCATATATCTGTCTCCCAGGCCTCATTATTCCCCTAAAGCTCATGAATTTCATTTTGCACTGTGCACAAGGTCAATGGGCCACTGATTCACTAATGCCATAACATGATTTCTCCTTTGCATGGCATTTAACATAAGAGCTCTTCTTTCCCCATCATCCCCCTCTACACAACCCCCCCTGTGCAGATGCATCAGAGTGCCAGTCACATTCAGTCACAGACAAGGGGATGAGCCAATTGAGCTACACACTGTATGATCTGCATATAGATGAAGCTGGTCTCAGCTTCAACAGCAAAGCTCCCAGCCCCATAAATACACACACACACACACACATGCACACAGGTACACATACAGAATTAGCATTGCCAGCGATCCCAGACAGGAGCAATCAGGAAAATCAGCTACAAAAAAGCTTGTCTGCTCATCTGAATGTGAAGGAGCTAACTTGGAGAACAAACACAGCTCAAAAAAAGTTATGGTGTGATTCACCTCCTCTTTGAAAGCGCACAAATCTCCACCAAGACTATTTGATGCAGGATTTGTCACAAGTTGCCATTCGGTGACACTCCCTCCAAGCATTCTCTGGCTGTTTTTATTTATTGGCAGGACTCTTGCATTGCACCTTGTTATCAGATCCTCTAACCAGATTTTACTGTGCAAACATGGAAATAGAAAAGCATGGCAGCCACAGTCGTAAACAGCAGCATCCCTGTCCATAAACAGAAGATATAAATTTAGTGTGGGTGTTTTAGTACATACTTCTGATACTGCTCGCTCTCTCTCACACACACGCACACACACACACACACACACACACACACACCTCATTTTGATCATGTTCAACCCCCTGCCCCCCACTTGTCTACAGACCCTGGATAATAGAGATGTGAGTGGGTCTGGGCTGCAGCCCCCACCCCCCATCAGAGAATAATGAGCAGCAGCTCTTTTCAGCTCCTCAGAAAGAGTCTTAGATTGCCTGCTGAAAGTATTAGGCATGTTAATCTGTTGGACCCACAGATCATCCAATAATCGTGCTCGCAAGACAACACTCTCTGAACGTGTTAATGTCAGGAGAGGGGCTGCCGTCTCTCCCTTTTTTTTTGTTTGTGTGCGTGTGATTGGTGGTGACATCTCATTTTCCAGCAAAGCCTAAAAGTCCACAGAAACCTAGTGGTACACACATAATAGCAGCAGAGGTAGGGGTATCCTATACATAATCTGTTAAATGTTTCACTACATTTTTAAACAAAAATTTAAAAAATCTACCGGTTCCATCTTCTCAAATGTAAAAACCTTTTGGTTTGCTTGGTCTCTCATGACAGTAAATTAAATATCATGGGTTTTGGAGCTCTGGTCAGACAAAAGAAGACATTTGAAAACCACACATCGTAACACAGACTTTAAAAAAAAAAAATATTAGACTGCAAGATAACCCCAATGACTTGCTCACAACAATACAGTTCTGTATTATACTATACTTTAATATGAGTATGTTATCCCAAGGAAAAACATTTATCAGAAATAAATGAAAGAACTGGGTAAAACAATCTGTTCAAACTATAAACTGTTGCATCATCTGTATAATTGTAACATTTTAATTTAATCTAGTTGCAGGTGTTCAGGAACAAATGTACCCAAAATGCATTAAGAAGGGAGTGAGATCTGATCACTCAGTGGTGTGGTGGATGAAAATACAACAACGTCCTCATTTAAACCAACAAGAAACCAAATAAAGAGATGGTTTGTGCTAATTGCTGATGGAGCATCTTTAGGCTACACCTCAGCACTTAGACCAGCTTCATTTACACAGAACAAGTTGATCAGCCCAGTTAACGACAAGACAAGCTCTGTATTTCACCGTGTTTGTACTGTATTCATGGTGTTTGAGGTTATTTATCAGTGCCAACAAGCTGTTTAGCAATACACATGCACCCCAAGCTACAGTTGTAATAGTACAAGGTGAGAGTAACAAATCCAGTTTCAGAAACTTGTTGAGCTGAGCTTCATAAAACCCCAACAACAAAGCTGCTGCGCCACCTCTTGCACTAGTGTTTATCAGCTGCACACATTTTTTTTTCTCTTCTAACATGGAATAAGATCTCAGATATTCATGTTTGGACCGTGCTTGAACTTTTTTTTTTGCTCTGTGACAGTGGTGGACAGTGCCCAGTGGTTAAAACTTAGCATCTGAACCAACAAATTAAAGATAATAAATAAAGATGAGAAAATGAAGGAAGAAACAATATAGAAGCAAGTTTTCAGTACCTATAAGGATGATGCCTGGATGATTGTCTGCAACATTGGGATAGATGTATGTCAGAGGATTGTTTTCCAGAAGACTTGACTAAATTGTGTGTTTTTTTTAAATTTATTTCTTGCAGACTACCCCAGTTCAAAGAGGAGGCCAAGAGTTATGTGGGTGCCAACATGAAGAAGGTAACAGGACTGAGATGTTGAATGATTATTGGATCTGCTCGCTGTAAATGTGCTCTTTTCCCTCTTTTTTTGCTGTCTTGGTTTTTCTCATTGTCATTGTGCTGTTTTCAGGTTTCTGTCTGAACGCTCTGTCTGTGGCCGTGAAATACAGTTAATGACATAATGGCATCACTTAACTGAATGAGAAATGTGAACATGTCCTAAATACCAAGATCAGCCACACTGTTCCTGTCTATTGTCATTTTTAATACTCTATTTACTTCTCAACATGATAGGTAAAATGGCCTTGATTCATTAAACAGTATTATTAAGGACTTAAAGTCTGGATAAACATTATAGACCCTTATTTGTGGTTGTCTTGGTCCTGTCACCTGTTCATAACAGTGCAGCGCTCTCTAATCTCATTTTTGCTCTTTCAGTTCAGTGTTGCTTTTTGGAATATTTGGTTTTTGTTTTGAGTTGCCCATCTTTGTGTGTCTGCCTGTTTTCCTTCCCACAGACCCCATCCTGTATCCTGGACTCTCAGGATCTTATTTGTGCAGAGCAGCATAGAGACACAAGTCAGAATGGCCTAGAGAGGGTACTTAACTGGCCCACGCCACTGGTCCACTGGGATAGTGCACTGACATAGGCAGGGTTAGCATGGCTTCTTGGTGGGAGTGCATGGGGGTGCACTGGGTTGCCAGTAAACACTGTTGGTTTTCAAGTGACAACCTCAAAACAACCAAATGTGCCCGTTTTGATTCCCTCAGGAAAAGAGAGCAGAGATGTATACTCATATTCGTCAACGCACTTGGGGAAAAAGCCGATTGTCACAGTCGACAGCTTCCCCATTTTTTATGATATAATTTAACAAGCAATTCATGGTAACACATCGCTTAGGAAATATAGTTGCAATGTGAGAAAATCTCTGCCCAATGCAGCACAGTATGTAAATTGGAAGATTCTGGGACTGTCCCCCAGGCAGTGGATGAGACATTCTCAAACTGGCTAGGCTGGAATTAGCTTGTATTTTATTACTTTGAACTGAAACTCTTTCTTTGAACATGTCTACAATGTTTCGTAGCAAAGAAAACAAGCCACATACTGTATGAATATACCCTGACTGAAACTTCTCCTGTTTTACTGTTTTGTTGAATGGCTTTCATATTTCTGTAATATATGTAGTATATATGTGTGACCTTAACACTGAGCTGGAGACAGTTTTTCCAGCACTTGTTTTTTTGCATGGTCTGCCTGCCCGTCCACTCACACTGCCTGCTCATTAACTGGCTGTTCATTCTCTTGTGGTTAGAGCCTATAGTGGCTGTGTCTTGTGCCTCCAAACTCTGTACCCTGTTTGGATACCCTGCCCTTCCTATCATGCAAATATGTATATGCCTGAGAGTGTTGTGTGTTCCTCCCACTGCTGACATGTACCCATCACTAATCACGGGCACCTGCCCGCTCCCCTTCTCTTCTGAGGCTTACAATATCTTGTGGAAAAACAAACGAGTGCAGGTAAGGAAGATGACTTCAAGTATTTAGACTGGAGATGTCTCCCAGTAACCTTTCCCCTGTCCCTTTTAAGACCTCACTAACCTCCCACCTCTTTATTCAGCAGTTAGGCAGAAAGAGGAACTTAAATTGCCATGCATAGTGAACAAAGCAACTGATGTAGATGAATTTGGATTGTTATCACATCATAGTTCACTATGACATGTCTGTGCTTGTGAATGCTTGCATAATGTTTTTATTATTATTGGATTTTTAAAAATTATTTCATTTTTTTGTTTACACCCTCATGCTGCTGTATATCATGCCACCCACATTCTTCATCAGCTGTTGCAGGATAGCTCATTTTCTTTTAAAGAAAAAAAGTCGGATAAGGTCACAAAACTGTTATTAAAAGGATGCCTGAATCCTGAAATGGTTTGAATAAATAAAAACACGCACACACACATGATTCTTCATAGTGTACAGTATTTATGTGCATGACTGTGCTGTTTCTTTTTTCTTTACATTGCCTTAGGAAGGAGTTCTCTAATCCACAGATGAAACTGTTTGTTTTAGGCCATGATCAAATAAGATGTTCTCTTTCCAACCTCGCTCGGTATTTTCCCATAGTGAGATACCTCACTCAGTTCTCAGAGAATTGGGGTCAATCTTATAACCAAACCAGGTTTTTGAGTCGTTTTTTTATGTCCATCTGGAACACACACACAGTATGGTGCAGACCAGTATGAGCTTTAATGCAACTCCATCTAAATTAAAAAATGTCGCACAGTTCTTCTCTACTACAACATGCTTCATTCAGCTATCTCTCCTTCATCAGGAGGGTGTCTAAGGTTGTTTCTGGTTTCCATATATACAATCCATCAGTCAGTCATGCAAGTGATAGATTACGATAGGTAGTATGTATAAAAAAACATTACCATCATCTTTTTAGAATAGATTTTCCAAAATACAGTTTACTTTTAGTGGATACAGAAATTTACAACCAACTCCTCAAAATACAAAATATAACATTTTATCATGAACAATGTTATGTTATCCAACAATGTTGCATCATCGTTTTTCAACACAAGCAAATTTAATACGGTTTGAATCTCATTTTGTAAAACACAGTATAATTAAATGTCTTTGAAGTCAATGTATGGTATTACATGCAGTATTTTACTAAAATTCATATTTTTTAAAAAAAAACAAAACAAAAACTAAACCACAGATTTTTGTGGACAAATTTTTGTTGACACTCCAGAAATGGCTTCAAGTCTAGTTCCTGATTGAACCCTCTCTGGCTTAGAGTGCCCAATTTAAAAGTCCAAAATGCCTGCCTCTTAAGCAACCCTTGCCTTTTTTCCCTCAGTCAGGGCCTTTTTTTCCATCAGTTATGTTTATTGAGTTCAATATTATGACAGGGGCATGTTTATTTCAAATATTTAAATTAGCTTTATTTGCATGACCATAATTAAGTATAGTATTACCAAAGCATGTTGCACAAGCTTGACAGTGTTAATATATGATACATAAACCTTCATTTCAGAATAGGATCCTCATCTCTTTCATGTTTAAGCACAGCTATACCAACACTTAGGTAACTTAAAAATTGTTGTACTGCATGCAACAAGTGTGATTTCACTCTCACACACTTTGCTTACACTTTGTTACTGGCAGTAATAAAACTTCGTTTCTGATCATGGCCTAATTCAGTAATGAATGATCATTCTAAGATAAACAAAAAAACCCTAACCCTAAGAAAGAAATTGCACAGCTGATTAATTTAAAAACAGAATGGATTCCACCAAAGCGGATCCCACAGGTGAGCTTTAGAGTCAACCAATGCCAAGCAAAGTGACTGGTTGGCTGGTGCTGTGAGCTTCTTCTTGTGTTGGTGCCTAGCAGTACAGTGTCTTTAGACAGGCCTCACTCATTGATCACCTCTGTCTCCTCCAGTTGAAGATGCGTGCTGGAGGAATGAGTGAGTCATCTAAATGGAAGAAGCAGAAACGCTCGCCAAGGCCACCTCGCCACATGGTCCGAAGTCCCTCTGGTCAGATGGATCCAACCACCCTCAGCAACAACTTATCTGGTAAGACACACACATACTGTCATGATATAGAGACAGGTAACAAATTAAAGGAAAAAACAACATGAAGTGTCTCAGTAAGGTGCTGGGCCACCATGTGCTGCCAGAACAGCTTCAATGCGCCTTGGCATTGATTCTACAAGTCTCTGAACTCTACTGGAGGAATGAACACCATTCTTCAAAAAGGTATTCCCTCATTTGATGTTTTGATGATGGTGGTGGAGACCGCTGTCTAACACATCGGGTTGAGATCTGGTGACTGCAAAGGCCATAGCGTATGATTCACATCATTTTCATACTCAAATTCAGTGACCCCATCGTGCCCTATGGGGGCATTGTCATCCTGGAAGAGACCGCTCCCATCATTTTGCAGTGACACTTCCCTCAAAGGGGACAAGTGGAGCCAAATGGCAGTGGCTCAGGAGGTAGAGCGAGTCGTCCACTAATTGGAAGATCGGCGGTTCGATTCCCAGCTCCTCCAGTCCACATGCTGATGTGTCCTTGGGCAAGATACTTAACCCTAAATTGCTCCTGATGGTGTGCCATCAGTGTATGAATGTGTGTGAATGCTTAGTTTCCTCTGATGGGACCTTGCATGGTAGCCCCTGTACCCATATGGTGTGTAAATGTGATTTGTCGTGTAAAAGCGCTTTGAGTGGTTGGAAGACTAGAAAGGCGCTATACAAGTACAGTCTATTTACCATTTACCATTTACCATGCCAGCAAAATGCCCCCCACAGCATAACCTCACTGTAGGGGTCAAGCATTCAGACCTGTACCGGTCTTTCCTTTAATTTGTCACCTGTCTGTATATGATCATCAGATTAAAGAATCTGTGGTAGAACTTACATACAGTATGGCTGTTAATTATGATGGAGAAGGTGCATGTGGCTGTCTGACGGCATCATTCCATCATTATCACATCATACCATTGTTTGACTATATCTCTTTCTGGTTAGGTGGTGTCCCGTTCATTGAGCAGGGCTCATCCACCTCTACCTTACCAGCTTCAGACAGTGCTGGCTCGTCCATCTCCAGCCCTACAACTACAGACAGCGGCCTGGACACCTGTTCCAAGGCCACCTCCAAGGAAGACCTTTCTGACCTGGAACAGTGTAGCTCATCTGCAACCACGCCAAGCACAGCTACCACCCTCACCTGTTCTGAGTCTGGCTCTCCAGATGCACAGGTAGGACTGTAGGCCTGATTTCTGTCAAACTGATATATGATGTTAACTTTCTGCTAAATGAAATTGTAAATTGTAATAGTAAATGACGTTAACTTTCACGATCACCAATGATTTATGTTCTCTCTTTCCATTTGTATCCAGCCTGAGGGAAGACAGGTTGAACCAGCTCAGTCAGCCTCAGTGGAGTCCATACCTGAGGTTCTGGAGGACAAAGACTCCATCACAGAACAGTCAGACAGCACCTCTGTTCACGACATGGACTATGTCAACCCCAGAGGAGTCCGTTTCACACAGTCCACACAAAGAGACGGTAAGGATACAGATGATGTTTAAACCACTCAACCGTAGTGGTAACTTGTGCTGTTAATCCTTGACCTCAATTCTGTTTTCATGTATTGCTTTATGCCACTATAAAAAAATAGCACAAAAGGGTTTGTTACTCTTCATGCTAGAGCTGCAACAATGTTAATAGATTGACAGAAATTAATTGGCAACAATTTTGATAATCAAATAATTGTTAAAGCAGTTTTGCACTGAGTCCATCTTCCAAAATGTGAATAATGTGAAATTCTGGTTTAACACCTCGTCTATTATAATAAACCAATTATTTTTGTGTTTTGGACTGTTGGTTGGACAAAACGAGACATTTTGGAAAGTAACTGGCCACTGGAAACTTGTGGACATTTTTCATTTTTACAATCTGCTTACATTTTACAGACCACACAAATAATCGTTTAATTGAGAAAATAATCATTAGTTGCAGCCCTACTTCATATATATTTTACAAGTAAACAGTAACTTTTTAAGCATTGAGCTTAATAAACAGTGCATACACATTAACTTTGGGAGCTCTGCATTGTACAATAGCTGTGTTTTCCTTACTTACTGAAAACGTTTTCTTTACTTGTCATAATAAAATCCTTATCTTTCATCATCCTCTTACCTCCCCTTTAGGAGCATCTCTCATTCCCTATGGCCTTCCATGTCTAAGGGAGCTTTTCCGCTTTCTGATCTCACTGACTAACCCCCATGACCGCCACAATACTGACGCCATGATGCACATGGGCCTGCAGCTACTGACTGTAGCACTGGAGTCTGCACACATTTCTAACTACCAGTCATTACTAGGACTGGTCAAAGATGAGCTCTGCAGACATCTCTTCCAGGTAAAGTGCAGCTGAATGACCCTGCTGTCACATAGTTTCATGTTTGTAGGCATTCTGTATATATTCACCTGTGTTGTTCATTATCAAGTTGATACTTGTGGAGCATTGTCTCTGCTCCGACAAGACAAGACTGCACAACTTAATCTCATTGAAAATTATGGGTATGGAACTGGTCCAACCTGTCATATTGATTTTTTTTTAACATTAGAGCTTGGGTGTGGGATTTTAACCCTGACATAATCTTGTTGATGCCTAGGAAGAAGAAGCTTTCAGCACCAGCCTCTTGCTGGCTTTACTTTATTTGGCAATGGACAACTCTAAAGCTCACTTGTGGGATCCACTTTGGTGGAATCCATTCTGTTTTTAAATTAATCAGCTGTGCAAATTCTTACTTTAGGGTTAGGTTTTTTGTTTATCTTAAAATTATTCTTTTTACATACTTTACCATGATGGAATAGAGTAGCTAACAGTTTTGTTTAATCCTCTCCAGCTAAACTTAAAAGCTAAAATATTTAGTATGTGTTGGGCATAACGATTTTTCCTTTTGTCTTCCATTCCAAAACAAACTGAAAGCAGGAAAAAACATGTTTAGTGTGCAAGTTACATAAGAACAAAATCCAAATTTCTATCCAGAGAAAGCTGGACTAACTAATAATATCTGTCTTTGTTGCAGTTGCTGTGTGTGGACCGTATGAACCTCTATGCTTCCTCAATAAGAGTTTGCTTCTTGCTTTTTGAAAGTATGAGAATGCATCTGAAATTTCAGCTTGAGGTAACTATATAACTAGTTTGTTGAATGTAATTTTATTTGTCAATTTACTAATCTAAAGTGACTCCAATGAAAACCATATCTATGATAAAAATGATCTTGAGCAGTTAATAATCATCACATTGTGTGCTAAACCTGGCAGATGTACCTAAAGAAACTGATGGACATCATCACATCAGAGAATATTAAGATGCCCTATGAAATGAAGGAAATGGCTCTGGAGGCACTGGTCCAGCTGTGGAGGATCCCCAGCTTTGTCACTGAGCTGTACATCAACTATGACTGTGACTTCTACTGCTCCAATCTATTTGAAGACCTCACCAAGCTACTTTCAAAGGTAATGCTTCCTTATGCGATCATGTTGATGATTAAAATTTTAAGCCATTCAAAACATTGTGAATTCCTTGTCGTGCATAAGACTATAGAAGTCAATGAAGATATTAGATAAGTAAAACTTTGTCTTTCTCTCTTTAATTAACCTTCCAGTTTTTTATATGCTTGTATTTTCTGATAGTGAATTCAACATGTACTCATCAGCCCATTGTGACCCTCGATTGACCACATGTGTTTTATTTTATAATACAAGGATATAATTTTAAATACAAGCCCTTAACATGAAGAGTCTTTTGTCATCTTGACCATTTTTGAGACAGAAGGGGTGAATTAAATGATATTGACCTAGATTATTTTGTACAGAACTTCTCTAGAATTTGTATGATTTTTCTCCATCTTCCCAAAGAATGCCTTCCCAGTGTCAGGGCAGCTCTACACCACCCATCTCCTGTCACTAGAGGCTCTGCTGACAGTGATTGACAGCACTGAGGCTCACTGCCAGGCCAAGGTGCTCAACAACACTGCTCAGCAAGACCAGTCAGAAACATTGCTGGCGGAGGGGGAAGGTTCAGCGAAAAACGGAACAGACACTACAACTGGTATACACACCTCTGCACACAACTACCTATGACTTTATGGATATTTGACTATTTGAACCCTTTGGAAAAATTGGTCTTTTAACCCTGTTGTTTTTGCTAGTGTTCCCCCTTCTTATTCTGTATCTTCCCCATATTTGTTGTCTTTTTCTAATACTGATAATAGATACAAATGTATGTTTTCTTTAGGCCATCAAAATGCTTAAAAATTAAAGATACATTTACATAGGTATTAAGAAACGAGACAAATGTTTTTAACGGAACACTTTTTCCTTTTGTCTTCAGATCTTAATAGACTGGGCAGTACCAATGGTCTTAGTCTTCCACAAGCTGAGAATGCTCCAGTATGTCCACCTACCAGTGGACATTTGATGGCAGAGAAAATGAGACTGGGTAGACAGGATCAAGGAGATAGTGATACTGGTGAGACTTGGAACATATACAGGGTTTTACATTAATGTCTTACAAGCATTGAGAGGAAACTTTAAGTTGAAGTTGAAATAAATTTTCATTCTTGAATCCAGCTGAGAAGAGAGCCCCGAAAAAGCCTCAACGTTTCTCATCATATTTACCCGATTCCCAAGAGTTGATGGAAATCAGAACAAAGAAAAAGGTGAATTGTTTTAATTGATGGAGGTTGGCCACAAAATTACACATTCACAGCCAGTAATCAAATCCATTCATACATATTCTCAAACAGTAGAGGACAGTTACATTCCACTGAATAATGCTTTTTTTATCATGTGTCCAGCTGCTGATCACAGGCACAGAGCAGTTTAACCAGAAGCCCAAGAAGGGAATCCAGTTCCTGCAGGAGAAAGGCCTCCTCAGTAACCCCATGGACAACAACCAAGTGGCCCAGTGGCTCAGAGAAAACCCCCGACTGGACAAAAAGATGATTGGCGAGTACATCAGTGATCGCAAGCACATGGAGCTCCTGGACAGCTTTGTCAAGTATGATGGAAAAAGAAGTTCATTGTTGCCTTGTTTTATTTACAGTAAAATATTTAGATGCTATTTGACAATCTTGTCATAAGGATGTTGATGTTTTGGTTCACAGGGAGCATTGGGGTGTTAGATGTTTAAAAAATTCCAGGTTGTACTAATAATATGAATCCTTGCTGCAGTACATTCACCTTCCAGGGGCTTCGTATTGACGAGGCCCTGCGGCTCTACCTGGAGGCCTTCAGGCTTCCTGGGGAAGCTCCAGTTATCCAGAGACTCCTGGAAACCTTCACAGACAATTGGCATGTAAGGCACATTTCCTCAACTTCTGAAAAATGTCTGAACAGTTCTCCATCACCAAGTATTGGCAGCATTTTGACATTTAGAACAAGGTTAGTAGCACAACATTCCAGAGATGTGGCCCTGACTATTATGCTTTGGATTTGAGTCACACTTAAGTAATGGATCAGTTTACTTCAGACTTAACTTAAAAGCCTAAAAGCCTTGAGCTTTATGAACTAAAAAGTTGTGACATCCTTGCAAAAGCCAAAGATGAAGCATCTTGACTGACAGCAGCATTATCAGAACATGATTAGTGATACAGAGAATCTCATCAGGAGGGTGAGATTTTCCACCAACTAGAACAACAAACACCAGCCAGTTGACTTTCAGATTCAGAACATGATTAGTGTTAACTTGTGATTTAAAAACAAAAGTGTAGGACTTGGGACTTGGCTTAGGATTTGCTTGTGTCAACTTGTGACTTGTGACATACTCTCAGAGATGTACACTCAAGTCACATGACTTTGAGTGAGACTTAAGCCACAAAACTAGTGACAAAATCAAAAAAGACTTGCAACTTGGCTTCACTTGTACTTTAGCTTTTGGACATGGAAAGACTTAGACCCCAAGCATAAAACTGTATCGAATTAGCTTGTTTTCCTGACAATTGATATACTTTGAATCAGCCTGTCAGCAGCCACAACTTCCAAATTTGTTTGACAATTGAGGCTAAGAATAGTAATTTTCATGCAGCATTAATGTTCTTTAGCCAACTATGGCTTATGGCTGGAACACACAGCCTCTGTGAGCAGTGCAGTGCATTGCTTTTCATTTCGACGCCCATGTTAACAGGCTAGAGCAGCCACACAGTGGCAAATGAGGACAGAGATACATAAACAAGTACAAAAGTTCCAGAAACACAGATGAGGAAATAAGCCACTATTCAGACAGGCTAACCAAAAGCCTGGGAGGAGGAGGTCACCACTGCAGGTCAGCCTGCGTGGTGCATGCTGGGGCAGGGAGCCTCTCTTGTGAGGAACTCCAGCGCGGAGAGTTGGTGACACACAGAGCTTCTTTTCTCGACTCCTGCTCGCTTTCTGTGATATTAATTCAAACCGGGACTCCTACCTGTTGTTATACCTGCTTCCACACAGAGATTTGGTGTTATTTTCCTTATTTGTTGTCAGTTTCCCTTCTGACATTTAGTTTGGAGGTTATTTGTTGGAGTGTGTTTGGCTCGTTTGAGGAACTTGGTGTCGTCTGGAGGGATTTTCTTCACTTGGAGCAGTGACAGCGGGGGCTTATCTTGCGGAATAATCAATATAATCATTAAAAAAACCCGTCCTTTGTAAGGAGTGTATGTGGCTGACACAGAGGTATCACCAACCAGACCCCACCAGGCCCGTCAGGAAGAAAGCCGCTTTCACCTCACATATTATTATTTATTTTTCAAGTTTCTTAACTTTTTACTGTCTAAACTAAATGTAAATGAAATTTATAATGAAATGATATGAAACATTCTATTATTGATGGCCATTATCAAAGTCAAACTCTATGTAGAAAGATTGGGCTAGCAGTAGCAGTGCCGCAGCAGCAACGCTGACACAGACACAGCAGTTCAACAGCACACACACGCTGCTCAGGTAGAGGTAGGCAGTGTGTTCCAGGCGTTAAGCTAACATTAACTAAGAGGTAGTGTTTAGTAGTTTACTTTGCAAACTTGAAATAAGTTAACCCTCAAAACAGTCAGTGTGGTATCAAAGTATTTGTGTCAAAGATTGGATAGCCTTAATGTTGTCTTTTATAATTAATAAACTACCAATGACTAATGTTAGCTATCTGTCCTCGATGGGTGGCCAGCTGTTAAGTTATTGTAATGTTTATGTTGTTTCAAATTCCAGAATGACCCGTGAAACACAAAATTTGCTTAACTTGGGACTTACCCATGTTGACTTTGGGCCTACCCTTCTAGACCTGGGACCGGACTTAGAACCTACCCTTTTTGACTTGGGACCTACCTGCCTTGTCTTGCGACTTGACTTGGAACTTACCCATCTTGTCTTGGGACTTGACTTTGGACTTACCTTGCGTAACTTGGGACTTACCTTTCTTTATTTGAGACTTACTTATGTTGACTTGGGCCTACCCTCCTTGACTTGGGTCTGGACTTGGAACTTACACTTTTTGACTTGGGACCTACCTGTCTTGTCTTGGGACTGGACTTGGGACCCACCTATCCTGACGTGGGACTTACCTGTCTTGATTTGGGACTTACCTTTCTTTGCTTGGGACTTATCCATGTTGACTTGTGGCTTATAAAACAATGACTTCTTTGTTCCACCTCTGTGATGACTTGTGATTTGGAAAACAATGACTTGGTCCTACCCGCTATATACACCATATCTTAAAATGTAGCTAAAATCATGTCTGTTAATTAATCTCCTGGTGCCACTACACACCACACACACACACACACACACACACAATGATGGGCAAAGGACAGACTCTCTGTGGGGGGACATTTGAGTTCTCAAAATAGCAAGTGGAGCCATGTGACCTGGAAACTATTCCTAGTAATGTCCTTTTCTTAGACTGACTACATACACACAAATAGTCGCCTTGAAAGAGTTGATGAGTAATTTTAGGCAGTGACACTGTAAATGAGTTTTCCACTCTATGGGGGACTGTAATATCAGCAGGATTTACAATGTGAGATTCAGTCTAGAAACAAGGTTAGCTGGACCTAAGTAACATACAGTAAAACAATGCTCTGATTTGGTGTTTGGTTAAAAACCAGTGCTTTTAAGCCTCAGATGATGTACTGTTTATTGTGTGTTATATCGTGTACTGTGTGTTTGTGTTTTTGCAGAAAGTGAATGGCTCTCCTTTCATGACCAACGATGCAGGCTTTGCCTTAGCCTATGCTGTCATTATGTTGAACACCGACCAGCATAACCACAATGTCCGCAAGCAGAATATCCCCATGACTGTAGAGGTAAGTGATCAGGCACACACACACACTTTTTTAAAAACAAAACAATTTTTCTTCATTTTTGTTTTGCAGTTGTTGCAGAAAAAGTGTCCTTATTACTCTGGATAATCCACACATTTTACTGTCTAGTTTCCATTGGAACTTGTTTCTATGGAATATGTAGTTCCTTCTACGTAT
This sequence comes from Thunnus maccoyii, assembly GCF_910596095.1. NCBI lineage: Eukaryota > Metazoa > Chordata > Actinopteri > Scombriformes > Scombridae > Thunnus > Thunnus maccoyii. Next base: position 29,513,902 of record NC_056546.1, read on the forward strand.
GTAGTTCCAACAGCAGGTCTGTGGGTCGTCCAAAGTAACTGTGAAATTCCCTCTGGAAATAGACATTGGTGTTGAGCTTTGAGCTGCACAAATGAAATCCCATGCATCTCCATTGTGTTTTGTGTTGGTCAAACTTTGAGAGGTGTATCTTGCAAAACCTTGGCACAAAAACAGAACAATTTGAATAAACAGAGGGGAATGGAGCACACTGATTAATTTTCAGCCTTTAATTGTGAAACCTGTTTGCACAATTAAAGGCTACAAATTAATCAGTGTGCTCCATTCCCCTCTGTTTTTTGAAGTCTGTTGTCCTCAAACCGAGAAGCACCTGATTCAGCTGCTTTTTGTTGGAAGATACGTGGAGAACCCTGTTTCTACAGAACAATTTGCTTTCCTCAATGTCCGCATGGAAAATGCTTTTCAACACTAGTAATCAACACTTTAATATTTCCATTTCTCATCATTTGTGCCAATAAAAGTTGAATAATTCTCTGTGCCTTTGTCCTGCAAAAATCAGGATGAAGGACAAAGTGTGCCGAGTTTCTGACTTTGGTAGTAATGAAGGACCAGTGTCATGCTCATTCTGTTGAGTAATGAAAATCCTTAATCAGAGGAAGCAAAGGGATTATATGCAACTAGAAGCAAAGATAGAGGCTAAGCTAAAGTCATCTTCACCATAGTCTGTTTTCTAATTGTAGTTATGCCAAGATATCATAATGAATCTGTCATTTCCATTTGTAGTTCTGTCCAGCAGGACTTTTTGTTCCTGTCAAACATGCGTCAGAATAAAACTTGAACTACATTAAGATAAATGCACATCTGTAAACATGGGAAAAGAAATGTACCTTAGTGTTAAACAAATAGTTTACAGAATTAATACTAAATAGGGGGGTAGCTGCACTGTATTCATTTATCTATTTTTTCTCTCTTTTCCATTTCACTGGGACATGCCACCATTTGTGTCTGATGGTATGACATTCCTCTGGGAGTACTAGCATTTGCACTGGTGCAGTTTGGCGGCTCAGAAAGCCCATGGCGAACAGCTGTAGCCAGTGGTGGTCCGTCTGAGAGGTGAACTCATCCTAAACAGGCGGCGAGGGGGACGGGGGCTGAGGTGGTGGGTGGGTGGGGGTCTCTCTCTTCATCTGCTGTCTCTGTCTCTGTTTTTTCTGTCTTTGATTGACAGCGTCTGAAGACTAAACAGAGTCTCTGGGGCAGCTTGTGAACAGATTGTGGGTGGGCCACTCTCACTGACAAACAATAGCAAGCGCTTGCTCTCTCTTTTATTCACTCACTCTCTTTTATGTGCACATACTTTGTAGAATTTATCTTTCTTGAGTCGAATCATACCTCATCATACAGCTGGTGTAGTATTTTGTTTCAATTATCCCTACGCATTCCCAAAAGGTCAGTCGCGGTGTGGTGAAGAAGGCTCGTTGACCTCCAGGCTCAGACAACAGGCAGAGGCTTCCACACAATAGTTTGGAGAGGGCCAATAAAAGTGGCGCCTAGCACTTCAATTACTTCGCAGCTTGCAATGTGCAGTATTCAACACAGCATGTGTTGGCAGTGGGGTTATTTTTGAAATGGGAAAACTATGCCTCTGTGTAAATCAGATCCCATTCCCATGGATTTGAGAATGAGATGACATGTTTTCAGGGAGGTACAGGTAAGGTCAGTGGTGTAATGTTAATTTTGTCTTAAGCATGCTGCTCTTACTTTTACACTTGTGATGATTTGGCAGCCTGTGTGTCAGCTATTGTTACCAACGGCTGCTCCAAGAGCTGCTGTCTGATAGTGACTGTGTGTGTGTATATGTGAGTGTCCCTGATATGAGCATGACAAAAAGAGGCCTGATCCTCAGAAGCCTCCTGCTCTCTCTGGCTCTCTCTGTCGGTGTTTATTTCTCTGTCTCTGTGTTCCTGCAGAGAAGCTCCTGTTTCCCCTCTTCCTTACCTGCAAGCAGAACAAACCCTGCCAAGTTGAGGCAGGAAACCGAGCCTTGAGGCCGTCAGTCATCGCCTGGTGGTTGTGTTTATTTACAGGAGGCTCTTGGCTCTAATCCCTGTTTTCCTAACGCTGCAACTAAAGCATATTAAGTGACACATAATGATTGCGTTTCCACCCGAGGCCCTTTTAATTGTTGGTTGGTTGGTTGCTCGGTTAACGAAGCATTGAATGCTTGAGACTTGGGTGTCTGAGCTAAGCTCCCGTGTTGAGATGCATTGACTGACATATTGATGGTGGAGATTGGAAATGACTGGAAATGATTTTCTCCCCAGAGGCATGTGAGGTATTTCAATACAGTTTCTGCTAATAAACAAAAGTTTTTATTCCACTGCTGACTTCATTGTTTCTGTCTCCAAACAGCAATTCAAGAAGAATCTGAAGGGAGTGAATGGAAACAAAGACTTTGACCAGGACATGTTGGAGGACATCTATAATGCTATCAAGTAGGCTGCCATCACGCTGTAGCACTCACCTGGGTTTCATTAGCCACTGACCAATTCAGAATACAGGCATCTTTGATTAAGATGGAAAATACAGATAGAACATAAGCATCTATTTCTATATAAAAATCTGTATCTATATTTTTGGTATTTGTTTTACAATACATTCTGCCTAAAAGAAGTTTCATTCTCCTCAATGGTCCATCTCCACTCCTAACGGCCTCAGTCATGCTTCAAATAAACTAGTTTGTATGAGGTGTTGTCTGACCATGTATACAAAAGTGTTTCTACCTGTTCCAAATGGTCACAGTAGAAGGTGGGCTGAAAAGCCTGCTGTCATAGCCTTCACCTGGCTGCATCCCACTGCCTCCCCCATCAAGATATTTGTGTCTTTTGCATGTCTTAGTAGTCTTGACACCATGAATTATACACATTGGGGTAACAGCAAACATTTTTTGACAGTCTCTCCTTGAAAGCATTAAGAGAATGAAAAAAGACAGGAATAAGAAGGGAACACTAGTCAGCATCAATAGCTTTCCCAGCTAGCTGACTGGTTAACTGTTAGTTAGCAAGTGTGTGGATTTACTTAGCCCCTGCAATTGAATTTTAAATGGTGATGTGAGCAGGTCTTAGATCTAAACACTTAGTTTGAAGCATACTGAGGCCTTAAGAGTAGGGCTGGTATTCAAACCTCAGTACTTTTTAGGTACAGACCAAAATATGTCCATAGCAATGAATAGCTGGTCAGATTTGTTACATTTTTACCTATGCCTTGATTAGATAGTTCCTGATTCTGTTTGGCAAGTTATTGTAGGGCTGTTTGTGTTTAGACAGTATTTAATGTTTTTGAATTTGGCTTATTTTGTTAATTGAGAGAAAAAAATGTGTAAAAATGTTTATATTTCTAAAATTCAGGAATTGAAAAAAGTATTATTTTGATATCAGTACTGAAACTGAGGCATCACATCAGCACAAATAAAAACAAAAACAAAAGAATACCCATCTCTTCCTAAAAATGCATTCTTAAGATGACATGAGTGAGCATAGATGTTTGTCTTCTGTAGGAATGAGGAGATTGTGATGCCTGATGAGCAGACAGGTTTAGTGAAGGAGAACTACGTATGGAGTGTGCTGCTACACCGCGGCGCTACACCTGAGGGGGTTTTCCTCAACCTGCCACCCGGCAGCTACGACCATGATTTGTTCACTATGACCTGGGGTCCCACCATCGCTGCCCTCTCCTACGTCTTCGATAAGAGCCTGGACGACAACATCATCCAGAAGGCCATCACTGGCTTCAGGTACATATGCTCAAGCAGCTTAAGTGTGTGGAACAGACATATGATTTGAAAGGATTTAATGATACAGCCCCACGGCATGAAACATTATTCATATATCGCCTACAAGCTGTCGATCCAGATCTAGATCTGAACCAGTGACTCCACATTATTTAGCCAGCTGCTGAGATTTCAGGCTCTCAAATGTCTTTCCAACCTTTAATATTCTAGATTTGTATCTAGTTGTTTTTGTCATTGACAGGCCACTGAAGCTCAAAGGCCTCTCCAGCACAGAATTTTTGCCTAGCTTGTTGTGGTGCAGAAAGGCTCGATGACCATTTGCTCAGGACAAGCATCATTTCAATTGCTGTACACTATTTGATTGATGAGTGACCAAATCATCGACAAAACCTTCATTGAACCTAATTAGACACCTGGTGAACATATTGTACCATTCCATGGGCTGATGTTGATCTTTGCTTTTAATTTTCAAACTGTTAAACCACTGTCAGAGTTCTACTGAAAGATCCAACGAAATCGAAATCATGATTCATTTTAGATCTACAGTGGCTGGTTCAGGATTCATAGGGGGTAAAGTTGCATCATAATTTAAACCGCTCTCTTTAGTTCGCTGAATGGTCTAAGAACCAAGCTTCTGAGATAAAAATAGACGGTCAACTTTTGATTGTGTAGACCAGACCTTTTCATTTCTGACTTAAACTCTGAAATCCAGATATACTAATACGTGTTTACGTCTCTGCAGGAAATGTGCAATGATAGCAGCTCACTATGGCTTCAGTGATGTTTTCGACAATTTGATCATCTCCCTGTGCAAGTTCACCACTCTGAGCAGTGAGGTAAGAAAGCAAAGTTCATAGCATCGTACTGTTTTAATATGATCTGTTTTCAAAGTTGTACCTGATATGCCATTAAAAGGCAAAATTTGTCAGCAATGACATATCAGAATTTGTTCAATTAAAGACAATTTTCTAAATTATTTTTGAGTTAATGTGTCATAATCACACTGTATGAAATAAAAAAGAATGTTGCTTGTAATCAAGAAAATGTGATTATTTTTTTATTCAGTAGGCCATTTCTTTATTGCTGGTGCAATTGAGAAGGCAGTATAAGAAGCCGGATGCCGCTGTTGATATACTAGTGTACAGTGTATGACACATGCAGCACTATCATGACAGTAAAGCCTTTTTCATGAGAGACACGAAACACCTACTGTGAATGAATGAAAATAATGAAGTTGTGAATGTAAACAAAATTCATTTCTAAAACTAAACAGTTTAAATCGCATTAGTAAAGATGTGTAAATAAAGTAACTGTCTGTTGACTGAGTGTTGGTGTGCCCTCTCCCCCTGCAGTCTGTAGAAAACCTTCCTACAGTGTTTGGCAGCAACAGTAAGGCGCAGACAGCAGCCAAGACAGTGTTTGACCTCGCCCATCGGCACGGCAACATCCTGAGGGAGGGCTGGAAGAACATCATGGACTCCATGCTGCAGCTGTTCAGGGCCGAACTCCTGCCCAAAGCCATGGTCGAGGTCAGGACTCCAATTCTACACTCTGAAGCTTTTCCACTCTGTCAGTGATTGGACAATGTCTGCTTGATGATAACACTGCAGATACAGTCCTTTCTGTTTGAAGTTATCGTATTCTGTATGTACTGCTGCCACCTACTGTTCAGTCCTCATACACTGTGCTTGTCGCCTCAGGTGGAGGATTTCGTGGAGCCAAATGGGAAAATTTCTCTTCAAAGAGAGGAAACACCTTCAAATCGGTATGCACAAATCTCTCCTGATAATGTAGAAACATACAGGAAAATCATGTCATATATATTTTTTCTAAATATAGCTACAGCCATTGTTTGTTGCGCCATCACTTCAGCTTTCTAATTTCTTCATTTAGTACTCGTTAATTCCTAGAATTACAAAAGCTTTCTATAAGAAACCCTCTTTCTATAACAAGGAGAAAATTTTTTTAATGAAACAACCCTGATCAAGAGGATCAGACATCATGAAGTTAGGAGCCAAAAGAAAATCTTTTCTCCTCTGTTGCATGTCAGTGGTGAGTCAGCAGTGTTGAGTTTTGTCAACTGGCTGACCCTGAGTGGAGCTGAGCAGTCAGGACTCAGAGGACCGTCCATGGAAAACCAGGAGGCCAAACAGGCCGCCATCCTCTGTATAAAGGTACTGAACACTCAGATGCCTGAATCACAATGAATGATGTCTTATTGAGTTTTTTTAATACTCTGTACTGTGCATCACGCCCTTAGATGATGTGAATTTAGAGCTGCAACTAATAATTATTTTCTTTATTCATTATTATGCTGATTATTTTCTAGAATAGTCTATAAAATGTCAGAAAATAGTGAAAATGTATGTTTTCATTTCAATGTGATGTCTTAAATGTGTTGTTTTGTCTGATTAACAGTCCAAACTCCAACATTGTTTCATCCATTTATTTATCTCATTCATTTATTATTTTTCATTTATTTGATTTACAATCATGCATGAGTCTAGTAAAAAAAAACATATGTAAAAGCCTCAAATCCTCTCATTTGAGAGGCTACAGTCAACTAATTTTTGGCATTTTTGCTTAAAAAAGACCCAAACTATTATTTATTAACAAAATAGTTATATAGCCAATTAATTTTCTCTCAAATGACTACTCATTGCGGCTCTACTTATATTTTTTGTGTTTCTTTTAAATTGTATTTGTATTATTGTATTGTATTAAATGTACATTCATGTGTTGTTGTAAAGGCAACATTATTTGTACAGTTTCATCAGCTGTGTCAAAACTGAACTGGCTTTACTTGTTTCATTATTTTGATGTTAACATTGCTCCTAAAGGTGTTAGAAGTTTTTAAATGTGGCTTTTTAATATCTGCAGTAGTACTTTTTATACTGTATGTCAAGCAGATCTGTATAAAAAGTGACATAACTGAATTTTTTATTACTCTCTGTGTAGCAATGTGACCCAGAGAAGCTGATCACAGAGAGTAAATTTCTACAACTGGAGTCTCTACAGGAACTAATGAAGGTAACTGTTATTATTTCTTTGTTGTTCACAAATACTGATCATATTAGGTATTGATTTTATAGGTGTTGACGTTGTGCTGTTATAGTTAGACTGAAAGGGTAAAGCAAGCTACGACATTACTGCTAGAGTTATTAGTATCATTTTTCTTGCTCAAGGGGCTCACAGGCTTGTTAATATATAATACGTGTATCCAATAAATGACACTTCCATCATGGTTGAGTCATAAAAGCCACAAACTAAATGAACTTGATTATCCTCTTCAGGCTCTGATATCAGTCACCCCTGATGAAGAGACTTATGATGAAGAGGACGCTGCCTTCTGCTTGGAGATGTTGCTGCGTATTGTTCTGGAGAACAGGTAATACAGTCACAACACAGAAACTTGTCCCTCATCTTGGTCATTTTTAGCATTCTAAACATCTTCTCTATGTTTCTGTGTGCAGAGATCGCGTGTCATGTGTGTGGCAGACGGTGCGTGATCACCTCTGCCACCTTTGCGTCCACGCTAACGAGAGTTGCTTCCTGGTGGAGAGGGCCGTGGTGGGACTCCTTCGACTCGCCATCCGTCTGCTGCGACGAGAAGACATCAGTTCCCAGGTACGCTAGACACACTCTTCTACTTCTGTAAGTATCAGACATGCTGCCCATGTAGAACCGGAGGGTGGCTTTAAAAATAAAAGCATCCTCCTTTACCATCAATTTCATCCATATGCTCAGGATGTTCCTACGTATAGTTATTCTAAAATGTGGCCAAATACACTGCTTTTTTTTTTGCTTTTTTTGTGCTAAAAACAAGTAATTCACAACACAAACACAAAAATAAGAGTGAATGATACAAACAAGACACAGTCAAAGCATTGAGGGTGCTCTGCTTTTGGGTCACTAATCTAATCCTACAACATTCAGTCATTTAGGTCAGGGGAACACAGACATCAGAGAGAAGGATGTACTTATTGCGTAGCACTGCATTTCGCAGGTGTCCATGTTCTGGGTCTGCGTTTGTCCATGTTTTGTTCAACAGTTGGATCCAATTGGATCAGCAATATTATAAAAACTCCTACATTGTGTCTAAACAAAGACTGTATGATGTGCACTGATAAGGCCTGACCTGACCTCATATTAAAAGAGTGGCCTACATTTAAACCCCATGATCTAATGCTCAAAAACATTGGTTTTGTTTGTTTACATGTAAACATATGGAGAGAAATTTACATTACAAATGTACAAGTCAAGACACTTGATATGTAATATATGTTTGTTAATTGAAATACAACAAAAACCTAATTAGTGTTTTTTTTTTTAACATATAGTACACTGTACATCTCAGATAGATTTTTTAAAACACTTTTTCACTCTGTAATGAGTGTGACCATGGATGTGTGCAGTGAAATAGAGAAAAAATAAAAGACTTAAAAGGAAAGATGAATAAACAATTTTGAATCTGATAGATTATAAGGCAAAGTCCTGCTGGAGTTGTTATATTTGATTAGAGAAGGTGGTTTTCAGCACAGTTGATGTTGATATCACATAGTTATTCTGCACCATTTCATAAAATATAAACAATCCTGGAAGCGAAACCACTTTAGGTCAAGCACTGCGGCTTTGTTTCCCTACCAGCCAATCCTTAAAGCTCCACTAAGTAATACTTTTATATTAACGATGGGAAAGTGTGTCAAAGCCAGCTGATACGGTATATTCTCCTGGACACGTCACTATAACTGCAGGCTGCTATTCTTACTTTAATATCGACTTAAATGATGGAAGAATTGAAGACTTGATTTAATTAATGAATTAATTACAAGTTCAAGATTAGAGTACTTCTCACCCATGATTTTCTTTCCCTGCTCACCCACAGGTGCTCCTCTCGCTACGTCGCCTGCTGATGATGAAACCACAAGTCTTGTCCCGGGTCAGCAGGGACGTGGCCTACGGCCTTCATGAGCTGCTGAAGACTAACGCAGCCAACATCCACTGCACAGATGACTGGTACACACTCTTCTCCCTGCTGGAGTGCATCGGAGCCGGAGTCAAACCTCCCGCTTCTTTCCAGCTCGCCTCCACCAGCAATGACATCGATACAGGTCCAATATTTCTCCAGCATCATCAGCATTGAGCCCTAGTTATACAAAATAATCTAAGCATGTTAACATTAGAATGAAATGAAAATAATAGTATATTGGTATGCTGTGTGTGTGTGTCCAGGTGCCCAGTCAGACAGTGAGCTTCCCTCCCACCATCCCAGTGAAGTGAGCTTAGACCGCGGCTATACATCTGACTCAGAGGTCTACACTGAACACAGCAAGACCAGGATCCCCCGCTCCACAACAGACGTGGATGTGGCGAGCAGCGGATGGCTCGTGGTCAGTGCACGCACACACACACACACAGACACACACACTTACAACCTCACATACAGTACACATTACCTGCATGATGAGCATTGAAACGTACTGTATATGTATGTGTCATGAAAGGGTGAGATAAGTTAAAAGAAATTGTATAAAGACTGGTTGTGTCTAATTTGCCATTTTAAAGAATGTAATATAAAAACTCACAGATCCAGCTATGATACATAATTGTATTTCTTGTAAAAAAACAATTCACAGGTTGGTAAAGATGACCTAGAGACGAGTAAGATCACTCCACTAAGCTCTAAAGCTCAGCTGAATCACCCACTGGTCAACCAGTACAGTCTGACGCTGGGTCAGGATCTGGGTCAGCACGACACGAAGTCTCTCATCAAATGTGTGGAAACACTCTCTTTCATCGTCCGTGATGCCGCCCACGTCACCCCGGACAACTTTGAGCTGTGTGTCAGAGCCATCCGAGTGTTTGTTGAGGCCAGCCTCAATGGAGGTGAGATACTTGAACCTGAATATTTTCCATTTCATAGGAACTTATTAAAAACTACATTTACAAAGTACTGTAGAGATTAAGCTATACATTCTGTTAGCTCTCTGTTGACTGGACAGTATTAATTCAACCTGTGAGTGTGGGTTTTTATTTGTTCTCCATTGATTTCACAATGCCCCTCACATAATTAATCAGATAATCAATTTCAGATTCAGATTTGAGAGTTAAGAGTACTTTGTAACATACTTTCCCTGTTATTCACTATGCTTCTATTCTTGAAATCAAACAAAATGATACTATATGATACTCATCTCTCAGACTCTTATCATTGCTATGGTTAAGGGGCCAGTGTACTCAGACGTCAGACGTGCTTGTCGGATGCTTTAATAGCTTCAGAAACCTCCTCCCCCCATATCTTTCTGAGGTTGGATTGGAGGGGCTGTGCAGGGCCATATGTGTAACTTTACTGACATTCATACCCACTTCATGCAGTGATTGGCCAGCTTTGTGGAGGTGAGAAAGGAGCCAGGGTTTGATCTTCTCTCTGTAACTCTCTTTTACATTTTGTTATTTTTTTATGTCACTTTTCACATGAACATATAAGTGCAACACTATGGATGTCTTCCACTTTTCACTCTACCTTTGAGTGTGGCAGTTTGGAGGAACTGTAGAAAAAAAAATTCCCACCGCTGTGGCTGTGTGCTTTATAAGCAGAGCAGCAGCCTGAAGCATCTTTTTACACTTTGTCCATTTTTTTTTTTGACCCTCTTTGGGACAAGACATTAGACTATTTTAACACAAGTATACCAATCAAATACTATAAAATGCAGTTCTTCTCTCTAGTATCCACCAAATGATTGTATTTTCCATACTTGCTTTTGTTTGCCATGGTTATTCCAGAGCAGGTAACTATTTGAGAAAGACCATCTATTTCAGGAATGAAATGTTGTTGTAGTCAGTTTTTGAAACTTATAGTTCAACCCACCTCTCACATGTCTCCCCATTAGCTGATTGGTTGATGACCATACAGTTATGAGGAGATGCATATAAACTGATCAAAAACAGGCTTTTCAAACACTATTTACTGATACCTACCAACTCACCAAGTGACACTTGGTTTGTTCTTGGGATGGTGGGATGGTGTGTTTGGACAGAAGATAGCTACTGTATCTTGTTCATAGAAGCTGTATACTCAAAACAAAATGCAGCTGAAGGTGTTGACACTGACACACAGGTTGTGCACAGTTCATGCAAGATTCTACATGCTGCTTATGGAGCTCATCACACTGTCAGTTACATCCAAGTGAGATAAGACAAACCATAGTCGTTAAATATCTATTTAACCTGACAGACTGTGTGATTGTTCTTTCTAATAGCTCCATCAGTTTTTCCCTTGTGCTTTGTATTTTGTCCTTCATGTTTCTGCCTCAGTGTTCTGCCCTACATTCTTCTCCCTCTTCCTCTTTCTGCCCTTTATCCTACTCATCACCTGCCCGTCAGCCCTTTTCCTCCCCCTTTTCCCATTCATCCCTCCTTGTGCTGTTTCTGATCTACAGTAAGACAGGGATTAAGGTTGAGAAATGGCAGTGGTGCACTTGTGCCTTGGCATAGCTGATGGCCTATTCATTTTCTCCTAGTGCTTGAGGCTTTGGATACACGCTGTCAACACAGCTTTACACAGACGAACAATAGCGATCGGTTGATCAAAGCGCTGGGCTGAGGCATGTCTCTAATCTGTATGAGATACTAATAGAAAGTGCAAAACCTGCTATTACTCTATTAAACCTTTGTGGTCTGACTTCATATTCTTTTGTTAAAGGTGGTTTCAAGATAAATGGAAAGTTTTGGAAAAGTCCCTTAGCTTGGCTGTTTTGTGCATCAGGACATCTTGGGTGTGATTGGTTCATGACAAGTGTTTTTTGGCATGTTAATGGACCATACCATTTAGCACAGATGTGGCTTCCGACTGCATGCCAGTAAAACAAGGTTTAGTAAACATGTTTGTCATTAACCATTAGTGAGTTCTTTCCACTGTGCTTCAGTCAGTCTAATAATGAAGTCTGATTTATAGTTTATATTTGCCTGCTGACCCCCAAACAAGTTTTTGAGATATTCCTGTAGGTTGATTGGATGTCTAGAGCTGCTCATGCTGCGAGGCAATCGCTATAATCAAACCTATAGCCTCTTTTATAAAGGGATAGTCAGTTCTGTGCTTACCAGCTCTGCACTTCCTCACACCCACACTGGGAACTTCTCAATATAACTACAGTTTACTGCTGTTTGTATTCTGACAGCTGAGTAGCACTATCCGGACTGGTTAGCAAACGCTTGCTTATTTACACATCCAGTAGACTCAAAGCAATATCAGCTGTACTAGTCAATATTTTTATGTGAACAAGGATTCAAATGACTATTTATAATGTGTCACTCACAGCGATGAACTCACAGAGAATTATCACCAACACTGCAGTTCCCCTCAGCTCTACAGCCTCATGCAATTCTTTGGTTTTACAGCCCACAACTTTTGGTTCACTCTCATAAAGGGCTTTTTTTTCAAATGTGTGTGATTTTTGGTGGCCAAAAAAATGAATGGAGCTTTAATTTGGAGTCAAAATTATTCCCCCAAACTGGTTATGTTTTCATTGTCAACCAATACCATCAAAACTCCATGTAAAATAACATACACACTCTTAAAACATGTTAAAGATTGTAACATTGTCATGATGTTACATGTCAGAATTGGAAGTTACACATCATTTGGGCTGTTGAACTATGTTAGCCATAGTGCCTCACAAATAAGAAGTGAAATTAAGGAGTTGGCTGACAGAGGTCAGTTTGACTGTGAGTAAGACCTACACACAGTAGTGGCAGTATTTAGGGCTGGAGGTGTTTCATCCACTCTGGAGCTGTTGACTTGAACGAACATAAATATCAAAATAGACTGTGATTAAAGCAAACAGACATTACATGAATGAGTGTCAGTCCAACCCACCTGAAGAGTGAAAGGAAAAAAAAAATCTAGACTCCCTCTGCCTGCTGTTGTAGATCTTAAGTAACAATTTTTTTCCTCAGGCTACCGCAACCACGACAAGAAGAAGAGCCACAAGTATGACTCCTCCAAGTCCCGGATGAGGAAAAAGGTGGGGGGAAGGGAGAAGGAGGGTGGAGGCGGCACAAGGCGAGGTGGCAGCCGGGCATCCAGCCAGCGTCCATCACGTTCCCACAGTGACGACGAGGAGGATGAGGGCGTCCCAGCCAGCTACCACACGGTGTCATTACAGGTTAGTCAGGACGTAAGTACAACAGCCCTCTTTACCCTTCTACCATATGTCGATTTGAGCCCAGCTGTCCCAAAAGCATCTTGTTCAACCAACTAAAGAAAGCTTTAGGCTAAGTTGAACAAGATGTTTTTAGGAAACTATAGCTTTGGCTCTAAAGGGGACATTTAGGACGGGTGTAACTAACTTTATATATGTTGTATTTGAGCAGAGCATTTACACCCCTCCTGACAGTCTCCTGTTTGTCTTGTCTCTGTTGTGGTGTGGTGTTGGGTTGGGTGGGAAGGTAAGGTTAAAAGCCTTACCACCGTAGTTACATTTTTGAGCGTGCACATCACTGCGGTTCAGTTTCAGAGCATATGCACGTAGCCGCAGTAGGTGTGGCATATCCAGAAGTATAAATGAAGCTCTGTGGTTGGACAGAGCTAGAATCAGGATGTGTTTATCTTAGCATAAAGACTGTAAGCAGGGGGAAACAGCTAGCCTGACTACACTTAACAACACCTCTCAAGCTCACTAATTAAAGGATAAGGCTGGCAATGTTCTATGATTTTCTTATCCTCAACAAATCTCATGTGCAGAGCCAAACCAACAATCAACTGATCTACTTACAAGTATTGTGTGTGTATCCAAAGTCTGATATACAGTATCTTATTCCTCTGTGTTGTCTGAAAACTATTAAAAACATGTCAGTGAGTCACATCGCTGCACTGGGTGACATGATCCTTCACCACAAAGCCAGTGGCTACTGTAGTTTGTTTAGGAACGGTTCCAAAGATTAATAACAGTGATCATGTTTTCAGTCTCAGGAAAGCATTTCCTTGTAAAGCAGTCGCCACTGAGCATGTGCGGGAATGAGGTTCCATTTCTAGAGCTTTAGGAAAACGTACATTGACCAGTATTATCTTTTAGTTTGTGTTGTGAGGGGGAATATACACATAAAGTAAGCTTTGCTGTTTTATATGTTATCTGGTTTAGAAAGAGGCTCTGTCAAGATGTCTTCATCTTGTTGAAAGTGAAACTTGTCCTCTCATCACTCTGTCAAATTGAAATCATTCTTGTGGAAGCTCTTCTGTGTGGTTAGCTAACATGGATTTAAACTCTTTTTTTAAAAATGTGATCAAGTTCTTGAAAGAGGGCTGTTTTCTAGCAATACACTTGTAACTGGAACTGTAAGAAGTATAAAGTTACAGGTTTGTCACCTGCATTATTTCATCTCTATAATATATGATGATTGTATCAAATTGTTCAAAGACAAATATAAACAGGATGTTAGTAAGTGATTCCATGCATGTTGCTGGTAGTAAATGATTAAATTTTACATATGTATTATTATATACATCTAGTATTCAATATGGCTTCACTTGTGTCTGTGACTGTGTCATCATCCCACACTGGACATTTAGTTTCATACTGTAGATATGAATTCATCCTGTTGTTGTTGTTGTTGTTGTTGTTGTTAACACTGGTGTTGGTGTGTGTGTGACGATGCAGCTGTTAGACCTGATGCACACACTGCACACCCGGGCTGCCAGCATCTACAGCTCCTGGGCAGAGGAACAGCGCCATCTGGAGGCTGCAGGCAGGAAGATCGAGGCAGACTCTCAGACTCTATGGACCAGCTGCTGGTGCCCACTGCTGCAAGGTTGGCTCTTATCACAATATACACCACGGAGGGTAGACAAACTAATGCAATCCGACACAACAGCTCTGCAATGAACTGCAGCTTTATGAAGCTTGAAATGTTAATGTGTCTCCATACAAACTTTTAAGGCTGTTCTTTAGGAGGGTGTTGTTCAGGAATTTATTTATCCCAGACTGAATGAAAAGTTTTAGGTAAGTTTGAGTCTCCACCATGATTCATGTCTGTTGTTCTGTATCGTTTCCCACTCAAGGCATCGCTTGGCTGTGCTGTGATGCCAGACGTCAGGTCCGTATGCAGGCCCTTACCTACCTCCAGAGGGCTCTGCTGGTCCATGATCTGCAGACACTGGACGCCACCGAGTGGGAGTCCTGCTTCAATAAGGTAATCCTCTATCTGTTTACAGATTAAGACAGAATAAGGTCAATAAGATATTCTCATGAAGTGGGATATCACAAACTAAAACATTTTGTCTCATGCATCTCTTTCTGACACACTGTTCACTTGTAGTTTCAGAACTGTGGGTTCACCAGCGGCCATTTTCTAACTAGATTTCAGCAGCTTGTTGATGTAGTGGGTGTGTATGTGTTTGCAGGTGCTTTTCCCCCTGCTGACTAAGCTGCTTGACAACATCAGCCCTGCAGATGTGGGCGGTATGGAGGAGACAAGAATGAGAGCCTGCACACTCCTGTCAAAGGTTCACAGCAACACACACTGCAGCACACATTAACAGCAGCCAGAAGATATGTCATATATATGATAGGAACTACTCACATGAGGAGATCATTTGGAAGTCTGACACAGGATTTGACTGTAGACACATGAAAGTCTTTACATTTTGTTGGACTGTAATATCTCAAAAACTATTTCAATGTGCATGTCAGTGTTTTTTTTAAGATAGCCCTAAAATGTCAACCTATCCTGTAACTGAGCTCCTTCCTCTGGTGTTAGTTCAGCAAGAAGTCAGATTTCCTCTGTGGACCTGTACTCAGTGCTGATGGCAGCAGCTGTTTCTGATCTGTGATTGTTTTCCATTTGTCCAGGTTTTCCTGCAGCACCTCTCACCTTTGTTGTCCCTGCCCACCTTTGCTGCCCTGTGGCTCACCATTCTGGATTTCATGGACAAGTATATGCATGCAGGATCCAGTGACTTACTGGTGAGGACAGATAGACACATTACTCACATACCTGTAATATGTTTGCAGCTAACTGATAAATCAGGCTTTTAAATAACCAAATGAGTTTTAAAGGGTTTTATGAGCCTGAACTTAAAATGTAAACGTGACCTAACTTGGAACAGAAAGGATTTTATTAGCTGATTTTTATTGACTGTGTGACCTCTGGGTTTGTAGTTGGAGGCGATCCCTGAGTCTCTGAAGAACATGCTGCTGGTGATGGACACCGCGGGGATCTTCCACAGTGCAGACTCCAGGACAGGATACTCTGACCTGTGGGAAATAACCTGGGAACGAATCGTCTGCTTCCTGCCTTACCTGAGAGAGGAGCTCTTCAAACAGACCGTCATAGCAGGTACACAGCAGACATGCATGTTTACGTTTAAACTGCAGCCTTGCACATTCCTCTAAGTGTTTGTGCACTTGGTGTACAGTAATGCCATGGCAACATGTGCGTATTACCGTCTATGCTCCATTGTAGTAAAAGGAAACGCTGCTTGACACCCGTGTTGCACATATATCTTTTCCGTTTTTAGATCCAGTACCTAGTCCTCCAGCAGAGCCTGTGCAGCCAACATCTCCAGCAGGCCGGCCTCCCTCTCCCCAGGCGTCACCACCACCTGCCCAGCCACCCTCCCCAGTCCCTGTTCCAGTAACCCCAGCAGAGTCACAGACCCCCAGCAGGCCAGCATCGCCCCAGGAGCCCCAACCAGCCAGTGCCAACGGTAACTCCTCCAAATGTCTCACATCGCTTTTACACAGTGTTCATGAAACTATCCATGTGTGAAATATCATCAAGATCCAAAGGCATGGTCAAATCATTTTGCAGCAAAAATAGAAGTAAATATTTTTTGGAAAGCACATTTCTATTTCAAAGATAGATAAGGTCCCAGTGTGTGCCCAACTTACTGTGTTAACAGTGTGTCTTTATGCTGCTATTGATACACTTCTGTCTGTAGTTTGTCTTAAAGTATTCTTATGATCAGTAGAGTATGGAAATTTATGTAATGTAAAAATCCACTTAATAGCTTTTTCTAGAGCTTACAGACACATCTCATGGCTTTCCTCTGCAGACTATGGAGTTGACAAGTCATATAATAAATACTCTAGCTAATCAAACTTCATACCCATCCCATTAGAAGGGAATGATACTGATAATACCAGAGCCTGTATTATTATTTAACCTCTGATAATTGCACAGAAAGAGGAATCAAATTATAGCATATTGGCAAATATGGAAATAAAGACAATATTACAATTGTGCAGGAAGGAAAGCTGCTGCTGGTAGAGAAGAAAACCAACACTGCCAGAAAACATGAGCTGAACATTTCTCTCAGCTTGAAGTGTGAAATATGATGAATATCTTTAATGATGAAGTTTACAAGTACTAAGAAAAGTATCCTATGTTAATGCTGACAAGTGAAATTGACTTATTGTATTAAAATGTCTGTTGTGTTGTGTATGTTTTCTAGGATCAGACCGATCGTCTCCGGTCCCCACGTCGATTCCCCCCATGCCAGTACCGTTAACAACATCTCCAGCCCAGGCTCCCTCTCCCCTGAGCCAGTCCCCCCTCATCTTGCAGCCCCTCGCCTCTCCTCTGCAGGTGGGGGTCCCGCCCATGTCCCTGCCAATCATCCTAAACCCCGCCCTCATCGAGGCCACATCTCCGGTACCACTGCTTCCTGGTCCCAGACCCACAAGCCCCTCTGACGAGGTCAAGTAACAGAACTGCAGCTCACATAAAACCTCCACTCAATACAACACCAACAGACCACCACCCATTTTAAAGGACCAGTGTATAATATTTAGGGGGATCTATTGGCAGAAATATTGGCAGAAATAGAATATAATATTCATAAGTATGTTTTCATTAGTGTATAATCCCATGAAAATAAGAAGTGTTGTGTTTACATTACCTTAGAATGAGCCCCTTATGTTTCTACAGTAGCCCAGAATGGACAACTTGAATACAGGGCGTTTTGCCTTTTTCATGAGTTTCGTGGCCACCGTAGGTTCTCCAACACGCTCTGCAACCTCACCACCACTAAATCCTACACACTGGTCCTTTAACAGCCGGACCCAACACCAACCAATTAGATGTGACACCTTAATCATTCCACATTTGAAGGGAAAATACACCTAAACATCTCACACTGTTAAAAAACAACCATGATGATGATGCACCTTGCATATGATATATGCCATTTCTTTAGCTATATTGTGGATTACTGGATAAATAGAGACAGTGTCATATCATGTCCACATATTTTGGAGCAGAAAATGGAACACTGAAGTTGTTGAAAATCATTCCAGGAAAAATATTACGAGTGGGTTTAACAAAAATTTTAATTACAACCAGATCACTGAGGTCCTGTCCTCTTTTTTGGGGGGGGGGGATTTGAGTTTTTTTCTTCTACTGCACACAGTGAGAATTTCACAGGCTGATCCAACATGTTGTAGATGCACTACATTTAAATTAGACTTTTTGTAGGTCAACATGTAAAAATATGATGAAGGTGTAAGGAAGGCTTTAAAGGATAAGTCTGGTGTATTCTGTAATATTATTATAATCAATAAATCTCATATAAAGAACCAAACCAACAATGTGATGTCTGTAACACTGAACCCCAAGTCCATCAGTTCTACTCAAAACATTGATCTTTTTAAAAAAAAAAAAAAATCACAAATACATAGTTTTATTTTTAAAAAACAGTCATTTCCTGTAAAATAATGTATTTGTTTGGGACTCTTTTCAGCTCTGGATGAATCCACTGAGTGTTTCTGACAGCAGGACGGTGTGTGTGTGTGATTGAGTCTAAATAGACTACAGTGTGTGTGTTCCTGGTCACCCTGTGTGTCTCACTGACATGTTTTTAATAGTTTTTGGACGGAGCTCTATGACACATAATGCTTATTAGTAGATCAATTCATTGTTAGTTTGGGTCTTTACAATGAGATATCACCAGACTGATCCTTGAACAGCATTTAGATACTGTGAGGAAATCAGATTTACAGAAGATAATATATTCATATATAATAGTTAACTGAATAAAGTAAATATGGAAAAATACAAATCATTTTTGTTTTTGGAGTCTAATTAAAGTTTTCCGGGTTGGGTAATTTGTTGGGGGGGGTTAGGACTCATGACCTGGATATCACAGGTTGTCTAACAGTGTTAGAATGTGAGGGTGGAATTACTCCTAAAATGGTCAATATCAGGTTCATGTATTCAAATGCATGAGTCTGATGTTGGAAATGATTCAAGCTGTTGTATAAAATAGTAAATATCCATAACTGGAGTTTAACGGAGCATCATCACTCCCATGTTTTCTCATGAATTTTCATTGGGAACATCTGCAGGATACACTTTTTTTCTTCCACATAACCCCCCCACCCCTCCCCACTGTTTTTAACTTGATAAGACCAGGCTGACCTCATCGCTTCACTCACACATCTCCTGTGCTTCTTATTAATCTAGAGATTTCAGGCAGGGACAGTAAAGAGCCACATGAGTAAGTTATTTGGATTTTAGGTACTGCATGTTGTTGATTAAATAGGATTTGCTTGGACTTTGGACTTCAGTTGTGTTATATGACACCACTGAGGGATCAGCGTCTCATTTCAAACTGTACAGATACAGACTTTATTTATATACCTGTGATTTTTTTTTTCTTTCTTTCATAGAGGCCAAATTCTATTCTGTTCTCCTGTAATGGCCAGAGACACAAGTGAAGCTGGCCTGTACTGTTCATTTCTATCTGTTTCTTTTAAATTCTACATGAGCTTTTTGACCCCCCACGACAACATAAAACAAGCTTTGATTTCGGGCACCTTATGAACTCCCCCTCCACTAAATGAAGAGGAAGAGGGATTGTGTGCACGTGTAGCCTTTCTCAGAGGGACTGAAGATGTCATGTCTACAATATTCCAAAATGTAGATAGTAGAGTCTGCGGTGAGCTCGCTGCACTGTACAGAGGAGAGGTAGACATCCAAATAGTGACTTCTATGGTTAAGTCTAACAGATCATTAAAAAAGTGCAGTATTGATGTCATTTTATCATGTTTCTCATGTGGTTTGTGTAGCTCGCTGTGTACAACATGGCACACATGGTTAGACCCCAGGGCCTGAGCAGCTCTTCATCATACCAGAAGTACATCTAAACTGAATACCTTAAATGTAACACTCAATTTCTAGCACTGAAATATTTCACTTCAAAAACCTAAATCTATCTTCATGTATGTTTATCTCCTCTTTTCAGCAGGTCATTACAGGTGCTGCAGTTATACAAACTTGATTTTAAAGATGCAGAAAACTTGATTTAGAATCATGTTTCTTCCATATCTGTGTGTTCTGTACAGTAGGTGTACATGTGATATACTGTGCAGAGCATTTGAAGTTACACGAAACATCAGATAACAACATAAAGAGTTTGTCATGGAGGTCCAGACCCCAGGATTATTAGGTTACACACACAAATACACACACACAGAGCTGTGTATTTTTCAGGGTTCACAAATTCAGGGAGAAAACTTAAGTATCTAATATTTAAAAGACTGTATTCAAGTTGCACAAATCCTGATTTAAAAATTCAAGTCAGCCAAAGTTCAGACTTGATCATCTGAACATCAGTATCCAAGAACGCTGCTGCTTTCTTGTTTTACAGGCAGAACATAAACTGATGGGATAGACCTGATTTTTTTTTTTTTTACTTGACTTGAATTTTTATATCAGAATTTATCTGAGCTGAATATGAGCAACTTGAATGTCATTTCATGAATACTGGACACTTGACTCTTCTATCAGAATTTGTAAACCCTACTACAACAACAACAAATCATAAATCAAGTTTGTGAAATTGCACCACTTTCATTACTCTCTAGAAATGTCAAAGATGTGAATTCAAAGCACATGAATTCAGACAGAAGTCAAATATTTCAGTACTATAAATGCAGTTTTATTTCAATCTTAATATAGCAGGTAAATCTCTCAATGACTGCAGATATTAAGTTGCTTCTGAAATTCAAAATATTATAGCCATTATTTTGCTTCCATACAAATCTGTTGTTGCATGCTGATTGTGCCTTGTGTACAACGACATGTACTCTGTTGAGATTCATTCGCCATTTTAATGCCAAATATGTCACCCAGACTGTGGTGTGGATGTGGACAGAAAGTTGATTCAGAGTGGCCCTGGGATTCTCTCAGTGATGTTTAATGTTATTTATTGAGTGCGGAGAGATGAGATGGACGTCTCCACTGCAGTACAGCTGACATGGATATAGTATGTGTGTGTCGGACAGGTAACACTACAGCCTTATAGAGCTACCAACATGAGACAGCCGGAAGATTCAGACATTTTGTAAGCTGTGTGTTCAGTTGTTGTACGGGACTCTTCCATATATCAGGAGCTGATTCTTGCTTGAACAGAAAATTACATGAATATAATGTGTATATATAAATGAAAGGTAATGTACTTTTTACAATGTAATAAATATAATGTAAAGAATGGTTTTGTGTCTTTTTTTTTTTTACCCCCATGAAATAAAGGCTGTATTCACTAAGGATCCTATGTTACCAGCAGGAGTCTTTCTAAACATCACTATGACTGGCCTTTGTCAGTCAGAGAATGTGAAATAAAATATTCATCAGTATACAGGGGCATGACAAGGAACTGTAATTCCACTTAACTGTATAAATCTTCATCCTCTGATGGTTCATATAGCACCAGTTCTACCTGATCATCCATCAAATCAGATTAATTCATTTATTTATTGCAGTTGGTGACTGTTTCATGTATACCACATGAACTGTCAAACAAATTGGGGTCTGGAGAGCACAGTTTTGGTTTATCAGTCACAGGGTGCAGAGTACCAGTGATGGTAATTTGTAAGTAAACTGACTAAATCCTTATTAACTCACCATTAGCAGAATATACTCTTAAAATGTCATTGGCTCGGGGTATCTCCTGCAGCTGCTGACTGATTTTAGAACTAAAATGCTTTGTGAATCAGTCTCAGACCAAAAGCCTTAGACTCTTAAAAGGGGACCTATGATGCTCATTTCCAGCTCTATATTATTATTCTGGGACTCCACTAGAGTAGCTTTGCATGATTCACAGTTCAAAAAACTCTTATTTATCTTATACTGGCCCTCTATGCAGCCCGTCAGTTTGGCCTCTGTATCTAACAGTCAGTCTTAGCTCCTGTCTCTTTAAGCCGATGACTCTATAAAGAAATACATCACGAGCCGATGTCAGCTTGTGCTTAAAGTAGAAAAAAAAATGTTGGCAACTGAGTGATCAGAGCAGTCTGAGTCAGTGCTTTTTGATCACAGGGATTACTTCTACATATGTTTACCTCATTATTTGACGCTTTGGCCACGTTTAATATGAACATCCAACATCACATTATATATGACATGAAAATAAGGAAAAGTATAATAGGTCCCCTTTAAGTTAGGAGTTATTTTTAAAGGACAAGTCTGGTGATATTCTATATTTTCCTTCGAGTCAACAAATCTCATGTTTGATATATCTTCTCCCTCTATACTGTAGAGTTCCATTGTTGTCCAAAAACTATTAAAAACACATCAGTGAGCCACACTGTTGCACTGGGTGACATGTTTCTTCATCATGAACACTGTAGTTTAGTTTAACTAAGTCACACACACACACACACACGCTCACACTGTCCTGCTGCCAGAAATACTCACTAGAGCACCAAATGTGGATTCATAAAAACTACAAGTGACCAGCTGTTTTAGAAAATTACAGAGCCTCCTGTATGATTTACATCTTCAGTAGAAACCAATGGGATTGGAGCTGAGTGCCGCAGACAGAGTAGGGAGTCAGGAAGTATAAGAGACGGACTAACACTGTTTGTTTGAGTCTGAACATGGGATTTGTTGACAGTAAGAAAAACATAGACTAACACATCCATTATCCTCTAAGAGTTTCTCCTCACTTGACCAGTCAGGTTGTCAGCTACTGTTATAGCCTCAGAATGTTCTGTAGTAGAAGTACAAGTGATTTATGCTATCTAACACTCTTTCTCCAATCAAGTCATTCCTCTAACAATATCCTCTTAAGTGAGACAAAAGAAAATGGTCTCTGGTGTAAAACATCTGAGTTTTTATTTCAAAGCAGAATGAGAACCACAGTTTTTTTTAGTAAACTAACTGTATCAGAAACTACAGAGGCCAGGAAAAAAAACTGTTATATTTGTACATGGAATGTAAAAACATCAGTGAAACAAGGAACCATAATGGCAGACTGTACGGATTTAAATTATCTAATTGATAAAGAATGCAATCTCTTGAAGGGACAGTGTAACATAAATGTGAACAGCACTCCACTCACAAATATTTTTTTTCCTCTGTTACCGAGACAAATTCCACATCAAACCCTCTACTGTCATCACCTATCTACACCATCAGCAACAAACAACAGTTAGAAAAACACCCCTTAAAACAGGAATCCTCACTTGGCGTCCAGCTTGGCCATTTCCTGAAGGTATATTCCAATGCTCTCACTGTCAAACAGCACAAAGTAAATGTTTTTCAGAGAGGAGCTGGTGGACGACACAAAATGGTTGGAGATGGCCTTGAGGATGAGCTGGGCGGCTGTTTGCTTTGGGAACCCATTCCTGTAAAAGAGATTCAGGTTAGACATGGCAAACGAATTTGTAGTGAGCAACAGCCGCCAATAAAAGACTTTTTAACAGTGTTTTCATTGCTGAAGACTCATGTACATGAACTGTGAAATGTCACAACTGTCATAACTGCTGTTGATGTTTTCAAAGTTGCATGAAATTGTGGTTGTGACCCAACAGCTTTTACATTCATTTCATTCAACTTCATTCAGTCTGACATCATCTTCACATTCTCCAGGAAGTCCAGATCCATTAGTTTTAAAGCTCATCACCAAAACACTGCACAGACAAGATTTTACAACTCTCAATTTTATCAGGCGGCAACTCTTTGGCTGCAAAGATCATGTGTCGACAGACTGGTTGTTCAAATGGAGGCTGTGTTTTTTCATGCAGTGTCTATTTACAGCCTTAAAGGACAGGTTTATAATTTTTCAAATGTGTCTTAAAACAACAGTCAGGTGTCCATATGAACAGTGAAAGAGGTTTTCCTCGCTGTAATCATTCCTCCTGTTCATACTAGCTATTAAAAGATCCCCTTCAAATGTGCTTTCAATGTAAGTGATGGAGGCCAAAATCCACAGTGTGAAGCTTATAAACATAGCACAAAAAGTAAGGAAATTTGTGTTTGGTAGATTATTTCTTTGTTGTAACAATTCTTCTTGGCAATAAATCTTGTACCATTGGAAAGCCTGTTTATTTCCCTTTTGATTGGTGCCACATTGCAGTAAGGAACATGCATTTGTGGGATGAGCAGCAGAGCTGAGTATGTGGGTTGCACCCATGAAAAATATGCCAAATCTTCTCTGCCAATGCCAAACAGCTTATTCTGCCATTGACTCTTGTTTGGTGTTTGGTGGATTAGAAGATTGAAGTTTGAAGAAACAAGACATATTGGCAATTTAACTTATTAATTTATTCATTTAACAAACAGGAGCCTCAGTAGCATGTGGAAGAACCATACAGAGCCACAACAGCCTGGCACCTCCTCCTCATGCTGGTCACCAGCCTGGTCACACACCGCTGTGAGATGGCATCCCATTCTTCAACCAGCATTTGTCGCAAGTCAGCCAACGTGGTTGTGTTGGTCACTCTGGCATGAACAGCACGTCCAAGCTGATCCCACAAGTGTTCAATGGGGTTGAGGTCAGGACTGCTGGCAGGCCATTCCATCCTCTCCACTCCTAAATTCTCGAGGTAGTCTCTGATAAACCCCGCTCTGTGGGGGCAAGCGTTGTCATCTTGGAGGACAGAGTTCGGTCCCAGACTGTGGAGATATGGGATTGCCACTGGTTGCAGAATCTCATCTCGATATCTCTCTGTATTGAGATTGCCTCTGATGATGACAAGCCTTGTTTTTCCAGTGAGGGAGATGCTGCTCCACACCATCACACTGCCTCCACCAAAAGACGTGACTCTGTCGGTGCAGCAATCAGCATAGCGTTCTCCGCATCTTCTCCACACCTTGACCCTACAATCCAACTGCCGTAGGCAGAATCTGGACTCATCGCTGAACATAACATCCCTCCACATGTTCCAGTGCACGTGTTGCCGACACCAGCGCAAAAGGGCCTGATGGTGAAGGGCAGTCATGGCAGGCCTCCTGGCAGCACCTGGGGGTACCAGAAGCTCAAAACAAGAGTCAATAGCAACAGCAAAATAAGCTGTTTGGCATTGGCAGAGAAGATTTGGCATATTTTTCATGGGCGCAACCCACATACTCGGCTCTGCTGCTCATCGCACAAATGCATGTTCCTTACAAATGTGGCACTATTTAAAAGGGAAATAAACAGGCTTCCTAACGGTATAAGATTTATTGCCAAGAGGCATTGTTACAACAAAGAAATAATCTACCAAACACAAATTTCCTTACTTTTTGTGCTAAGTTTATGAGGCTTCAGCAGTCTGAGTTAGTCATATCAAGTGGATATCTGACACATTTACAGTCTTTTTAGCATCAAATTCCCTCTTTGTGTTTCCTCAGACAGTGTTCCCCTGTTGAGCTGTAGTGGAAGTATAGTAACAAAAAGAGGGACTTTGGCACTAAAAAGACTGTAACGTTGAAAGATATCTACCTGATTTGACTCATTTGGACGCTGAAGCTTCATATTAGCTTCACATCAACTTTTAAATACATTTTTGCACAGAAGGAGGACTGTGGATTTTGTCCCCCATCACTTCCATTGTAAGTGCATTATGAAGGGATCTTCTAATGGTCAGTATGAACAGGAGGAATGATTACAGCAAGAAAAACATGTTTCAATGTTCATTTGGGCTCCTGACTGTTGTTTTAAGAAAAATTGTGAACACGTCCTTTAACCCCAGCAGCCATTACAGGACAACTCTTGATATTCAAAACAACCAACCACAACTGTTATAACCCTTTTCAGACATGTAATACATGTTACATGTAAGTGTGCTGCCTCCATCTATCTGTTAAAGATACAGGTAAATGTTTACCTGTTTACCTAAGTGACATAAATGCTCCTCATGGCTTCATTCAGAGATGACAGGTCAGTTACAGAGAGAGCCAGCTGGTTCACAGCAGGAACTCTGTCGCTGCTGCAGAACAGCAGTGAGATGAAAAGTGATGATATGAAGGAAGAAGAGTGTTTGTTCTCTCTCAGATTGCATCACTGATGGACGCTGAAACCTGTTTTGCTGTTGAAGTCTTAATGAATGACCATCTGCTCCTCACAGTAAATCCACTTTACATTTTATCATCAATTCATTAGATAGAGAACTCTGCTGAGTGTTTTATAAAGAATTACAAGACTCAACACACATGTATGTAAAGCGTTTTGCTATATATTTATATTTTCATTCTTGCCAACTGCACTGTGAGGGGGAAAATTGTTTTTATAGACTGATGTGATCTGAGAACAACTTTAATCTGGCTGTTTCACAGCGTTTTATAGTTGACTTTATTTTCTTTGCGTGAGAGATGATGATTAAATAATAAACATATTATGGGGATTTTAGGGTGGAGAAACACAATGTGTAATAAATCTCATGCTGCTGTAGTCTTCATGTTAATCTGACAGTTCAGACTCTTGTTATGTTCAAAGTGCACTGAAACTAACATCTGGGGCCTCTCAACAGCTGGACAGACGTCAACTCTCAAAGTCAGGAGGAACTCGGCTCTCCTGACATGCTTGTCAACTTTGAGTGAAGCAAACCTTTACAGTTACAGCACTGATTGACACACAGAGGGTTTGAAGTACAGCAAGTCCTCACCGTCCAGCAGGAAGTGAAGGGAAAGCCACAGACTTGAGCTTCTTCTCCTCTGCTGCTGAGAGGCAGTTCTTCACTGTCTTTTCTAGCTGGTCCTCACACTTTTCTGAACCCCACTGAGGGACGTTACAGTGGATGATGAAGCGCGCTGCCATCCCACTGGCCTGGCTCACTGCCACTGCAGGATGCACACACACAAACACATAGTCTGAACTTATAATACATTCATTCTGTGGCACATATGAGTGATGGAAGCAGTGGTTCCCAACGTCTACTTGCATTTGTTTTGACCAGTTAATCCAGTAAGTGATTTAGATGAATATATTTAGAGGCCTGAAGAGAAAAAACAAACATTATCTTGCGTAACATAAATTTCTTGTGTCTTTTGCTTTCCTATTCTGTTAATCATGTCACAACACATTTTTATGGAGTTACTTTTGCGTCTTTACTGTGCAATCCAGCAGAAAAGGTTTGCAATAAAAAAAAAAGACTTGAAAGCAAAACTACTGACACTGCAATCAAAAAATGTTTTATTGCAAGTAAAATACATTTGTGATTAAAATGTGAATCAAAAACTTTGGTTTGCAAATCCAAAAGTTTTGCTTGCTGTTGAACTGCATTTTGTGGACGGAACCTACACTGAAAGATGTAAAACACGACTCTATTGGCCAGTCTCAAACGGAGTGGCAACATCCATGTCCACACATAACTTCTGTCCTAGTAACGGCAAGAATGTTATGTTTGAACTGGTGCATGTGGATTGCTTTTGTTTAACAATCTGTGATGTTGAAATGTGGGTTAAAAATTCATATTGTTTTGTCAGCCTGCTTGCAACCAATTACAACATCACAGATTGTTAAACAAAAGCAATCCACATGCACATAACATAACATTCTTGCGATTACTAGGACAGAAGTTATGTGTAAACGTACCTGTGCATTAATTTTCTGTCTCCACTCCCACTCTGTCTTCTCCATGGACTTCAAAACTCCCTCTCTCGATTACTAACATGGATGTTGCCAAGCTGTCACTCCATTTGAGACTGGCCAATAGAGACATTTCTTATATCTTTCAACGTAGGTCCCGCCCACGAAATGCAGCTCAACAGCAAGCAAAACTTCTGGATTCACAAATGAAACTTCTGCATTTTAATCACAAATTTATTTTATTTGCAATAAAATATTTTTTGATTGCAGTGTCAATAGTTTTACTCTCAAATCTATTTTTTGATTGCAAACCTATTCTGTTTGATTTCATAATAAAGACGCAAAAGTAACATATTTTATCTTGTGACACTCACAGGATGAGTGTGTAAGATTTAGTGGCATCCAGCAGTGAGGTTGCAGATTGCAACCAACTGAGTACCCCTCCCCTCACCCTCCCCTCCAAGCGTGTAAGAGAACCTACGGTGGCCACAAAAATCACAAAAAACCCGAAAGGCCAACTCTAGAGCCAGTGCTTTGTTTGTCCATTCTGGGCTACCGTAGAAACATGGCTGTGCAACATGGCAGGCTCTGTGGAAGAGGACCCGCTCCATGTGTAGATATAAAACGCTCATCATAACGAAAACACAACAATTCTAATTTTCATGGGTTTATACACTAATTAAAACATACTTATCAATATTATATTCCATTTCTGCAATGTCCATTTTGCTAGATGCCACAAAATTCTAAACACTGCACCTTTAAGAGAAGTTGTCATATTCACCACTGTTCTTGTCTGTCTTGTCTAGATTCTTCTCAGGGGTACAAAAGAAATTAAATCATGTACAGACAGTCTGTTCTCCACAGGGGGACTTGTAACACCTTCATCTGAAAGACTGCAGTTTAAATGTTACAAAATCAAAATTCAAATCAAAATCTAAAAAACTGAGAAAAAAATGAAATAAAACTAAAAGTAGCAGCTGATCAGCATTTTCAGGCAAGTTGGAGTGCAGGTGAACATCACCTATTATGGAATGTATTCTGTCCTCTACCTCTGTGGAGACGCCTGCACATCAGCTTGACCAACATCCGCTTTTGTAATGTTGGATCACTTTGCTTTAGAAAGATGTTTTTGTCATCTAATAATTCATTATTTCTGTCTGGCACTGCAGTGACACAGTACTGACCACTCTATATTTATAATATTTTCTATTTTTTCAGGCCCCTAATACAGCTCCTCACACTGCTGCATTTGTTCTGTTTTTGTCTGCTCATGTCAATCTGCTGGATTCATTACTCATAAAGTTTTAAAAAGCACAAAGAGAAACCAAACAATAATCTGTCAGTGAAAGGTGTTGATGGAGGGCAGCGAGCGCAGCAGGAAGGAAGCTATTAAACAGCCTGTAGACAGTAGTGCAGGGATGGATCAGCACATTTATGTCCCTTCACTCACAGTGGAGCATCAGTTGGCACTGAGGCTCCATTTAAAACACTAATCTCAAACTGCCTGTCAAACAGCACTAGCTTCCCGCGTACCTGATGCTACCTCCAAAGGCCCCTGTGCTTTCCGCAGCTCTTTGACTCCGTCCAGGAATTCTCGGCCTCCAGCTTTCTCCAGAGCGTTGCCTACAGGCACAACACAGCAGCAGCAGGTGAGCAGAGGAAATCTGAGAACTTGGTAAGAATATAAAATACATGTTAACACTGCCTCCTCACCTACACCGTCTTTGAGGTCCATCTCTGCATTTGTCGGATTTATTATCCCCTCCACCTTGATTGTTCCGATTTTGCTGATTTCACTCTCTGTTAGTGAAAGCTGTGGATTCACACAGTCATCAGCATCGGGTGAGACAACATTGTGTATATGCTTTATGTGACATGATATATATTGACACAGGAACTATCAGCAGCCTCAGCTCTGGTCTTCAGTGTTACCTTTTGTCCGAGGAACAAGCTCTTTGCTGAGAGGATGGTGAATCCGTCTCCAGGACCGTCTTCCACTGTGGAGTTTGGTACAGACTCTTTGTCATTGTCTGTGCTCTTTGCCAGATGGAGGAAAAATGAAACAATTAAACCCCACTTACATCACAACAGGATTAAAGAAATCTTTTTTAGTATTGACAGAAATGTGTCTGTGGCACTCAGGAAAGTTTTCTAACTTTAGACTTGATTTGATTTGGTCAAAGTTCTTCATTTAACACAAGTTAGGCAGATTTCATTATATGCAAAAATCAGTTAGTATGTTGAGCATGAAAGTTCTTTTTTGACCTTGGAAATTTTAACTATTTGACCTTGGAAATATTTGAACTAATCAGTAACCATAACTCAAGCAGCACTAAGTGGCCTTTTCCAGAGCTTTCAACCACATCTCATCTTGAGTTCAGTTTCATGTGTTTGGACTTGATCTCTGAGCTGCTCAGACTTGAACATCTCATGAACTTGACTTCAGTCATCTTGACTGAAGTCCTGCCATGAGATGCAGTTGAAAGCTCCAGAAAAAGTGGACTTTGACTTGAGATTAAAAAATGTTTACATTTCCCAAGCTGTTATTTCAAAAAGTATTGAATCTGAACTGAAACTCAGGTATTCACACTAATATTGTACATTTTCCAGTGAACGCCATGATGAAAAGGAATAAAATAGAACAGAAATTAGAAATTCAATAGATTGAATTAAGTGTATTTGTGTTTGACATGAGTGTCTTTGCACTGGACATTTTCTATGTGATGACAGGAAGTTAATAATAGATAACAGTATGAAAGAAGTTATCAACATATCAGCTTCTGATGTGTTCCATGCAGCACTAGAGGCCTCAGTATGCTTCTAACAGACTGGTTTGTATGACTCATGTCTACAGGCAAAAGTCTTTTACCTGTTTTCGGCCACACCAGACGGCAGGTTACAATTCTGTGTGTTGTGTGTCTTTGTAGTCACGACAGTTGGGACAGTTGTGCACATGAAAAGTGAGAGAAGCAGCTGTGTGAAGAACACTACTTTGGACACCTCTGCACACTTGGCCAATCACTGTGTAAAGTCTTGATTTTGTTACAAAAATAGTTTTAGTTTTTCTGATCGCATCATCAGAGATTCTGTCAGAAGGCACTTTGTTGGAAGTATACTGAGGCCTTAATAACCACCAAAATCATTATGTTGAGCGGACCAACCTTTGGCTTGCGGCCTCGTTTGCCTTTGACCTTTTTGAAGGATTTGACGAGTTTCTTGCTCTTGGAGCGTTCTTCCTGCTTCTCGGGGACGGACGCCTGGCTATCCACTTTCACCCGGCCTCCCCTCTTCTTGGAGAGCAGCTCTGGGTGGATCCGAGGCAGAACCCCTCCATTTGATATGGTCACGCCCCGCAAAAGCTGACGGAGAGGACATTTCAGAAATAGAGTTTGACTGTGGACTGTTACACATCATACAATAACACTTAACACACACACACACACGGATATGTCGTGTGTGTGTGTGTAGCAGCTGTGGTTGTTCCCAGCTGAGGTTAACTTCAGTGTTGGGGTACTTCACACCCTCTGAAATATTAGCTGCAACACACACCACCTGCTGTCAGCTGACACCTACAGTATCACCACACACATGCCTCACACTCCAGGGGAAAGACTCTAATAAAATGTCACATCATCATGACAGGACAGTAACTAACGTAACAGTGTTTCTGCAACTCTAACAAAATTCAAACACCGTTTCTTATGGCTGCATCTTTGGAAAGATATGAATGTCTTGTTCAACATCTAGACATGTTGTCAAAAGGTTTCCCCCGACACAAGATATCTCTGTAAACTCTACCATCTTTGCTTTAAAGTTCTGAGAATGTGAACAAAGATCTGCTGCTTAACATGTTTGTAATGACTAGATGAGGTTAAAGGTGCAGCAGGCAACCTGATCCACTGGCAACCCCGGAGAGCAGAGAGAGATATGTCTTTGAACGTTGAGGTCTTCATTACTTAGAGACCATGCTGGGGAGTGTCACTCATTTGAATGTGGGCTGGGGTTATGGGGGTGTCAGTGAGTCCAGCGTTCTCTGAGCCCATTTGTACTTGATTCTTCCATTTTTCAGCTTCACTCCCTGTGAGGAGACGCTTTCCCACCAGTGAGCAAGCAAACAACTCATTTAAAGCTGCACTAATCAGTTCCTTTATATTTGCTGGATGAGTCCAAATGAATGCTAATGTTGCTCTGTGTGTGTGTGCTGGATGTGTAGATTAGGGATGTTCTGATATCTGCTTCCATTTTGGATCCAGTTCCTGGTCAGCAAAATACTTGAATTTGTTCAAGGACCACTTTGCTGATTTTCAACCTTATCTCAATTGATCCAAATTAGGGATATAGTGTGAAAAACAACTATACAGTCTCTGTGTCTCTGGGGCACAGCTGCAAAATCTGTTCTTCCAGCACCAGCGTCATCATTTGATGCGTACAGTGACGTTCAGTAGTTGGGGTCAGGGAAGAACTACAGGCTGTATAGGTAGTGGTGCCTTCAAGGAACGTTAAAACCCACTAGCGGTAGGGAAAATCAGACACTAAAATATCATACTACTAAATACTTTAAAATATCATCATATCTGGAAGAAAACTAGTGACATGATACAAGGCTGCATATCATGCTGTGGAATCAGATAACAGTGTGGAGGAGGAAGCTGCGTTACAACGGCAGCTGAAAGAAAGCTGAAAGCTTTGCAGCATTGACCAGTGACCGGTGAGGATCGTCAGAGAGAATGGAGACAGACTGAAAACTCTGCTTTGCGGTGCTTTGGTAAACCTGAATGTGTTTTCTGACAGAACTTTATATCGGATTTTAACTCTGAAAACAGAACAGTGAACAGCAGTGTTAAGCTACCTGTTAATTTGAAGTTAACTTTTGTGCCTGCATCCAGTTTGAGCACAATCCGGGGTCTGACTCATCATTGTCAGAAATAGGTAAAAGACGCAGTGGTTGGTTGCAGTTTTTCACCACTTCATCCACGATTGTTCCCCAAAACAAGCTCAAATGGAGACAGCAGACACAGAGGTGTTTTGACTTTTTTGACTATTCATTGGCGGCTCTGGCTTGTGTGCAGCCATGCAGCTCTCAATAAGTTTGTAATGATCAACATAACTGACTTCAGTGCACTGTTTGTTTTATGATCCTTGCACACTGGTACAATATATCCAGACAGGATGAGGTTAAACGTTTTGTAAATGAAAATAAGCCTCAGTAAAGAGATATAATGCTGTTCAGTCTTTGCTAAATGGCCACTCTGCTGGCCATAAACACACCATCAGTAGACACAGTTAGTCTGAGTGGACGTGATGCACGCAGTGCATTCTGGTTGTTGTAGGATTCCCCCTCAAGAGCAGTATGGGGAATCTACAGCCTTTTTCTCAGTTTTCTCTAGTCATAGGGCATCAATTTCAAAAACATTTGGACATTTCTACCACATAGGTGACATAGCTTTAAGAAATCATCATATTCACAGTGGTGATTTTTCCCTTTAAGCTCTGCTGCTGTAGCTAATTGTGGTCCTGTTTACACCTGGTATTAACATCCGTCTCAGGTGATCTGATCACAAGTGGACAGCTCTGAGTACAGGTGTGAACGCACTCAAGACGCATTGAGGACGGATTGAGATCCAATCATTCAGACCACATTTGGAGGTGGTCTGGGCCACATGTGACCACATTCATTTAGCAGTGTAAATGCAATGCGTCCTGGACCATACTGAAGGACCACCTAATCAACTGATGTTCTCTATTTTCCAGCAGACTAGACACAGGACCCTCCATCCAAAGCTGTTCAACTGGTCTGATAACAGGATAAACAAATTATTTCATTTTTCATGTGAATTAAAAACGTCCCGTTTTTTGCTGTTTTTCATGTTCTCCTGACCGGTTTCCCTCTTCAAATCAACAATTACAATAGAACCATTAATTTTTCGCTTATCTGTCTAAAAAAACATTTCAGAAGTTAAACGTAGCTGCATAGTTTCCTCTGTCCAGTTAAGTTGATAACGACAGTTTTTAGTTTTGATGTGCTGCTCGACATGATGAGCTCAGGATCTATCAGGAGGACGGCTGCTTTGGATGTGTAGAAGAACACAGAACATTAATGAACATTATATCCTGACCGCTGCTGTCGGTGTGTTGGAGATTTAAATAATCAATGAAGTTATGCTGTTGTGTCTTGTGTGTAAATGTGCACAGTGTCTCTGAATGGAGACGTGCATAACTCTCTCTCTCTCTTAATGCCAGGTGTAAACAGACGTGCTTAAAGCTGTCCACTTGTGATCGAATCACTCGAGACACGTGTTAATACCAGGTGTAAACAGGGCCTATGATCATTCTGTAAATAAAAAATGTATACAGCAGGTCTCATTACTTTTATTTTTTACATGAATTTATTGGTGGTTATTTTGACCAATATTTTAAATTGGAAATCAGACAATAAAAATCTGTTACATAACAAACAGTTTATAGTTTTCTTTCTGTCACTTACTTTAGAAGTCCTGGTGAGCTTCCCCTCACTCTTCTCTTCACTATATTGTGAACTGACAGCGACTTCAAGAGGATTCTGTTTACTGTAAAAACTACAGTGTTTTCTTTTAGCAGAACACACAACAGAGTTTGGATGCATGAGGACTCGGGTGAACACCAAATTATGTTCCTTTTTAAAAGCCATCTGGCTCATGAAATGAACCTAGCCCACGTGATGACTCTACTACCTAAACTGTAAACACCTACACACAAACAGCGGTCAGCCACTTGTAGAGCAGTGTGTTGTGTGTTACCTGGTTGAGCTCCTCATCGTTGGCCACAGCCAGCTTGATGTGCCTGGGAGTTATTCTGCCTTTCTTGTTGTCTCGCGCTGCGTTTCCTGCCAACTCCAAGATCTCAGCTTAGAGGACAGAAAACAGTGGAGAGCCATCAGACACGCAGCCACTGTGTGACTCTCAGCCCATCAAGAACACAAGTACAGCAGTCGAGAGGATTACACCCAACTATCTTACATGTGGACTGTTGTAACAGTGATCTGTACACACACACACAACAAAGACATGTTAACCCAAGTTTTTTCACTATCCTCTTCTTTTAAACATGATGTTTGTTGTCTAATTCAATTTGATCATAAATGTATAATTTATGATCCTAGTGCTTTGTAGATGGTAATCCAGGAAGACAACTGAAATAAGTTGTAGTGTTTTGTAAGTGTGTGTGTTTTATCTTTTTCTCATGTTAAGCGTTACATGTTGTAAATGTTATTAAGTAAGTTATTACCGAACATATACAGTATATATATATATATGTACATAATAATAATAATATTGCAAGAAATGGATATTAAACACAACATAATCCAGGATTATTACACTGGTACATTCATTACAAACATATAAAAATGAAAAGTAGGAACAAATATGTCAATGTGTAAAATGATATGATATGAAAAACAGTTCATTTAATGGATTTTAATAAGAAACTTTACACCATACAGCGCACGTTTGATTTTCAGCACATGAGCAGATGGACAGGAGATGTGCATGTGTAGACATGTTAACAGCTGGAATGATACACATGCAGAAACATGTTACAGACGCTGAAGCTGAAGTGGACACAGGTATGATAAATCCAATCATGTGACATTCCCCTACCTGCCAGGTACTCGATGACTGCTGCCATGTAGACGGGCGCACCCATGCCAATGCGGTATTTGTGCGTGCCGGTGCGGAGGTACCTCATCATCCTGCCCACAGGGAAGATGACACCCGCCCGGGCTGAACGGGACAGTTTGGTGGCCTTCTTCTTTCCCCCTCTGGCTGACATCCTGCTCTGGACACAGAGTACAACATTTTTTTATTTTATTTTTTTTTAATATCATTTGGCTTGAACTGATCTAATGATATTTTGATTTAATTGCCAAAGAAATGAAACCATGATGGAGATTACTGTAGCACTTACAATGACTGACTGGAAGTGCTGCAGTTAATGAACTACTTTTCCCATAAATCCTTGTGACTGCATTGGATAATTAACTTCATTCAAGTGTATACAAAATGACAGTTAAATGAAGTATGTAGGTATAATACAGCAGGTGGCAGGATCATAGACAGGATTTATGAAATACTGAATCATGAGTCAAAGTTCTCTGAACGCTCAGCACGTTGTGACCACACCACAGAGTGTTTAAAATGTTTTGATTGGATTAGTCATAAATGATTCATTCAACCGTTCAATTATGTTTGTTGTCAATTTTATATTGTAATGTGAACATGTAAAAACTTATCTTCAGTGGCAGAAATAAAACGATAGTATTTAAACTATATAACTATAGTTCTTTATTTCTTGTTTTCTTTTATTGGGTTAAAGATTTAAGTTAGTTGAGTCTGGAAATACTGGAATAAGCCGGTTAAATACCTTCACTACTATCTGTTCAATGTCAACTCTCCAAAGCTGCGAAACTTTCCAAACTCTCAGAGAAAATAATGAAGCCATGATCTCAGAGTCAGTGCTGCAGTCCTGTGTGTTGTTTGTTGGTTTGTTTTTTCACACCACTATAGTTTTGTTTGTTTGTTGGTTTGTTTGTTCCAAATATCAGACCAACGTGGTGAGCTGATCCTCCAACATGGTTAAAAATGAATGAGGAAGGACTTGAGAAGCTGGTTTCATATGAAACCTTCAGTGTTTCATATATTTAATATCCACTAATTTACGAAGATGTCTGGAGTTGTTTGGCTGCTTAACATCAAATATGCACGAGGGAGACATTCATTTGGACTCATGTTTCTGACTTTTTTTTTTTTTTTTTTTTTACAACTGAATAGTAAAGTTCTAGTGAAAAAACACGTCACGTCCACAACTTGTATCTAGGAAGCCATAATGTAGCCCAGTTATTCTTTTTCTTTTAAGCCATATATTGACCGAGGATGTAACGGAGGAAAGGTTACCGCTTCCCCCGAGGTTTCCATATAAACAAGTCCCAGCAGTGAGCGGTCTGATCGGCTGCGGCCTGTAAGCAGCGCCGCTGGAGCTCACACATCATTTACATGCATGCACTAACTAACACGCAGCTCACCGCTGGCGTTAAAGGTGGAGGGATATGGCTTGACCGTGCCATGTTCGGCGGACGGACCGAGTGGAAAAAGACGGGAATGTGACCGGAGCCATGTAGGCAAACGTTACTGTAATTACAGAGTCAAACGTTACAGGGAAGCAAGCAACACCTCCTCGACGTAGCTACGCAGACGTTAAACAGGGATTTTTTCTGCTGTTTAAATAGTAGCACAGCCGGTCACGGCAACGTTAGTTTACACGGAGAAGTGGAATTATTTATTAACACGAATTCAGCGGAGGACAAATATGTTCATTTAAGCTAGCTGAATTTAGCTAGGTACACAAAATTATTCAATAACTTACACCTTCTGTGAGACACTTTAGCGTTTTATTCTATAATAGAGACATTAACCGCAACAAGCCATTTCTTTAAACATGCCCCCGCCCGCCTGCTTCCTTTCTTATGTAGCCTCCAATCCTCTGCATGTGTGTAATCTCATCAGACATGGAAAGTAAAGCGTCCCCGTCAATCCGGATATGCGCCGAGGCATGAAAAATGAAAAATCCTCCAAGTTTCTACCTGTTTTGTCCTCTCTCGCGAATCCGCGCGGGCCCGAGGTGCTCCTGTACGGACGACAGACGGATCCCCCCCCGGTGAAAAGACGGCGGGTTTTGTTTTGGTTGTGTTTATTTGCTGTCCTTGTGCGTAATCTTGTTTCCCAACCTGAGGAAAAAAAAACCCACACAGCAAGCAGGAACAGCGGAGTCTGGTCGGAGGCTGGCTCTGTGCTACTGATGCTGCAAAGGGGAAAAATTCAGTGAAAACGCCCCCTTAACATGGCTTCAGTGGGAAAAATGTTGGTTGAAAGGAACGCGATGTGCTTAGAGATAAAGATAGCATTGTGCTTGAAGGCATAGAAGACAGAAATATATATGAATACATTATTCTACAAGCGCCATAAGATCCAAAATTGTACCCAAGAATGGCTTAATATCAGGCCTCAGAGTCAGCCTATAATTTTACTTCACATTTTTCCAGCCCCTCCTCCTGCAATTCGTCAGTGATTTACAGTGAATGTGGATTGACCTAACACACAGCCTGGTCGGCGTGATTCCAGGTCTAACAGGTAGTGTAACTGTATATAAAAAGCTCTCCTTCAACATGCAGACTGGGAGAAGTGAATCAGACAGATGATCCTGCCAGCCTGTTTGATGCATCAGAGGGAAAATCACAAGGGACTTAGAGAGTCACAGCAGCCAATCAGATCCATTGACTCCATCTTTGATGTGTCAAAGCCAATACCTCCATGAAGCGGGATAACAGCCACATTCACTTATTGAGGATATGACTCTTTATATCGCATTGGTTATCTTTTTAATCAAGGACCACACCAGTCATTA
Organism: Thunnus maccoyii; assembly: GCF_910596095.1. NCBI lineage: Eukaryota > Metazoa > Chordata > Actinopteri > Scombriformes > Scombridae > Thunnus > Thunnus maccoyii. The sequence goes on from NC_056546.1 coordinate 29,551,878, forward strand.
TACAAATCACATCTACTGTACATCACTCCTGGCCATTTAAAAGGGAATGTCATACTGCTTTTTATTTCTATTTTTAATATTATTCACATTCAATATTTCAGTATGGCATGAAAATCAGCTCGCAGCAGCTTTACTTAAGTCACATATTACTGTGATATCTTGTCTGCTTTTATTGTCAGTTACATTGTCAGTTAAGCTGAGCAGACTTGTCAAATCAGTCTGGACTTACTGCTGCATCACTACACGCTCATAATGTAACTTTGATAATAAAAACAGATACAATGTGATGCATTATCTAAATAAAACAGTTGATTTTCATTTTGTTCTGAAATGCATGAAAATCAGTGTGGAAAGTTTGTCCTTGAGATTTTGAATTGTCCACTGTGTTAATAACTAAAATAGTTTAACACAGATTGTGACAATCCCCACAACCATCAATATAGTATAATGAATGTATATATCAGGTATGATATTTATTATGTCAAGCCTTCACAAGTACAGAGTAGGTCTGTGCAACATACTATATGAGGTGTGTTGAAAATAACTTTACATTACTGTTGCATTCTGTGTTTCTATATTCTTGATTTGTATGAATATTTTTTCTGCAGTCATAGAATTAGACAAAGAGCAATAATGAAGAATCTTTAGTAATAGAATAGTCTCAGCTGAGCAGGACCATTTTACTAAGAATTGCTGAAAAATTATTTAGGCCTGAAAACAGGCCTCTAGAGGAAAATCTACAATTGATTACATGTCTATTACAAGTCCACATCTTCAGCTTTACCAACACACTGAGATAATAAACACTAACAACAGGCAACACAGGATGCATCTTTTTTATGGCAGTCTGTGAAGCAGTAAATCACTTTTTTATTGTTGTGTTTTAATTTGATAGTGTAAGAGGTGTGTATATTGTGTAAATACAGTAAGATTTGTAGCTCTCTATAGAACATATTCAACAGGAAGGAGTCATAGAAATGCAGCAGGAAAGCTTTTCTCATTATTTCTGACACCACATCTTGTTTATCGGTTGAATATAGATGTATTTCAGTGTGGTTATGATTTGGCAGATTGCTGTCTGTATGAATACATGTTAGTGTTTGAACATAAACTGAAGAGTTTTAAAGTGAGGATGTAAACATGTAAAATGTGCTGCAGATCCACAGAGTTTTGTTGCTTGTTTCTGTTTGAGTGAGAAAAGTATTGAGGACATTTGAAGGTTGTAGTCACTGAATGCTTTCTGTGTGAAAACTATGCAAATGTTTCACAGCTTGGTCCATAATTGTTGCTGTTTTGTCAAGTGTGTGAAGAGTTTTGAAGATGCGTAATCATCCCTTTACATAAGAAGAAAATACATGTTACAATGTGTTTTGTTTTTAACTTTCTTTCTTTCTTTGATTTGTTTTTATCAATTCATTTCAAATCTTCCATCTCTATAACTTCCAATTAAAATAAATCTTATGTTACTGCATACAAGGATATGAAACAACAGTTTTCTTTGTGGCAACAGTTTCAGTTCCTTTCCTGTTTCAACATGACAGAGCACCCATGCAGCTCCATAGAGAAATGCTTTTCCCAGTTTGGTGTGGAAGAACTTGACTGGCCTGCACAGAGCCCTGACCTCAACCCCATCCAACACCTTTGGGATGAACTGGAACAATGACCTTATCACCCAACATCAGTGTTGGACCTCACTAATGCTTTTGTGCCTGAATGGGAGCAAATCCCACATACTTTAGACAATATAATGTACCGTCAAATACTTTTATACTTTGGAAATGGCAAAAATTATGATATTTGGGATTAAGGTTCATATTTTAATCTGTGGGCCATATAGATACCATGTTATACCATGTGTCCATGAGTTCTTGTTGACTATGTTCATGTTCACTGGGATGTGCACATGTCTCTTCCTTAATGTATGTGGCACTTATGCTGTGGTGAGTTTGATGACTGTGTTGCTTGGCAGTAACATATAATCAACATAAACCCTAATCATATGCTCTTTTTTTCTGCCAGGGTGTAGAGCATCTGGGACTAGCTTGACTGTCTACACATATGTATTTCCATTATTCAAGTCTTGTAACACAAATGCAGAATCTGTGTTGTCTCAATAATGTCACAATAATCCACAGTAGTGAGTGAGGTGTTTATTTCTTTCATTCATTAGCAGTGGTGGAAAGTAACTAAGTACATTTACTCAAGTACTGTGCTTAAAGGACCAGTATGTAGAATTTAGTGGCATCTAGGTTTAGAGGTTGCAGATTGCAACCAACTGAATACCCCTCTCCTCCCCTTCCCCTTCCAAGCATGTAGGAGAACCTACAGTGGCCACGAAATTCATGAAAAATGTGAAAGGCCCTCTCTAGAGCCAGTGTTAGGTTTGTCCATTCTGGGCTACTGTAGAAACATGGCGGTGCAACATGAAAGAGGACCCGCTCCCTATATAGATATAAAGGGTTCATTCTGAGGTAACAAAAACACAACAACTCTTAATTTCAGTGGATTATACATTAATTAAAACATACGCATGAATATTATATTCCATTTCTGCCAAGTCCATTCTGCTAGATGCCACTAAATTATACACACTGGACCTTTAAGTGCAGTTTTGATGTACTTCTACTTTACTTGAGTATTTTCATTTGATGCTACTTTATACTTCTACTCCACTACATTTCAGAGGGAAATATTGTACTTTCTACTCCACTACATTTATTTGACAGTTTTAGTTACTTTTCAGATGAATATTTGACACAATGGATAATATAACAAGCTTTTAAAATACAACAACAAGTGGTTTTCAATCTTTTTGGCTTTTGACGTCTTACAAAAAGCAGTGTGTAGTCGGGGTCACATTTCACATGTCTATGAGTTGTTAACAGCTCCACCAAATAGTGATTTTTCCCTCTAAACTTCTCACATGCTTTCATTTCAATAAATGTTCAAATGATCCAATATTTCAGCAAAAATCAAAGATTAGAGAAAAACTGAAACAGATTTGTGTATCAGAACTTTGTTTTCTTCTTCTTTCCTCTCCCATTAATCATCTCACGACCCCTCACATTTATCTGCTGACCCTTTGGAGGGACCCGACCCCTAGGTTGGGAACCACTGGACTAAACTAACTGTATGTAAAGTAGTGTAAACTAGCTCCACCTCCAGCAGCTACAACAGTAACATGCTGCTCTAACACTGATGCTTCACTATTAATAATCTAATGATGTCATATATAATAATATATCAGTCAGAGGGACCAAACCACTACTTTTACTGCAATACTTTAACTACATCAAGCTCATTATACTTATGTACTTTTAATGAAGTAAGATTTTTCATGCAAGACTTTTACTTGTGATGGAGTATTTTTACATTACTGCATTGACACTTTTACTTAAGTAAAGGATCTGAATACTTCTTCCACCACTATTCATCAGCAGCTCCTGTGAGGAAGTCAAAGCTGTGAATGTAAGATTGTGAACAGCTGATAGTGAAGAGGCAGACAGGAAAGAGAGTGAGGTATGATGTGCAACAGATATCCCTGGCTGGATTCAAACTGGGGACGCTGCAATAATGTGGTATGCACCTCAATCACTGGGCTTCCACGATGCCCTTATTTTATTATTTGTTTTGTAGCTCGTTGTTTGATATAAAGACAATAAAGTACCTGGAGGTTACCAGTGCAGGGTTGACATATGCATCATATTGTTGATAAATAGATTGTCTTTTTATGTATGTATGTGAATATAAATTAATGTAATTATTATTTACTTATCCATAAATGTATAAATGGATTACATTTGAGGATGTTGTTTTGGTTTGCTACTGTATCTGTCAAATGAATCTCATTATTTTAGTTTGAATTCGTCTTTCAGGGCTGAGTGGGTGGAATAGCTCACTGCTCAGGGTTTTTGTATGTGTGTTTAATCTTTTACTTGTTTTCCTTCCCTTTCTTCTTACCTGTGGTTTGCTATCTACATTTGTTGCTTGCATGTTTATAGCACTCTAATTAAAACATGTGCATGTAAATACCACACATAATCTTGAAGCAAATACATTATTTTTACTATTTGTGCACTTACAATATATTATGTTTCTTTTTTTTCTCCCATGCTGAAATCTGCTCCTGCAACAGAATTATTTCTCCACAGGAATCAATACAGTTTCATCCAATTAAATTAAATCCATGTCCAAGCCTGTTTTTTTTAATACTTCTAATTTGCCTTTTTACTTTTGAATGCCAGTATAAGCTCCCTGCAGCAGGCTGACAGTATTAATGAACGATGAAAAGTAGTGATACTGACTCCATTAAAACTGAGAGTTATCAGAACTACCAGGCAGCCTTTAAAGAGTCCATAGAGGGCAGCGGAACACCAGATTTGAGAAGCTGTGTGTGCCCAAACTGGACACCAGAACATTATCATAATTGTGTTCAATGAATAGTAGATAATAATCTTTATTTATAGAGCACTTTGAAAACTCAGGTTAAAAAGTACTTTGTTAAATCCAGCAAATGAAAATCGATGGTAAAAGTATATATATTAATACAGCAACCTATAATAATACAGCAATCTGTAGTAGTATGTGGAACTGACAAAGAATCAGAAAATATAAAGTGTGTAAAACAAATTCCAGATATATAAAATAAAAGGAATAAAAAGACAATTCAAGTCAAATAAAACAAAAGAAAAGAAAACAAAAACACCTAAAACTTAGCTCTTAGAAAAAAAAATGTGTTTGTCTATTGACTTTGAAGATGTTATTGAGTCAGCATGCATTATTTCCTCAGGCAGGTCATTCCAGAGCCCTTGAGTCCTGCATGAAAAGGCTCTATCCCCTCTGGTTTTAAGCTGAGACCCTGGATCAGACAAATTACCATCTCCCCAAAGATCACAACATAACTATAGGCTCATACGGGACTAAAAGCAGTCAGCAAAATACCCTGCGACAGCAGATACACAACACACAATTAAAGATCTGCTCCTTACCATGCATCATTCTGCACAGTGACATTCAGAATCAAAGTTAAGGAAAAGCAAAACACATCTCAGAGTGGAGAGAGACTTTAAACATGCTGTGAAAACAATTAGAAATGTTACTGAAATCATTTTTCAATGGTTTAAAAATGCAAGGACCTTTTCTGAAATGATCTCCACACTAAAAGTGTCCATGTATGGTACAGTCCAGGAAATACAAGCATGTAAGATGTGTCTTTGACATTTAAATGTTATTACTGTTATGCTGCTCAAAACTTAAATCACTATCAAGCTAAACACCAAATTTCTTGCAGCAGGTTTGATCTGCGCTCGCGCTTTGAGTGGTCGAAAGACTAGAGAGGCAATATACAAGTACAGTCCATTTATCTGTTTAAACAGGGTACCAGTATTTGGCAGAATTTGTCCTGTGGTATGCTGGAGAACAGTAACAAGGCGTTCTGTTTTAATAGAGATCATTTAATTATTTTCATTTAGTTTCTTATATCACATAGGCAATCATTAGATCGCGAGGCTTAAGAAGGAGCTATGACTGTGTGATGTAGATTTACATTACATGAATGTGATAACTTTTGTTACCGCATGTAGTGCTGGTTGTTCAGCTGCCTTCACTGCTGTTATATTTCATCTTTACCAGTAGAGGTCAGTACAGGACTGACTGAATGCCTCTGTTGACTAAAGGGCAACATCAGGTATGTCTGTAACTGGGTTCAGTCTGTTAAAGAGAACCATAGGAAATAATGATTTAATATCATAATTAGCATGAGGGAGGGTTGTGTTTGTGTCTGCAGGACTGCCAACAGGATCAGCTTCAATTCATTTCATCCAAACAGGATAAAGTTAGGTGGGCTGCTTTTAAACTGGATTAGCTTAAATCATGTGCTTTAAGGACATGGAATACACCCTGCTCAAAACTTCATCCTGCCAATCAATTTTAAGCTCTACTGCTCTTTCCGTTTGTATTTGGTTTTGAATACACTGCAGTCTGTAAAAGCTAAGTGTTGGAAGACATACAGTGTCAGAAATAACCCTGGCTGTTGATTTTTAAACAGAGGGAGTGAATGAGTGTTCATTGGCAAGGTGTAGCTGCTTGGAAACTGGGCAAAATAATTGTGAATACCGACAGTGTGAGAGGTTTCCAAGCTGTAGAGGTGAAAACAGTATAGCCTTGGGTGAGTTGGGGCAGTGTGTTCCAACACAGCCAGAGTAAATTATCTGGTGCCTATGACCTAAAGCTAGGAATCAAAACACTACTTTACTCTACAGTAAATGATGAAGAGATACAAAAGCTTAATTGATGGATTGAATCTGGATAAGTAAAAGAGGAAGACATTGGAATCCATCTAAAAAGAAATGTATTATCTACATTTTTAAGATACTGAATCCTTCTGTCAGTAACAAAAGGAAACTAGACCTGGGTAATCATAATGCCTAAATAATCAAAAGTCAAAAATCAAAATCATATTTTTTTAATTCATAATGTTCAGTAAGTGTTTGCTATGATGACATTCCTATTTGTAATCTGGGAAATAGTGACATTCTTGCTAAACAGATTCAATAAAAAAAGAAAAATTATTTTATAAGAAATACATAGAGGTCATTAATATACAAATAAGATACCCTCAGTGCCATTTTAGGTGATACCACACAGCTTGGATTAAGCCGTAAGACAGAGGTTCATTTGCAATGGTAAAGTGTGTTGGAGTTAGTGGACGACAGTCTGTGAACTGTAGCAACAATGCAGTGAATCATTGGAAGAGTAGAAAAGAAATTAGACATGGAAACAAAGCACAATATTAATCAAATAAAAATTCATATGTTAAGATATTAAAAAGAAATGCAAAAAGTGACTTCAAAAAGGTACAGACTCAATGACGAGCAATGATGAAATAAGACAAAATGTTTCAAAACTAAATTTTAGTCATTAGTTAGTTAGTCGTTGACAATAAGCTGTGAAACTATAAAATAACAATATTTTACAGCTTCACAGGTGGGATGAAGCTGCAAGTGAACTGGAGGAAGGTTCACCTGCAGTGGCACAGAGTGTTGGGGACAGTACACTACGCTGTGAGCTTCCTGCAGACTGTGAACAGTAGTGATCCTCATGAAGGAACCAAATTTTCATTTTATTTCTATTGTGTCTTTGTCCCAAAATACTTCACAAAAGTAAAAAACAGCAATGAAAGGACACAAGTATCAGTAGTTGTGCCTCACAACCTTACACCTCACACAAATAAATAAATAATAATAAAATATAATGATAATGAAATTATAGCAAGTTTATGGTAAAGTAAGTAAAACATAATCAAACAGAAAATCTGAAAAATCAGAAATAGCAGCACAAAAAAGCTCTGATAGTAAACATTTCCTAGTCCTTCTTTTTTCCATTCCATGTCAGTGGAGCAGTTCTGATACATACAGTGATCTCTGTGTTGTAGCTTAAGAAGAAAGTTAATCATGTCCCAAAATTCTGATTGGCCTCCCGTAGGCAATGACAGAAACATATGTGCATCCTTAAATGAGCCAACATTCCTTTTTAACTGACTTTTTGGGAACAGCTCAATCAGCCCAGCTTGTCCTTATGATTTAAACATTAAAATATCATCCAGATTGTCCTCAAGTATGCTTGCAACAGCCTGCCAGACTGATGAATGTGCTGCAGTGGACGGGGTACAACTCCTGTAGAACAAAGAGCTGTACATATAGAGAATACTACAAGGAGAATTATTCTTGTGTCTTTCTGTGATTGTGGTTATCAGATGAACTGACAAAAAAGTTCCAGATCTGTGGAATCTCTGTCTCCAGATGTCTGTTGTTAGCCTGGGAACCGGACAAATCTGCCGAGCTCATGTTTTATTTGCTCTGGCAGATACAAATTAGTCTGGCGATACCAGGCTAGTCTGTTGTATCATGATGGGCAGGCCCTTGTGCACTTGTGAGTATTAACATACAGATTCAGTCACTGTGGGAGATTCTGCAGGATGCTGGATCCACTTTCCTACAGGATGTGATCAATGCTGTCTGTGTTGTTCATAGGTACAGTAAGAGAGTAGAAGTTACTGCTGTAGCAGATGCTGCCTGCTTCAGCATCCTTCTTCAGAGGGGCCCGGCAGATGGCTTCCCCAGCCTTGCTGTCTGAACTCTTCTAAGGGATGCTTCAGGGAGGGAGAAAAGCCCCAGAGCCCCTTAGCTAAAGGGGCATGGACACTCTTAGTCAGCATCCACTGTGAATGGAGAAAACACCTGGATACAGAAGGCAGTCTAAAAAACCCCTGTGCCTAGTGCTGAAAAGACTGGACCAGGTCCCCTTGGCTCTGAAGCTGAAGGAGGAAATTGTGTTATGGAATGTATTGCTGGTGGCTGTTTTGTTGGATTTGAATTTTAACACAGCAATAAATGTTATGCAGTGAGTCGGGATTGACAGGAGCTGGCCATACAAGTTGTAGTTTACTGTGTGATTTCACTGACTCATTCTCAGTATCAGCAGGGTCAGAGACAACCAAAGGCTGATGGGAATGTCATTCGTTTTTTTGGTCAATAAAATTTTAGATAAATTTAAATTTTGACGTGATGATGGCACTAAATGCAAAAGGACATGACTGTCTGTAACATATTTCATTCAAACCATCCAATAGTTGACAAAACATTTCACTCTGAACTAAAAACAGCCACCTGCTGGGGGTATTAGATGAAAAGTAATGGAGGCCATGACTGACTTTACTAGATTTCATGGCAACCTATCTATCCATCAGGATATTTCAGTCTGGACTGAGACATTGGCATCTTCCATACTAGTCCTTCAAGCCACAATTCAAGCTAAAACCAATAACTTTGGCTTGAATTACTATAATGAAACAGATTGGAACAGAATAGAGTATAATTTTAAGTACTGTTGGTTTGGGGCTTTTTCCCTGGTTTGGGCTACGTCCCTTAGTTCCAATTAAAGTAAATCTTAATGCTACAGCATACAATGATATAAAACAATAGTGTGCTTCCAAGTTCGTGGCAACAGCTTGTGTTGAGTCCTTTCCTGTTTCAAAATGACAATGTCCCTGTGCACAAAGCCAGCTCCAAAGAAATGGTTCTCCAGTTTGGTGTGTAAGAACTGGCCTGCACAACCCTGACCTCAACCCTATCCAACACCTTTTGGATGAACTGGAACACCAGCTGTAAGTCAGACCTTATCACCCAACATCAGTGTTGGACCTCAATGATGCTCTTGTGGCTGAATGGGAGCAAATCCCTGCAGCCAGGTTTCAACATCTGCTGGAAAGCCTGAAACCACAAGAGTGGTTGCTGTTATAGCAACAAATAAATGCCCATGTTTTTGAATGACTTGTTCTACTTGTCCGTGTGTACATATGCATTGTTTGGGTGTCCACATTATTTTGGCTATGTTGGGAATTTTGACAAATTTGTAAATTGGATTCGAATAACTCCCTCTTCAAAGGGGAATCCCAACATGATTAGGATAGAATAACAGAAAATGTGTACTTTTCACACAGGAAACATTCACAGCAGCAGTCCAATACTTCACAAATAATAATATCACATCTCCCCTGTTTGTATCCATTTATAATGCTGCCAAAATGCTTCTCTTCATCATGATCAAGCAGCCTCATGAACACTGAGCTTTTAAATGATGATCATGAAGGTACCTTGACAAATGAACATCCACTGGGGATAGAACAGAACAAGAAAGCTATGTCTATACAGGTTTATCTACTGGCAGGCTCAGAGGATGACTCCATGCTATCCTTGAGGATCTGGCTAATCATTTAGCATGAAAATAAGCCCTTCCCTTATGTTAGTTTTAGCTTGTATCCATGCAACAGACACATGTTGTACATGGTGAATGATGATTCTCTGTAGGTGCATGAGGATTATTTATCACTGCAACATCCAGGTTGTCTTTTTCTGGTGACATCTGCTGTGAACACGTCATCTGCTGGGAGTGTTATGGTAGAGGATGTACTATTTACCTAATGTTTTAGATTGTTTAGTCAAAGTGGTGTTTATCTACACGCTAATGTCTGCCTGAACTTTGAAAGAGGATTAGAAAAACAGAATAATGTTTGCTGTAGACCAGTTAAAACATACTGTATATCATTCCGAAATGTGGTATAAAAAACAGAGAAAATAACAAATTCCCTCAAAGAATGGAGGAAGAAAGCCGTTTAATCTCTAAGATGGTTTGTCAAGTCTCAGTATGCTTCAAACCAGCTAGACTTTACAAAGGTTCATCTGAACACTTCTAAAGACAACCTGTTCCAAATGGACAAACCTATATCTCTATCCAAGTTTTCGGTGTTTTTTTTCTGTAGTTTTCATGCAATGAATTGTACAAATGGAGATTAACTGCACACTTTCAGTCTCCCCTTAAAAGCATTATTGGTGTTGCAATTAGTTGTATACACAAAAAACTGATGCAAATAGTTGTGTGAAGAATGAAAAAAGACAAGTTCAAACCCTGCCCACTTTATCACCTCTGCACATCTGAGACTGTGTATGTTGTGTTAACTCTCATTGCACATTTTAATCGGCCAATGTCTGCCCGGCTTTAAGTGGCTGTGATTGTCAGGTCATTTTCATAAAACTGCAATCAGACCCCAGATTCAGAATTTTGTCACTTAAAGATAATGGTCAGATTGGTGATCAGTCCACAGTGCAACACTTGGGTCCAGAGTAAGATACTGACGAACAATTCTGGCCAATTTGCCATGTAGTCTGGTATGGATAGTCATGGTCCCCACAGAGTGACCCTGGATTTTTTTTCTAGCATGACCATCAGACCAGAATTTCCACTGGACATATTGTTCTGATATGTGAGCATTTGCTGCCCAGAGGATTAATCCTTTCTACTTTGCACACTAGATGGCCTGTCCTCTGGCACCATCCTTAGGATAAGATGCCAAGATATCTCATAATCTAATAGGTAGATTGTGATGAAATCTGCTGAGCACATTCATGCTCCCAATGGGATAAACCATTAGATTTTTATGAATCTTATTTCTAAGGCCACCCTCAGGACAAACTAAAGCAAACCTAAGAGTAGTAAAAAATCCACAGTGTGGTGTTCGTTCCATCCAACCAATCAGTATTGTGGGGTGTAATACACATCAAAGCCTCTAGAGGCTACTAGCATGGCTTTAGAATTTGAGACTTGTCTGTACTTTGCATAATTGTCTTTTTCTAAATTGTGATGGTGAGTAGGCTTTTTGTGCTATTTATATTTATCGCTGTTCTTGCTGGAGTCTTTTGTAAAACATCAAGGAACTTTGATTTCATCCTGTTCATTTCATGCACAGTCTTGTTTATCTCACCCTGGGAAAGTGACCTGCTGGCCAGTCGGGTGGGACTTCCTACCATCCTTTCCCCCAGACTATCTCGTCACCTACACACATCTGACATAAGAGGGAAACCCTGCCTTTCCTCCTCATTCTGTTTATGGACAAATATCATGACAGCTTTTGGGGTCACTATGTTTATTTCAGTGCCTTTGTACTTTGTGGTGTGACCTGTAAGCTGCAGGTCAGGGAAAATGTGATGGAATGAGAGTCAGGTCTGATCTGTGAGGTTTTGTAATTGGAGGACTTGAGCACTTTGTACAACAAAGACCACTTAGACCAGATTAGAGTAGGGAACGGTGACGTATTACAGCTTGACGCTTGTTATTTCCTGCTGTGAAGCTAATTTGTTGCTCTTGGGTTCACTTATTGTGTCTCTCCTTGTGGCTGGCTTCCCAGTCAACTGGCACGTTACCCATGTTTATCTTGGTATATTTGTGCATCCCAAATTCTTACCAGTTGTGTAATTACAATCACATAGCATAATCCAGCCAAGAGCTGCTTTACAAGTGCTAAGTGCCGCATTTTGTGTTTCTCAGAATGAAGACGTCCTGTCCAAGAGCCTATTGAAACACCTCCCAAAAAGGATGTTACCACTTACTGCCCTCTCCTTCCTTGGCATCACTCTGTTTGTTTCAAAGAGGAAGCAGAAAGATAAGAGCTGATAACAACCAGTGTGCATTCAAACCAGGTAAGTTCATGTCAAGTTGAAAGTATGCAGTCAAGAGGGGTGGAACTTGAAATAAAGAGTAGGCTACCAGAAAATATTACAGCTGATTTAGTGCCAAAATCTGATGTTAGCACAGAAATGTACAGGCTGACAGTATATTTCTTTTAAAATTCATTTTTGTGGAATTTTGCCTTCATCACATAACTGACAGCTAGCACAGACAGAAAACATGGGAATAGATAGAGGGGAGTGACATGCAATAAAGATCAACTGTTTAAATCAAATTGTTATATAGTTTGAGTCATTGAGGACACCCTGTTTGACATAATGTTAGCCATGGTATTTACCATTAATTACCATTAATTAATGGTAATTTTAGAGCTGGCCAGCCATGTGGTACTATGGTTTGTGGTTCATTGAGTGATTTTCTCAAGTTGAACAAGACTTGATGCCCCCTATACAATTGCTGACAAGACAAATCAGTGAGTGTATCTGCTTTGCTAAATCTTAATTTGTGTTATTGTGTATTTATGTTCAGTGCTAATTAGCAAATGTTAGCACACTAACATGCTAAACTAACATGTCAACATTACCTCTGAAACATCAACACATTAAAATTGTTATTGAGAGCATGTTAACATACAGCTCAAAGTCCTACTGTGCCTCATAGAGCCACCAGCATGATCGTAGACTATTAGGTGGATATTTACTAAGCCTGTTACAAATTTACAAATTACCATCAGGGGTGCAAACTTTTGCATCATCACGATTTTTTTTATTTAGCAGGGTACAAATGTAAATGAGCCCAATTAATCTGCTCTGCATAAAGCGCTGCTAAATAAGAGCTGATGCAGGCTGCTTTGATGTGCATTGAGCATGTCTGTAAAGTAATGGAGCACAAACTAAAGTGTTTTCTGCTGCTGAACTTGGAATACTGATTGAACATAAGATACTTTTGGATTAGCAAGGTGTAGCCCTGTATGTAAGGAGTGTAGCACCTAAAAAGGGGCCGCAAATCTTTAGTAAATATCACCCTTAGTTATATCATCCCTTTTTGTATTCTTATTATTATTAATACTAACCTACTATTATTAGTGTTAGTAGAAGGAAAATTTACACTATGCATTGAAAAGAAAGCTCTGATTGCCAGACCGCTAATTTCCAAGGTATGAAGCTTTCCCAAGTGCCATCCGGTCTAGCAACAGCTCATATTTAGATATCCCACTTATGCGCTCTGTAACAGCCTGGGTATCCTACTTCAAGAGTGATGACACAAGTGCTAGCAAGATCATTAAATACATATCCAACAGTGTGGCCTGACTGAGGGCCAGCTGTCAGCTGTAAAATCCAGATTAAACACAGAACAGTCTGACTTGTAGTATTAGGCTGCCTGTTATGTAGGTTGTGTATTAGGTACATGGTCTGGGGACAATAATAAAGGGCAGAAGTTAAGCTCAAGAGACATGTGTGTCAAGTTGTGTATTGCAGTCATAACTGACCAGTTTAGCATTGTACTTTAACAACAGAACATGACTGACTGTCCTTAGAGCATTCAGTCTTTTATGAAACTGTAAAATATTGTTAATCTGTGACACCAGAGCTGCAAGCACAACAGAGCCAAAACAACACTGATTAAATGCTGTCCTGTTTTAAGAATAAACTAAAGACATTTATATTTTGTTTAGCTTTTAACTGGGTCTCTGTATATGTCTGTGTGTGTGTTGTTTTACTGTTTTATCTGTAAAGCACTTTGAATTGCTTCTGTATGATACTGTGCTATACAAATAAACTTGATTTGAAACTTGTAGTCCTTTGTTAAAATATTATTTGCACATTCTGCACAAGTCACTATGTCCAGACCTTTCAGTAGCCTTACAGTATGTATCAGTGAAGCTCTAGCACCTGTGCACTGTTTCTTACAGTCCTTTACAAAGCTAAGGCTTTACTGTAGGCAGCCTTGCACCCATGATTTCTCATTTTTCAAAATGCTAATTAAATATAGTTATCCATCATTCTTTCACTGTAAAAGTTCATACGGACTGAATGAGTGGAATCACCTGGAACTTCTGCTTCATTGATATCTGGGTAAACATATAAAGAGCCAAGTCACTTCCTGGACCCTGATGATTTGGAAATTACCACATGACTTGCCAACTCTACTCTAATGTTGAAAATGAATGTGCTAATGATTTATTGACGTAAAATACATCCACTTCCAATCATTTCCCCTGCCTTATTTAGTAAAAACTGACGAGTTCAATTCTCCTTCTGTTCTTCCTGTTACGTGACTACATGTATCTGCACGTATTAAAGCGTGTCAGCAGTCCCATAAGCCAATTCAGTGTGTTTGATCTTCCTAACATCCTGTGGTTTTGTGATGTTCGCCATAATTAAAGTCAGATGGAGCTCATTTAGTAATCCAGCATGGGTTAACCCAGGCCTGTGTGACAAACCCATCAGCAGCATGTGGGATGGGCTCAGAGTTGTTTCCCAGCAGAGGAGCCCCTTGAAAAGTCGTCTGCCAAACCGCACTCAGGTGGCAGCGTTAAGAGGCAGCTGGAAAAGCTATCTGACTGTTTATGCTCTGTCTGTTTGGCCCACTTTCCCATGCATTCATGACTTATGTTAGGTAATGATCAAACTTATTTTGGATTACCTCTGAAAGTTATCAAAGCACTTCCTCAGCCGGGGGTCAAAAGGTCTGCAGAGGTTTTGGTCTAATTAAGAAGCCTCAGAAGCCAACTGCATACTGTAAGTGCTCTTTAAAGCAGCGCTGCACCTCCAGGCCCCTCTGGACATCAGTACATTTTATTTCCATACAACTAAGCAGTGGTGGAAAGTAACTAAGTACATTTATTCAAGTACTGTACTTAAAGATCCTGTCCAGACATGTATTAAGACATATAAAGATACTCTGCTTGGAACAATTATGTATGACTCATATGGTTTTTCCACATAAAAGTTAAATTACCGCTTTAAAATCCTTAAAATGACTTGTCCTCCTCCTCATTAAAAATTCCAGAATCTTGAATATGCAAATATAGTCATGACGGCGTGCAGCAGTGCAGCGGCTTCTCTGGCTTATGGTTATGGTGTAAAGAGTGTCAGGGACTCTTCTCTTAACATGAGTAAGTGTGCAGATAACACGACCAGTGCATCTATGCCAAGAAAGTACAGCCCGACTGAACTTCTGAACATCATCAACAACTCGCCTGCCTCACTTCCACCGAAGCTCACAGCGGCGCTCAGCAGACTGCAGCTCCCGAGGACACATGCCCTGCAGTAGCAGACTGGAGTAGTAGACTACAACAGCTCAGAGGCAAGAGGAAGTGATGTGCACGGAAACAGAAGAGGGGTTAGCGGGCTTGTCTGTTAGCCAAGCTAAAAGCTAACACGACCGGGCCAGCCATTCATCGCTCCTTCTGGTCAATGTTCGCTCACTGAATAACAAAATGGATCTGATCTTACTGAGACTGAGCATTCATCGGGAGATGAGGAACTATTGTATTTTTCTACTGATGGAAACTTGGCTAAACAATTATACGGTGGACTCAGCTTTTCAACTTGAGCGGTTGCTACTCTTCTGTGCAGATTGGAGTCAGCTGTCGGGGAAAAAATTGAGGAGGAAGATTCTGCATATAATTATCTTGAAGTATAAATGATTGGTTCCTCAGATTTGTGAGGTAGGAAATCCTGCCTGACTGAATGCATGTTTTTGAGACTGAAATAAAGTTCTTACAGGGTTAAGAACTTTATTTTCATTGGAGGGTACAATGTTGTACAAGTAATCTATCAAGTACAATTTTGAGGTACTTGTACTTTACTTGAGTATTACCATTTACTTTACTTTATACTTCCACTCCATTACATTTCAGAGGGAAATATTGTACTCTCTACTCCACTACATTTATTTGACAGCTTTAGTTACTTTTCAGATGAAGATTTGACACAATGGATAATATAACAAGCTTTTAAAATACAACACATTGTTAAAGATGAAACCACTTTTCAAACAACAAGCACAAAGTGCTTTCCAAGGTGAGGAAATTCAAAACATGAGCAACATTAGTGACAATTGCAAGAGGTGAATAATGAAACATATACATACACATACATACATACATACATACATACATACATATAAGCACATACAAACACACACACACACACACACACACACACACACACACACACACACACATACACACATACACACATATAAGATATAAACTTTCAATGACGGAAATAAAAAATCAACAGCTCGTGATCAAGAGTGTGGTCTATCAGCTGTTAGGAAAAGCCATTCTGTAAACATGAGTGTCAAGACGAGATTTAAAAGCAGCAATTAAGTCAGCTGACCTGATATTCATTGGAGCCAGTACTGAAAAGGCCCGATGTTTTTAACCTGAACTCTGGGAATAGTTATAAGACCAGAATGGCAGACCTGGGGGGCCTGTTCAGACAGTATGGTGTAAGGAACTCAGTTATATACTCCGGTGCCAGATCATTCAGAGCCTTGTATGTGATTAAAAGCACTTCTAAAGGAGATTGGAAGCCTGTGCAGTGAAGCCAAGATTGGTGTGAGAATTGCTTTGTTTTGGTCAATAGCTGCTGAATTTTGAACATTTTAGAGCTTCTCCAAAGCTCGATTGTTCAGGCAAGTAAACAAGGCATTACAGTAATCAAGGTGGGAGGATATAAGAGCATGTATAATTTTCTCTGTGTTACCAAAGGACAGAATGGACCTAGTTTTGAAAACACTCCTCAGTAGATAAAAAACATGAGTGGGCTACTTTCTTTACACGATGCTCCAGGCTCAAGTTACAATCCAGGATAACACCCAGGTTTTTTGTAGCTGACTTTATGTTGGGAGTGAGGGGGCCAAGGAGTGGCTGTATTTGTTTTGAGATGTGTTCAGGGCCAATGATGAGAGCTTCTGTCTTGTCAGACTTAAAATTTAAGAAGTTTTGGGACATCAAGCTTTTTATGTCATGTAGGCAGCTATGTAGTAAAGCTAATTTACTGGTGTCAGAAGGCTTACATGACAGGTACAGCTGCATATCATCTGCGTAGCTATGGAATGAGATATTGTGATGATGGATTATCTGTCCCAGGGGTAACATGTACAGGGTAAATAGAACAAGTCCCAAGATTGATCGTTGTGGTATTCCATGTTTAGTCTGAGCAGTTTGTGATGTAAATTCACTAACAGAAACAAAAAAAATTCCTTTTGGCTAGATATGAGGAAAACCAGTCCAGAGTAGTTTCAGTAATACCTGCCTACTGTTTTAATTGGTCTGCAAGGACAGAATGGTTGATGATATCAAATGCTGCATAAGGTCAAGCAATAGTAACAGAACATGTGCCAGAGTCTGTAGCCATCAGTAAATCATTTGTGACTCTAAGAAGGGCAGTTTCCGTGCTGTGTAGCTTGCAGAACCCAGATTGAAACTTCTCAAAAATATTGTTATTAAATGCCTGTAGTAGCTGATCCAGCACTACCTTTTCTAGGATTTTTGATACAAAGGTCAGTTTGGAAATTGGCCAGAGGTTTTTTTTAAGTCTGTGGGATCTAAACTGGGTCCCTTCAGCAGTGGTTGATCTGGTACAACTCAATAGGTCAGAGAGCTATTGAGTCTATTGCTTCTTTAAACAGATCATGCAGTGATAGATAGCAGCAAGTAATGCACCTGCAATTTACTGGACTTACACCTGCGTTCAAATTTTCTACAGGTTCTTTAAAGGCTATGGATTTCTGTGTTCACCCATGGGGCTATTTTGACATTGGACATGAATTTAGTTTTGAAAGGAGCAACCATGTTTAGGGTAGATAAACATAAGTGATTAAAGAATGATAACTGGTCAGTTGTATTACTGAGAATGGGCAAATTGTCACCAGCAGTGTTAAAAAGTGAGGGGAATGACTGAGCTGTGTGTTTATTGAGAACATGGAACTGTACCTTTTGCTTTTTTTTTGGTTTTATAGTAGATTGGAAAACTGTATTAAGCAGGATACATGTGATCAAAGACAGCAAGATCTCAGTTTTAGGTTGGACTGTGCACATGTTGGACAAAATTGTAGGACTCAGTAATACTTAAAAACTTGGTTGTAGCACGGTTTATCGTTTTGTTGACATGAAAGTTAAAATCCCCAATGGTCATTATTTTATCATACTTAAGAAACATGGAATGACAGTTAATTTTAAAAATCAATATCTCATAACTTGCTAAATTATTAACAGAAATAATGCTGCATTCAAGGTGATTTTTGAAAATTACAGTAAGGCTTCCTCTGTGGTCACTTGCCCTTGGGGAGCTGAAGAATTCATAATTTGGAAGACAGACTTTATTTAACTGGCTGTGATCACCTGATCTTAACCATGTTTCTGTTAAAATAAGAAATCAAGGCCCTCAGTATTAATAAACTAATTTAAAGTAAAGATTTTGTTTGAGACTGACCTCACACTAAGCAAAGCGATTTTAGCTTTAACAGATTTTGGAACTTCAGTTGCAGTGGGAAGCAACATGCAATATAGCTGGTTCTGATGGTTAATACCACCAAACTTTAAACTGGGGTGAATGGCATCTCTGTTAAAAAAGTATGCACACTCCCAGGAAAGATTAAAATGATCAATTATAAGTTGTGTGAGGAGCACCCTGACTGTAGCCATGTGTGGAGACTGCAGCCTGCTAAAATGCCCTACACCTCGACAGAGAGATGGAATTGGCCCAGAGATTAAAAAAAAGAGTTTTTCCAGTCCTTGAGTAATTTAAAAAGACTGTGTGCTTGTGTACTTCGGACTGTTTGTAGGCGGTATCATTGGTGCCAATGTGGATAACATTTCTGGTGTGAGGATGTTTACTTAAAACAGACGGGATCTGTTGAACCATGTCCAAAATCTTGGCCTACGCAATATGTTGTGGCCGTTTTTGATTTAAAGTTCCTGACTATGGAATCAGTGATAATCAGTGAAGCAGGAGGAGGGGGCTTGGAGGTCTGAACCATAGAGGAGAGTACAGGATGGGCGGAGAACTGCATGCAGCTGGATCGTGGAGAGGGGGCATGTCGTTGATAGTTCCCTCTCCGGTTTGGAGGCCTAAACTGGAGAGCAGGTTACAGGATGAGGAGTGTACTGCGCATAGTGGGGTTGTGAAGAGGGGGCATATCGTTTAGAGTTACGGTCAACAAAAAAAACAGATTGCTTGGAAACAGCCGTGGAGAGTGGAAGCTGCAACAAGGGGCCATCAGACTCTGGAGACGAAGGAGGGTTGCGGTGACCGGAGAGTGGAGAGAAGTCCTGCTCGTCCAAGATGGAAAAAGCTGTTGACAGCTGGATGGCCTGAGGTGGATGGGGATGAAAGGGGAGCTTCCCATCATGTTTACCCTTACGGGCAACAGTCCTTAGCTCCTTCTGGCTAGGAGTGGAGCTAACCAGGACCTGGGGGTGTGTCTATCAGCAGGTCTCAACATGGGGACGCACTTTTCCTAATATGGATATCACTCCTGGAGTTGGGGGTGTTCCCCAGAGATGAAGCTGAGCTACTGGCACACGCAAAGTGCTTTCAAGGGACTCTCCATATCCTGTTGTTCCCCTTCTCCTTTCTACAAAGTTAGGTTGTAAAAAATAGACAATAAAGGAAAAGTGCAAAGCAATAATCACCTTTGAAGTTCTTCCCTACATGTTACATGACATGGTGAGCTGTCTCTGTGTTATGGGTGTATTAAATAAGTAGAGGTCTGTCTGCAATGAGGTGATAAGTAAAGTTTTAGCTCAGTAGTCAGCACAGTCATCTATGATCTGAGTGACTCCAGTTCGAGACCCAGTGTAGGGACCTCCTTCGTAAGGTGGTTTATTCATGAGCACTTATTGTAATACTTTAATTTTCTAAAATTAAAAGTGTAATTAAAACAAAAACAAAAACAGGAATTTTAAGCCTCTTTTCACTTTTATTCGAATACAATTACGAATACAAGTAATTTAGCTGCCTCAACAAATACAGATGCAAATCCAAATACTGGGCCCTCTTCACATCCCTACCAGGACCTTGGGCATAGTTCCCAGCTGGGTCCAGTGGTCTGCAGCCTGGGCAGCGGCAACATCCAGACATGGGACGGTAGAGTCCAGTTCTCTGGTGGTTGTGGTGGTGACAAGATGTCAATGAGTTGTTAACAGCTCCATCAAATAGTGATTTTCTCTCTAAACTTCTCATATGATTTAATTTCAATAAATGTTCAAATGATCCAATATTTCACCAAAAAATCTAGGATTATAGAGTAACTGACAACAGATTTATGTATCAATTCAATTCAATTCAATTCAATTCAATTCAATTCAATTTTATTTATATAATGCCAAATCATAACAAAAGTTATCTCAGGGCACTGAGATGTCAGGACTTTGTTTTTTCTTCTTTCCTCTCCCATTAATCATCTCACGACCCCTCAGATTTATCTGGTGACCCTTTGGAGGGGCCCAACCTCTAGGTTGTAACCACTAACCTAAACTAGCTAACTGTATATTAAGTAGTTGAAACTAGCTCCACCTCCAGCAGCTACAACAGTAACATGCTGCTCTAACACTGATGCTTCACTATTAATAATCTAATGATGTCATATATAATATCAGTCAGAGGGACCAAACCACTACTTTTACTGCAATACTTTAACTACATCAAGCTCATAATACTAATGTACTTTTACTACTAGTCATTTTTAGTGAATTTTTCATGCAGGACCATTACTTGTAATGGAGTATTTTTACATTGCTGTACTGGTACGTTAAGCAAAGGATGTGAGTATTTATCCAATACTGCAACCAAGCACTACAGCATCTCGGATGTGCTAATCAGCCAAGTAATGAAGTGTCTGGTCCAAACAGAAACCTGCAGGTACTTCAGAAGGTTTAGAGCGATGGCCAGGCTCCCTCCTGATTGGCCAAATAAAATGAGCAGTCCTTTTATTTAACAGGCCATATTGACATGAAGGCCGTCACTAGAGCCAGTGTTAGGTTTGTCTGTTCTGGGCTACTCTAGAAACGTGGTGGTGCAGAAGAGGACCCGCTCCCTCTGTAGCTATGAAGGGCTCATTCTAAGGTAACGAAAACACAACCATTCTTATTTTCATTTAATTATACACTACTGTAATTAAAACATACTAATGAATATTAGTTAATTAATTAATTTAGTGGCTAGATGCCACTAAATTCTACACACTGGACCTTTAAGATTCATTTGTCAAACTGTGAGATCTTGTTTTTGACATAGGGAAATTTTATTGACATGGGCAAATCTAATAAAGAGGATTTATGCCCAAGATGAGTACATTTGAAACCACCAGAATCCCTCTTTAGCTTTAAATCATGTGGCACCATTTTCAATTTAGTTTGTGTTCTCATCTGTAGGAGACATTACCAGACTGGATTGGTTGTTTTCTCTCCTTTTACTGAAATAATAGATGTGATGGATTCAATGGAACGACATTTCGGGGAGGTTTTAAAATGCATAACACATAAAACACCATCAGCATTCCAGTCTTTGTAAGGAAGCTGCTGCAAACATTATTGCAGAATTCACAGTCACAAGTCACAACTTGTCTGTCTGTCATTGAAATGTCAGACAGACAAGTTGTGACTTGTAACAGACACTTCCTTCTCTACAAGACTGCTAGGACATCTGTCAGTGGTAATGGCTGCGCCCCACTGAATATCAGTGACTGAATAAAAAGAGTGGAAGAGATGTGAACTTCTGTTAGTTGTTCTTTTAGCTGTAACCCTCACCCCTTTTTTAAAAAAAGTAAGAAGTAAGTAAAAGCATGCTTCTAAATAACCAGATAGCATGTAAAACTATGATTGGTATGTATAAAACTTAAAAATTAAGAAAATTGCCTAAAGAACTTTAAAACTTAGCTACAAATTCTTAGTGTAAAGTAACAGCATTGCACAGAGAAACTCAAAGTAACTTTGATCAAAGTCTACATAAGTGCAATAAGTACAATTATGTTTAAACCCAAATGCCGTCCCTCAAGCACTGAATCAGCCAATAGCAGATCTCCAATCGTGATACGTCATGGCTGCATCATGTCAGTCCTCACAGCCTCATGACAATATGCTTGTTCAAGTGGATGAAATTAGGTGGCTGCAGTAAGAGGAAGTAACAAAAAGCTGATTCCAGCAGCCCAAAATATTTACCTGCTTTTAGATCTGATCCTGATTTAATAAAATATTGTCAGATCAATCAAAGCTTGTACTCAAGCACCAATAATTGTTGTTTAACTAATGGTCTTCTGTATGATAGGGCACCTTATTGACATATGGGCTTAGTTAGAGGTGGGCGGACCCCTACCACTCAGCATACTGACTATAAATCAGCTGCTGGTCAGACTTGTTCGATGGATCTGTCCTCCTCTAACTCGCTCAATTCACATCTCACATCAATTCACACACACACATCAATCAATAGTCAATTACACAGAAAAGTAAAATACAAGACTATTTACTCTATTGATTTAAGTCTGTCAGGGCTTCACATCTGTACAGATGTTTCTTTAAGAATCACCAGAAGTCATGTATTTCAGTCAAGCCAACAATAATAATTATTGCACTTTTTATAATCAATATAAATGTGGTTGATGTGTACATTAGGAAGATAAGTTAAAATAGAACTTTATTCATCCTGAAGAAAACTTCTGTGCCCTTGATGCTCAGTATACAGTACTGTGCAAAAATTTCAGGAACTTTAGATGTTTAAATTCTTATCCATAATGCAATACCATCAGGGAGGCATCTGATTTGTGCCAAATTTATTCTGCAGCATGACAACAACCTCAAACATGAAGCCAGAGTCATAAAGAACTATCTTCAGCAGCAAGAAGAACAAGGAGTCCTGCAACAGATGGTCTGGCCCCCACAGAGCCCTGATCTCAACATCATGGAGTCAGTCTGGGATTAACATGAAGAGACAGAAGTAGCTGCTCCACAGAAGAACTGCGGCAACTTCTCCAAGATGCAGGAACAACCGACCTGCCAACTACTTGTGCAGGTGAACCGAGAAGAACTGCTCATGCTGCTGAAGAACTTTCATTTAGGTTTCTGCTGTTTACTGAACTTGCCTAAATATATAAAATAATAAATAAATTACAAGCAGAAAATAAAAGAGTGCAGGGTAATGGTTACAGTGTTCCATATTACAAGCAATGAATGATGTATTACTGTTTTACAAATGACATGCATAGAAATATACAGTGTTAATGGAAAATAAAAAAGCTGAATGAACTGTATGAAGCACATGTTGATAAAAACAGCAGTAGAAACAACGGACTGAGCTGGAGGTCTATGATAGCAGTGTGTGATAGTAATCCTTGTCAGTGTCGGAGTCCAGCAGTGAGAGAGGAGCTGTGCAGACTGATGACAGGTGGATTTCCTGTGGTGTTCAGTGGTGACCTTCGCTGGTATCAGTCTGTTGCTGAACGTGCTCCTGTGTTCATCCAGAGAAGCATGAAGGGGGTGAGAGGGGTTACTAGGCCCAGGCCAAGGATGACTCATAAAAACTGTATCAATGCTGAATCCATGATTTTGATTTTTTTTAATGTTGTGTTGCTATTGGGACAGCTCATGTATACATTTTTATCAGCCTATCATCGTACATCATACTGGTCACTCCTAGCTGACTGTGCTGAGACCAATTCTTCACTCTTAGAAATATATGGCACTTATTCTTAATTCTAAAAATAAGAGCAAAACTCTATCATTGTTAGACACATACATTTTACAGTGTAATTTTAAGTCCATTTGATTCAGTTCATCCATGTAGTTGTCTCCCACTTTTGGCTTCATGAATGTCTGATATCCATAAACGTACGGGTATGTTTTGATGATGAAGGCAACATTCTTGACAGCTTACTTGCCACACTGAGGTCAAGTTTCCATCCAAATATATTGCAAATTATAACAAAATATCCAGGATATCTGCAAAAGGAAAATGCAGATTAATGTGCATTTCCATCCACTGCTGCTATGTGAATATTAGGAGTTGGTTCATCAAGATAAACAGTTGGTGCCATTAAACCATTGCAGAAGAGGAGGACAACGTGAGACAACGTCATTAAAAGAGACAAAGCTCAAATGATGGAAAACGTGATGGAAATATGAGATTTCTGTTTACTTTTATACCCCTGCATTTCAACTCAGGTTTTATTATGGGCAAATAAAAAAATATGCATAATAAGCAGGTGGATGAAAATGCACTTTATGACTTATGTTAACTTCTCCCTCACAAACACATACATTAATACTCTGTTGGATTGAGCTGCTGTTTGTCCAGCTCTGCTGACAGATTGCTTCACCAGAAGCACATCTGAGCTATGCCAGTGACACTATGATAAAATATACCTGTGAGGGGAAGAGTGATAGGAACTCAGGTTAAAATAAGCTGTGGAGATCAGCAAAGCATAACGAGAAGCAGCAGAGGCCTGCTGCAGACCAGAGGCCCTGGCGATGTGGGTTTCACTTTATTTGAGTTGGAATCAGTCAGAAATATGTTGTACATACATCATATCAGAATGGCAGTGCTAGAGGAACCTGAGACAGCCTGATAAGTGCTGGTGATGGTGAGAAACTGTCCCATGAATTATGAAGTGAAATGTGGAACTTATTCAGAACTGGTTTAGTTGCCAATGAGAAATATTCAGGAAATGAAACACAGGCCACAACAACTCAAAGACGACATTCATTATACTGTGAGCAACATAATCAGTGAGTCACTGTAAGTCCATTTATTATCTGTGGAGTTCAGTCACTCGGTAGATGTGTGCACAGTCAGCCATACAAAGTTTGTCATCAATCAGTTTTCCATATGTTGTTGTTTTTTACAGCTGTGTATTGTTTTTACCTATAACACATCTGTCTGAAAAAATGGACAAGAAATCAATCAAAGCTTCCTGGTTCTCTACTGTGTTTATTTGACAGACTAGAATAAATGTCTTTTTGCAATGTTTGGAAAACAGATGCATCAGTACTTGTGGTACATACTGTAGATGTAGCTCTTTTCTTCTCTTTTCTTCTTTTTTATATATTGGTGAAGCAAAACACAACTGAAATAATATTACTGTTAATTAATAATAACACATACTGTAAATTAAAAGACACAGATTAAAAAAACTCATATGGGAGCTCTATAAAGTAAGAAGTACAAACAGTGAAATAGTAAGAATATAGCGGTCAGAAATGTTCAGTGTGAAAATGTATTCTTCACTTCTGGAAATAGTTTAGAAAATATTTGTTACCTTTTCTGGAGCTTTTGGTCACATTTTTATTTTTTCATTCATCACATTATTTTTTATTTCTCCTTCTGACAACTGAACCTGGTATGGTGCATAGATGGTTCAGCAGTGTCACCTCTATGAACACTTAAATGGAACGGAGCCATCGTTAAAGTCATTAGTTCCACCTGTGCTTTACCTGCTATGGCAGGTCAAAATGTTTGCAGTGAAAAATGTCTATTTGAAGCTGAGCGACAGCTCAAGCATTAAGGCAGGTAAACACAGTGTTACAATCGTCCATGTGTGTCCCAGGGTTGATAAAAGCATGTTCTATTTCATTGTTCCGTACTGGGTGATGGAAGCCACCTGAATAAGAGCCTGACAAACAGCAGTCGCCTCATTCTCATGTGCACAGTTAGTATTAGCGCCACATCACATATACCAGTAGTCTTGAAACCAGTTAGTTGGAGTCACTACTGCTTGTATCTGGTTCCTTACTACATCTCTTGGGTTTCCCAACTTTGTATGACAGTTGTGCCGGCTTTTAATAGAATGTAGATGAGATTGTTTCCCGCTGTGATGCTGCTAGTCTGTTGCTTGTCCTCGCTATGACCTCCAAAAGGATTATGAGATAATTTTGGGATTGTAGCTGAGTGTCCCTATCTGCTGTTACTGTACAAGCAAAGCTGCTCTTGCAGGGGTGGATCAACAGGGGACATGGGTAATTTTTGTAAAATAATGTAAATTTCGGTCACCACTGTGTCCCTAAACTGTCCAAAGCACTGAAATAAGCAAGAAATAGAAAGAAAATCCACTGCATCCTATTGGTGAAGAGATGGAGATAGATGGAGGAGAGCAGAGAGAGAGACAAGAGAGACTGGAAGGAGATATAGAGGACAACAAACCCACAGAGGGAAAGAGAAGTGATATGGAGAAGAACTGAATGTGAAGGATGAAGAACCAAGTGAGAAAGATGAGCAAGAAGAAGAATGAGAGTGGGACAGAAACAGAAACTGATGAGAGAAGTAAAGACTGGGGGACACATGACTCTGTTCCTGCGATAGTTTCAGCTGGACCTCATGGTATGCTTTCTCTCTGTTTAAAAACAAAATAAATAACAGAACACTAAGTAAAGTAGTTATTGACTATTTTCTGTTGCCATTTACTTGAAGAAGTATATATTTCACGGGGACCCCCAACCACTGCCCTCCCATGCCACCCTGACAAAATCTCTTGCCACCCTGGTGCCACCTCGTGTAACATTTTCTAGATCTGCCACTGTGCCCTTGCATTGGTGATATTGGTGTTTGATGGGCGTTTAGGCCACTGTCAAAAATAAAATACGTTTTTAGAAATAAACTAGCTCTAAAATACCTCAGAACAACCTATCATCAACATTTCTGGCTCTGTGGAATTACACAAGGCCACTTAAATGACAGGAGTCATCGCAGAGACGGGAGGTGGAGCAGGAAGTGAAGTTTGAAGTTAGAACAAGTTGATCTGTTGTGCGGTCCAGGCCTGGATACCTATATCAGGTATTTATAGCCACCAGACGGCTGAGCAATACTGCCTGGCAGACAAAAAAAAAAGGCTTTCAGAAGACTCTCCCCAAGGACCCCAGGAATAGCACCCCCATATCCCCCTCTCATCTGCTCTTGGAACCTCTGCAAGTATCGCCTCAAAACTCTCCCAGAAAAAAAGTGGAAGATTAAAGCGGCGCTGAACCAAGGAGCCGGCTTCGGGTTTCGGTCTGACGGCCCTGAGAGTGGCGACAAAGCCCGGGCCACCAACCTGTCCCGCCTGCCAAGTCCTGCATTCCAGCTGGGTATTTTTAGTGCTGGCATTTAAACTTGGCAACACATTACATACTCATACCATCTGCACTATTTCCTGTTCCTGTGAAAGCACACATTGCCACCTATTATAAAATGTGCAGCTAAAAATGTAGACATACTTCATGTGTACTCAGTAAAAGTTCTTTTATTCTGCAAATATAAAAGAAAGTATTGAATCCCACTCTCACGCACTAACGATTACATTGTCAGCTCTAAGTTTATGGTGAAGATCTCATACTAGAACCACAGGCTGCAACAAACAGTCGATAATGTATCAGTACTTAATAAAAAAAATGCACATGCAAAATTTTTTAAGTTTAATTTGATGAGTTTAAATAGGGAGGAAGGGGAGAAAGATTTGAAAACAACAAATCAAAAAGCAAAGAAAGAAATACTGGTTATAAATATTAAATGTTTTAAAAGTCTATCATACATTACTATCAAAGAAATATGGAATAAACAGTCTGACATTACACAAGCTATCAAACCAATTGACAAAACTATCTTGAAATATTGGGTTGAGATTGAGATAGAAAGTTCATCCTTGACGTTGAAAAGAGCAGTATTGACAAAACAGTCTCACCATTAGGTCCATTTAGTAGCTGTTCTGGAGATCACATGATTTTCCTCTGCAGACGGTACATTATTTTTCAAGGTCAGGAATTCAAATCAAATCTTTTAAACAAACATGGATAAGAAGTTCTTAAAAACTGAAAATTGAACATCTGCTGAGGAAGATTTATACAATTGAAAGCTCCAAAACAGCTTCTACTGGGACTTTATGGTGAGATAGTTTTTCAGTCTCAATATGACGCAAATATTTCAAATAAAACCCTTTGAGTAAACAGCCAAATGTTACACATCAGGCAAATACTCCAATACTCTACTAATGAAGACAAATGCAGAAATAGTAGAAACAAGTGTTTTAAAGGAAATATCAAGTAAACAACCTGACATTTAATACTATTTGAAGCTAACAAAATGATGAAAGTATCAAAGAAGCAGAAATTCTACCAGAGTAAACAACACTAAGATAGAACCTCTGAAATGGAGGAAAACAATAATACAGTTGAAACTACGGAACCTCCCCAAAACATAACATCACATTCAAGTTATAATTTCATGTTTGATACTGTTGATGGTCTGCCTTTTTCAATAATAGCCATTCATTGATATGACACTGTGCAATAACCTCTCTAAATTGTAGTTTTTATTATTAGTGGCAGGGTCCGCCATTCTTGCGCTGGATTCAAATTGCCTTCCTATGCATGCTGGATTCACAGGAAACAGTGTAATCCAGCATAACTGTATTTATTTATTTATTTTATCTCGTTGATAGAAGCATCCTTGCCAACTGGTTTCTCTCTATTGCTACATTTCTTTATTATTCATTGTGTTTAACTGGTGAAAGATGAAGTAGCTTTTATTGTGAAGGAGCTATAGGAAATACAATGTACATACATTATTTATTATAATAGTTAGTGCAATTGATCTGTGAAAATGCATATATAAAGTCAAGTTTAGTGCTTAAGACCATTTTTAATTTTGTGAGGTGGCATTGGAACAAGAAGAAAGAGCTGTAGTGAGCTGTTAGATGAAGAGCTGCAGGTGGCAGGCTTTTACTGCAGTCTGTGAGAACCAGCACACCTCCAACTGAGTGTGAAGCAGCACTCGCACTATGCTCGCATGGATCAAGGTACTGACTCTCTTATCAAAACAACATGACACGATGAATCCTCTCAGCCCACGGTTTGTTGGACGGTAAACAGGTACACCAGTCTCTCAGTAGTTTGCTGCCCCTGGTGGTCCATACAGCAGTGATTTTGAAAGGAACTGTGGCACCTGCTGTAGTAAAACGCATCTGGTGATACCACAAGTAACCACATATGTCACCAAATTAGCCCTCCTGAAATCTTAAGGATTACAACTTTAAATAGCTATTCATCCTTCAGACGCTTTGGGGAAAGCGTTTGTCAAGTGCTGTGGCTGTGTGAGGGATCCAGAGCGAGGTGCTTAAAGGTGCAGATCCCTACAGCTGTTGGGCCTCAACCATGGGGTCAGACAAAGGCAGGCCTACTTATAAACTCTGAGGCCTGACCATGAGGCCGCCTTTGTCCTTTAACCCCTGAAACAAAAGAGCAGCACCAAAGTGTAGCTGTGACGTCACCGCAGCTTTAAGAAGCGGCTGCAACATCGCCTTCTCGTTTTAACTGCACTGGAGAAAGCTTTGCTTTTTTTGTGAGCCAGTTTACTGAAGGAGGTAACCCAGTGCACGTGTAATTACCCTTGCCGAGTTTGAAGGTCCTCCCCTTGCTGGACGAGCTGAGACTTCTCCATGTGTCCAACCGAGCACAATTACTGGATCCAAAGAACAGACTGCTGTGCAACCCAGTGCTCTGTGTTTGCCTGCAGAAGGAAGAAAGGATTTCTTCACGGAGACACGGATATGTCCTGCACCCCGCCGTCTACTGATTGAGTTGACTAAACTGAGTTTCTTTGCTGCCCCACTGAGAAACCAGCCGCCATCAGCCTTGAGGAAGTAAGGACGGTAGCGCCAGTACCACCTACCGGAGGACCCATGCTGGACTTTACTGATGGACTGAAACACACACCGGTTCGCTTCCAAGAGCAACAAAAGTAAGAGGTTGTCTGGGCAGAGAGTGTATTAGATTTTGGGTGTTTAATTAGCTTAGTGCTTGTGTTTTTTGTTTGTTGTGTGATTTAACGGACTGCAGAGTCCTTTTGCCTGCTACACTCTGAGGAGTATTTGAAGTTGCTACCTGTTTAGTTGTGTTCACCACGCTAGACTGTTTGTGTTTTCCCACTCTGGACTGCTGTGTTTGTGCCATTGTGAGTGAAAAGTAAGTTGCTTTGTCAGTTAACAAATCAGACAACATGTGTACAGACTACCGTCCATACACGTGGTCTCTGTGGATAAAGCAACCACTGCTCTCCCCTCACGGTCACACAACACATGCACATCTCTTACACATCTGATGGTCAGATAACGTGGGACACAGCGCCGCTGTGACATGTGTGTTTGATACATTGAATTGAGTGAGTGCAGAGATGCCGATGACTGGTTGGCGCTATCTTGCTATTGTTTAACTGAAATGCTGTGGTCACATCCACCATTTGGTTCTCACGTGACATGACTTCTTCCCATAGTCACGTCCGCCATCTAAATTCTCGCCATCACACCTGATCAGGTTCGCCATCTTGCCACCCACCCACACACACACACACACACACACACACACACACACCCGCCTGCATGTGTTTAACCATGTACAGCTGTTGTTTTATGTATGTTTGCTTAGGTAGAATTAGATTTTAGGATAGTGATTTATTGATCAAACCATCGGCTAACTTTGTTAAATTTGCTATTGTTTAATAAACACTGTTATACATTTAAAGAGAAGTCTTTTGTGATTATTGTGCTCAATTATCTCTGATAATTATTAATTATTGCTAATAACCAGCCGTGCTCCTCCCAGCTCCAACACAGTGTAGATCCAGAAAGAGTCATTCTTTTTTAAGTCAAGGCTGCCTGCTCTGGGAGGGAGATCAAACTTCTCATGAAAGAGAGTGAAAATATCTGAAATGAACCACAACACGACAGTTGTGCACACTCATAAGTTGTTTCTCCATCTGTATGTATTCATGTACCATTAATACATGTTACTAACTTAACTTCTTCCCCAGAGTTTTTGTGCTTTCTTGTCTCACAGGATAAGGTACATGGACCCCCTGGTTATGGACAGAGGGCCTCTGAGGACCATGGCTACAGGGACGCTGCTTGTTATTATGCTTCTCTGTGTCTCTCTCTCTCCCCTCTCCCCCTCCCTCCTTCTCTCTTTCTCAACCCAGCCGGTCAAGGCAGATTGCCGCCCACCTAGAGCCTGGTTCTGCTTGAGGTTTCTTTGCATTAAAGGGGAGCTTTTCCTTCCCGCTGTCGCCAAGTTCTTGCTAATGGGGGAATGTTGGGTCTCTGTAAATGAAAGAGTGCAGTCTAGACTGGCCCTGAGAACTTCTGTTATGATTTAGCGCCATATAAATAAAACTGAATTGAACTGAATTGAACTTTAGTCTTCCAGAGGTTTCCTCTGTCTAATTTCAAATTGTGTATTCATAGTTGAATACTTTTATGAAAGGATTAGTAAAATTCCCCTGTAAGAGTTGTGCAATAACACAAAACAGCTACTCAGTTCACATCTGAATTTTTAGTGTGACCCTCACTGCTGTCTAGTGACTTGATGCTAGCTGTTATTTATGCTCTTGCAACATGAAAGTGGAATGCAGTGACACCCAAACGAATGGGCATCCTGATATGTCAGCCATCTCACGAATGTAACCTGACTCTGGCTGTGAAGAGACCAGACTGTCCTGCTCTGCCTGTGGGAGGATGATTACTAATGTCCCTGCACTCAGAAAACTGCTGTGACCCACACTGCTCTCTCAGCCCAGCTACAGCACTTCAGCAGAGATGACAGCCTTTGTTTATATGATGCTCCACTAGTTTTGCGAGTGCAAAAGAGCAACGGGGAGGGGTGCAGAGAAAGCTGGAATTGAAAATGAGGAAAGGTAAAACAGTTTATTAATAATCTGAATGATGATGATTTGTAAAATAGACGCATGTTAACATCTCTTTCTAAAGAATTAATGATATACAGGTAACCACTAAAGGATTTTTCCTTTTCCTTTTCTTTACATTTCAATCCACAAATTATAAAGTCCAGAAAAAACAACTTACAAAACAACTATTGTCTATAGTTTCCTCAAAAGCAACAGCTAGCAATTGTTAGCAACTCAAATCAGTGACAACTGCTAGGGTTTAATCCCCACATTGTGTGGGAGTAGCTGATCACACTGGAGAGGACGCCACCATCATTGACCAGAGAGGACAGAGGGCTGAGGCAGCAGGCAAGCTATCATCTTGTGGACTGGAACCCTTTTCAGTACATATCTCTTCTGGTTATGTCAGCAACAAAGTTGGCCAAAGTTGATTCTGTATTTCACAGAATCAATCAAAAGTTGAACAGTCAGACTGTCATTGAGTGTTGGACAGTCAGAGCGGCCCTTCAGTCAGGTCTGAGTTGTATAAACTGAGGGCCTCATTTATCAACTGTGTGTATGCACTGATGTTAACTGTCGGGCCATGTGTCCTTTGTCTTGGTCCTGTGGTGTGTGTCTGTGTGTTAATGGTCCTTGGCTTGGTGGAGCTGAGGTGCCGTCCATGCAGTAACTGGGAACACCTGGCCAGAAGTTACACAAGCCCACCTGTCCAGACTCCACACTGCCAATCTCTTTCCCACTCACCAAGCCTTGTTCATTTTGCATGCTTTTTGTTTTGTTTTACACCGACACACAGCTCACATCTGCTTTCATACACTTTCCAACATCACTGATTCTGACTTTGACATCTCACTGCATTTATTAAGACATTTCAGTTTGGCATGCATCTCCTTCCTTTGTTGTGGCCAACAAGCCGGTCATAACAATATGCAGATACTCCTTGTAGAGAAGGTAATTCAACACAGGTGCTACTAAATAAAGCTCACAGATATTCACATATGGTTTATAGAAGTTAATAGATTTAGTAGAATTCAATTTCAATTTAATAGAAGTAAAATCTTATAAAAAGGCACACTCACAGATTGTCTGGAATCTTGCAGACAATTGCTGAGCTTGCCTTACTGGAGGATTCAACAAATGGAGTGCAGTCCTGTGGCATTTTCAGGGACTGTGGGGACCTTCTTCCAGAGAGTGATGAGTGGCTGATCGGTAGAATTTCAGCAGATTTCATTTGCTGAGAACCGTTTTACTTGATCTGTGACAGCAACTTGCCCCTGTTGTGGAGAGGCCAACAAGGTGCACAGAAGCCATCTGTGTGCACAAACTAGTCTTGTCAGTTCTGGGTTTTCTAGTAACAAGAACATTCCATCAAGAATTTAGAGACAGGTCAGGAATTTCTCAGACGATTATGAGCTGAATGATGCCACATGTTTTGCGGGCATTCATTGCACTTACTAGGAAGTACAATTACTACAAAGACTTTACGAAGACTAACCATTGCATAGTCACTTAACCCTGTGCATCATTGCAGGAGACTGAGGATATGCCGTTAAGCCCTTTGTGAGTGTGATTAATATACAACTGTCACCAGACAGTAAAATAGTTACCAGTTACAGTTCACTGTGACACTCAGTATCACCATCATGGATGATTCCTCTTAGGGATGACTCACCAATTATTGAAGCAATTTAATCATCTGTAGCTCATCACTTATTTCTTTCTTTTTTTTAATTTTTTTTTTACTTGTGACAATGCTCTTGTTTCAGGCAACACAGCATTGACTTCTCTTGTTATATGTGCCCAAGCAATGTCATCTAGTGAAAGTGCCAAATCAAACTGCTTTGTTCTGTGCCACTTCATTAATCAGGACTTTTACCTCATTGTCAGTTATTTTTTTCATACATCATTCTGCACAGTGAAGTTCAAACATCTAACTGAAGAAACAAGAAGAAAAACACATTTTTGTCTGGAGTGGAACTTCAACCTTTTTTCCTTTTTCCATGTTGGTTCCATGTTTTTCCAAGTGTGTCAACACAACCTTTTAAAGGGAAGTTGTTAAGCATATATAGTTGATTTGGGGTGTTTCTTTATGGCAGCGCTCACTATAAATATATATTTTTAATTGCCTTTTATAAGAAATGTGTATTTATTGGGAGCAGTGCATTCCATAATTATGACAATTATACTGTCTAACTGATAAAAGCAGCATCTGCTAAAAGAAGTCTATAGCCTTTTTGTCTGTATGGAATTTGCCTGATGAGGATGTGAGGACAGTGTGCGAGATTCAAGTCAAGAGTTTTGGATCCTACACATCTGTCGCTAAGACCTTGTGGCATGCTAGAACTTTTTTTTAAAGGACAACATTGGGTATGTCTTTATGTAAATGAGTCTGGTCGTGCAGGAGCACTGTCATACAGAGTGTGTGGGATTTATCACGGCTGATGACAGCTGTGTGTATGCTAAGCACATGTGATAAACACCCATTTTCTTGTGTGTACTGGCTTTGGTTGTTACGCACAGATGTAGAACTCTCTCTACACATGGTTTGATAATTAAAGCCCGTGGTCTAGAGAGCTTGAACTGCACCTTCAGTGTGTTGAACTTCACCTCTCTGCTGCTCTGTTACACAAGGCCAAGTAGGTTGTTTTCATGGTTACATTCTGCTGGATGTCATATGAACCTCAGAGTCTCACTGCCTTTGAGGTCTTAAACAGAGGCTGGTGTTGGGTCAGTGCTCCTATTAGATACTAATCAACTTTAAAGTTCTTCCACAATGTGCACACCCTCCTGACAATGCAGTGTGTTTCTGATTTTTACAAGGACTGTTTTCACTGCAGACATTTGACTAGTCTGTCACAGGTGTAACTAATGAATGATTAATGGCTGCACTTATAGTTTCCAGGCCCTGGTATTGTGGAAGCGGGCTAACTGGCTCACATTTTAACCAGAACTAAGCCATCATTAATGTTATTAGTTACTTGTACTTTATCTGCTACGCCCTGCCATGTGTTAAGTCTACATCTTTGTAACATCTCTATCTCTGTTAGTCTCTACTTGAATCTTGAAAATTGGTAGCTCATTTGCTGCTAATTTAGCAAAGATACAGATGATAATTTTACATGTTACAGTAAGCTAGCTAGGCAGCTAAAACTCCTGTTTTTGCTGATCTCAAGTGGCTGAAGTTTTCACCTGTTGCAGTGATGTGGAAGTGTCAGATCAGTTGATCAATGCTTTTCCTATCAACTTGTTTTGAAACTCAACCCCCATTCACAAAGTGTGTATGCGAGTTAGCAACGCTGACTTTTGCAATCTGTGTTGACAACATGAACATGTTCTCTGTATGAGGATAACTGAATTAACTTGATTTCATTATTGATGATTTGGTACAAGCCTATAATTTCTCGGTTGTCTGAAGTTTTCCTAAAATGTAGTGAGTGGAGTTGTTAGAGTAACACGTCTTTAAAGCCCCAAACTGCAGCTTATTCACAGTTAGCCTACTTTTCATGGTGAGCCCCAGATATGAACTCATTTCCAGATATTATTTTCACTACCAATAGAAAAATGTTAATATGATTTTAATTTTAGATGAAATCATGGGTTGGTGTCAATATTACCAACACATGACAGTAACATGACATGTCAGTATCAATTTAAAAAGTTGAAAATCTACACATGATAAAACTAAATGAATAAAAAGATCAAATAAAATATGTGCACTTAAAATGGTCTTATTGAAGTTTAGCTGACGTAACTATGAGCAAATCACATTCAGCTACAAGTGGAACTAAAGACAACTGGTCATTTGACTATGACATTTGGATGGAAATGTATGTTGGAAATGTATAAAATAAATACATTTTAGATCATTTTTTTAGTTAAAGGGGCTTTGTGGAGTTATCCTGTAAACAAGCAAAAGTTATGTTCACATTCAGTGTTACATTACACTCATTAAAATGCATTGTGTGTATCTTGGTTGAACAAATGTGCTGA
Source organism: Thunnus maccoyii (assembly GCF_910596095.1). NCBI lineage: Eukaryota > Metazoa > Chordata > Actinopteri > Scombriformes > Scombridae > Thunnus > Thunnus maccoyii. Next base: position 29,587,544 of record NC_056546.1, read on the forward strand.
ATGTTTTTTCACATTTGCAAAGCTGCTTTTTAAAAATATTTTAGACCCTTTTGTTTATATCCATGTTTGCTAGCTAGCAGGCAATGGCAGAATGAGAATTACGGCCTGTGTATGTGTATATGCATTTTCCTGCCCATGCATGATACAAACAAAGCGGGGACCCACTTGCAAAAACATTGCTCATTAGTGCTAGTATTGGTCAAAATCTCCATAGTGTTCTTTTAAACCATGTTTAAATAAGAGGACCCTGGTGATAACCTGATTTATTTAACTACATTTACACAGCTAGCTGCAATTATCTAAACACCAATCAGATGTGTAATTGTTGTAAAAGTTATCAGTTCCTTGTCATAACCTACACAAAACTAGCTCTGTGTCATAGATCACCTGAAGTAGTTGTAGAAATGTTGCTGTGACCCTGTATAACACCATTTCTTTTCATATTCCACGCTCATGTCATTGTTCCTGTTGACCTTGTCTTACTCATCATGGTCAGACAGCTATAGAGTAACTATTTTTTCTATGATGTTTATGGCAAACTAACACTCGTAATCCTTGTCAGTCACATGAGTCCATCTCACAGGATGATGCCGTGGAGTTTCCACCCCCAATCCCTCAACAACTCTGAGCTCCATGTGAGCTGAGAGTCCCATGTGGGAGCAGGAGGATTGTTGTGTTTCCATTCCACAGATCCCCAAACAACGGATATGCTCTGTTCACACCAACAACTTCCTGAAAGTGCTAATTCAGTACTGGAGCAGACTCCTGAGCTGCTTGGAAAGGCAAACTGCCCATCTGACACGTAAAATGAATTAATGATGAGTGCTTCCCGCCTGTGAACAGCACTCTTTGAGTGTCACAGATTTTTGAATAAGTGCCTGATTTTCTGGCTGTCAGGCAGCACCTGCGGTGTCGACAGCATGTTTCCTAAAGACTGTGTTTTCCATGACACTGGGTAATTAGTGATGATAGGCTCAAAATGCTCTGGCATGGCCTGAATTGATTTTATGAGCTGAGCCTCTTTCCTGCCAGTGCTCTGCTTTTCCCTCCATAAAACATAGTGTTACATTCATTGTTAACTAAAAGCAAGACATAAAAATAAGTGGCACATTTCCACAGCACTGTACAAGTGGACTTACAAATGTGGACTTTAATATAAAGCAAAATCCACATAAAGCACATTTTTTACTTCATTTAAATGCCTCAGAAAGGTGTATTCAAGCTGTGCCTGCATTTGCAATTCGTTAAATTTACTACCGCAGCTGATTAAAAAGGGAAAGTGACTCATGTGAGTTACAATATAAAGCTGCTGTGATATTTCAAAACAGAATACTGTTACAATTTGCAGCCTACTATGATTTACCTGCCTTTAATCCACAAGTATTGAAATATGTCTGCTCTCTGAAACATCTGCTTCTCATGAAAAGCCCGAACATCAAACATCTCCCACCATCCACACGATAGAAGCTCACAAGGAGGCAGTGCTGTAAGTTATCTGCCAACCTGCTGCTCCTTGATACGTGAGGGCAAAACACACATGCAGACACACTCAAACACAGTGAAGAAGTGGTTTTGCACCCGTTCCAGCAGACTGAGTTGTGGCCAGAGCTGCAGCAGGTAAGATCCTGCAGCAGTCAAGCATCCATCTGGAAAAGAAGTCACACTCGTAAATCATAACGTGCAGCACGGTGGGTTGGCAAAGCACTCTGAACACAGTGAGTTTGTTGAAAAAAAAGAGAGAGAGAATTTACTGCTGGGACATACAGAATTGCCCTTATACAAATACAGATGTTTGAGGATCCAGAGCTCCATGTTCCCAGCAGCAGTGAACAGAGAGACAGCCTGTGAAAGCACTTATCCTGCTTTACCTAATTAAGCTACTGCTGTGTATGGCATTGACCTGTGTACTGGAGAGCATTCAAATGAAAATAGAATTAAAGGACTATTGACATGTTCTTCTTTTCGTGTCCAGTTTTCTTTATTATATCTTTACTATATTACAGTTTAGGGCAGTGATGTATGTATAATGATGATTTATATGTGTGTATATAGATAACTGATATCTATAGTGTTATAGATTTAGGGTGTCAAGAATTATTTTGGATTTTTGACAGATTTAAGCATTTAAAAGGAGCTTACAGCTGACATTACTTTTTCTCATTGTTAACAAATTCCATGAAAGGGACATTACTGACAGTGTTGTAGTCTTCTGTCCTCTCTAGCATGTCTGCACACCTTTACAGGTGCTGGTAGGCAGATTTTTGAAATTCAGAGAGAGCCAGGCTAGCTGTTTCCCCCTGGTTCCAGTTTTAGGCTAAGCCAATTCAATCATTTCCCAGGTCAGACTCCATACTTTATGCACAGAGATGGATGGATCTTAAAACGAATAAGTGGATTCCCAAATATGTTGCACTATTCCTTTTCCTTTTAAAATGTCTAACAAATATAGTTTCATGTTTTAAAAAAAGGCTTTACGATTTCCTAAAACAGCTGGTCACTGTTGTTTTTAGCAAATGTTAATCAAACAGGAGGAGGTATTTCTGGCAGCAGGACGGTGTGTGTGGGATTGATGACACCCAGTCCAACAGTGTGACTCATTGATGTGTTTTAATAGTTTTTGGAAAACAATGGAGCTCTATGACACAGAGGAATAAGATACAGTATATCAGGCTGCAATACACACACAATGCTTGTTAGTAGATCAATTCATTGTTGGTTTTGGGATTTGTTGACAGTAAGAAAAACACAGAATATCACCAATCTTATTCCTCTTATAAGTATTGAAGTAGGTTATTTCAAAGCAGTGTTTTTTGTTGCTGAATTAAGAAAACAACAGCAGGTTCAGAAAGAAGGAAAGAGAATGAAGGAAAAAGAAACAGATGAACTGCTCAGGAGACTGCTAAACTGGGATGTGACTGTCTCTGAGCCAAAAACTAGGGTGAGCCCCAGAGTTTCCTTTCAAAGATGAAAAGACCTACAAGATGAGAGGGAAGATGAGAAGTGACGCAGATGTGGCTGTTTTTCTCTCTAGCATCTGCTGTCAGTGTGAGCAGTCAGGATTGAGTGTCACTGACTGTCAGGCCATCGTGGAAGAACTACTAGTGCAGAATCTACTGTGGACTCCTGAAACGTTTGGTACATTTGAATGAAACTTTCTCAAAAAGTTACATCATACCTCGACAAGTCAAAAGCAGCCATGAGAACCATGTGGAGGCAGACACACTTATAGTTATACTAAGTTATTTTACAACCTGGGTCTTACTTTCATAATTTTGACCGTCACTTCTTATTGATTATTGATTAGTATATTACTGTACTCACAAGGTTCATTATGCAGATCTGGGTGTGTGGTGATTCGTGTTTAAATTACGTGTAATAAGGTTATGTTTCAAACAAAACCAGTTTAACCTAATTATTCTGATCATATACTTGTAAGAAAAAAAGATGATCTCATTGTTGTTTTTTTTGCCACATAGAGGCAGCAGAACAAGCTGTAAACACAACAATGACATATTATCATCTTACAATCAAAACAATGAGCTAAAATAGGCAAAAACTATGATAATTTTCTGTAGATTTGTTACAATGAGCAACACCTTTCACATTACACGCAGTCATTTGATTCACTGGTTAATTTCAAAATACTGATTGGTAAGGTAGAGTATAATGCAAACCACTGTATATTGTAAATATACAGTGGTTTATTTTGCAATATAATATCATGAGCATTTTACTTTAACTTTGACTTACTGTACTTCCTGTATGCTCGCAGGCTAACAATGCAAAGGATGGTAGCAAGAGAAATTTAGGGTGCATTTTCCTTCAAAAATCCTCAAAATAAAATTCATTTTTTCACACAAAAATTGGGTCTTTATCTCAGCAATGATTTTTGTGAGTAAAATGTTGTAATTGGTGGGAATGATCGCCAAAATTCCAAAAATGATACTATTCATTTACATATAAACAAATGCCTGGTGAAGCAAATTTGCGGAACTGCAAAGATTAGTTGGTTTTGGGTTGCCAACAGTTAAATTAATGAAAAGTTAACTATTTTAATAATCAATTAATCATTTTGAATCATTTTTTAAAAAGAAAAAGTCCAAATTCTCTCATTCCACCTTCTTAAATGTGAATATTTTCTGGTTTACTTTAGTCCTCTATGACAGTGAACTGAATATCTTTGAGTTGTGGACTGTTGGTCAGGACAAAACATTTGAGGATGTCACCTTGGGCTTTAGGAAACACTGATCAACATGTTTCACCATTTTCTGACATTTTATGGACCAAACAAATTTATAATCGAGAAAATAATTGACAGATTAAATGATAATGAAAAGAATTGTTAGTTGCAGCCCTAATTTGCAGCAGACCTGTCTAGTATGTATACCAGGCTTCAAGAGTCTTACATTTATGCTTCCTTTGCTCATACCATTGAGTCTTTAAGTCTTTTTTTTTTCAATGTACAGCAAACACTGAATATCACCTATCAAAATTTACATTTGGCAAAGAAAGCAAATAAATATTTTTTTTCACTGTGCTTTTTGACAGTGCTGAGAAAACCGTCAATGTTCTGTAAACTGTTTCTACACACAAAGAGAATGTACAGCTTTTGAAATGCTATAGTATCCCAGAAAAAAGGGGATTGATTTCAATGCTACAACAAAGATAGGATGATTAGACATGACACCTGGCAGAGAACTAAATATAAGACCACTCTGAGATCAGCTTTCATCATAAAGCAGCAAAACAATAGTGCAATGACTATATGTCATAAAATGTGTTGCCCAAAGCTCAAAACAAGTCTGTACATGTGGTTTAAATAATGACTGGACTGTAGTATGATTGCACTAGTTAATAGAGTGCACATGAACATATCCACATGCAGTATACACATGCACTGAAATGATTATTGAAGTAGGCTGAACATTTGTAATCCAAGTTAATATAAATTGAACTCAACACACTTAATATCCTAATTTACTGTGATATTAGTTAGTAGTTGACTCTATTATTAGTTCTATTGAATCAGCTGAGGGATTCTTTACAAAAAAAGAGTCAGCTGGGACTGTGAGAAGGAAGAAAAAAACAACTACTCATTAGTTGTGGATGAAGACACGTGTCTTTACATGAGCAGCAAACACACACTCATGCTTGCTCTCTCATTGCCTCTAGTGGAAATTTACAGGGATTAAAACCAGATGCAGTATTTATCCAACAGCAGGTGGCTGCAAAGTTAGTACACATCTGACACATTAATCACACACTCTGCAAACTTCTCTGATTTTACACATTTTGTTAATACACTCTTGTGTACAGTGGCTGAGTTTCTCCTCTTCACATGCGTTCCTCTATTTCGGGGTGCATGTTTATGAGTGTGTCAGGATGATGGACAGTCGCCCCAACGACATCACGTAACAGTGTTTGGTTTCAAAGGCTCTGTCGGCATGCCAGCCTCTTATGTGGGCATCCCTTTGAAGCCCATATCTGGTGTACTGGATATCAAAACAATACCAGGTAAATATAGAGGCTGTGCAGCAGGTATTAGGAACCTCATCCTGAGTCAGGGCTTTTTCACAGGTAAGCTGAGCAACATCTCGAATATCTCTATAAAGCTGTCAAAAAGTCCATTTAATGATGTTGCAGAATCATAGACTGTAAAAAAACATGGATGTAGTCACTGTGACATCACCCATTGGTTTGTGGACTGCTGTTTTGAGTTAAGCAATTTGACCATCGCCATCTTGGATTTGACCGTCGTCATCTTTTATTTTTGGAGCCAAAAGTGACCATATTTGGACAAGAGGGTGGAGCTGCTAGCTGCTAGTTTGGTTAGCACGATGCATTTACCGTCTATGGTTAACTGTGATAATGCTAATGTTAATGCTATTTTCCGCTAGCGAAAAACAGGCCTAAAACCATTTAAACAAAATGTACTTACCGGAAAAACTGCACATCCAACTCCTTAGAGGGTCTTTTAGTACAACCAAACATTGAACAAGACTTTTTTAGGCGACCAAAACGTTACAGTTAACTTTCATGAACTGAAAACACACTGTGAAATAGTGACAATTACGCCTATGAATCTGTGAAACTGAGGTTATGCCATGGTCATGTTATGTAATCAGCGTTGTCACCGTGGTAGCAACTTGTCAATCACAAGGTGCTTTATTGTCTATTTTATTCTACATGGGACCATAATTTACAAAATGAACATCATGCTATATATTGAAGAAGAAGAAATTAGCAATTAGCAATTGAGACCATAAACTCATTAGGAAAGTGTTTACTGAGGTAATAAATCAAGTGAGAAGTTGGGTCAATCAGACATCTTTTTGCAACCAGTGTAACCCCCTGCTGGCCATTAGAGAGAATACAGGTTTAAAGCACTTCTGCATTGGCTTCACTTTTCAGACTGGGAGATACCTGCTTGTGCAGAATACACATTTTGTGTTGAATTTGAATTCATTCATCTTCTCTGTGAATCAAGACATAAGAGGTGACAGAGGGACCTGTGATTACAGGATATCCTTACACTCTTCAATTTGGATAATTTCTTGGTGAATTCAATTATACAGAGAATAACTGTAGTTAAAAAAGGATGCACTCAAGAAACAAACACTGGTGTTCTTGATGCAAAAGCCTCAAAAATGTTCGAACATATATTCCACACACACATGCCTATATGAGCAGGAGCAATGTGGATGTTATGATTAAAAGTCTTTATTAGTTATGAGGCTTGTTCATGACAATGAACTTGATGAATTGGATAACTGGGACAACTGGAGGGTGATGAGTACTTACTACCCCTGATTTCTGACCTAGAGATTGATAGAAAACCAGAGTGAACAAAACCATCATCAGGAACAGGTAGAGATGCTTAGGAAACAACAGCTAATAAACAGCAGGTGTGTCAGCTGAATGTATTTGGCATTCAGCATTTGGCGTTAGTAAATGTAGAAACTTTAGAGCCAGTTTATCACTAGCTGATTTGTCTGGTAGCTCTTCCTTTTGGAGTACAGGATATATTTCATATATTATTCAGTGATATTACATTTACAGTTTGTTGTGAATGAACAGGAGAAGATAGAGGACAGAAATAGACATAAAGAAACATCTTCATTCAAAGTACTCTCAGTTTTTGCTGTCCAATATCAACATTCTTTTCTAGAGTGTGTGGTGGAAAGTAAGTACATTTACTGAAGTACTGTACTTAAAGAGGACCTATTATGCTCATTTCAGCTGTCATTTTTTATTTTTGGACTCCACTAGAGTAGCTTGGGATGATTCACAGTTAAAAAAAACTCCTTCTTTTTCTCATACTGGCCCTTTATGCAGCCCCTCAATATACACAGTTTCTCTTACACTTTGTTTTAGCTCCTGTCTCTTTAAGGCCCCCCTCCCGATGAGCTCACTCTGTTCTAATTGGTCAGCTTTACCTATCAGAGTTGTGTAACTTAACCATCAATGCAAACCAAACATTTCCTGCTTTTTATATAAACTGCTTTTCCACCATAGTAGCAGTTTTGACTCTTTTATATGCAAAGTTTAGTTTATTAGGGAACAAATCACTATAATGTGTTTACACTTCAGTTTGAAGCAGGGGTTATTTGATGGCTCTAAATGGCCTTTTTTTGGAAGACACCTAGACATACCCTTAGGAAAATGTGTGAAATATTCATTTTCTGTGGTATTGCTATTACATTTGAAATTGGACTAGGTAATGTTCCATGCTGTGGTCCCATTGTGTTTTCCAGCTGATAAGTCACAGCTATAGTGCATCTGCAGGCATCTATTTGTGAAAAAATATTCAGGTGGAAATAAAAAAAACCTTATACTTCAGTGTCAAACTTCTTTCAAACTTTGTACAATTATGGTTACCGACTCTCTCTTCACCTCCCTACACTCGATTTTGAGTTTAATTCATTTGCCAGAAAAGAGGCAAAACACACAATAAACAAAGTTAAAGATGATTTGACTGATAGCATTATTTTTTCTCTCCAAATTTTTCTACCGAAATCTTGATAATATCGTTATTGTGAATTATTTTGGCCACGATAATTGTCCAAATATATCACACACACATACACAAACACACACACACACACACACACACACACACACACACACAAACATATATATATATATATATATATATATATATATATATATATATACAGTGCTGCTTGAAAGTTTGTGAACCCTTTAGAATTTGCTCTATTTCTGCATAAATATGACCTAAAACATGATCAGATTTCCATTCAAATCCTAAAACTAGATAAAAAGACGTCAGTTAAACAAATGAGACAAAAACCTTACACTTGTTAATTTATTTATTGAGGAAAATGATCCAATGTTACATATTTGTGCATGGCAAAAGTATGTGAACCCCTAGGATTATCAATTCATTTGAAGGGGAAATTACAGTCAGTTGTTTCAATCAATGGGATGACAATCATGTGTGAGTCTGGGAGGCCCTACCTGATTTAAAGAAGAGAAATCTGAATCTTCACTGTCAAACTCTGAGTTTCACAACACAACAGGTTTGTGGAAGTGTATCATGGCTCAAACAAAGGATATTTCTGAGGATCTTAGAAGAAGAATTGCTGATACTCACCAGGCTGGAAAGGGTTACAAAACCATTTCTAGACATTTCTTACTGGACTCCACCAGTCGACTGTCAGGCAGATTGTGTACAAATGGAGGACATTCAACACCGTTGTTACCCTCCCCAGGAGTGGTCGAACAACAAAGATAATACCAAGAGTAGGCATGCAATAGTCCAGGAGGCCACAATGGACCCCAGGGTAACGTTTAGGAAACTAAAGGTCTCTCTTGCAGTGGCTACAGTTGATGTTAATGAGTCCACCATCAGGGTAACATTGACCATCAATGGTGTGAATGAGTTGCAAGGAGAAAGCCACTACTCTCCAAAAAGAACATTGCTGCTGTCTACTGTTCGCTCAAGACCACATGGATAAGCCAGAAGGTGATTAGAACAATGTTCTTTGAATGGATGAGCCCAAAATTGAACTTTTTGGCTTGAATGAGAAGCGTTATGTTTGGCGATGAGCAAACACTGCATTCCAGCATAAGAACCTTAACCCATCTGTAAAACATGGTGGTGGTAGTATCATGGTTTGGGCAGCTTTGATGCCTCTGAACCAGGACAGCTTGCAATCATTGATGGAGCTATGAGTTCTGAGTCGTACCAGCCAATTCTACAGGAAAATGTCAAGGTATCTGTCTGTGAACTGAAGTTCAACAGAAAATGCGTCATACAATAAAAGAACGACCCTAAACACACAAGTTGTTCTACCAAAGAATGGTTAGAGCAGAGGAAAGAATGGCCGAGTCAAAGTCCTGACCTTAATCCTAAAAAAATGCTGTGGAAGGACCTGAGGCATGTAGTTCATGTTGAGAAGCCCACCAACATCCCTGAGTATAGACTGTTCTGTAAGGAGGATTGGGCTAAAATTCCTCCAAGTCGATGCGCAGAGCTGATAAACAGTTACTGGAAACGTTTGGTTGAAGTTATTGCTGTAAAAGGGGGTCACACCAGTTACTGAAAGCAAGGGTTCACATACTTTTGTCTCCCACAAATATGTAAGATTGGATAATTTTCCTCAATAAATAAATGAAAAAAGTTTAGGACTTGTGTAAATATCTGATCACGTTTTAGGTCATATTTATGCAGAAAATTCTAAAGGGTTCACAAACTTTCAAGTATACACACACACACACACACCTGGTACTTTTAGTATATTTGGATGCTAATATGTACAGTGCCAGTCAAAGTTTGGACACACCTTCCTATTCCCTTGAATGAGAAAGTGTGTCCAAACTTTTGACTGGTACTGTATGTACTTTTACATAAGTCAAATTTTGAATGCAGTGCAATGCCTCATAGTTTTGGACCCAATCTTGAGGAGGGAATCTGTGTCAACATGTAGTTTAATACCTCTAATATTTCAGGTGATATTATGTGTACACAGGTCATAATCAAATTATCATGAGCTAACTTGGTGAGGGAGGTTAAACTGAGCGTAAGACGAGCAGCAGCCTGTTGCAGACACACCGACGCCCCCTCAGCTGAGACTGGACTCCAGTCCTTGACCAGGAGGGAAGGAAGCCCCTCCAGTCAACCAGTCCAGGATTAGCTGTGTCACACGTCTTTTCTCTGGGCTCTGAAGCATGAAGAAAGACTCCCAAGTGCTACAGCAGGTCCAGTTGGATTATTCTGTCTCCAGAAAATAAATGTCTCTGGACAACCTAACATTTCTTCCATAAACACTGACCCTTCCACGTAGCTTGCAGCTGCAGACAGGTTTTAGTGAAGTCAGTGTATTCACAACAGTAATGCTCTGTTAGACAATCTAATAACACACTGCTGTAGCACAACAATAGCTCAACCACAACACAGCACCCGAACAGTCCTGGACATTAACAAAATGCTTGGCGCAAGCACAGATTAAAACACAAAAAGGGCTGCCTTGAAGTGTGTTTCCGCCTGGTTCACTCTAAGCCCCCTGTCCTCAGCCCGATCATGTTCCCCTCTCTCCACGGCTGTGATCAAGTGCCAGTAGGTATTGCGGTTTTGCAGAACGTGGCATGACGCATCATATGCTGCCATCCTTATGCTTACACGCTTTGGTGCTGCTCTAAAAACAGTCTCGCCACCTCACCGAGGTGCTTCTGGTTGCTGGGGGGCCTTAGTAGCTCTTGATTTATGGATACAGCTGTGTGCTGGTGATAAAGACACCTGTCCTGTCCTCCATCAGCACTTCCTTCCCACACTGAGGAGCCCTTGTGCTAACCTGGGCTGGAATGTCACCTTGGCAACCTTGGGGTCAAGAGGGCGCTGTTCTATCGACAGTCCCCTGCAGTCTGCACTCACTTCCTCAGCTCTGTGACAATGTTGACCAGATCACAGTCACAACTTTACTGAGGAGCAGCAACTGACTAGATAAGTTGAAACTTTAATGATTTAGTTCACACTAAAAGTACAGAATGTAAATAGTATATGCTGGTGATTTAAAGGACCATTCCACTACTAAGTAATAAACTTAAAGCTGTGATGATCAATATTGTTCTAAAAACTATGGAACAAATGAATATGATGTATGATGACAAAGTCACTTGTAGTGACAAACCCACAGAGATTTATCACCAACTCTGCAGTTTCCCTTAGCTCTGCAGAGCTTTTTACATAGTTTCAGGTCATTGTTTTGATATTCCAGCATGCAATTTTGCTGTTTTAGTTCAATGTCATAGCTCCTAGCATCATCCCAGTTTGACTATTTTAATCCATTGGATAACAGCCCATACATAATCCATAGATAATATATCAAAGGAAACATGTGTCCTTTTCTTATTTGAGGGGTGGGATATGGAAAACCTGACATTTTCCCATAAACTTTCCATAAACTAAACTGTGTCAGTGTTGATGTTGTATCCCAAAAAGTCTACAACATACATAAATATGGAAAAAAAAGAAAAAATTCTATGTGACTGTGACACAGCAAAAACATACCACACAGAGCTTTACAATCAGTAAATGAACAGTTAGCACACATAAATTAAACTCTCTTACTGAAGACTCATGTCATATGACAGAGGTCAGGTGACTTGTGGAGCTTTGCGGTGGGCCTTTTCTGAGAGAAGAGAATAAGGCAGTAGTCTGGGCAGATGACCTATCTTTTCTGACCTGTGTCCTCATATTATACCACATGACACGGCAGCGTCCTGCAGCTCTTTTACTGCTGGCTGGAGCTTTTGGTGACACTCCAAGTACATTTTTATAAATATATATCACCTTATTTAAAACCCCTTGAAATCTGAAACGTGAACCTGAATATGCTAGTCTAAAAACGAAGTGGCCTCAGTTAATATAGATGAAAGTCAGCATGTACAGCCTTTTTTAAGATGATATATCTGATATACCAAAGAGCTGTATAGTATGTATTTGTAGACTGAATATAACAGTTTTAATTTAAATTAAGGACAGCTTAGCTTAACTCTCTGTGACAGTTCACAATGTTTCCAGTCTGTCTTAAAAAAACAGTCAGGAGCCCAAATGAACATTGAAACATGTTTTTCTTGCTGTAATCATTCCTCCTGTTCATACTGATCATTAGAAGATCCCTTCATGATGCACTTACAATGGAAGTGATGGAGGACAAAATCCACAGTCCTCCTTCTGTGCAAAAATGTATTTAAAAGTTTATCAGAAACTAATATGAAGCTTCAGCGTCCAAATGAATGAATCAAGTAGATATCTTTCAATGTTACAGTCTTTTTAGTTCCTTTTTTTGTTACTATACTTCCACCACAGCTCAACAGGGAAACACAAAGAGGGAATTTGATGCTAAAAGACTGTAAATGTGTCAGATATCCACTTGATATGACTAACTCAGACTGCTGAAGCCTCATTTAAGCTTCACATCAACTTTTAAATAAAAGTGGATGAAGATTTGTCAGAAATTGCCAAACTATGATTTATGAATATGTGAGAAGTTGGAGTTGCTGAAAATTATTATTTTTTGTTTTGTTTTTAATGCAGCTAGGCCAGCAGTTTCCCTCCATCTTAAAGCTCCACGTCCTGGACCTTTTTGTACTTTCCATGCAAATTGTCAACCTGTTCCTCTAATTCTGTGTTATTTCTGGCCTTGCTGTGACCATTGGTGTATTGTTTCCAACTCTGCTTTGTGATGTGTAGGATCAAAGAGCTCTCCATCCCTACACCCCTATTCCATTACCTTCAATAAATCTCAAAACCAAAGAACTGCACAAAACAGACACATTTGCAAAGGAAAAGTGCTGCATACTACAAAACGCTTGAGCCAGGGAATGTTGAGCTCTTTTCCACAATCACATCCTTGTCATTCTCAGTCCTGACAATTGCTGACAAGTCCCCCTGCCACCTGCCCCTCTACCCCAGCAGAGGAGCATCATGAGGAGATAGCCGGTGCCTGCATGGCAGTGCCTCACTAGCATGCATGCAGCCTGGATGGACTCCTCAGTGGTAAAGCTATTGACTTTGGTCAGGTTGTAGATTCAGCCCCTCTCAGCAGGTATCTGGTGTTTGACAGCCACTGGGACCTGAGCCCAACATTATCTAATGGAACAGAACTCATTATAGTGTATCAACAGATCATCAGTCAGGGTGAGGTGAAGTCATCCTGGTTCCCGTCAAGAACATTAATACTGATCTCTAAAGATCAGACGTCCTGGCCTGATATAACAGGTTGTCTTTTAGTTTCGGTCAAATATGCAGTTGGGGAATGGTAAAGTGATCAAATGTCTTTAATGATCTCCTGAAAAGGACAGACCAGTATCTTGAGGAATTAATCTGCAGGGAATGATTTATGTCCAATGCCAATATTCAGTGTCAGTGGAAGAGGTAGCATGCCCTTTACGTAGCGAGGTGGAAAGTAAGGATGTTCATGTTGCTCACTTACCAAGTGTTTAAGTTGCCTCATCTTGACCATTTGTTGACCATAGTGTATTTTTCCCATAACCACAATCTTTCCCTAACCTTAACCATACTGTAATTGCCATGTGTGGCAGATTAGGTTTTTCTACTTTCTTCCGGCCCACTAAATCGTCACCGGGCTGGATTCAATGATTCATCTGTGCCCTGATTACTGGGTGGCGCCGTTCAGCGCTATATCTAGGCAGGTGACCGCTCAACGGATGGACATTTTCTGCCTCTTCCTGGAGCCTGGTTTCCGTGCTGGCTGACGTGTGCACAGTTTGGCGTACTGGCGTGTCTGCCATGTTTCCTCGCGATCTGGTCTCCCAGCAATTGTAAGTGTTAGTCTGCTCATCTTCTGTCGGCAGACCCAGTGTAATATTGCCTCACTTCCAGCCTTTGTGTAACGCAGCATTGTGTCAAGTGATTGAGCTGCGGCTTTGCGGCTCTGCTCCTGCACCTTCGCTCTCTTTGGTATTTTTGAAGGCTGTGCACTACTGCGGGTGGCCCTTTCCAAAATCCCAAACCCCCACTCCTTGAGCAACTGCTGTTCTGTCTTTACATCTCTACACCAGCTGTTTTGTCTCTACGTTTCCACACTTCCACTCTGCGATCATTGTCAGTATATGGACTGGTTTTTACCTGTATTGTCTTTTTGTGTTTTGTTTTTTGCACTGCAACCAGTTCGGCTCCGTGGCTCAGTCTGCACTTAGTTCAGCTGGGAGTGAACGGAAGCTGTCCATTAGGATATTTTTTGTACCTCCTGTGTTTCATTGTTTTGTGTAATTATTATTATTATTATTCAACATTTAGTTTATTGTCATTTTCTTGTGTATTTACATACACAAAAAACGAAATGCTGGTCCTCCCAGCCCACAGCAGTGCAACAACAACAGAAAGGATAAAGCTATACTACATATCTAAAAATTCCCTTTAAAAAAAATGATAAAAACATATAAATCCCAAGAGAAAAAAAACAAAAAAAGGATGAGCAGTTAGCAACACAGTGCATTAAAGTGCATTTAGAGGGAAAAGTATGTCTCAGTTGGATATATCAACGAGTGACCAGCGCTGATGGGGAGTTATATAATCAATTTTACTGTCCAGAGAACATTAGAAAACATGATTTGTTGGAACTGTCGGTTTGTATGGGTTAGCAGTTAGCCTAGCTTGCACTCCTCCGTGCTTGCCCAACTTCCATGTCCTGTCACACTGTGTTCGTTGTTTCCTCTCTGGTGCAGCTTCGGGCAAGGCTGTGGTCTCCTTTGGGTCCACTGGGTATAGCAGACCAAGCGCACTGATTTAACTCCCAGACAGTATTTCTCACAGTAAAAGCCTTTGTTATGAATGTCCAAAAGAAACCATATGACCATAGACGTATTTCTCTTGCACTCCACATGATGACACAGACGAAGACATGGACAAACACACCACATAGTTTGAACTAGGAGAGGCTGCTGCAAACCTTGGTCGTGCCGCCATCATACCAGGTCATGGAGATAGAGAGAGAGAATACTGCCAACAAGGACCCCTTCATTTCTCTTGTCTTCACAAAATAACTAGGGATGCATGATATTATCGGCATGTCATCGGTATCGGCCGATAAAAGCTCTAAAATGAAATATTGGCATCGGCCATTTCTGACGATTATGAGAGGCCGATTTGTTGCCATTTCCTCTGCCACCTGACTGTGCTTCCCTCCAAGGACTGTTTCACCCTGACGGCCCCGGTGCTTCCTTCGCAGGCTCCACTTCACTCAAGCTGCCCATCAGACCAGCTGCTTCTTCCCACTTTAACGTGAATAACAAACCGGGGCTCAGTGCTCTGGTTGGATCCACATGCAGAACCGGGGCTAACGTTGGCTGAGAGGCTAGCAGAGGCTAGCTGGCTGTGCTTCCCTCTGGCCATGCTGCGGCTAACGCTTTTTGGTTTATAACAGCAGCTGGCAACCAGTGTATTAGGTGCATTACCGCCACCTTCTGCTACGGAGTTTGGACTAGAGATTAAATCCTACACATTAATCCTGTCTGTCTAATGAACTGAATGAAAACTCTATTGCTCCATCCAGGTTCATTAAAGTTTTAAGGCTTCCTAAATTCTTCCTTCATATATTGTCTTTCTTGATCATACTTAGTACAATCTATGCTTGCATGCATAATACTCTCCTCGGCTATCTGGAAAAAAATATGTGCATATATCGGTATCGGTGCATATATCAGTATCGACATTGGCAATCGGCGACAGTGAGTTGGAAATATCGGCATATCGGATATCGGCAAAAAATCCAATATTGTACATCCCTAAAAATAACTCTTCTGTTAGCTTCCTCAGTGCAGTTTCTCCTTTGGAAGGTTGGTAACAGTGGCAGGTAGCAGTTAGCAGCTGACAGCTAGCTAGTTGTTTTGATTTAAAAAATATATCCAAAGATGATGTTTCTTCCTCTGTTCTTGATGATTAATGCTGTTACCTCTTCTTTAAAGTCTTTTCTGAAGATTATTTGAAGGTTATTATGCAAATGTCCCACTTTTTAGGTCCAAGTTTGAGATGTATTCAGGAGCCCATCTCTGGTTCATTATTATTGATGTTGTTTTTTTCCTTTCTTTTTCTTTTTTGTGTTTGTAGGTATAACGTGTTTATAGGTATAACGTGAGTGTTTGTTGTGTTTTAGTTCCAGTTGAACACTGGGGGGCATTTGTACATAGTTTGGTATTAAGCAGTTGCAGTGCTATTTTACATTTTAAAGTGTGTTTATGCTGACTGTCATTTTAAAAATATATATTGTTAAAAAAAATTGTGATTTATTGTTGAAATCATGTCTCGGTCAGGTGTTTTTCGAGCTAGTGTGACTTCTCTTTTTCTGGGTCCCAAAGTGGTTAGACTCAAGAATTTCCTTGGGGTGAAATTCCCTGAGGTGGCATAGTTGACACTGTTAAAACCCCCCCGCGCTCTTGCCACACATGCACAGGTATAGAAAAGCAGGTACAGAGAGCAAGAATTTTTTGGGTGTAAAGAAAACATTATTGATAGTAATCCTGAGTTTTCAGCATTCTTGTCTGGCAAAGCTCTTTTAAAATCTTATGAAATATGGAGACAGTCCACCCAGGAAAAACAACGTCACATTCAAGTGACAGAAGCCCTCTAGTGGCCACTGTAATTATGATGGGAGCAAAGGAGGAAATCAAGTGACGCTATCACAGAGTGATAAAGACAAAACATCAGACATGGGAGATCACCGTTCACTTCCTGTTTCCAACTGCGTGTCAACCTTATTTTTCAACAGTGGTGTGAAATGGTTTTGGAAGGCACAGACAAATGATGTCATCCTTCTGATAGGGACGTCAGATCATTTGGAGGACTTGTTGGAAACATATGACTCGTTTCTCTCATATCATTTGGAGACTGAGCATCCCTGAACAACAGTTCTAATAAATCTTGTGCTTTGAGTTGTTAACTTAACTATTTGAAAGAAAGACTTGTCTGCATTCCTAATGCTTCCTAATGGGTTTAACTGTATTCCTGTAATTGCCACTTTGACCTGTCAATCTGGATCTTATTTAACTTTATTTGCCTCAATTTGTGTGTTCCTCCTCACTCTGAAATGACTCCACCAGACACATGGGCTTTGGAAATCCTGTGTGCAACTAAGAAAACAGCTCAGTGGTCACAGATGTTAAAGGGGTTGTGGATGAATGCTTGCAGATGACTAATTTGAGCCACTGTTTTAAAGAGAGCTATAGAAAAGAATTGAGTTTTTTTGCAGACTCACCTCAGCTTCCGCCGTCAGCATCCGATACCCTAATCAACCTTTGCAATAAACCATATCATGTCACTCAGGGGGAGTGAGGCAGGCATGAAATGTAAGACTGAAAAAAACAAGCTGACAGTTGACCTGAAAAAGAGAAAACACCTTGTTATATCCTCATTTGCTCTCTTTCCTGTTGGCTTTCTCTTTTTTTCTGTTGCTGTCCTTGCCTCCCAAGAGCCCAAAACATCTCAACCACAAAAGTGACCCACTGCAGATCTCCAACCCGCCCGCCATCCCCCAACACTGTAATTATGTCTTGCTAACGTTTCAAGGGATGTGCACCCTTGAAAGCCTCTCTTTTTTTTTTAAAAAATGAAATGTGATCTGTGTTGTGGCACTCCTCACTAAGAGCCAGATGAAAGTCAGAAGCCAAGAAAGGGCTTCTTGTCAGTTGAGATGCCGAGCCAGGGTTAGGCTCAGAGGCAAGCTATCTGGACTATTATGGCCTGAGCCATGGTGGGCTCCAGTCTCCATGATTTTGCTGATTTAAACAGAGTTGGGCATCTCACTATATATTTACATTTTAACATATTAACATATTTCTTGGAAAAACTTTTGACAGCAATGACAGATTAAAACAGGGGCTGAGAGTAAAAAGCTAAAGTATTTATTGCCACAGTCCAAAATGTTGTCATTTCAGATTTACTTTTTATGAATTGGCAAGAATGAATAATCCATATTCATGTATGTGTGCTCCTTCTCCTTGTGTTCAATTATGATGTGAAATCCAGTGGAAGACTATAGTATCTACTAGACACTAGGCGTAGGCCTTAAAATACTGACAAAGCTTTTTAAAATATTGAAACACTGAAACAGAATTTTTGAAAATTTGACACATTGAAAAGATATATATATATATATATATATATATATATATATATATTATATCGCATAGCTTATTGCAAGAGCTTTTTAAAACATTTGAAAGTTTTTTTAAACACTGAAGCACTGAAATACCTTTCTGAAACATTGAAACAGTTTTTTAAAATATTGACACTGCATTCAACAGGTTTTTTTCCCCACTGTGTGTGTGTGTTTGTGTGTGTGTGTGTGTGTGTGTGTGTGTGTGTGCATGTGTGTACACACATCTGCTCAATAGCACATACCACCAAAATCACACATTGGCCCATGGCTACTAGATGCAAAGGATATCGGTTGTCCAGCTGCTTTTGTATGTTGGCCGTCCGGCATGCTTAGAGGTCAGCCAGCGGTCCAGTGCAGGACTGCAATCGAACTCGACAGAAGGCCCCTCCAGGCTGATCCTCATCAGGTCTTCGGTGGTGGACACCCCAAGGCAGCTTTTTGTCGAATTTTTAATGCAGTTCAGCACAGAGAAGCCTTGCTCACACTGGGATGGCTGAAATGGGCAGTACCAGCATAAGCTGCACCAACTCCAGTATGTTCTAGGAAAAGATGATATCTTTCAATTTAATTTAAACTCTTACCATTAAACCTGCAGTGCGTAACTTTTATATAAATGAACATTCATTACATTCAAGCCCTTGCCAAACAAGTACACACAATGCTCATTAAGCCTCAAATCTGGTCTGGTGTTTGACATTCCCGCACTGGCAAGATGAATGCATACTGCAGATGCTCTACGGGCAGGGCATGTGCACTAGAGACTTCCACCGGCCAAGCTGGCTAACTTCCAGTTAGCTCTCTGCTAACTTGAATGTAGATAAAATAATTTAATTGTGCGGCTCTTCTAGACTTTCCAAATGGTATTGGATTGAATGGATCAAATTCTGATGGTGAAATGAGTAATTTCTCGGGGGTTTACTTATCCACTGTTTTACAGCAGTAACAGTAGCAATGGAGAAGGCTACAGCGGAGCCTATGACGCAAGCACGTGTCAGTGGTGTTTTTGTAATTACTCTCACTGCCAAATTGGGGAGACAAAAGTCCCACACTCCAGCTTTAAGCAAAATCCTTGATCAATTAATTGTATACTAATTGCTTTCATACAGAAATAATAATAATAATAATACTAGTCAATTAAAATAACAACAACAATAATGTTTAGTATGCAATATGCACACAACAACCAAGCCTTTTCTAGTTACGTCAGGATACTGCATGCTTGGAAGCCATTTTGACCTTCTGGCTCTGGCAACCTCACAGAGCACACAGGCTATAAACAACAAATTACAAACAACTTAACTGGCTGCCATCACTTTACTGAGGACCTTCAGTTGTGGGGTTACACTTTTATATGCATCTGGAACACAATATGTGAAATTAGGACACAAATGTACTTACATCTTGTTTCATAAGAAACATACTACATTTATCTGTAATCCTGCGACACATGAGAATCCACAGGCATTATATTTATATATGATTTGTCTCTTTGTGTAACTGATAATTGTGTGCAAATAAACAAAAGAAAGGAGTATGACTGAATGATTTGCGCATGAACTTTACTTTTATTATTTATAATTATGACCTTTATTATCCCACTTTGCCTATACCATGGCCACTTGTAAACGAAATGCCACAGGCTATGTTATCATAGAAACATCAGTGTCAGTGTATAAGGCGTTATGTTCACTTTACAGTAATTATTATTGACGGAAGAAACCAGGCTGCAAAGATGCCTAGACATGTGAGCATATCCACTAGGCTTCTGACAGGAATACATAGGCTACTATTTACACAACCCTGGAGATTTTTTGCATCTTTATGATTCTTGGTTTTGGGTTTATATATCAGCACGCCATAGCCCATTCAATCACAATCAGAATCAGTCTTATTAGCCAATGCAACCATACAAAGAATGAATAATAATGAAATAAAGCAAAATTAAAATTAAATTTAACATTTAAAATCTATTTACAGAATAATAGTTTTGATTATGGGATATAAAACTTGAAATGAAATATTGACTGTACAAAGGAAATATGGACTGTGCTATGGACAAAGAAATTAAGTGTATGAAATATATGAAGGTGACGAGAGCAAAGATTAAATGTGACATGTGCATAAATAATCAAATTATGTAACAGTGGAGGTTGAAGCAATGCACAAAGTCAGTTGATGAAATATATGAAAGATGAAATATATGAAAGTGACAAGTGCAGAGATTAAATGAGGGATGTGAAATGTGAAGTCCAGTTTGATAACCCCGTCTTCATCCTGTTTATATGGCCATGGTACAAAATTTGATGCAATTATTGCAAAGGCAGGTTAGGGTTAGGGTTAAGGAACAGCATTGTGTTGTGGATGGATGTGGTGTGTTTATAATTTAATACAATAAAACAAATGAATATGGCAGGGCAAAAAGGATTGGTACCCTTAACTTAATATTTTGTAGCACAGCCTTCGGAGGCAATAACTGCAGTCAAGCGCTTTCTGTATAATGTTTCTACACTTCTCTACTGGTAGTTCAGCCCACTCTCCAGTTCTCTCAGGTTTGATGGGTGTCGTCTCCCAACTGCAAGTTTCAGCTCTTTCCACAGATTAATGGGGAATTGGGATTCAGATCAGGACTCATGGCAGGCCACTTCAGAACGGTCCAATGTTTTCTTCTCATCCACTCTTTGGTGCTTTTTGATGTATTATAATGCTGGTACACCCATGACCTGCAACTAAGACACAGCTTTCTGACACTGGGCTGTATGTTTCACTCCAAAATGCCTTGATTGTCTTCTGATTTCAATGTGCTGCACAGATTCACAGCACTCAGTGCCTGAAGCAGCAAAGCAACCCCAAACCATCACTGAGCCTCTTCCACGTTTCATGGTAGGTATAATGGTCTTTTCTTTGAAGGCTTCATTTTTTCTGATGTAAACATAGGGTTGGTGTGATTTACCAAAAAGCTCTAATTTTGTTTCATCTGTCCAAAGCACATTCTCCCAGAAGGACTGTGGCTTGTCAACATGCATTTTGGCAAAGTCCAGTCTGGCTTTTTTGTGTCTCCCTCTTAGAAGTGGGGTCTTCCTGGGTCTTCTACCATGGAGCCCATTTTCATTCAGACAGCAATGGATGGTGCGACTTGAAACTATTGTACCTTGAACTTGAAGATCAGCTTGGATCTGTATTTTCCTTGGTTCTTTCTCGATCATTCGAGGAATCCTTCTGTTCAATCTCGAGCCAATTTTCCTCTTGCAACCACATCCAGAGATGTTGGTTACAGTTCTATGGGCCTTAAACTTCTTAATAATATTGGCAACAGTGTTCACAGGAACATCAAGCTCTTTGGAGATGGTCTTGTAACCTTTACATTGACCATGCTTAACTATTACCTTTTTTCTAATGTCATCAGACATTGGCAGTGGCACAAAACAGCAGAGTGAGTAATTTTCTCCTTTTAAACTGGCTGCATGTGTGATTATAAGATTGAAAACAACTGTGATACTAATTAAACACAATAGTCTGCTTAAAGTATCACTACAAATCAGTTATTTCTTACAACTTCTAAAGGGTACCAATAATTTTGTCCAGGTTATTTTAGAATGTCTTTGTAGAATAAGCCTGAATTCAGTTATTTTCACAACTTTTTTGTTTTGTTCCACTGCAAACCAAACATAGACATACACTGATAATAAAATATCTTTTAATTTCAACACTGCTCAGGGTGAGTGGTGCATTATTTTAATAAAATGCAAAGGTACCAATAATTTTGGCCACGTCTGTATTTAATATGAAATCATCTTTCTTAACATAGAGTCTTTCTCAATTAATATTGAGGCATCCAATAAAATGTGTGTGTGTGTGTCTGAGTATGTGTGTGTGTATGTGTGCATGTGTGTGAAGGGGGCGACTCCGTGAACACACACAAAAATCTTAATCAGTTTAGAATAATTTCTGTAATTACAGTTTTGTAATGGGTAACACAAAGTGGACTTTCTTCATCTCCATAGCAACGGTGGCTGAGGATCATGGGTAATGTTGTGTGGCAAGAGCAAGGAAAGTTTTTAATAGTTTCAACTATGCCAACTCAGGGAATTTCACCTCCTGGAAATTCTTGAGTGTAACCACTTTGGGACCCAAAAAAAAAGAAAGGTCACACAGGCTCGACACCACCAGACTGAGACGTGATTCCAGAAAAATGTAAATAGCAGCTTTAGTAACACTATTGCTCTCTTTAGAATGACAGGCAGGTCAACCCAAATCTTAAGATACAAAGTAGCACCTCAACAAATATTGCACAATTCTTATTGGCCCGTTCCTTTGTTGTAAAAAGATGTTGGAACAAGACTAGCTGAGAGGGGAGGGGGTGGGGGGATGGGGTTCCTAACACCACACACCACACCGTCAGTTTACAACACTATATACTGGGCCACATAAATGCCACCACAATGCTCAACTATAATAAAAAAGAATGTACATTAAAACAAACACGCACCACACGCACACCTAATTGACCAAATGGAGGGCACAACACAATAAACAAATACAAGCAGAAGAAAAAGGAAAAGGAAAAGAAAAAAACTAATATTAATAACAATGATACACAAAACAATGAAACACAGAAGAAAAAGAAATAAACCATATAAATAAATTCAGGGTTCAAATAAACTTAAAAAAAGACAACCCCCCCCCCGAAAAAAACCCAAAACAAAACAACAAAAAACAAAAAACACACACACAGCTTATATTCTTACAGAAAAAAAACAGTAGCAGTCCTAGTGTCTTAATGGACAGCCTCAGCTCTGGTTGCAAAAAACAAAACACAAAAAGACAATACAGGTAAAAACCAGTGCATATACAGACAACGCCTTCAAAGTAGAGGCATAAAGATGTAGAGACAAAACAACCCAAACAGCAGTAAATGCCAACTTGTGTATACATACTGGAGGGTGAGGCCACAGCTTCCAGCAGTTGATCTGCTGTCAATTGACAGCAGATCAGAGACCAAAAAAAAAAGAGTTACATTTATCTGGAGGCCAGATAGAAGCTGCCTAAAGTTAACGAGATAAGACTGAGCCAACCTACCTCGAGCAAGATGAAGCTGTGCTAAGAAGGGCTGGAAGTGAGGCAATATTACTCTGGGTCTGCACCAGGGAGATGGGCAGACCACGCTGCGAAATAAAGGAGCAGAAGCAGGTATAATGCCAGTGGCATTATACCTGAATTATCACCTCTCTGACAATGTCAACAAAAATGGAAAATGTATGAGTGTCATAAAAGTAGAATTTATGGCAGTGCTGTTGTATTGGATTGCATTAGAATACACAGGTGTTCCTAATAAAGTGCTCAGTGAGTGTATATAGCCTTTATTTTATCAGGCAGTGTCAATGAGGTTGAGAACTCTTTTGCAACAGAGACCTGAGTACAGCAGAAACAAACAGCATCCAAAACACATTACAGACATCTTTAAAAATGTCCAAAATTAAAAATTTTAATTCATCCAGCAGGATAAGAGTAATAATAAAACCAATATTTCAATCATGAGAATATGTTAATGTTTAAGATACTGATGTTTAAACTGGACCATCCTGAGTTCTGTATGTCTTATGTCTTTAAGAGTTGTAACAACACTGAAGCACCGTTTTAAGATGTTGGTGGGATGCTGTTGCTTATTTTTTTCTAAATCAAGGGAATGTGGGGAGGGCCTTGCTTTTTTTGTTGTTGTTGTTTTTAAAGTGAAACATAAGATTCCGCCCCCTCATCACCCTAATAATTTTCATACACTCCCTAAGGACCATGATGTAACACAAATATGTAAGTTCTCACAGTAGTTTTTTCTGCTAAAAATGAATCTGCTCACATATTTAGACTGGTCATTACCTTTATATACTACACTCACTGGGAGACTGTAAGACTGTAATATACCTGTAACTGTAAAATGTGTAGGTGAGGACAAATCTGGAAATGTTTGCAGCAGTTTTTCAACAGTTACATACCACAAGCAAGTCCAACCCTATCAGTATCAAAGTAATATGGAATGGTTTAGTGTTGCATTTAGTGTTAAAGACACTGCTGTGAGGTCAGTAAGGGAAGCACAGAAGGACAAACCAGGCCTGGGTTTCAAATGAAGAAGCAGCAGGGACATTTCGCTGCAGTAGTGTAAGATAAGGCCAGAGGAGCAGGGACACTAACCCGCACCCTCCTGCAAGATATGGGCCATGACAGAAGACAGAATGTAGAAGCTTCACCCACAGCACTTTGAAGACTCTACATGTCTGGCATGCCATGCATTGAAGACAAGTCCTTGAAGAGGGTGTGAATAACTGGTCAAATGAAGAGATGAGAAAAGCAGGCCTCAACTGTCCACTTGTCAGTCTTATTCAGTAAAGTGACTGCTGGGTACTCAATCTGCTTTAGTAAAAACTCTTTAGCAAACTCAGGTCTTCTTTTCAGGGGGACATTTTTAGTTGGGGTACATGCTAATCCACTTTTGCATGCCTGTAAGTGATATAGGGAGGCTAGGTGACTCCTTGGCACTGGTGTTAGAAAAATACTGTATAATGTATGAGTGACAAGATACACAGACAGTAAACATATGATCCCTAATGCTCTTGTTGTTATTGTTCCAATTATGAGTCTCAGGATTTGATCAAAGATTCTTCATTTCATTGAGATTCATAGTTTTGATATTTAAGAATACTAAATGCTGAGTGACTGTGGGTAAGAAACATGATTTAAAATAAAAATAACTGACTTTTGGTGATTAAATGTTTAAAGTGGTTTTTGGCATATGACCTTTAGGGTCAGGAATGAAGAGTGTACAGCCATGCTAGCGGCTCTGTGAGGCTGTTCTTAGGCCACCTTCAGACCAAACAGGAACTAACGCCTGGGACACACAGGATGCGTGAGCAGTGCGTGTGTGTCGCGGAACCTCTTGCTTTTCATTTCGGCGCCAATGTTAACACGTTAGAGAAACCACACAGCCCGCGTGAGACACGCGTCTCAAGTGTGGCTGCTGCATCACGTCATCTAGAGATTCGAGGTCTCGCCTATTTTCTCAACGTGACACGTGTGGTTCTCAGCAGAAATAGACAGGGAAAACGATAGAAAGATAGACAGCAGAAGCGCCGCAGCAGACACGCTGCCTGTGTGGACGCTGCAAGTGTGCGAGACGCAGCAGTTCGGTGACGCACACGTACTGCTCAAGCATCCTGTGTGTCCCAGGCGTAACACAGCTTGAGGCTGAAGCCAATATGGAGGTACTTTCAAGTGCAGTGCCACCAATGGCCACTAGGTGCTCCAACTGACCCCATTTCAAAAAGCCTCAGCTTGTTTCTAGAAATACTAAGTCATGATTTTGTTCAACAAGTCATTATGGTCTCATTCGCTAAATTCAGGTGTGCTGGTGGTCATTTTGCTTTTAGCTTTGATGTCAGCAGTGTGGCTGATTGATAGCTGTGATTGACAGTTGGCTCACCTGCTGCTCTCCCCAGCTCCGGTACATTTATAGTTATTACTATGATATTTCGGTAAGTTTAACGATACTTGATTATGATACCTGCCCTGTTAGAACAATTTAGCTAAAGTATAACTTTATTTCAAGTGAGCACTGCTTGTCGTTCCCAGTAAGCTTGAGTTAGCTACGGTCCAAGGTAACGGGGCGTGTTTCTAGAGTGTTGTTTACAAGGTCTTGTCTCCAAACAGAAAAGATGGCGCTGACCATAAGCTGCAACTTTGAGCTTTTACACCGGCTCCAGTGAAACCAATGGGTGATATCACACCTCACTACGTCCATCTTTATATACAAGCCGTGGTTCAGACATTAGCCCCTTGTGAAAAATCCTGTGTGGTGCAGAAGGAGTGCAGGCAAAAAAACAGCAAGCAGGCTCAAATTTTGCCAAAATGCAACATGCCATTATCAGACAAGGTGCCGTGTTGGCCTGTCACATTCATGCAAACACACATTGCTGGATAATTACTTTGTAACATGAAAGTCATTATGACAAAAGATAAAATCATTGCTACAGTGATAAGTTTCCAGAATTGTTACTACTAAAGTCTGTCTATTATAAGACAGGACTTTAAACCGTTGTACAGGTTTTTGGAAGCCTTTAACACTTTGAAATTGGTGAAGTTCCCCTTTAACATAATAAACAGAGTTAGTCTGATTATTAGTCATAATCAGATTATCATACAAACAGACCCATGTAGCCACTATATAGACACATGGTTCAGTTTAGTGTGCGAAGGTCAATTGACCAACAATGTTGAACTTTGTGTATGCCTTTTTACTACTGGGCTCTAATGAAAATAATTTAATCAGACAATATTTCAGCTGTTTTTGGTCCAGTGCTCGGTGAGGAGTAAAGTATGAGCAGATACAGCAGACACTCATTTATCCAAAAGATAAGTGCAATCAGACGACTGCAACATCCTGCATATCTGCCATCTCATAATCTCTTGTAAATCAAAGACACTGAATCATCTTTGTTCCACATCCCACACTAGTTCTGCTTCTCATTTAATTGAACTGTATTTAACAGCTATGAATATATGTATCATGTGTGAATGTACATAAAGGAAAAACAAATGAGGAAAGAGGAACACATTATATCAGTATACACACGGGATGTAACGTGCGTGTTTTAAGGAAATGAGCTCAGATTGTGTAGTGCTTTTTCCGCTCCAGCTGCAAAGTCACCTTGAACAGCATTCCGTATCATTCTATGTCACATATTTCAAAAAGATAAAAGTATAAAATGACTGCTGCTCTGTTTCAGTCATCTACTGTATAATCCCTTAATTCCGGCTGCAGTGTCAACTGCAGGCTAAATCAGCTGCCCTTTAACTGTATCAAATTAGATGATTTTTAAAACCCATTACTTATTGGTAATATGGAGGTTATTGGGTTGCCATAATTTACCTTGTTTATTCATGCTTCTCTGATATAAACTGCTCATTTTACCAGTCAGTGGTGGAAAGTCACTAAAGTACATGTACTCAAGTACTATCTTTTAAAACTATTTTGCGGTACTTGTACATGCCATTTTGTCCTTCTTCACCACATATCAGAGTGAGATACTGTAGTTTTTACTCCACTCTGTGAAGGACTGGCTGAGCAGTAGAGGAAGGCAGGAATAACTTTGGTGTAACCTGGTGTATGCATTTATTAATTATTAATTATTATTTATCAGTTATTATAAATCAATAGTATAACATGTAGCCTACAATAACACTCTGGAAGGGTCATTCTGCAACATGATATTAAGTATATTTGGATGATGATACCTCTGTCCATTTACTTTAGTAAACATTTGAATATGAAGTGCTTTTACAGTGATATTGCTAATTTTACTTAAAAGATGTGACTACTTCATCAGGCACCCTCCTCCTCTCTCCCATTTTCATGAATACAGTTTCAGGGATAAAGGGATGCAGTGGTTCCAACATTGAAAAAGTGAGTTGATGAGGCAGGAAAATGTTATTAATCCTGGCACTGGTAATGGATTCAGGAGGGTTACTGTCAAGACTTTTGTAATTAATGGTTTACTTTTCCTCTTGTTTTTTTCATTTGGAATGAGTGGCCAGTCTAGTGATGGCTACTGATGTCAGTCTAGCAATGACAATGATAAAAGACCTTTGAGGGCATTTTGTTATTGCACAGGGTAGGAACAACATTTTATATCTACAGTATAAACATCATCTTTATCTGTGGAGGGCCCCAGATGCCTACAATACCTGCTCCTGCATGGGAAGCAAAATTAATTTTTAATCACCTTAATATCACCTAAGTGTAGATTTCAAATGACCTTAACTGTTAGTAAAGTAACCATAATCCCTATGGATGAGTAACATGAGGCATGTCTGTTATTACTAAGAAATATAAACTGCAAAAAGAATTAACACTGTCAATATACATAAAAATTATAAAATTGGAAGAATATTTTGCTTTGACAATGCAACAGCAGCTGAAGGTACTGTGGAATGAATCATTATCAATTTAGTTGGAATGTCCTGATGGAATCACTGCAAACAAACAGAGAGAAAGAGTAAATACAATCATACAACCATATCAGAACAGTTGCTGCACAGGAGCACCTGCAGCATAACATGATATAAACATCCAGTCCTATATCAGCTGAAAATGCTTTAAAGAAGGTCCAGGGAAATTAGTGTTAATCATGCGTTACACAGACTGACTGGGAATGCCACCATCACAATACACTACGGTTTGTTCTGCTCAAAGCACTGATTAAATCTCATTCAAAAAACTCAACAGAAACTTGTGTTTCCAGAATCAAAAGTCCTGGTCACTCTGAATAGATCCCAAACCTTTCTCCAAATGGTTTCACTCAGTGATATAGCGGAACAGCAATGTCTGTGGATTATCCTGATTGACTGGAAAGACATGTTGCTATTGATAAACACATACAGTATAATACAGCTCTTTCATTGCATCTTCATCTGGTCAGCTACTTGAGAATTTGTACCACGGCTCTTTTGAGTCACTGTCCTTTAACGCTTGATTGTCTCGCCTTGCTTGTAAGTCACTTTGGATAAAAGCATCTGCCAAATGAGAAAATGTAATGTTTCTGTAGGTTATTACAATAAGTATTTGGATTGTAAATTAGTGCATAAATCATTTTTTTTACATCAAATATGTCAAATGCTGAGTCCCCAAATATTCATAGTGATAACAGTTCACTTAAGTAATTTTTTCTTTTATAAGTGTTGCTTTGGTAGGGAAAACAAAGCACATGTGTCAACTACACATTGTGGACTCCCTCCAATTCATTTTCTGTATGAGCTTCTAATCAAACATTAGTTCTATCCATGCATCTGTGGATGAAATATTTTCTGCCTCAGTTAAAACTGTCATCAGAAGGCTGCGAAGTCCGAGTTCTTCCTGAGTAAATTTTAAGACATTTTTACGACAGCCACTCATCTGTTATTACTCTGATGATACAAAAAAGTCTGATATTATTAACTGTCCACCGATGTAAAAACCCATAAGGAAATATGGACAATTCAGCTATGCTCTCCCCCTGACAACAGCAGGACCAAAAAAATACCTCAGTTCCCAAACCCTTCTAAGATTTATTCTTCCAGTGTCAGTTATACGCTGGGAGGCAATTATGTGGTTTTTGACTAATGGATTTAAACAATTTAGGTATTTTTTCAGTCCAGAATAATGAAAGTTCATTACTTGGCCAGTGGTTTGGGGGTGAAGAGGCTTGTGGGTAAAAGGGGAGCTGTGTATCACAAGTGGTTTGGCAGATGTCCTTTAATCACTTCACAGACAGTCTGAGACAGGAGCATGGATGTTTGGGCAGATGGTGTGTATGTTAGCCTGCAGGACAGGGAATAGAAGCAGTATGTTACCTTTATCATCATACACATTTGATGGGATTCTTATAAACTCATTGCAATTTATGCTGCATGTATAACAGTATAAAGTAGAAATGTTTCAACTGTAGTCTGAAACAGTTTGAGTTTATAAACCATAGACAAGTACACATTTTCTACAGTCCCACAGTGAAAGACAATCAACATTACTAACTGAAGCATCAGCAAACATGACCTTCATAACATATGACACTACATATACAGCTACTTGTTTCATTTTAACAAGCGACGCATGTTTTTTCTCTGTTAGTAGTCTGTTCTCTACAACAGGACATTGTCAGATCTGGACAGGTCAAAGTAGGAAAAACGCAGGTGGTACTAATAACATTAACGGTGGCTGAATCCCATTTACCTGGTATGGTGCATGGATGGTTCACCAGTAAGGCTTCCTTGAACATTTGAACGGAATGGAGCTGTCATTAATGTTATTAGTTCCACCTGAGCTTTTCCAGCTATGACAAGTCACAATGTCTGCTGTGAAAAAGGTCAATCACTGTAAAAATCACACATAAAAATGCTCTGTCTCATTTACATAAGTACTCAGAGCCTTTGCTATGACACTCTACATTGAGCTCAGGTGCATCCCGTGGACATGATTTAGTAAGACACACACTTATATACACACACCTGCACATAAGGTTCCACAATTCACATTGCCTCCCTGTACATCCAAGGAACTCATCATAAAGCTTCACAATCAAATTGTGTGGAGGCATAGATTTTGATGAGCATGTAAACACATTTGTAATGTCCAGGAGCACAGTGGGCTCCATCACTGTGAAATCTGGAACCACCATGACTCTTCCTAGAACTGTCCATTGCTTAAACCACAGTAACCGGGCAGGAAGGACGGGAGGTAAACGAGAATGTAACAGAGCTTTAGGAGTCCTCTGCAGAGGTGGCTGAACCTGCTGCACAAAACCACCATTTCAAAAGCACTTTATTAGCTGAAAGAGCCACTACTGAAAACACATATTACCACATAGCTCGGGCCAGAAGCATAAAACAGAAAAATAAAACTGTGTAGATTCACAACTAAAACTGTGTGTACTCACAAAGACAAATACGCATATGTATTGTTTTGTCAGATTATAAAACCATGGCTCTGTTTTGTAAATGTCAATTTTTGTGGAACTAATTTCTGCTCCCACAAGCCCTAAACCATCCATTTACATATTAGATTAAGATTAACTTCATTATTATCCCAGAGAGAAACTGGTTTATAGTGTGTGCACTAAACTTAACATACACAATAAAAAAGCCTGAAAGATGATCAAATTATAGTGCTGGACTTAACAAAGTGCTTCATGATAAAGGATAAAATTCATCTAATGTAATGAATTAAAATTAATTTTATGAATGCACCACCGATATACTTTACTTTACAGATTGCTGTATAGGTTACAAAAAATAATCACATAGCCAATGAACCTAATCAACCTAAACACAGTTTTACAATAAGATGACATCTCTCACCTTTTTCATGTCCAACCTTATTATATCACTCTTGAAAAACATGTGTACGCTAGTCTGCAGTAAATGTGAGGTGCGCACATTCTTGTTTTATAAAAGACCAATTTGGTGTGGGGAAATGGAATATGCATGTTTTTTGTGCTCATGCAACATTTATACATTCGTTTATAAAGGCACCTAGAGACCATCGCCTGGCAGTCCCATGTGATAAGGGTGAAAGAATAACTAAGTGTGGGGTCTAATGAACACTGATTGCTGCCTTTGAGGGTGCATAGTTCACCTTCAGGCTTTTAAAGGAAAAGAAAAATAGCTTGTAGACTTCTTATCTGGTCTCTGCAAACCCAGAACCCAGGCTCAGGTTATCAGTAGAGGAATACTGTCCAACAGAATAAAGCTGGGGTGTTAAAATGAATAGTTGAGTCCATTTTTAAAGTAATAGATTTACCTCATATACATTTAAATAACTGAACCGTGCATCTGTAGAAAGTGTTTCTTTTACTCTATGATGTAGTTATGAATTCAATTTCTGCATTATTATGGACAAATATATAAAAATTAAGCCAAAAGTAATATTGAAGGTAAAAGATGTCTGACACAGACTCGTTTAACATTGTCCCTGTGCAATAAAACCATGAGAACATCATGCCCCTGTGCCCTGAATCTTATACCCAAAACAGATACTGGGACTGAGATACAGTAAATCATAGCTTCAGGCTCCTCGACATGTTATGTAAAGACAAACAGATGAACCTTTGGAGTGTCCCATTCTCTCTCTCTCAAAAAAAGTAGATGGTGACTTTTTTTAATGGTAACTTCACCATACTGGGATGTTCATTACTGTGTATCGATGGCAAATTGGAATATTAAGGCTTAATTCCAGGTGTGAATATGTTTTTCAGTATCTTGAAATAGAAACAATACTATTGTGCTGCAACAGGAAGGACTTGAAGTTGATCGAAATGACTTTGCTTCAGGGGAAATGACTTGTTCTTTAAATAAACTGGGTTGGACACACCCTTCATAGTGCAACATTATGTGTATTGAACATTAGTGTCAGCTAGTTTGCTTATTAGTTTCAAAGTTTTCTGCTATGAAATTTAACACAAGCAAATGTTTCTGGAAACACGGTGTTTAGAGGCAGCAGTTTAATTAAAAAAGAAAAAACAACAACACTCAAATACACATTTTGTCAAAATGGTTCCACCCCCATGACAAAAGGTGCAACTCTGTACCTTGTTTTGGAATAGTAGGCATATTGCTCCCACAGTATGGGTGGGCCTAAAGTCCCTCTTTAGGTCTGGGCTCAGCTCAAACATAATATTGCCCAGAGCCTGGGAACCATCTATCTTAGTGCTGTAGCACACCATGGGGTGGACTGTGAGCCCCCTTTGGAAGAGGATGTTTGTGTTGAATGTCCAGATTCAGGACAAGTGTTTCCTGATTTCTCTGTGAACCTACATATTACACAGCCTTTGGTTTCCCCCTATAGACATTGTAAATAGTAGTACATGTGAGATGCAAGGGAGCATGGTCTGTTTCTTTTTCTTTTCATTAAGTGGTAGATTGGCACAAGGAGTGACTTGTAGCTCTCCTGTCCTCTCTCCCAAGTAACAACTTATTCTCTGGTCTGCATTGCTGAGTAAAAGTTATACAGGAAGATGCTGAGTCTACATGCAGTAGCTCTACTGTTTCACTCACACTCACAAATTCATTTTTGCTAAAATTGCTTGACTTGTGTAAATTTTAATTACCAAAAAGATAGAATTACAATTTTATGTACTTTTGTGTAATTTTATGCGCTCTTTATATCTATATTAATGCTCACACTTGAGCGTGGATTTTTGGTAGAGACTGATGATGTTTGTGCTGTAATTTGATTAGTGTAATATGTTTGAGTGAGCACTAAAAGTAAAAAAGTTTGGTGTATCATTTTAAATCCCAAAGCCTAACAGAAAGTTAAGCAGCTGGGGGGGCGATGTCATGTGTTGTTTAGTCCACTCAGAGTATGTGACTCCATACAAAACTCTGCACAACTGTCCTGTATTTAATCATGGAGTAACGTATCACAAATGCTGAATGTTGTAAATGCCTTGTATCAACAGTCATAGGATGTACAACATGATGTCCTTTTAGCAAGACCGGCCCTAAGATGTCACTCAACCACTGTCATGGAAATGCTCTCTCAGGCTTGAGGTTTAGACATCAGATTAGGTTCAGAGAAATGTGTAAAATTGGCTTAGTCTCACGTTAAACAGCTCATTGAGAGGTGAAAACATTTTCCTTCATAAAGTGTGCTGAATTGTAGAGTACAATTGCACATGATGCCAATGCAAGTTGCATGAATTGAAAATGTTTGAACTTGTACTTAATAGTCCAGTGTGCAAGATTTAGTGGCATCTAGCGGAACGGACTTGGCAGAAATGGAATATAATATTGATAAGTATATTTTAATTAGTGTATAATCCCCTGAAAATAAGAATTTTTGTGTTTTCATTACCTGAAAATGAGCCCTTTATATCTACATAGGGAGCGGGTCCTCTTTCACAGAGGCCGCCATGTTGCACTACCATGTTTCTCCAGTAGCCTAGAACGGGCAAACCAAACACTGGCTCTAGGGGGGGGAAGTAATCCCTGTGAGCTAAAAAGCTCTGAACGCTAAGTTTCCAATGTTTTCTTCTACTTTTAGCCCGAGCTGATGTCTGCTTGTGGCGGATTTCTTTACATGGTCATCTGCTCCACGCACAGCGCACAAGTTCACTGCTCCGCTCAGCTAACATTATGGTCTTTTTCCATTGTTTAGGGGGCAGTCATGCCGAGCTATAACTCCATTAGACAGCACTGCAAAGTAAAATAAGTAGTTTACCTGTTGAAGGTGTGCTGGTCATCCGCAGCTCTTCATCAGACATCATCATCACTGTGGCTGTTTATGCTTGTACTATTCCTCTCTGCATTATTTTTAAGTGATCCGCTGAACAAAGAGCTCCAAATATCTCCATATGTTGTTGTTTCGACCGTTTTTAGCGCCGCTAATGAAGCTCTGCTAATTCATTGAGGAACACTCAATTTCCTGTAAATTCTTCACAATAAAAGTTGCCAGTTATTTAGTCATTTAAAAGCTTATACAGTAGTTTTTGGGAAGCATGGTGGCTTTGTGGAGCGCCGAGGCTTGAACCCATTCCAGATTAAGGACCTTCTATGTGGAGTGCACACATGGGACACCAGTCTGCGAAGATGAACTTGAATATCTAATTTGCCGATTGTGATTATTATTGTCCAAGACCACATGTGTGATCTGCCCAGTGTTCCACCCTTAAGCCTTCCTCTTTGTGTACAAGTGGAAAACTTTGGAGGAGGAGTGCACCTTGAGGAACCGTAATGCCGGACAAAAAATTAATACCAGGGAGAAGACTTTCAACATTTTAATGACTTCAAAATTGTCAACATGTGTTTATACACAAGTGAGTGACATCTTTGGTGGGTGAATTCTGTCTTCCGATGGCAGGCGGAGCCAAGATGCCACAAAACAAGCATCAAGTGATGAAGTTTGCTGATGAGGTGAATGACAGCTGAGATAGTCTTCAGAGGCCGACAGCATCCATGACAACACACTGTCCCCTGGACCTTTGTTCCAAAGTAAACACACAGATTTACCCTGTCATTATTTTAAATAGCCCGAAATGAAAAAGGAGCGATGTATTTTGCCTGTTTGTTGGTAATAAGGTCATTTTGAAATAAAATCATGTCAGATTTATTACGTGCTGCAGAAGTCATCACTCCATCTTCCCTGAAACGTCCAGATGTTTACTCAGTTTTATGGTCATACTGTACCCTGTTATAACATAACAGGTACCTAGTAGTTAAATAATAACTTAAGTATTAAATCTCTCTAAATTCTTCCCAAATTTCCACATTATTGCTCAGCAGGTCGTACATACTCTGTAATAATAAAATAGGTACCTGGTAGTTAAATAATAACTACAGTATAAGTAATTTGTAAGTTCCTAAATTGTTACCCCCTTATTCCATAACTTCACATCTTGTTCCCCTGTACCTACATCTATGTATTGGTACGTACTGTACTGGTACACTGTTAGTACAAAAGATTACACCGTAACTGCGGAGTAATCACACTGTACGTGTTGGGCTGTAATCTAAAGTGTTACCAAAACTTCTTATCTGCTCTCGGTAGCTTGGTGGATGGTGGATACTCAGCATGTTGAACCCAGAAGACAGTTGTAGGGATTGTATTCTGACATAAATCACACCTGTTAATAACACAGCTGTGAATTTATGTTTCTTTTAATGGAATGTGTAATTTACAAATCATAAATTTGTAAATATTATCAGCATTTGAGCACTGAAGTTCTTTCATGACCTTGGGAACTCAAGGTGCCATTATTAGCTATTTATGTTATGGTTCTATCCCAGTCTGGCTCTATGTCTGTCCACCAGATGCCCTCAGCCTTTTCTGCCTGTTTAAGACTGGACTGAGTGGGAAGAAGGACAGATAAGAGAGGTTGCGGATTATGTTTAAGGACCACTTGAGATACTGTTGCTTGTTACATTGACTCTCATAGGAACTAAGTGCTAAAGTAAACTGAAACACTAGTTATGTTATTCAGAGCTGCAGTTGTCTTTTATTTATTTTTTATTTCATTTATGTGTCTTTTTTCGATTTATGTTGTTACATGCAGTCTTAATATGCAAGCCACTCCGTTTGACAGATGATTTATTATTGTTTTCGTAAACAGCAATATATGCTGAAGTTTATTTTGCTGTGTGTACTCATTGTGACTTGTTGTGTTTATGTGAGTTCTGGGATGGTTTGTGTATGGTTATATTATGTTTTCTGGGTTTTTGGTTTTCTGTTTCCTCTGTGTTCTTTTGTTCCACACCTTCCCTGCATCAAGCCTTGTTAGCCCTGCCCTGCTCGCTGCGTCTTCCCCAGCCAATCAGCTCCCATCCTGCCCTTGTGTCTTGCCATCTGTTGCGTGTTGTTTCATTAGTTCAGTTTTGTCTTATTGTATCCTTTCTGTTGCTCTGTTTGTTCAGTTCACTTCAGTTTTACTTTGCCTGCACCTGAGCCTAAAATAAAGTAGCTATTCTTCAACCTTGCTCTGCCTACGGTCTTCTGCATTTGGGTCCACCTGCTCCGCTCCACATAACATTTCAGCTATCATTGAGTTATCATGAGAGAGCTCATGTCAAAATCATAAGAATTTGATTGCTTGTATTTTTTTTTTTAATCTTCATTTATCCTAAACCTAATTCGAAACTGCCATGTTAAACACATGAAAGTGATACACAAGCTATTAGATCATTCAATTTAAAAAAACAAAACAAAATTGGTTAACATATTAGTCAGCATCTATTTTTTTGTGTATTAAATTCATGGAGAATCATGAAATAAGTAAGTAAAGCCTACAGCTGTATAACAAATCAGTGCTGGTATCCAGTAATTTAAATCTTCTGCACAGAGCTTCAGCATTACACTACAAGCCCAGATATGTTTCTTCCTCTTTACTCAGCCCTCTCTTTGCAAAGGCAGAATTCTGTGTGTGTCTTCTCTGATGTCTTGGCCTGGCTTAATATGACAGAGCATGGTTTCACTGTTAAAGCCATCAACCTGTGCAGGTTGGAGCCTGATAAATCACCTCGTAATAACACATGTCAGCAGGTAAGTGGGGGCAGCTACTGTAAATCTCTATCCAGCCACTATCCACAGACTTGCCCGACCACCCCCCGCTTTAATACTGTGAGAATATTTTCAGGGGCTCCAACCCACTTTCCTGCCATCTCAGAAGCAGATCAGTTTATTGAGGTGCTCTGTTAAATGTCACTTCAATTCAGATTCTTCACATCCTCATTTTGAGCTTCATTACATTGCAGAGTGCATAAAAGTATGTGACTTTTATACTGACTGTAAATCACCAACCTGTTTATCGCCATAACAAATTCAAAGACTATGGAGCTCTGTCATGGATCATGTTTCGACATCAGCATTTATCAACACTGTCAAATTAATGGTGTTACCCTAATCTAATAACCATAATCCACAGGCCACACAACTCTCACAGCAGTGTTATTCATGTTCATCATCATGCTCCATGTGTCATGCTCCCCTTCCCCAACCTAAAGAGAATTAACATATTGGAGGTGATTTTTCCTTTTAATGCCACTATCCACAATTACCAGAAACTCTAAAACAAACAAGACAACTGAAATCATTGGCACGAAACAGAGCGGTAGCAAATTTAAAACATTCTGTTGTTGCATTTGGGAACAAAATGCAGCGCCATGGTTGCTGAATTCATCCAAATTCTGTTAAAATCAAAATTCTGTGATTGGGTTTTACTTGCCAAAATACACCTTAGGAGTATTAACTTACATTTTTATGTATGCAATACCTTCCACTTCATATCAAATAACCAGACAGGGCTGGACTGGGAAAATCATTCAGGCCAGGAAATATAGCGCGGAATATAGCCCCAGTCAGTCCATTTTTTAAGTGGGGGGTCTTGGGGTTCCCCACTAGGAAAATTTTAGTTACAAAGACTTGATTTCCTGCATTCTGGTGAATTTTAGTGCATGTGAATAACAAACTAATGAGCCAACAACTGCTTAATACAATGTACTATTATGAACCTCAAATAAAACCAAAGGTACATATCATTAAAGAGGGAGACGACACTACTACTACTACTACTACTACTACTACTACTACTACTACTACTACTGTCGCACCAATGCTACTCTCCACCTTCAAAAAGAAAAACGAGCAAGAGCACGCCATATTTTAATGTACCATTATAATACAGTGAAGCACTCTCTACACCTATTCAAAGAACAGAGCAAGAGCACAATACCCTATTCAGTTTACTGATATGAATCCATCAGAAGTTTGAGTACACCTGATAAACTATATTTTCCGTAAAATTACCCTATAGGTAAGGTGTAAATGGGGTCAGACATTAATGAGGTCATGTTGTGTCTCAGAACAGCTAGAAGTAGATGACCCGTAGTGATGGGCACAATTGCAGATTCCATGTTGACTCATTTCTCAAAAAATATGCTGGGAGCAGCATCATGGTAGATGTTGTATAATCTGCACTACATTTAACCTGAGTTAACCTCAGATTATAGTCTCCGTATTCATGAAGGTCTTGAATAGTTCAGTTTCGGCTGAAATGTTCAGTGTCTGCCAACTCCAGTGCCAATCTTTGATAAGTTCATAAGTCATTACTAACAAATCTGAGACATGTCTGAAATGTAGTTGCAAATCAAATTCAGTCACCCATCTTTGGTTCCAGTGTCACTTATGGGAACATTTAAGGTATTTCTACCACTGCCTCCACTGTTCCATTGTAAACATGACAGCAGCCAACACTGACATTGCCATTCCTAAAGCCACTGCTAGCAAGACTACAAAAACAGTTCTGGGGCAACACTATACATTATATTAACATTATACAGTCTAGGACAATGACAATGTTCATAGCAACACTTGCTATATATCCATATGGCTAAGCACACCTCTATTTTAAGATATAAGATTAGAATAGGGGCATAGTAGCAACCTGTAGTGTATGGTACAGATGAATCAATATAGCACTAACACAATACTGGCTTGCTACCAAGAAAACCACTCAAGACAAGGGCTTGTTTTGACCCAGTTATTTTTTATTTTACTGTTGGGTTATTTACCCAAACTAAAGCTTGTTATAATCTACTTTTAAACTTATGTCATAGTTTGTTAATAACTTGTGTATTTTTTAAATATCATATGCACATCGTTTTGTACAAGAAACAAAACATGTGTGACAGTTTTTCGCTAAAGCTTGTTGTGTGTAACACTGGGTGAAATTAACAGATTGCTGCAGGGTAAAGTTAACCAAATGTTTTGTTGGTACTATATTGACCCAAACTGGGTAAAATTGGAACCCAGTAATTTTGAGTGTGTCAAAACTCCAAAAACCTTTTTGCTGATGCTTGAGTATATAAAACATCCACCCTTGCATTGGTTCTGTTGCTTTGCTGCCCTGTAGGCCTTTCCATCACAATGCTTATATGTGTTCATTGTTGCATGCACACTTTCCAATTATGAGCACCATGCTACACTGCAACCACTACAACCCAAAATAGCCAGAACCCATTATTACACAGGACTCATCTTTTTATCTTAATACCCTTAATGCATCACTTCCTGTGTGTGGTGATCTACTACAAACATTTGCATGTACTGAAAAAAGAGAATATAAGCCAGAATTTCTTTTTATACGGAACCATATGGTGATATTCAATACACAAGACCCAGAAAATGAGCCAGAGACTGCTATACCAAAAAATATAGACTTTATTGACAATGCATGGAACGAAAGACTTGTCTCCATTCAACTAAGTAGCAGCAAGGCAGTTTCAATAGAAGGCCTAAATGCAGGCCATAATAAAGGAGGGATATAGTAAATTGTACAATTAATACATAAATCAAAAACAATAAATGAACAAGCGAAGAAAATAAACAATGTGGGGCTAGACTGCACTATCAGGGAGGTTAGTGTAGAGTTATGTGTAAAAAGAAGAAATGGTCACAAAATATGTAGGCAAATTATGAATAAACCACTACACACAATCCAATCCGAACCAAATTAAAACTGTTCTACAACACTCAAATTTGCCTACTCACAGCAAGGTAAGGTGACTCAAACCACACAAAGCACACATGCAAGATGGCTACTCTACCACTCAGTCCCCCCACGCTAAAATCTAAAGTCTGGGAAAACAGTGGTTGGCTCCTCTGGTAGGGTCTTTGTTTCCTAACTAAAAAAACAAAGCACATTAATATAAAAAAAGGAAACTTTACAAGAAACATTTTACAAATTATATGCAATGTTAAAGTAGATAATATACCTTGCTAGACTGGAACACAGTCCCCTTCCCCAGTTGGAGACTTGCAGGTGACTGGAATCTATATAAAGAACCATGTTAATATTGTATCAAAGGGACTAAAAAGTTATTTAAAAACATCTCCGTTCTGCTTGAGCATACTGTGTTTCTTGGCTGATGTGCCTAAGCAATCACTCCAAGTTTTAGTCCCTCACCAAACATTAAGAATCCAAACAACACATTATTAACAAATCTTTAACATTATGAGCTAAAAGATATTTAATGGTTCTACAGTTTAACTATTAAAACAGTGCTTTAAAACATTTTTTTTTAAAAAGGGAGTCTACCAAATCAAACACCAAACAAAGGCTGGCCTCAGCTGCTCTCAGGTGTGTCTCAGTACAGACCTTGCCTGGGTCCTAGTGCTAGACTGCTTGTAACCTTCCCTTCTGCATATAATTTATGATGTCATCCACAAATGGCCTCTTGCTTCCAGTGAAGCAGGATGAGGAACCAGAGTGAAAGCCCTGTAATATTTTAGCCCTCCACTGTGGAGGGATGATAGATGAGTCAGACAGCCGTCTTGGATCTTCTGACTGAGGCTGGCTTCCAGACCTGGGTCACCCAGAGTGCTTCCCCCCAAAGGGCCAGCTGTACCTTCCTCTGGTCTGGCCTTCTATTTAAGACCATGAAGACTGGAAGTCTGAGAGAGACACTGCAGTTCAGCATGTTTATTTCTTCACGTGTCTTTTCATTCATCCCATTCATTCAACAATGTTACAGTACCAATGCCTTTTGGCCTATTCATGTCATGTAAAGCTGATATTGGTCACTGTCTATTCCCATGTATTTCTGTGGGACTGCTACATAATTGCAGTGAGTATTTGTCCCTGTGAACTATAACAAATAGCATTATACTTTAATAGACTGGCAATCTTTTCATCAGTTCTCTACTGCTTTACTCACGCCCAAACACTGGTTACATTGCCTCATATACGTCTGTATATGTAACATGGTAAATGCTACACATTGCACAACTCTTCTCCAGTCCACCACACTTTATTCACCAAATGTTTTCAGCTATCTCGTCTTCATCAGGGTGGTATGTGAGGCCCTATTTCCCTGATTCATCATGTGACCAATAAATCACTATAAATACCATACATATAAAACATCATAATCACTTCCTCAAAATGATCATATACATAATAGACACAATAATTCCGAGATAGATGTTGATGGCCATTTAAACCGAACATCTATTTTTTTCACAATATCATCCAGAAAATCTACTTTTTCATCTTAAGCTATCAGTCAGTAAAAAGTAATCAATTCTGTATCCAAACCAGTATTTCAAGGCTCAGTCTATTTTACATAATTTTATTTTTTAAATATCCCATCCAATTACAAAATTCATCCATACGTTGAAGTCAATTCATCCATCTATGAACAAAATTTCCCAAACATTTTTTCCAAAAACAAGGTGAGATAGCCATACGTTTAGTGAATAAAACATGCACATTGCACAACAATGGTTGTGCAATGTGCATTATTTTTCATGGACTTGCACTGAAGCAAACATTGCACTG
Organism: Thunnus maccoyii; assembly: GCF_910596095.1. Classification (NCBI taxonomy): domain Eukaryota; kingdom Metazoa; phylum Chordata; class Actinopteri; order Scombriformes; family Scombridae; genus Thunnus; species Thunnus maccoyii. The sequence goes on from NC_056546.1 coordinate 29,629,026, forward strand.
CACCTTACTAGCTAACATAGCTGCAGGAACATGTTTTGAGTAGGGGGCAGTGAATCTTGTCTTGTCTGACCTCAAGTTTGAGTTTGTATATTTGCACAGATTCAAATCAAATTACAGTACTGTGCAAAAGTTTTAGGCACCTCCCTGAATGTTTAGATTCTTATCCATTATGCAATACCATCAGGGAGATGTCTGATCGGCCCAAAATTTATTCATGACATGACAATGACCCCAAGCATACAGCTAGAGTCATAAATAACTATTTTCAGCAACAAGAAGAATGATGAGTCCTGCAACAGATGGTATGGTATGTCCCCCACAGAGCCCTGATCTCAACATCATGGAGTCAATCTGGGATTACATCAAGAAGCACCTGAGATGGCCTAAATAATAAATCCACAGAAGAACATTCTTTCTCCAGGATGGTTACAACAACCTACCTGCAAGTTACCATGAAAAACTGTGTTAAAGTGAACCGAGGAGAGCTGCTGCTGTTTTAAAGGCAAAGCTGCAAAGTTTCTGCTGTTTACTCAACTTTGTAAGAAGTCAATTGATAAATTAAAACAATTTATCGCAATATTTTTGTAAGCATTCTCACTTCACTTTTAGTGCCTAAAACTTTTGTACAGTACTGTATATACAAATCACAATGAAAATGAATGAGCAAGGAGAAGCAAGGAAAGCATGAAAGGGCTTATTGATGACCTCTAAAGAAATAATATAACAAACACAATGTTAAAAATACATATTATAGTATACCTTCAGTGGTTTCACTTCTCACCATGCTGCAATGACGTACAGGTATACTCCAGGACCTTATGACAACACTTCTGACCGCACCTGCCAGAGGTGAACAGCTGGTCAGCTGTTAAACATATCTAAATTCTTTCCTTATTTTTAATTTAGAGACCTTTCCCTACTGTAAAGTGTATTATGTAGGAAAAACTAAGTAGAATAACACTGATATTGGATGATGGACAATAAACATTTAGTACAGCCCTCAACTCAGTGAAGTCTGATATGGTATCAGTCAGGACAGAAATGATGCAGACTGAGTGTAATATTGAGGAGTCATGTCTGCACAGGCCGTCAGAAACCTGGTAATGATGCTTATTCACCTCGATGCCAATTTCAATAAGGAGAGAGCAATTGGAAGTGTATAACGATATTTATTGATATTAGCAAGAGAAGGAGTTTTGGCAATTAGACTCCATTGATGTGAAGAATCTTCATAAGCCCATATGAAGATTGGAGATAGAACAGGATCCACCTCGAGTGTAGACAAGCGCTTCCCAAACTTTTAAAAACCACAGCACCCCTTCAAAGGAAAACTTATGTCATGGCACCCTGAGCCACCCAACACCCAATATAACTTCCATAGCCTGACCTTTTGAGACATTTGAATTGAAGTTTTGGTCTCAAAGGTGGAAACAAAACAAGAGGTACTTTTTGAAGGCTTAACAAAGTGAAAAATGAAGCTTGTGGCAAAATAGTTGTAAAAAGAAATCAAAAGATTTAGCCTTTCTAGGTGCAGAAGAAGAGTGAAAAGAAACAGTGAACCCCATGCTGCTGTGGCAATTCATAGAACTTTGGGTTTTGTAACTATGAATTCTATCAGTAGTGCATGCATGGAGTCTTCACTTTCTGAATTAAGATGGGAAATCAGTGGCAAACCAGTGCAACCTGTGTTGGGTATCTGACAGCACTATGGAGCAGTACAAGGGCTGTATCATTGCAGAGACCTCAGTATATTGGCACTCAGTAGAAAACGTGCTTCTTAAAAAAATGCTGTTGATGTTTTGTGGTGTTTTTGTATTGCACTTCCACAATGCTGGAAGCTTGCAAGAGCCAGATAGAGAAAAAAAAAAAGTAATCGAAGCAGCAGAAGGCCAGATTTCCTGACTATAAGCCCCCAAGTGTGGCTCAAGTTTAAAAACACTGGATCCTACACTACCCATAATGCAACTAGACATTATCAGGGTTATTTTCTCAGACTTCAGAAAGCTCCCCCTGAGTCACAGAAGACATAATATAACTGTTTTTACAAGCTGAGTAGTAAGGCAGGTTTGTATAGCACACATGAAGAGTAGACTGATCTTCACGTGTAAAACTGGTGGAAGATTCCTTTAATTTCCATTCCTTTTTCATTGACATAACTCCATGTTATATATCTGAGTGTAGAATACCGTCACCCTAACAGCAGAGTAGGTCCCACACAACAGCTGCCGTCATTTCCTCTGAGTCTACCCAGAACAATGAAGGTTGAAAGCTCACAGCACCTCCTCATAAAAACAGCTTTTATACCAAATATTCAGATGTTCTATAAAAGAAACCTGTGTCCGACTCCAACATCTGTCACCCATGTGGGGAGGAAAGGTGCTTTCTGTTCAGGTGGCAGATGTGGTAACACAAACTGTAAACAATGTAACATTAGAGTCGGCTGCAGGTGTAACATACTGCTGCAGTGAGACAGTACTGCACCGAAGGCTCTTATGATACAAACTCCACACTTTGGAAAGTCACGCGCAGGTTCGTAGATGTGGCTTTCAATGTCATGAACAACAGCCATTTGTTTAACTGTTAATGTGATTTAAAATTAAGCCCATATGGTGAGGGTGATTTAGTGAACAGTATGTGCTTAAGTGCATAAGTTGTGATAAGTGTATAAGTTGAAATAATTAAAACGGGCAGTCGTGACATAAACTTAACACTGAGGATGTTACTAAAAGAACATTCTGACATGGAAATTCAGAATGCAGAAACCAGCGATTCTTCCCACTTCACAACACTGTTGCATTCACCGAAGGAAAAAAACAAAGATGCTATGCTTTCTCATAATTAAGTTATCGTTATTATGAGCAGTAAAAACATCAAAACACTACTTAATACAGAAACTCAACCATAATCAAATATCAAGATCACAGCACTGGGTGTACTCATTCATTTACAGTCTATGGGAAGTGCTGTGGATAAAGGCATCTGTACTGTAAGTGCATTTGACCACTTTGTACAAAAGATAGGTGCCAATAGTCAAATGATGAATACCTAGAATTTGAATTAATTTGAATTAAATGAAAGTTACCATATTTAATATATTTAAAATTTAAACTTTAAACATGAAGGTTTAAAATCAGTTAAAAAAGATGACAGGATATGTAGGGAACAGCACATAGCACATAGTCTAAGTGAGTTGAGAAATATCCAAACATGCCCTCATTGTTTCAGTCTGAAATAAACTTCACCACAGACTGATTTATAAACTGGCCCATTTCCAATAATAACATTAGCATTTTTAGCATTAATGACAGACACAACAAAACAAAAGAGAAGCAGGCATCTACCATATGGGTACTACTTTTTTAAGAAAAACTAATGCACAAGCTGGTCTTGCATGGTTTTCACAACACCATGTAACATCACATTACACTAAGGAACTGACTATAACCCTGTGTCTAGACAGCAAGTATGTCAGACGCGTTTTTCATGCGCATGTCACACACAACAGATACGCTCTCATTTTAATCTATGCAGCTGTCAGCACCGGCTCTGTGCAGGCTTGCGTCTCAGCCACGTCTCATGGGTGTAACCACGACCTGAAGTCTTCCTTTATGTTTAAAGTCTATTCTCCTCTGTTTTACCAGTGTCACTACAGTCATGTGTATTGGGTTCTGAGTGCTTCCAACATGCAGGTGCCCCTTTTTGAAAGTATATGGTGAAGTTTTATTACATTTTGCAATTTTGTTTTTTGACTTTCATGTTGAATCTTTATTTAAATTAACATGGTGACAGGGAAGAAAATACTTACAGGGTCCTCCGGTCAGCTAATTGGAAAGTTTCAAATTCTGGATTTCAATTCAATGAATCCCTGGGGTGCTCTAAAATCTGTTGTTTTTTATTGAATCATCATCATCAAACAGTTATACAAAATAACACAAATGACATAACTCATAACTAACACATAAAACGCATTTTAATGCTGAAACTCTTAAAATATTGCATTTTTCACTGAGAATAAAAGGAATGTTAGCCATTTTTTGTGTGTGTGTCATGTGACATGGACACAGACCAATTTAAAAAACAAAAAAAACAAACGTAGGCATCTTGCAGTTTTAGAGCCGTTATTGTGAAACTAAAATGTTTTGTGCTGTGGACCAACGTAGCTATTACACAGTGTGATGTGAGACTGGGTTGATTGTGACAGACAATGAATTTTGTTTTACTAACGACCTAAACTCTTTCTTTACCAGATTTGAATTCTGTTAAGTGCACTTAAAAACTATTATATGTGCTGCCTCAGACAGAACTGTTATCACTCAAAGATGTCAGGACAACATTTCAGTATACAAACACCAAGAAAGCTGCTGGGCCAGATCAATGCAGCGCTTTTCTATTGAACTTTTGAAGAACTTTGCAACTGAGCTGGCTCCAGTGTGGCAACTAATCTTTCAGGCTTCCATAGACACACACTGTCCCTCTGTCATGGAAAACTTTGCACATAAAACCATTACCTAAATTTCCATAAGAACATAAGGATTTTAAACCAATAGCCCTTACCTAACTAAACTCTGGTTCATATAATTTCTAAACATTTATACAAACCCGACACGTATGCAAAAGCCCTCTTTCTAGATTTTTCATTGGCTTTCAACGCAATACAAGCAGACATTTTGTTCCAGCAAGATTTGAATCCCTATTTGATTCACTGGTAATCCTCTTTTCTCACTAACAGAGTCCAGATTGTAAAGGTGAACAAAACCCTTTCATCGTCCATCATGACCAATGTCGGGGTTGTGTGAGTTCAGCCATGCTTTTCACTTTTTATACCGACCACTGCTGTACAGATACACTAAACCAATTATGATTATTCTGATGATTGTCCTTTGTTTTTTACTTCTGTGATTATAAATGTTCTACAGTATTGTAATACTACATGGTACAAGTGTTTGTCCACTACTTTAAAGTCAAAACTGCTCCACCAAATGAAAATCTGCTCAAAGATTGTAGTCCAACCCCTTGAGAAACTCTATGAATCAGCCTACCATAACATATTAAGGCTGGCCAACAACATTGTCTCTGACCCCAACCATGTCCTGAACAGTGAATACAAGTTGTTAGCAAATCAAATTGGATATATGGGGTTCCACAATTTAATAAGGTTAGACTGAAACACTGTTTTGTACATCAGTCAATCATAAAATTAAATATGGCACTTAATCCCAGATCAAATGTACGCTGAAGGGCCTTGAATATTGTCTTCTGCCTTGTCTTATTTCTATTTTTTCTGTGATGTTGCAAATGATGCTAAAAATGAGCTGCTATGATGCAAGAAAAAAATCAGATCTGATCTGACAATAAGTATAATAAATCAAGAAATGTTTGTGTACCTAAACCTGCTGATATTTGTTTGTTTGAATCCTGACAGCTACTCTCAGAAAATATACAGCAAATAATACAAGTACCATATATAGTATTTTACACATTTTTGAAACATCTTGCACTCATTGGTTAACGCAGTGAAGACATTCTTTACTTTCTGATCCTTTCAAGAGGTCTGCCTCAGGTCTCTCTTTCTGTCCATAACTGTTGACATCCACACACTCGCAAGCTGTTTTCACTTTCACTACAAAGTTGCTTTTTTTTTAGTGCCCTGACATCAGCCATTTCAAGCTGTGATATCTGGAGCAGGCAGTGGAAAGCTTTTATCCAAGGCACTCCAAAGCTGTCAATGTTGAGTTATTCTGCATTTATGTTTATGAAAATATCTACAGCCAAGACATGATCATTATCAGGAATTGTGCATGAAAAATAACTCAAAATGATCAAATATTGTCGTAGCCGGTAGGACCTCCTACCGGCTACGACAATATCTACTATATTTCCAATAACACAAGCAGCAGCTTACAATAGGATTGCTGAATTGAGAGCTGTGTCAGTCTGCACAGCTGATACACATCATAACAACACAGCATGAGTGCTGGTGTTTACCTCAAAGTCACTGATTGGGTGCCTCTTGCTTATTTTAACAGAGCTGGTTCTCATCAAACACAGTGTTCTCTGTGAGTCAGCGCCAGTGACTAAACCCACAATTAGCCAGCAGTCCACTAACATTGACTGCATGAGGAATGGATTAGTCTAGAGTGTATTTAAAAACAGGTGCATGTTCAAATGGGCGTCACATGGACACAACTACCACTTATGTAAGTGTGAGCCCTGCAGTAATGTAGATACATTTTCTTAGGGAGTCATTATAATGCCTGTCCTGTGACCCATAGACATGTGGTGTGCTGCATCTAATGATGGATTATAATGAATGAATCTACTGATTATTTTTTTATTGTGATCAATTTGTCTTTAACAAAAATAAAGACAAATGGCCATTCCAAGTTATGTAAGATGTTATGTCTTAAATCTGCTCCTTTTGCTGGTACAAGAGTCAAAACATCTTAAAAGGATTCACTTTACTATTATATGAAACAGAGAAAAGCAGCAAATCTAAGAGGGTGGACCAGAAAATGTTTGGAATACAATTTCATAACATAAAAAAATGAATAGCTCATCAAAACTGTTGTTGATTAAATTTGGATTGTCTCTGCACTAGATCCACATTTTTATCATCAATGTCAGTAAAATCCTTACACCAGGATTTACAGGTCTTGCTTTTAACATGATGATCATGTCACTTCTGAGTTTACTTTGAGAGGGTTCTTAAGCTCAAGCAGCAAGACTTTTCCCTTTATAGCTGCACTAATCAAAATTTTGTTAACAGTGTCTCAAATGACTGTGTAATGTGAAAGAGCTCTCTTGTAGTAATGAACCCACAGAGAATCAACAAATTAGCAGCCCAACAGATATTTTTAGCCTCTTTTAGCTCATTGTTTTGGTTTTACAGCCCACAACTTTACTGTTTTGGTTCAGTGTCATGGTTCTCAACCTTGTCTCCAGAAGCAGAAGGCAGCTGTTTTCAGTGAAAAAGCTGCCAACACTTAACAACAGACAGACACAGTTGTTGACCAGCTGGTGAACATAATGCAGCATTTAGCAGCTAAAGAGCCAGATATTTTTCACAGGAGGTGGTGGAGACCAAACCAGAGGGGTGTACTAACACACTAGATTAGTGTGTTAGTGAGGTATGTTGAGCCTAAAACCAGGGTTTTCAATGTCACGAAGGTGGCTCTCTTTTGACCTGGCTGGATCACCATGGTAACTTATACTGCAAACTTAACCTGCTCTGGACCAGGTTATGTTCCGAGTTTCAGCTTAAATCAGCAATAAAAAGTGCCGTCCTTTCACTGACTACCTGATATGCTGCCAAGTCCATTAAACACTGCTGGTACTGCAGCTATTAGAACACCAATTAGAAAATCGATTTGTCTTTTATCATTTGATATGTCATATTGTAAATTTGTGATAGCGCAATAGGTTAAGGTTGTGGGATGGGAATTTGTTACAATATAGCAAACTGCATTTCAAATTAAAAAAAAAAAAAACTAATGAAGAAATACTTTGAACAGAAATAAAAATTGATTAGTCTATTGGTATTTATCACAGATAATATTAAATATATAATATTAATTTCCACTTCTCCTTTTTATGGGACAGAGTCAGACCTAAATGCACTTCTTGAGAATAATGTTTAAGTCTGCTGCATCAAGTTCAGAGTTTAAGAGCTCTGAATATGGGAGGCATGGAGAGTGCACTGAGTGGTAAAATAAGTATATTAACTAATTATGAATTAGTTTAACGAATTTACACCATCAGCAATTTTCTGCCAGCATTCCTCTCTTGCCTTATTTACAGCAACAGTGTTGCTTTTTGCTGTGATAATGTATTTCTGTTCTTCATAGCGCTCCGTTATAATGACCTGTTCCTCCTGACTGAAGTAGACGGCATGTGATCGGTCCATTTTGAGTCAAGTGATGCGCAAAACACCCCCTTTTATGGGACGTGCACATAGCCTGAAGCAGAAAGCCGGAGTTAAAGAAAGTTGATAACCACGGTCGTGATACCACTTATCTCTGATTGCGAGTTTAAGGTTTGTCGAGTCAGCTCACACAAAGAAAGCCTGGGAATGTTGAACTTGCTTTGTAGTACACCCCTCAGAGCTAAAAAGAGAGTGTATATGGAACTTACACACAACTCCTTGCCTCCTCTCCTCCCGTCTTAGTCCCTCCCACTTGAGATGCATGCAGAGGAGGCAAAGAAGACACATTAGGAGAGATGAGTCGAGGCATCAGGCATTTAACAAAAGCGAAAATAATTGCTTCAGAGATGTTATTTTTAAGCAACATCAATTGGACAGCTGCATCATTGTTTTGTTATAGCCAACCACTGTATTTTATGATCTGTCAGTGAACATAATGTAACATAATGAGTGTACGGATGCACGCACACACATAAATAAATAAATGTGTGTATATGACATGATCATCCATTTCTCACTCCTCTAAACGCAAAACACACAATTTCCCATAGCTAAGCAATAAACGAATCATCAAGGACCTGACAGTACATAAAAAGGTACAGGTACACCTCCCATTTCCATCACACCAACAACTAATGTTTGTGGCTACAAACAGAGAGAGAGAAAAAACATAACTAAATGAAGACAGCTATCAGCTGCAGCGTGACATGCTTCAGCAAGAAAGACGCCATTCCTAGCGCTGGAAAGCAAAAATGCACTATGCCATCCTGCTCCAGCATGAGGTATTTATGACTGCTTCTTTTTAATTTAGCTGTAAAAGAGGGAGCTTATTTGATTGGCATTAAAGAACCAATGAGAGGTAGCAGGAAGGTAATGCATATATGGACACATACTTTCATTAAGGTCTCAGACATACAACATGTTTCATAAAGGACATAAAATTGTGTTTTTAGTTTTGACAACACATTTTACTGTGCAAAGTTTGCTGGCTTGAGGGCAAAACCCATGTACACTTTAACAGCTTTTATTCTCTCTGTAGGCTGAAAATCCACCAGCACCCATTGATAAATGCCTCAACACTGTTCCCATGCTACAAATTTACTTTGATGGGGAACAAGACCCCCTGCATGATTATCACCTCAGCCATGACTCCTTGGAGGCCTTGATGCAGTGTCTGCCATCTGAGAGGAGACAGGCCTGGGAACACCACATAACTGTACTGATAACCGTGTACTGGCTGGCACACGGTTTATCATATAGTGTGGTGTCCCGGGCCTTTCAAGTTCCCAGAGCCACTGTCTGCAGGCTGGTCCACAAGGGAGTTGGAAAGATCGCTGCTCTCCGGCACAAGATGGTTTAACTGCCTGCTGCTCCAGAACTGGAGAAGATCAGGCAATGCTTCCAGCCCTGTCTTTTTGAGGTGTGTGGATGCCATATACGCAGCAAGACCCCTTCTGCACCCAGTAGTAAGGACTACATCAACCGTAAGCTCTTCCCATCCCATACAACTGCAGGCGGTATGTGATGGAGGAGCCGGTTCCTCCACACCTTTGTGAGATATCTTGGGTCTGTGTATGACACTTGTGTTCTGAAGAACAGCAGCATATACAAAGAGGCTCTGTACCCTCCTTCAGGGTATTTCATTATGGGGGACGGTGCATTGACCAGCCTATTGCCATCATCACCCCATACCGGGAGCCAATGCAGGGGAGGATACAGAGCCGCTTCAACCAATACCATACCAAAGCCCACAACATACATGAGTGGGCCTTTAGTATGAAGGTGCGATGGAGGTGCCTGCTATTTAAGGCCCTGGAGGTGGACCATGCTTTTGTTTCTGCAGTCATCACTGCTTGCTGTGTCCTCCACAACATCTGCAGGAGACATCCTCTTGTCCACTGAAGAGGTTGAGGGGATTGAAGTGCCTCTACCCTGTCCAGTGAGGGGGGAACAAAGTGGACATGGCCGGCAAGATAGACTAGTGGACCAACTCTTGGCTCCTGACCATAACCCTGTGGGGTTGAATGGGTATGATTATGAAATTCTGTTAATTTATGGCCAGTTATTTTCCTTAAGGTGTTAGGGTGTTGTTTCATGTTTCATTCTTCTACCACATCATCTCATGTGATAAGCAGTTTTATGTTCAGTGTTGGTATTGAATCATGTTGCGTTATTGTACACAGGCTACAGATTTTGCTTATGGGCAGAATTATTTGATGTTGAGACTGAAAAATCTGAAATTTTCAATGTGCTGATGTTCAGTTTCAATATGACCATGATCATCTTTGATGTCAGTGTGAATTTAGGTATTAAACATGTTTTTGTCACCTATTAAGGAGCAAGTGGACCCGAATGCAGAGACCGGAAAGCAGGGCTGAAAAAAACCGTCTTCATTTCAAGACTTGCAGGCAAAAAAACAAAAGCTGGTTGAGCTGAGAGAACTGAATACAAAAAACCAACTAAGCAGGCAGCACAGACACTGAGCAAACTGAACAGACGACTCAACAAAGACTGAACTGAATTTAAATGCAAACTGAACTAATCAGACAACAAGGAACAGGTGGCATAACACAAGGGCAGTCTGGGAGCCAATAGGCTGGGGAAGACACTAGGAGCAGGGCAGAGTTAATGAGGGTAATGCAGGGAAGGTGAGAGGAGAAGTGAAGGAACCCACAAGGGAAACACAGAGCAAACTAAAACCCAGAAAACACAACACCACTCGTTAACAACCCAGCATAAATCAAACTGTCTGAATAAATAAACCTAGGTACACAGCACTACAAGCTAATCCATACTCTAATACAGTCTTTCAAAGATCCATCTCAAATAACATGAATGAGCAAACCCAAATGATCAAAAAGACTGGACAACAGTCCATGACAGTTTTTTTGTCTGGACTTGAATTCCAAAAAAGGTTTCAAGCTTCATTTGCTTGCAACATGCTTGATTTTAATCAAAAGTAAAAGGTGAACATAAACTTACATAAGTCGTCAAGCTTTTAAAAAACAAAGAGAGAAAAGGAAAAAAAAAAAAACAAAGAACACAAACAAAAACACTTAAGTTCTTCTTCACAAGCTCTTCAAAAAGGTCTAAGAACCTGGTCATGTTTTGTTGCATGGCCTGTTGATGCCTGTTGAAGCGCTCCTCCTCCTTTGCTGTTTCCTCTTCTAAAAACTGCAGGACCTGGGAGCGCCTTCGTTTTTTGCAGGAGGGAGACCAGCAGAGCTGGACGACTCAACATCCTCCAGATGGCTGTCCGAGCCAGACTCAGTGGCTTCCTCATCCTGCACCGTCTCCTGGCTCTGGGCAGGCTCAGTTGTTGAGCCACTGCCAGAGGCCACAGCATCCACACTTGCCGAAGTTTCTGCTGAGTCCATCATGATGGGAGGATCAATAGATGGCCTCCCACCGATGGACCTATGCATGGCAGAAAAATATGGCCAAGTGGCTGCTGTGGCCTGTCCTCTGTCAGTCCCCATCCCAGTTGTGGGGCACCTCAATTCCTACAGGAACACAAGCAAGGGTGAAAGTTATCCAACAGTATGCTGAGCAGACATGAAAAATGAATTTCACAGACAAAGGAAAACATCACACATCAGTGAGCATTTACAAATCAAATTTTAACCACACTTTATATTTACATTTCACGTTGTCCCAATATTTTGACACTTGTGTGGGGGTGACAACACCTGCAAGGGCCATCTTCTGAAGAATTTCCCCGAGTGATACAAGAGATGTCACTGGCTAACTCATGTGTCAGCAAGTAGTTAGGTGAACAGCCACAACAGGTGTCAACTCACATGTAAATAGCAAATGTTATTGAGAAATCATTAAGATACCAATTATCGGCACCAATACAGATTATATCTTCACAATCCAGAAAAATGTCTCTGTCAACATTATGACATCTAGAATCATCTCACGGTTGCAATGAACATTAATAGTATATGTTGAAAGCAACAACATTTGCAGATTACAGTATCATGCACTACATAGAAACTCAGTCACCCACAGGCTCTTTTGGCTGTTTGCCTTTTGCCTGTAAACAGGTGATCATTTTCTGCCCTCAGCCTGATAAGGGTGAGTGTTTCATCATCAGTCCCTTTAAGAAGTGATGAAGTAACATTGATCTCAAATATAGCCTACAGCCCCAATTAAAACTGTCATCACAGGACTTTTGGAATGAAGTTTGCAGACTACATAATGTGCAATTATCTACTACATGACAACAAGGAAAACTGCAAATCAGTGCTGAATGCAAGAGAATGTTCTTCTGGATATAATAATTTCACGTTAGCAGCTGTTTGCACTTGTAAACATCATGTCACGATCATAGCAGTTGAATTGGGTGTAGCCTACATTCAACATAGAAACATAAGTATTGTCAAGGTGAAATGTCATTAAGGAATGCAGTTAGAACAGTGCCTTATGAGGCACTACACAAACTGTGAAGGGTTTGCTCCTGCCATGGTTTGTATAATCCAGTTGTGTGTCACCTCGCTCATAGCTCCTCCAGCAAGCCTCCTCTCCCCTCATTCCTCTCTCCTCGAGATGCATTTTAAGAATTGAGACATCCTTACACATGGCGTACTGAGATTGATTTCAAGGTCACAGGCAGGAGGAGGGAGGAGAGAGGAGAAAAGGTGACACAAAATAGAGAAATGAGAAGAGCTCAGTGTCTTCTGGATGCGTAAATAAGCAACCATTTCGTCACACATAATGTCTGCGTTGTGTTTACAGCTCGTTCTACTGCCCCCAAGTGGCCAAAAAGACCAACTAATGGTACAGTAAGTCAGAAGTTTGGCCTTAAAGGATAATTCTATTTTGTTTTGTTTTTTTAAACTTGGGATATATTTTCAACATTTTGTCCAACATTGCTATCTGTTGATGATGATGACATAATACATGTACTAACCAAGTTAATTGCTGAGATTTGGAAAGATTAGCAGACAGACGATCAGACAGGTTGTTGATGAGCCAACAGTTCATTCACATTATCTACACCACTTTATTTGGAGGTCAAACTGAAATTGAGAGCAATTCAATTGTTGGTAATAATCCCTCATTTCACCGGAAAACTGTGCACACAAGTACAGCAAGTACAATAGGTCAAATTTGAACAAGGAAGTTGGTCTGTAAACTGCGATGATTGTTTATAGTTTTGAGCAATAATTTTACTGTTTGTCTTCGTTTTCTCTTCTAAGTACATTTGGCTAACGTGGGGGATTGTTTCCAACCTGTCTAATGCGATGTCACTGTGTTTCCAGATCTCAGTTATTAATTTGTAGAGTGCAATGCTATTATTACTGAGTGGAATGATGGTCAACTCTATGAAAATAAGAACCAAGTTGTAATAAACTGGAATTATCTTGTCACCACGGTGAGGATGATGTCTTTCCTAACTCCTGAGAAGTGCTCTGAGGCAAATCAAAAAACAGCCACCAGTGCTTTGACTTTTGACTTTGTGTTGAGCCACGCGTGTTAGTGAGGAGAGGTCAAGGAAGGTCAAAAGTCAGCAACATTGTGAGGGTCACAGCTCCACTCAACAAAGACTGCTAAGTGCCAGACCTCTGCTGTTGTCACAGGAACAACTGCTATGATGGATGTATCCACACCAAGAGCAACTGAACATGGGGTCAAGGCAGAGCAGCACTGTGCCTGTTAAAGCAGACTATCCTGGGATCTCTGTGCTTGTGTTGTGAAGTTAGAGGTATCTGCTTGGGATAAGCAAGGTCGTCAACATCCAAACAGCTGTGAAAAGCGTCAGTATCCCTCTGTCCTACTGAGAGGCCCTTAAGCTAAACAGAATGCAGAGGTCAGCACTGCCTCTTCATAACACTGTGTGTGTCTTAGACTTAAGTACTGGTTGGAGAAGTACTGATGAATGCAATGATCATTTATAGATTGTAACATCCACAAATATTTGGCCAATAGTTGTGACAGTTGCCCTTGATGTCTATAATATACATACATTACCTTCATCTCAGCAACATAACCTGCAAGAATTCTCAGGAATGTAGAAGCTGATTCAGATGGGAACATGCATTATTTGGGCTTAGAAACAAGCATGTAATAATAATTTCTATAAATGTCCAGGAAAATAACTACATTTTTTCACTGCAGGACTTTTTGCCTCTCAGCCTTATTCCTTTAGTCTTGTTCACCTGTGCCTGCCTGTTTTTCTGACACAGTTCAGTACACAGTCAGTGTAATTACACACGTCAGGTGGAGGAAAACAATGCACTGGGTCACAGTTACGCATATAATTCACAAGTTTCACTAGTCGCTCATCTTCAAGCCATCTGAACTTCAGCAGATTTTGTGGTGTTTGTTCATTTTTGGACATCATATTGGCCTGACAATGAATCCTTTCTCTCTCTCTCTGGCCTTCACATTGTAAGCAATAATTTACACCCACACAATAGCTTCATCAAGACAAATCAGGTATGATCTTGCTCTAGTCATCCTCCCTGTCCGGACCAATACACCTTGGTACTGAGAGCGTAAAAGAGTTAGCTCACGAGAGAGTGGGTGAGCATAAAAATGAAACTTAAGAGCTACTTTAATTACAAATCAGCATGTTGTTATTGGGGACATGACATGGTGGGGAGTGATGAGGAAAAATGCAGCACAGACTGTGCCAAGTTCAGGGTCATTACCACCTATAGCATATAATAACTGAGTTTTTTTTTTTTGACAAATCTTGTTTTCTCACGGCATGGAAGCTCTTGGTAATGGCCGGGTACTGGTCTGGGGGTTGGGAACCTCTGCCCCTGTACTCTCCCCAGGTGCCATCAGCAAATTGGTTTCCATCTGTGGGTGCCAGTCCTACAACTCATTGGCTGATCTGAAGGAACCAATCATCATTCAGAGCCCTCGATAAAAGAGCAGCACTTGAGTATGAGGACCTCTTATTCTCTGTCCCTCACTCGTCTGCTTTTGAGCTGTTGGTACTCTGTGAAATAAACTTGTTAAAGAAAAAAAAGGTATGTGGTAGGAGGTTAAGGACATTAGGTAAGTGGGGGTAGCCCTTTACACTTTCACTCACATAGGTAACTTTTGCTAGATGCACTAGGTGAATTGGTTGATGCCAGGGCCAGACTGGGAAAATCATTGAGGCCGGGAAATATAGCATGAAATATAGCTCCAGTCAGGCCACTTTTTAAGCAGGGTGTGTGGGGGTCCCCCACTAGGAGGATCTTAGTTACAAAGACTTGATTTCATGCATTCTGGTAAATTTTAGTGCATGTAAATAACAAACTAATGAGCCAACAACTGCTTGGTACAATATACTGTTATGAACCTCAAATAAAACCAAAGGTACATATTATTAAGGAGGGAGACAAAACTATTATTACCAGTGTGGCACCAATGCTACTTTCTCCACCTTCAAAAAGGAAAAAAAAGCAAGAGCAAGCCATATTTTTAATGTATCATTATAGTACAGTTAATCACTCTCTCTACCTGATCAAAGAACAGAGCAAGAGCACAATACCCTATTCAGTTTACTGATATGCACCCATGCAGTTTCTCGAATGGCCACTTGAGGCTGGCTCCAAAAGTGAGTCAATCCCCATAGAACCCCATGTTAAAATGCCCAACTTTACAGCAGAAATAAACATGTGTACAGCCTTGTACAAAAAACGGTTTCGATCTCTATAGCTAATTTCCTCTTTCATGACAGCTGTACGGGGGGTGAATTTTTTCATTTAAATTTTATCAAGCCGTAAAGTTATGCATAATGAAGGACATGGCTGCTTTGAGTGACAAGTCCGCCAGCCGCTAGGTGGCTTGTTTCAGCCATTTGACCCGCCTCTTTGCCCAATTTTGATTGGAGACAGAGTCATGCAAAATTCCAAAAAACTTTTTGCTGATGCTTTAGTATAAAAAACATCCACCCTTGCATTGGTTCTGTTGCTTTGCTGCCCTGCAGGCCTTTCCATCACAATGATTATATGTATTCATTGTTGCTTGGACACTTTCCAATTATAAGCACTATGCAACACTGCAACCACTAAAACTGATATCCTGCATTCTGGTGAATTTTAGTGCATGTAAATAACAAACTAATGAGCCAACAACAGTGGTGGCTGGTGACTCAAAAAACTGGGGAGGACAGGAGGAATCTTACAACAAACCGCATCATACTATATTGTTGTCCCCCACCCTGTGAGGGGGGAATTTTATATGCCAATAAAACAATTTGCTTTCAAAAACAAAAACCCCTGAGAGGTGAAAAGGCTGCTTCTTTAAATACATTTAGCATATACATATTGTTTCTAAACAAAGAAGTGCTCATTTTAGCCATGCAGTGGTTCAGAATGTGTCATTTTACCAACAAAGTTAAATTCAAATTTATAGTATTGTTCTATTGTGAAAACAGATTTATTTTATTTTCATCAAAAACAGACAACATATCACGATTTACACATGTTTCCTGTGTATTTTCTTAGTATACAGAAATATATAAAGTACCACAAAGCTTATAATCTGATACAGGAACAGATCAGTGCTGAATACCAGAAAGACTGAACACTAAAAACATTCACAGATCTAAAAGTGTAGGTTCACATCAAAAAGGATTAACGCATGTATGCATGTATGACATGTTAACACTTGTTATTCTAGTTACTTTAACCTTATTACTCAATATACTACTCAGCTTAAAAACAAACCGAAGAAATTGTCACAAGTCAGCAGCCAGACCTCCTGCACACTCATTCACTAATCACACAACATCAACAGGTGACTGAACAACCACTTAATTAAAAACGGGATCAATGTCAAATGAATGAGTGAGTCCAGACATCTCACTGTAACTTCAACAAGCAAACTACCCACAGCACATTATATGATCTCTGCTGCATTCTTGTTAAGGAAATAAATTCACACAACAGCCACAGAGACATTTAACCATCAGAGATGAAATTAGTGACCAAAGAGACAGAGAGAGAGAAGCTGTATCTGACTCACGTTATCTGATGTCTTCTTTCACAGAGATGAAGTATCAATGTCATAACGTCCATTTGTGGCTGTTGGTCATCTTGTTTTAGTTAGTTAACAGAACTTTGTGGCTGCTGGTTAACCAGTCTGATCATTAGCAACAATGACAAACAAGCTAACTCCCCTGGTTGTTTCATTTAAATTATGTTGTTAACTTTCTATTGTTGTTGAGAGGAGTTCACGTTAGAGCAGTCGTATGTCGGGGCACAAAAAATCTCTACCAAATGCAAAGCCCAATGGAGAAATGCTGAGACTATAAAGCAGCTCAAAAGAGACTGCCAGAAAGCTGAGAGGAGGTGGAGAACATCAAAATTGCACGTTGACCGGGGCATTTTCAAAAACACCCTCAGGAACTACAACAGAAGCTTGAGACAGGCCAGAAAAGAATTCTTCTCAACTCTTATCAACACCCACAAATACAATCCAAAACACCTTTTGTCAACCATTGATAAACTCACTAGCCCCTCCCCTGCTGCTTTTTTAGAAAACTTCTAAAAGAGAATAACCTGGACCCAAATGCACTCAGCAACTATAGGCCAATATCCAACCTCACCTTCCTGAGTAAGATCATTGAGAAGGTTTCTATATCAGCAACTAAACTGCTATCTTACAGATAATAATATTCATGATAAATTCCAGTCTGGCTTCCGCACATCTCATAGCACAGAAACTGCTCTTCTAAAAGTTGTTAATGAAATGAAAATCAACAGTGACAATAAAAAAAACGTGTCGTAATACTCCCACAACTAAGCTGCATTCGTCACAGTGGATCATGAGGTTCTTCTGGAAAGGCTAAAAAAATGGGTCAGTCTGTCTGGCACGGTTCTCCAGTGGTTTGAATCTTACTTGTGATTTAATTAATTGTGATTTCAATGTCACACTTGGGGACTTCCACTCCAACCAACAAACCAGTGTACGGGGTCCCACAGGGCTCAATCCTGAGTCCTCTTCTATTCAACCTATATATGCCTCCCCATAGTTACATTATCAGGAAACATTATATCAGCTACCATAATTATGCTGATGACATGCAGCTTCTCATCTCACTATCCGATGATGACTTCCAATCCATAAACTCCCGAGTCAGCTGCTTGGATGGCAGCAAACTTCCTTCAGCTGAACAGGGAGAAAACTGAGATTTTAGTTTTAGGTGCTAAAGCCCAGAGACAACTTCTCTGCAAGTACCTGCAGTCCAGATCACAAAAAACAAATGACCAGATGAAAAACCTAGGTTTAACCATGGATGGTGAACTCAGCTTTAAGGATTGTACTAACAGCATCACCAAGGCTGCCTTTTTACAACTCAGAGACATTCACAGAATCAGAGGATTTCTTTCTCAGTCTGACTCAGAGAAACTCATGCATGCATTTGTCATGATGTCTGGTGAGATGGCACTCAATATTTCTGGAACAGTTTACCTGCTGAACTTAGACTTGCTCTAACACTGCCTTTTCTTAAAAGCAAACTAAAAACTGTCCTTTTCAGTTGAGCATTTTCTTCAATGAACACACCATACTTGTACAGTATGTTTGTTTATATGTGTGTGTGTATGCATATGTATGCATGCATGATGTCTCTGTTTATTTGCTGTTTCTTTTTTTATGTAAAGCACTTTTAAGCTCTTACATATGAGATGGTGCTATACAAATAAATTTGAACTGAACTGAATTGAATTCAATCTGTTTCAATCATTACAAAACATTTTCTTTTACTGCAGAGCTTCCAGAAGAGAAAGCATAAGACACACCAGGGATGACGGCTGTGTTTCTCTCCTCCGATGTCTGTGTTTTGGTTACAACTGTAGTGATCATTTTAACCCAAACCATGATCTTTCTTTAAACCTAACTAAGTGGTTTTTGTTCCTGAACCTAATCAGATCTGAACCATAGTGTTGTCACACGATAAGACATCATTATTTTTAACAGTGATTTTGGAAAGCACAGACAAGTGATGTTTTCCTGCCAATTCTGCCAATAAGATGCCAGATTAGAAAAATGCTCCGATGTGTTGTTCTGGAGTCACATGATCAAACAGCATGTTTGGTCTTTTAATTTGGAGGACCTGTTGGAATGTTCGGTCTGATAGTGGCCCTAATTGAAAGGTCACTACAAAAAAGGGAATAATTCTTTCTCTCTGTCATTGTTCACACCAAATTTCATGGCAATCAGGCTAATAGTTGTTATGCTGCTGGACACAGAGACAAAGTTTCTTTCTGTCTGTTTGTCTATCTCTTAATGAGTCTTACTATGAGCTATCTGCTATAAAAGCAGATGTTTGCATTGATCTTTAATTTTGACAAAAGTAGACTTGTTCACCCAGGTGTGGAGGAAAAGTTTCTTTTTAACCTTTCCCAGGCTGGAGTATGCAAGGCAGATTTAGGGATGAGGGTGACAATTTCCGTCACCTTTAGTCTATAAAATGCACAGGAAGTCCTTTCTCGAGGAGGGACTGAGCGTACCTCAGGAACCACCCCCACCTCTCCTGTCTTTTATGGCGGCATCCAGGCTCTTCAGATTAAGTTCCCTGCTCCTGAGCAGCTGTCTCTCTTTTGTTCAGGTGGATTGTTTTTCAGGGGCTGTGGTATGTGTGTGACTGGGTTCCCTCCTCTCAGGTCCTGATGGACTTTGCAGGTTGGGGAATCAGGGGGAGACAATCACTGGTGGGAGACAGAGAGAGGAAGGGAAAGGAAGGAGAGTGGCCCTGATGCCGCTACTGGGAATCTTATCAAGTTTCTCCAGAGAAGGTTTAATGGACATGTCTGCCTTTCTTTTGTGTTTCCCTTCCTCCAGTTTTCTCATTTACTTTCTCCCATGACACAATTCATTACTTGCTCTCTGTTTATCTGTAGCTGGTTATCTCTATCACTCTCTTTCTGTATTTCATGAAAGTATCTGTGTCAGAGGAAATTCACAAAAACAATGCTGTTGCCATACTACATACATACTGTATAGAGATGCTCATGCTATCATATTCTATTATTATTTGCAGTATAGTTATTGTCTGTGTCGGTAAATGGCTGTAATTGATCTATTTCAGGTATTCATTTTGTAATTACATATCCATCAACAGCTATAGACAGAATTAAGCACAATTGGTTGGAGTGGTTGTGATGAGAGTGAGCACCTCCAAGTCTGAGGCCACGGTACTCTCTTGGGCAACAGCAGATTGCTCACTTGGGAGTGACTTACTTGCCACAAAGAGTTCAAGGATCTCTGGGTTTTGTTCACATTGCTGTTGTACCAGACTGTCACGGTGAAGAAGGAGCTGAGCCTCAAGGCAAAGATTAAGAGGTCCTGCATACAAGCAACTGAAATGAGTTTTCTTTGCAGGGTGGTTGGGCTCACCCTAAAGCTGGAATGATGCTGCTCCTAAAGTCACTGATATACTTGCTTTTAACCAAGTGTTCACGTGTGCATCATGACTACCTCAAGCACCCTGCGTTGCTTGAGCACGTCCTCAGATATTAATCTGCATCACATCCGTGAAATGCAACTCAGTGCATGGCCGGTTGGGGCAGTATCACAAAAGAAGGTCAGCAGCAGTGTCTGGTCACAACAACAATGGTGGAAAGTTTCAAACAGAAACTCATAGTTTGTCCACAACTACCTTCATCTATATGATGTCTCTATGCCAATGCACAATGTCACCATTGCCACTTTTTCTACCGTTATCTCAACATCAACAGATGTAGTTTGATGTAGTTTGATGTAGAGTTGATATCAGTCTGGTCTCTGTGCGTTCAGTGGACAGACTGGTCTGGTATGCAATGCGCTAGCTTCATGCAGTCAGTGTAGCTAACGTTAAGCTAGCTGTTGATGGATACCTCCAAACTGTAGGCTGACTGCTTGTTAAACTAGAACGTCTCCTTTTCTTTTTCTACAGGTGTTAAACACATGATTGAATATGTGCCTGTGGATGCTTTGAAGTTGTTAAAAAGTCACTTTGAAGGCTGAGAAATTAAAGTAACAAGTAATGTAACTAATTACTTTCCCTATTAGTAATGTTGTTACTTTTACAGAGTAATACGTAATGTGTACGTGATTACATTTCAACTTGCCCAACACATGTAACAGTATCTAACTAGCATTATCTCTAGTGAGAGGATGATAAGTATGCTGCACAAAATAGTAATAAACCTTGAAGTCATGCAAATGCAGTACAGTTTATGCAGTATAGACTGGGAAAAGACACAGTAGTGGACAGCGAATGCACACGTTCTTGTGGACATCTGCATGAGTGGCTGACAAAATCTACATCATTCAAGCTTTGGAAACTTTTTGCAGAAATATGCCTGAAAACATCCTGTAGTATACTGCTATGAATGGTCAGAGACTACTTTGCTGTAAGTCAGATAGTTGCGCAGTAAGGGCAGCACTGGAGTCCATGATATAAGATTTTGGTGGCCACTGTATGTGCCTTCCCATATCACTATCAGTGCAATACTCTGTATCAAAAGCTTAGTGTATCCTCTACCATATGTTTAGTTTTGAGACTGTCTGACCCTTACATGACCCTCTTTGCTCCGGTCTTTAGTTATACTGTGTTTATACTGAGTTATGGTCTTCGCTGTATCCTGTTACTATTCTGGAACAATGCAGTTTGTCCACAGGGATGAGTTTCATCTTACTACTAGAGATGGATACCGTGATTGTGTGTGTGTCTGTGTGCGGGTAGGGGGTGGGGGGTGAAGGTACAGGTGGTGGGCGGTGGGTATGGTTTGTATTATCTCTACCGGAGGAAGTGGATCTCTGTGTTGGATCCCAGGATGCATAAAGCTGTCAAAATCCAATTGATGGTGATGAATAACCCTGCATGATGAGTGAGGGCAATGACTTGACCCACCGCCATTATCTGCCCACCCCCAGTATGTACTGTAGCAGAGGGGTGGAATGGGTCCAGGATGTATGGGAAACAAATGGTCAGTCAGGCAGATTGAAAGGTTAAGTAATGGTCAAAGACAATTCATTAATTTGACAAGCTAAATAATTTCAGATATTAGAGCAAGAAATCACTTTTTGTCCTGCTAGCAGTGGGACCAGTGTTAGTCACCCAGCCTGTCTGACCATGAATCTCCAATGTCTCCATAAGAAGACCCCTCAACATTTTAGTGACCTTCTGAACTTTCATGTTGCTCCCCTGTCAGATCATATTTCTCCGTTAGGCTACAACTCTGGTCCAGTAAAGTGTATCTTGAAAACTAATGGTCAGATTTGTGTGTGTTCCCCAGAGGATGAATCCCTGTGACTTTGATGACCCCCTGATCTTTCCTCTAGTACTACCATCAGGCCAAAATTTACACTTAGCACAATTAATATTAGAATCTGATGAGTAGATTAGAATGAGATTTGCTGATGGCTTTCATGGATGAGCACTTTTGATTTGAATGATCCATGTTTTTTCCTCCAGCACCATCCTAAACACAGATCCACATGACCCAACACTTTAATACTGAGGAATGTAATGAACATTACAGCCTCTCTGTCTGATCTGACGTTTGTCGGATAGTTAGCAAGGTATTTGGATAGTACTTCATATTACCTGACAGGTGATCCAGCTGTGCAGCTGTCGTAGATGGATTATCATGACCACAGGCCCTGCACCTTTACCTACAAACACATAAACATGTACTGTGTGTACCTCAAATAGCACAGGGCCATGTCACTTACACAAGTAACCTACACACAGTATTATGCATATCCTGCACAACATGCAATATTTATCTTTAAAAAAAAGAATGGTCAAAACAGAACCCCCAAAGCCATTAGTCCCTAGAATGGATCAAGCTCCAAAAACACTGGATCTTACATTTCTTGTGATGCAACTCTGTGCGGCAGGTCTGATGAAAATCTGAAGTAAATAATATCTTTAGAAACACTTTTGTCCAAATCGGAGAGATCAGAGAAACGGGTGTTTTCTATGTAAGCCTAGTTCGGTCTCTAGCTCGCATCTTTTGCTTCTTTTTTTCTTTTAAGTTAAGTTTTTTGAATGGGTTTTTCCATGTTGAAATCACACTGACACTTGCCATTAGCATTACTTCATATCTGTTCACCACTTAATTAGCTACTACAAAATACAAGCATATAATTATATTCCTTTTTCTCATATGTACTGTAGCGTACTTTCATATAAATGAAGTACTTTTAAACATATTTCTAAAAAAAATCTTTGAGGCCAAGGGCTGGCGTGACTCCAGGGCCCAGGATACATGCCCTCTTTTCTTTGCTTGAGAGAGCATCTCATTTAACCAGATACAGTACATGTACAGTACCTTTCATTGGTTCCTCTTTCCCTGTGTCTTCCCCTTGATTCTCTTCCTTGTGTCTAAAGTGTGAGGGATTTAAACACAATGAAAAGAGGCCGGTGAAATGTGGAGGTGATGGCGGGGGATATTGGGTTTATCTGTCTGCTTGTCCTTTCTGTCCTTTCCAAAATGGTAAAATCAAGCAGAAGAAAAACAAGTGAATGAGACTGAGCAGCTCTGCAGTGTTCAAAATGTAACTACATCTCCACATGTTGTTATCTTAACATATTCCTTAATTGTCTTTTGAATGTGTCACCAGGATGAGATCAAAATACAAACCTCTCCAAATCCCTCTGCGTCTTATGTCACTGTAGTACTAATGTTTATCTGCGACTTCTGGGAGACATCAAGGTACTTGTGGTACTTGTGTTTACTTCACTTTGAACCACTTTTCCGTCTTTAATGGCGCAGGGCTCATTAAAACCATATGCTCTTTGACTGCCAAATGCTTCAAAACACTCTTTGTTGTGTCTTGTTTCATATTGCACCTATTATCCATCCAAAAAGCCTGACATTGACGGCAGTCTGCTTCCTTTGTCCTGCTCTCAGGAAAGGTCAAAGATGACACAGGAGAGTATATAGGCAGAGCTTGTATGGGCAGGTGGATGGAAGAAAGGGAGATTTGGTGAATGAAAGCTTTTTCCTTCTCCCGTCCTACCTCCCCCCAATCTTTTCTCTTCTGCAGTCTTGCATTTAAACCCTTGAGGGGACAAGTCACTCTGACCCCTTTAAATCCAGCTTCCTGTTCCTGCACTTTAGGTTTTGTTCCTTAGTTGTACAGGGCAGTGGACACACAAATATGCCATACACACACACACACTCAGACGCACATGCATACACACGCACGTATGCACACATATACTAACGCACACACTCACACACACTGCAGCACTCAGAGCATTTGGTCTTCTAATTTTTTCTGATAACTGCCAGATGATGAAGCAGGCAGGGGCCCCTACTGACTGATGGCCCAACTGACTGACTGACTGACTGACTGATAGACTGATAGACCTGCTCACTGAGCCACATTATGCTGAGGGGACAGGAAGTAGGTTGGTCTGCCAGAATAGCATGGGGGTCGGGGAGTAGGATGGGGGGGTGGGGTTCGCTATAGAATAATTTCCTGAATTCCTGGCAAGAAAACTCCACTTCCTTCGTCATGGGAGCTGCAGTATCCCTGGCCTATCACCACCAGTCCTTCATCTGATGGTCCTCAGAAGTGTTGTTGAAAATCAGAGGAAAGGCAAAAGTTGAAGGTCAGTATAAGGTCAGGTAGTGTGACTGAAATGTTGAGCAGGAATAATTTGGTGTATTATTTAATACTAGGCTGGTAAACGCTTCTGAAACTATTTTACTATTTGACATTATAATTCATTGGATTTTCATTATATCAGATCCTCAATTAGTAATAAATATAACCGTTTGTGATGTTATCATAAAAAAAAGAACACCCAAATTCTCACTGTTAATGTTTTAACTCTGTTACGAACTGTGCTTACTTGGTTAGTATCAAGTACCAAGTAGAAATAAAATAGAATTAAAGGGACATCTACAGTAGTACTCTGTGACCTTAGTTCACTCTTTTTTGGTGACCAAAAATCATACTGCATCCACATATATAAAACTTAACATAATTCCCACTCTGTGCTGAGTCACTAAACTGCTCCTGGTCATAGTGCTTGTTTAGCCTGTACAAGAGTTCTATCTTGCACATGCTGTCTGTTTACTCTCTTGAGGTCTCAGTTAAAAAGCATGAAATGATGCATATCTAATTTTCTCCATGACTGACGGCCGTACTGCAGCCGACTGTGTCAGTGATGATCATGTGAACCATGACCATGACCAGGAAGCAATTTGTTAGGCTTAAAAAGCCCTGAAGAAAACGGGAGGCCCTCAGGTCAACAGCACACATATTTCCACTTAGTTCTATCTGTGAGGTGAAGAGTCTCCGTCTGTCTCTCTTTAACTGCGGAGTCAGACACTGTCTTTAACTGCATCAGTGAACTGAACACACTTTATGAACAGGTACATGAGGTTAGAAGCTCCTGAACCGTGAACAGACTAAGTTAAATGTTATCCCCAATAAAACTCATCACTGAAGCATTCATCGTGGTCAGCTCTTGGGTTCACAGTATTACAGAAAACTGTGTTATTTAAAACTACATAAGGGAAAAAAATGCAAAAACCCTCGGAACCCTGAAAGTGGTAGTGCAAAAAGGAAGAGTGTTCCAGCACCATTAACTGAGACATGATCAGTGATGAGGGGGGCTACTTAAACACAATTTTACTGGTTCACCTGCTTTAAGTGAGCAATCACATATTATAGACCAAGTACAAAAAAGAAAATCCATTTCCAATTTCAAGTTCTAATCCTGTGTTAACTGTTCTCTTGTTATCTGTCAAGTATAGTAAAGCGTTTTTGAGTAGTAATTCCAACAACCGAGTCATGTCATACTCATCACTCTGCTGCTCTCCTTTTAACACAAATACTGTTTTCATTCAATGTGACTGATGTTAAGCCATCCTCAGGTAAACTCAACTCTGTACACGTGCGGGGATGAGAGTTACCGAGCCACTGGAAGGCTTTTAATTCGAATCTGACAGGAATTACCATAGACCGTATATAAAGATGGCCAACATGACATTTCCCCAAAGTGAAGCCGAAATTGTAAAATATCTCGATTGCCCCCTGGTTGCATCTCATAAGCCCCGCCCCCTCCATGTTAGCGGATGGGCCAAACTAACAAAATCCAAAACAAAAGTACACGTCAAATAAATTTTTCTCCAAGATTGAAGATTGAAGGAAGATGCTAAATTTACATTTTCATTTGTGATTCACTACTAGCTGTAGCTGCTAGTTACTGACTGTTTTGGGCTGGTTTACCTCAATTGTGGTTCCTGGGTTTACTCAACTTTACCCCTCAATGGCAACTGATTGGCAACTTGGAGCTCCACAATGTCAACACGAGAGGAAATATAATATCGATTTCTTTTTATATGATCTGTATTTAGTAAAGTTGGGATTTCTTTACTCTTTTCAGACCAGCTTTCTCTTTCTCTCTACATAGTGTAACACGCCTGGTGTTCCTTTGATGTGGCGTGCCTGTGGAAGCCTTTATTGGTTTCTGTGGTGTGTTTCCAGTCACAGAAGCTTTTTGTGAAACGGCTCCCCTGACCCAGATGAACAGTTGCTAAACTTGCAGCAGGGGTAGCAGAAAACCGCATCCACTTTCATGGAGTACTCCAGCCAGTCCCTCCTATGGTACCAGGCAGCTCTTTTTACTTCCAAAGAGGCTCATGGGGTAGGTGTGGAGTCTAATCCATTTAGGCCCATCTTCTCTTAAATCATCCACGCTGGTTGTTGTG
The DNA here is from genome assembly GCF_910596095.1 of Thunnus maccoyii. Lineage (NCBI taxonomy): Eukaryota > Metazoa > Chordata > Actinopteri > Scombriformes > Scombridae > Thunnus > Thunnus maccoyii. The sequence goes on from NC_056546.1 coordinate 29,655,618, forward strand.
TCAGGCTCAACAGCATTGTCAGCCCGGCAGGATGTGGCATTGAGACGTGGAGGGCTAATGTTAGCAGCAGCCAGTGACAGCAACTCCAACTACTTAAAAGTGACATCATTGTCAACCCTTGGTCAAGAACTTATTGCTGCCCCCTGGTTCCCCCTTATGAAGCTGACTCTGGCCGCTGAACCAGCAGAGGGGAATGGACCCAGCTTAGAAGTCCTGATTAACAGCAGAGAAGATCGAGGGAAGCTGAGGAGTCATGTTTGGGGTTGGTATATACTTGATCAGACCTAGTTTGTACAATGTGTTGTTCAAACATGTCAGCAGTTAGAAGTGTTTACAGTTCTTCCTAATGACCACACTTGAAGGCGAAGTGAAAAGTTGGTTGTCATATAGCAGGGGGAGACGTATTATCATTTGAATATGGGGATAATGGTGAACATTTTGAGACAGTCTCTCCTGGATATTCATAGTGTTGTTGCATGAGATGGGCCAGCTGCAAAGACAGCTAGAGAGAGAAGACCAAACCCTGGCTCCTTTCTCAACTCTGTACAGCTACCCTTTCACTGCGTATGAATGTTGACAGTTTTGGAAAGTTACAGAAATGTTCGAACACAGGCCGTCCAATCTGAGGTTGGAAAAGTGTTGGGGGATGGGGGTAGTCTGAGTATGCAGTTCCCTTATGCTTGGGACACACTGCCTACCTCTACCTGAGTAGTGTGTGTGCGTCGCTACTGCCAGCCCTATCTTTCTACTATACAGAATTTGACTTTGATAATGGCCTCAGTAATAGAATGTTTCATATCATTTCATCATAAATTTCATTTACATTTAGTTCAGACAGAAAAAGGTTAAGAAGTGTGGGCTTAATTGTGAAAAATAAATAATAATATGTGAGGTGAAAGCGGATTTCTTTCTGATGGGCATAGTGGGGTCTGGTTGGAGCTACTTCTGTGTCAGCCACGTACACTCCTCACACAGGACAGGTTTTTTTTATTGATTGTATTAATTATTCCGCCAGTTAAACCCCTGCTGTCACTGCTCCAAATGAAGAAAATCCCTCCACAATGACACAAAGTTCCCCAAACACACTCAAACAAACCTCCAAACTAACTGTCAGGAGGGAAACTGACAACAAATAAGGAAAATCACACCAAATCTCTGTGTGGAAGCAGGTAAAACAACAGGTAGGAGTCCTGAATTAATTGAATTAATATCACAGAAAGCGAGCAGGAGTCAAGAAAAGAAGCTCTGTGTGTCACCAACTCTCCGCGCTGGAGTTCCCCACAAGAGAGGCTCCCTGCCCCCGGCATGCACCACGCAGGCTGACCTGCAGTGGTGACACTTCATATTTTTTTTTATTTCTGTTACATATTCTACAGATATAGACATTGATAATATAGTGAAATGTGTAATGTTGCTGGTATGATGTCAATATGACTATTGGCCAGGGATGCATGATATTATCAGCACGTCATCGATATTGGCCGACAAAAGCTCTACAATGAAATATCGGCATTGGCGAATTCTGCTGATTATGAGAGGCCGATATCTTGCCTTCTCCAACGCCGCCTGACTGTGCTTCCCTCAACGGACTTTGTCATCCCAACGGTCCCGGTGCTTCCTCGGCAGGCTCCACTCCACTCAGCGGCCTGTCAGACCAGCTATGTTTGGCTGCACAGATAGGGAACACTTCAACTGACAGTACCACTCTGTTTGGAAAAAACTTCTTCTTTTTGATTGATAACAGCAGTTGGCAACCAGCGTATTAGGTGCATTACCGCCACATTCTGCTCCAGAGTGTGGACCAGAGATCAAATCCTACACGTTAATCCTGTCTGTCTAACGTCTGGGACACACAAGATGGGTGCCGAAATGAAAAGTAAGCACACGCGCTGCTCGAGCATCCTATGTGTCCCAGGCGTAATAAACTCAAAGAAAACTCTACTGCTCCACCCACTTGGCAGGTTCATTAAAGTTTTAATGCTGAGCTCCTGAACTCCAGTCTTCCTAAGTTCCTCCTTCATATATTGTCTTTCTTGATCATACTTAGTACAATCTATGCTTGCATGCATAATAGTCTCCTCAGCCAGCTGGAAAAACGCGTCAATGTAACCACGCATGACGCGTGTGAGACATGCGGCTCATGCAGGCTCTGTGGCTGCTCTAATCTGTTAACATGGGCGCCAAAATTAAAAGCAAGAGGTTCTGCGATGCACATGCGCTGCTCACACAGGCTGTGTGTTCCAGGCGTTAAAGATTGCCTGGCTGAAGAAGGTCCACAGTTAAATCATCAAATCAAATCAAGTTTATTTATAAAGCACATTTAAAAACGACCAGAGTTGACCAAAGTGCTGTACAATAAAATATCAGAAGTAAATTAAAACAACATGACAAGGTAAAATCAAAACCAAAAACAAGAACAAATACAAAACAAATAATAGTAAAACACAGGGCTTTAACGACACTCAAAGGCCCGAGAGAACATGTGAGTCTTAAGTTTGGCCTTAAAAGTGTCTACAGAAGGGGAACACTTAATTCCAAAAGGTAACCTGTTCCAAAGTTTTGGGGCAGCTACAGCAAATGCACCCTTACCCCTCAGCCTCAATCGAGGGACAGCGAGGAGCAGTTGGTCTGAGGATCTGAGAGATCTGGTGTTGTGAAGGGGGCAGAGGAGCTCCGAGATGTACTGGGGCGCCAGGCCGTGTAGTGCCTTAAAAACAAATACAAGGACCTTAAACTCAGTCCTATACTTGACTGGTAACCAATGCAGGGATGCCAGTACAGGTGTGATGCTGTCTCTCTTCCTTGGACCAGTTATTAGCCAAGCAGCAGCATTCTGCACTAGTTGCAAGCGAGACAGGGATGACTGGCTAATACCCAAATAAAGGGCATTTCAGTAATCCAGTCGCGAGGAAATCAAAGCATTTGTGACAGTCTTCAAGTCATGAAATGAGAGGAGCAGTTTCAGTTTGGCAATGTTTCATAGCTGGAAAAATCAACCTTTGACAACAGAGTTAATATGTTTGTCAAATTTTAGAGCTGGATCAAAAATGACACTGAGATTTCTGGCATGAGTATGAAGGTTAGGGGCCAGGGACCCTAAGTGATTTACTATAACCCCGCTGGAGTCGGAGGAACCAAATAAAACCACTTATGTCTTACTAGCATTTAACTGAAGATAGTTTTGTGCCATCCAATTTTGTACATCCTGGATGCAGTCAAGAAGGGACCTAACTGCGTTATCATTGTTATCACCAGGTTCTAATGGGAGGTATAGCTGTGTATAATCTGCGTAGCAGTGATAGGAGATATTATGCTTATTGAAGATAGAGCCAAGGGGAAGTATGTATAAGGTGAATACGATGGGCCCTAAAATGGAGCCTTGAGGTACTCCGCAGGTGATGGGAGCAGACGAGGAGAAGAGGTTTCCAATTTTGACAGAGAATGACCTGTCTGCTAGGTAGGAGACAAACCACTGGAAGGCACTACCCTGAATACCAACCTGGTGCTCAAGACGGTGCAGGAGAATAGTATGGTTGACTGTATCAAAGGCAGAGCTAAGGTCCAGAAGAATCAGGATGGCACATTTACCAGAGTCGAGAGATAAGAGCAGATCGTTGGAGACTTTAAGCAGAGCTGACTCCATGCTGTGACGGGCCCTGAAACCTGACTGAAATTTCTCCATGATATTGTTATTTTCAAAAAAGGCCAAGAGCTGTGATTAGACAATTTTTTCCAAGACTTTTGATAAGAATGGCAGTTTTGCACTACTGCATGTTTAAGGCAGGATGGAACAGAGCCAGTTTCTAGATTACTGTTTAGGATGTGTGATATTGTAGGACCAACAGTGTCAAACACTTCTTTTGAGAGGCACGATGAAAGAATATCCAGAGGACAAGAAGTTGGCTTGGTGTGTGTGACTATGTCTATGATATGAGCAAGGGACACAGGCTCAAACTTGCTAAGAACAGCAGAACAAGGAGGGAAGACGGGGGCGTTGTAGGCAGGAGGTGAAATAGTGGAACGGATGTTATTGATTATTCTTATGAAAAAGTTGAGAAATTCATGGTAGGTGATTGCTGTCGGCACAGGGCCAGTATCAGCAGGGTTTAGGACAGAGTCAATTGTGTCGAAGAGTACTTTGGGAGGGTGGGAATTTCTGGAGATGATGTCAGCAAAGTATTTAGTTAAGGCCCCAGAGAGGCGACAGGTAAAAAGTTTTGGACCCGATCTGAAACTGTGGAAAACCTATTCAAACCCGACATGCATAAATTCATTTTCAAAAAAGGCAAACCTGATCTGAGGGGAACCAAGCACAGCCAGACCTGACCCACCAGGTCATTACCTTTGCCTTACTTGAGCAGCTTACCTTTCAGTCATGATACAAAAACTTAATAAAGTAATGTTGGGTCCCTTGATGATGATTATTATTATTATTTTAAAGTTTATAATAGGCTGTAACTGGCCTACTGTAACTCCAAAAACTACCATATTTGATAGGTTACCTTATATGTTCTAGATCACATGTTGCTGTTTAGGAACAACAAGGCATTAACATTGGCAGTGCTGAAGGAAGTCCGACAATTCTCTAAAGCATGGCCTGAGATGCTAACTGCAGACTTGCACACCCATATATACATATGTGATATGTATATATAGTATATCACATTAATATTGGATTATTATTGATGCATTAATGTTTTATCAGCATTTTAATGTTGCAGCTGGTCAAGTTCAAGTGAATTTTATCTAGTTTATATTATATATTATTGGATAGTTAATCATATCTAATTCTCCCTAAAATGTAGTGAAGTAGAAGCAGTGCAAATGTTAAGTAAAGTAGGCCTACATTTCCAAACGTCTGTATAGTGCTGCTTGAGTTAATATTTCACCATATATACCCTAAATAAAATGATAAATAGTGTAAATTAATGATCAGTGTGTTGGCAATTGGCGCACATAAAACATCACATCTCTCACCTGCATTTCAGTATTTCAAGGGGTCTTGGATCAGCTGCGGTGATGTGACTGATTTATTAAAGAATTTTTTCCAGAGGGCCATCAAGTTGATTGTGTGGTATTTTGAGCCACTGAGCTCATCGGTCACCTGCTTGAAAGGCTTCAGGAATTGGATAAGCATCTGTAGCAAGTCCTCAATTATGTAGTTCATTTGGTGGATCTCTCCCTGCATCTCTAGCTTGGTATTCCACCTTGTTTCACATTCTTGTTTCAAAGAGTGCTTCTCTCAGTTGTAATCCAGAGTGCTTGAAAAATGCTGGCTGGGTCTCGCATTGATTAATGCAGGCTCTCGCTTTCACCTCCTTCTTCTTCTTTATGCCGCGGGGGAATGCACAAGCACTTTTTTGTCCATTTTTTGTCAGTATGGTGCAACATGATGTAGGTGTAGCTGACCTTCCTGTAGTCATCTGTCCACATCTCTGTGGATGCACCACAGGCCAGCCCACTGGCAATGGCTTCCTTGATAGTTGGCAGGAGCTCTGCTCTAAGGCTGTCGTACTTTTTCTTTGTGTAACGAAATACAGTCACACCGGAGAGAAGGTGAAACTTAATGTCACATTGGCCATGTATGAAATTCATATAAAATGTATAATATAAAGCCTGTGCTAACTCTATGAATGCTTCCTTTCATCTTAAAACACAATTTTCTCCTGGTGTGATGTAACACATGATAAGAGCTGATACCACATATACTCGGGTCCATTTGGATCCACTTGGGTATTGGTAGAGACCCGAGACCCACGGTGGTAAAATCACACCCTTTCTGACCTTATTAGACTGAGTACAATTTGGACCCAGTCTGGATCGGGTCCCAGTTCGTGTCTTGGTTCCTTAGAAGTGAATGGACCTGGAAGACCTCTACAGGGAGGACTCATGCTAAGATAAAAAAGACATCTCAAAAAACAGAATGTAAGCCAGTTTTAAATGAAGGCCTGTTTCTCTGCTACTATTACAGATTCATCAATCAGTGCCGTAGTAGGCTACATATTTAAGATAAAACTAATATTTTTGAAACCAAAACAGACAAACCATAAGTACGCCAGGCTGCAGGAGATTCTCACAGAGCCACTTCACTGCCATGATGAAGACTGTGACTGTCTGGGTAGACATGAGCTGAGCAGCCCATTAAATGCTTCAGCAAACAAGTTTTACGACACCTCACTGAGGAATCATTGTAAATTTAACAGCGATTACAAAGTGCTCTATAGCAGAGGATGTGAAATAATATTTGAAGAGTCAGTTCCAGATTGTTTACTTTAGGGCTTTTGGCTGCCCAGTGGCTGTTTTACTACACCCTCGATGGTCAACAATAGGACCTGATTTATTCTTTCCCTGGATATGCTCAAGGTGCCCAATACATTAAAGGCTTTATATTTACTGTAAAACAACCACTGTGCAGATATGCTTTTTTTGAGATTTTCTTCTTTGAGACAACTCCCATTATTTTGTATTTATTCCCCCCAGTAATGCATAAATACATAATAATGATAATTGTCTACTTTTTGCATTCCATTTAGAGTGATGGATGTAAGTGGGTATGCTAAAGCTTAGTACTTGCACTGTGAGATGTGGTTGAAAGCTCTGGAAAAAACTAGAAAGTAAGTAATAGTAAGTAATATTTCTTTTGACCATGACCACAATCTTTCCATAACTAGTTTTTGTTGCCTAAACTTGCCAAAGTGATGACAAACCAACAAAAGCTCATAAGAATCATATTTGTAAAGTCAAATGGGTGGTGACATGTGACCAAAATTCCAAACTTAGGTCATGTGATGATAACTGAGCCATCTCAATGACAAATGCGCCAACTCCATGCACTGATGAAAACTGCAAGATGCAATTGGAAGCTATGGAAAAAGCTAGTACCGTACTGGCCTGAATATAAGACAACCCTGATCACATGATTTGCCTGAAATATTCCCTGATATACTATTAATACAAGGAGCTGAGGGTCCTTATCCTTGAAGACTTTTCTCTTGTAAAAGTGAAATAATACTATTAAAGTAGTATGTAAATGGCACCCTTGTGTATCTTGTTTATCAGTCACATTAATCACACTCTCTCTTGTCAGGCTTGTGACGACGTCAGAAAAAGCTTGCAAATTGTTTTCATGAATCATGATCATGAATTTATTGCCTCTGTGGCAGCAAAACACCTTACACAAGCTTTTAGACACTCCTGACTTTTTAGGGCTGACTGACTCTAACAGACTCACTATAAATGGACTTAAAACATTAAGGCACAACCCCTAATGCAACATTCTCTGTAGGAGCTGTTGTCACACTGGTAGTCTGTTCATTCAAATAGAATATCTGATCTTGGGAACATGATATTGTCTAGTACTTCAATATAAGACCACCCCTTTTTCAAATGTAATTTCAACAAAAATATATTGTTTTATATTAGGGCCAATACAGGAAGTGGACCTTAAGTTAAGATTATTTAGCAGTTAGAAGTTGTGTCCAAAACAGAAAAGGTTCATCATCTAGGGGGCACAAATGTGCTAAGGAATCAATGTGTCTATTAGGTTTGCTTGAGTACAACTGGAGGTTTCACCTAACGATGGTGCTAGAGAAATGTCAGGGCATCACCAAATACATTAAGATTTATCCTCTGGGAACCATGAATATCCACAGCAGATTTCATGGAAATCTGTCCATTTGATTTTGAGCTACCAAAGTGTTGGTCAAGAGGAAATACTCACCAGATAATATCTCTGGACATACAGTCAGTCAGTGAGAATCCTCCTCTCAGGACACAAAAAAATAATAATGTCAAGTTTGATGGAAAGACAGACTGACATCTGTAGGCTCTGCAGAGAGGAAAAAAGGTGATAATAGATGTATGTTGAGTGTGATATATTCAACTCTTTATAGAGCCATGTATGAATTTCTGCAGTGCTATATTGACTCATTATAATGCACCATTGAACATCCTAACCAAGACGTTGGCCAAGACACTCTCAGAGTGGTTTCAGACCATTTGCATGCAGGAACTTGGAGTTCTTCGAAATCTCTCACCCACTTGGAGAAGACAAACCAAAAGACAGACGCACTGGGGACACATCTGGGGTTTAAGCCTCTCCAGTCATCTCACCAATATTTGTCTTAGCCTCAGAATTTCACCGCAGATAATACAGATGTATCCACAGACTGCAAACAGCTAATGGGACAGAGAGAGAGTCATCAAGCTATTCCAGAAAGCTATCATGTCTTAGTGTAACAAAAGACCTTTAGCTCTCATGATATTTTATCAGTTCAAACTTAGAGTTCTTTGAATCTCAGTGTCACAGTTCCAACACATTTTCAGTTTTTATGATTTTAGGCTTTTTCCTGATCTGAATTTTTTTTTTTGGCCATTTTTTTGCTGTTGAACACGTGTTTCATGTTCAACGTGTTTCATGTTCAGCAGGATGTAGCTGATAGAGGCTGAACAATATGGCCTTCAGTAAGATTTTATCACAGTCACTGAAGATTAGTCCTCCTAATAACAAAAATATTAGTGTGCTGTATGTACTGATTTTGTATCAGAAATATCCAATTCCATTCTTTTCTGCAATGACCCCACTGTAGGTTATCTGAAAAATATTGGTTTATAAGCCATGGGAATGACAATGTTAGTCTGAGATATATATAACAAGAATGGCTGTTTTGAGTGGACTATCTTGTCAACTATTGAATGGAATGCCATGAGGAAGAATCTGACTTTCTTCATCCCCTGAGTGTTTATCTGGCTCCATCAGCAGGTCAAAGTTTTCACTTGTCCAAGGAAATATTTGCCTCAAACTTTGGCTCAGCCATTCATGGTTCTCTGACAATAAATCCTAATGACTTTGATCTCCTGATATTTCATTTTGCATTACCATGAACTTCGACATTTGTAGCTTTGAGTCAAATATCTAAACAACTATTGCACGGAATGCTGTGAAATTTGGTTAAGCTATTTATGTTCACAAAAGGATTAATTGCAAAGTTGTGATTCTCTGAATTTTCATCTTGTGCCATCATTAATTCAAAAATTTTAATTTTGCTTTATGACCAAATATCTGTAAATCTAATGACATTCCATCAGCCTCAGCTGTACTTTGTGTTTTGTGCTAATAAGCAAATGTTAGCATGCTAGCATGCTAAAGTACATAAGATGGTAAACATTACCTGCCAAACATCAGCAAGTTAGAATCATCATGAGCTTAAGCATGCTGATGATAGCATTTAGCTTGACAGAAGCGCACACAGTATGTGCCTGTAAGTACAGCCCAAGCAGCAACTATCACAGCTTAAGGTTGAAGCCAATGCAGAAGTACTTTAAATTGCAATACCACCGGCAGCTGCTACATGCTAGTTCAACTCATCAAAAAAAGTGTCAAGATCTAAATACTAAGTCAATATTTTTCAATAAGTCATAATGGTCTCGATCTCTAAATTCAGACCCTCTTATAAGTGTGCTGGTGGTCATTTTGGAAATTATTGCTCCGTTAATAAGATTTGAAGACTTATAGTAGCTTTAATGTCTGCCATGTGGGTATTGATTGACAGTTGGCTCACCTGTTGCTCTCCCCAGCCTTGGAACTCAAGTCAGGCTATTGTCACAGTATTTCAATAAGTATTTAATATTACTTGATTATTATACCTGCCCTGTTAGCACAATTAGCTAAAGTAGCTAATGTTAGCTGAAGTGCACCGCTTGCTGTTCCCAGTAAACTAGCTTCAGCTTGGGTCCAAGGTAGTGAGGCGTGTTTCCAGAGTCTGAAAGGCAACCCCCCCACACTCCTTATATGGAAGCTTCTGGCTCCAAACGGAAAAGATGCTGCTGACAATAAACTGCAACTGGGCTTCAAACTGGCTCCAATGCAAACCAACGGATGACGTCACACCCTGCTACATCCAGCTTGTACAGTCTATGGCACAGCCTAACAGAGCTGCTAGCATGGCTGCAGACTGTCTGTCTTGTTGAGAATTTGGAGATAAATGTAATCTTTAGATGTTGCTGACAGTCTATCACAGCTAGGGTTGTTGAGAAACAATATATGATCTAAAAAAGAAACACAATTATTTAATGTTAAATGTGAAAATTAAGTCTCTATCTTGAAAAGTAAAATGATTAATTTGACAAAAAAAAAAAATCCTATTCAAGGTTCACCAAATAGGTCTTTCTTGGGCTTTCTGGAACTTTCAGGGGCTGGGGTTATGTCAAAGAATTATTTTTTTTGTCAAACTATTTTCTGTTGCCTAATGCAGTTTTTACAGAACCTTGAGCTGTGCACTTCTTGACAATTAAACACTGACTTCTATTAGTGCCACTTTATTTCAAATGTTTCTCGTCGGATTATATTCTACTCGCTGCATTCACTGCTTTCACTAACTGCAGGCCAGTATTTCACTCAGTATGACATTGTCTGCCAAGTTTAGTCTACTGCTAGAAGCTCACTCCTGATGGTCATTATTTGAGGAACCCTATCAGGTTAAGGCCCCCCAGGTCGGATGACCCATTTATATTAGTTTTTCAACTTCATAATGATTTCAACATGATATTCTGTAAAATTATTTTTGTATTTTACTTGATTTTGTCATTTTACTGTAACTGTGACTTGTAATAACCTGTTGTTCTCATGCCAACCAGAGCGAAAGTTAAAGGTGATTGTGTTCCAGATTGTACAGGTCTTTTGTGGGACATGGGCATGCCTACTTTGATGTTGAACTTCAACAAAAGCAAAGCCACTGATGATTAGTCAGGAAGTAGACAAGAACACAAGAGAATTACCAAAGTAGGAACACAGGCCTATAGAGTCATTAGAGAGTGCATCAAGGGCTAATGCTTTCCCCATGTGCTCAGAACTGTTAGATACATGGAAAACAATTGGGAGTTTACCTTGAAAATAATGCTGTGAGCTACCATCTCCACAAACTTTTTCCCCACATGAACAGATTTATTGGTCACTCTGTCTAGAGTTTTCCTCCCATTAACAAGTCTACTAAATATGTAGGATTTATATCACTAAAGAACTGGACCACAGCTAGGGCTCCTGAAGATCAAAACAGGTAAAAGGTGGATGATTGCACTTTAACCATCTCATAATTGTGCTGATAGTAATCAAAGAATGATTTAAAGGTACCCTGTGTACCCCTGTTTCTTCCTTAATTTAGGTAACTATCTAAACTTTTTATCCATTCTGGCCAATTATTTTAAATGTATATCCTCTTATAGATAATTATTTAAACCATTTATCAGCTACTTTCAGCTATTTTGACTTCTCTGTCAGCTTGCTAAATAGATTTCATGGACTCTCAGTGGCTATGAGGTGTTATAACTGACTCAGGTTGGTTGGGGGTGTGTGCTGCACAGTCAGCCTGGAATACAATTATTCCACATCACATCGATGTGTAATTGAGGATTGATGTTTTCCTCCTGAGCACAAAAATGTGGATATATATGTATTAATCAAATCATAATTTCTGTTTTTTCAAATTAGTTGAGCTACTCCACAATATTTCCACAACTACAGTGCCAGTCGGGAATCACTGATCTAATAGACAGCTTATCCAATGTTATCTTGCTAACTGAAGCCAGACTTTCTTATGCCTGTTGTAGCGGCTTATTAGATGCCAAAACACCACACAGCGGTTTGTTATACTCACAAACAGGAAAGTTGTCATGGTGGCAACTGTTTTATCTTTTGTCTTGATGATCACGAGGTAAATAGTCGAATATGGCGTTTACATTGCAATGTAATCCACAAGGATTGTGTCCTCTCATGTATGTGATTGGCCAAACCAGTGCCTTGCTGGATGATGTTGCGTTGCAGCAAAAGTTAAACCTGGTTCAACTTTTTTTCTGGACAACCCTGTGTTGTTTTGCCAGAGCTCCCTGCGTTGGCATCCCCGCTGCGTCACCGCACTGCCCCCATTCAAATGAATGAGAGGGCTGCGTTTTTTCACAAAGAGAGAATGCTGCCTAACTCAACTGGGCTGGCACTGCATTCTCTCGCTCTCTGTTTTTTTATTTTACACTACATCGGCCCAATTTGTGTCGCATCCCATAGGGAGACCTCTAGGTGTCCTGTGGCCACTCAGCCTTGCTCACAGAAATAATAGAAAACATTTCCGAAAATATTCCTTTAAGATGGCAATCAAATTGAATTTCCCATAATGACAGAATGTAGGTTTAAATGGGTATACGCTAGAAGAAATGATATGACTTCACTGAAGACAATTAATATCAAGCAGCATCAGTGGAAACAGGCACTGTAGTCTTTATACCCCTCATGGCTTTTAATATACTTCAAGATTCCAGGATGTATCAGGATGACAGAAGAAGGGCATTTACTGAAAGCTGTCAGGAATAAAAATGTACTTTTTGTTTGAAAGGAAATGATATAGCTCACAGCTGTTGACTCTACCTCTAGACAGTTGATAGTGGACTTAAATAGAAAGTGATCTGACCTCGAGTGAAAGGTGCTTATGGTATCTATATCAGCAGGATATCCCCATAATCAACACAATCACTGAGGAAATCCAATGTTTGTCCACTGCTTTTGTAGTACCAAGGATTTTATTGTCTTTCAGTGCGTCACATGCAGTTTTTCATGGATTCTTCTCTGGCACTAAGTTATCAGCCTCAGTCCACTATTGATATTGTGACAATTTTGAGACATGGGGCTTTTTGTGACCATGTAAGGCGGCAGCTTCTGTCCTGTTTGAGGACAATAAGATGATTACTTTGCATGGTCAGTTCAAGGACAGTAGGATAGGCGTTGGTTTGCTCTCAGGCAGTATGTGTAGAGCAGGGTAGAACTACAGTGTCATTTTCAATAGCTGCTGTGTAAATAGCAGGCTTTTATCACCATGGTGATGGTTGTGTGTGTGTGTGTGTGTGTGTGTGTGTGTGTGTGTGTTTTCATTTCATTTATTAGTTCACCTGTCAGGGGTAATAACTGTTGAATAACAAAATTATGTAAATGAGACAGAGTGGTTATTTTTCATATGTTATCCTTGCCAGATATAAAGAGGCTCCCTAAAATCCAAACAGAAGAATGTATATAAAACATATATAAAAGCAACAAAGAGAAGACACAGGACATTACACATGCACCAGTAACAGATGAACACAAGCAAAGGAACAAAAAGTACTTGATATAAACATATATTGGTATGCACTACATACTGTAAATATTTGAACATATAAGTTTATTCTTGACCTTGGGATCAATATGTACAGGCAACAGGGAAGAGCATGCAAATGCAGACACATTAATTTTCATTGACTACAGCATTCAGTATGAATACCAATGTGCTGTCCAAGCTCATCATTAAGCTCAGAGATGTGGGACTCAGCAGTTAGATCCTGGACTTCCTGACTGGCAGAGGTCAGGTTGTGCAAATAGGCACCACCACCTCCTCTGTATTGACCCTGGACACTGGAGCCCCCGAGGTTGTGTGCCAAACCTCCTTTTGTACTCCTTGTTCACAAATGACAATGTAGCCATGCTCAGCTCAAATACTATCATTAAGTTTGCTGATCATTGTCCTGATTCCTGGAAAGGAAAAGTGGATAGGGCCTTGATCTCATGGTGCTATTAAGACACTGACAAGACATTTTGACTTGTCAAAGCAGGAAAAGCACTGGTTGAATGAATGAAATTAATAATGGCTGCATTCCCTTAAGGTGAGCCAGCTTCAGGGCTCTGGTATTGTGCATGCTCACTCACTGACACGCTGAGTCAGTCTGTAAATTAATGTTTACGACAGTTTGGGTTTATGTGGGTGATTTGAAAGTTTTACTTTATTTTTTTTTTATCTGCTTGTGTTTCTTGACCTGTCAGACGTCCTTTTAGCAATGTCACTGCGCTCCCAGATCTCAGCTATTAACTTGGTGAGAGCAATGTTATTATTGCTGATAGCAATGATGGATAAAACTTCAAAAAGATAGTATAAAGAGAGAATTGTATGAAACCAGACTGTCCCTTTAAATTCATGTATTACATACAGTATATTACAATATATTGGCCTTTGGTTATGGTAAAAAAATATAGCTATTTTTTGCATCAAATCAGTCAACAATGAAACACATGTTTGTCACAATAAGCAGCTAAATGCTACTGCACAGTCCTGAATGGTGTAAATGTTATTTTAACGTTGTGTGCTTTGGCTCGGCCCACCAGTGTCCCTCTGTATTTTCATCAAGCTCCACAGACTGATGTTGCTGGTACTGTAATATCATTTACTGGCTCATCAGGCAGTGGCCATCAAATGTCACCCCTCCTCAGAGCTGCTGCCATTTTAAACAACACTGTGGCAGCCGATCAAGCTGGGCTCACACTGAAATAAATTTAAGTGGAAAAAATGGTTCCCTGTATACCTGTCCCAGCATAGGACATGGTCTGTTTCCCAGGACTGCTGCAGGGAAGAGGTCAGGAGAGAAATGTTCTCACTAAAACAAACCATTCACACCAATCAAAGCACTATTACTATTCAATTTGCAAGGCCACTGACAGACAGTGGAAAAAGCAATAGTGAACTTTGTATTGCACAGTATTCATCACTTGATTTGGATGACATTTGGCTCAAAACTTCATTTGTCAGAGATGCACTTAAGCTGTCATTCATGCAGACAAATGAATCGAGCCACCTCAGCCAAAATTGCCACCCACAAACTCCTGTGATGGTCATTAATAAGACGAACAGCACCTGAGTCAACAGAGTGAGTGCAGGCTGTAATGAGAGGCTTTCAGAGCGTACACTCAGCTCTAGCATGGATGCAATTACTCGCCCCTGACATTCATTTAACACACCAGTGTACAGCCTCAGGAGGACCTGAGCATGTCTGCTGGATATTCCCCTCAGGCCACTGGAGACAGTCCTGAGACTAGAGGACACTGCTTTTGTTCAATTTGTAAATCCTTTTTCCTATTGCAGGTGGACATCTTCAAAGACACCTGAAACCTGAGTTTCTGTCAACACCATCAGATACTTTTTAAAACTAAAATGAAACTAAAATCAGGAAACCATGTGCTTAGCTAAACTTTGACTACTTAATCACTTCCTGCTTGTTTACAATGAAATAACATCACCTTAGTTATTGCAGGTTTGGTATTTGTTTTGTATTTGATACATATTGTGTGAACTTTGAGTGTCAACAGTGTATTTCTTTAATACTAAAATTTGTTTGGCATTAGGAATAAAGTTTGGGGACATAGATAATAGTGGACGGTCTGAAGCACATGGCGCAATTGCATTTAGGGTGTGTCCAGATCCACTTTTGCTATTTTAACGGCAGAAAAAATTGTCGATGTGCCAGGTGCATGGTTCAAAGGGGTTGTCCATAGTCCCCTAATTAATCATGAGTGTGTTTTGGGTGTAACATGCAATAAACCAATCAGTGTCATCTCCGATCCCCTTTAAAAGCCAGGTGCACTTGCACCTTGGCAGATTGCTATTATAATGGCGCATTTGCCAAATAGTAAGAAGGGACACTTCTCTGCAGAGGAAACAGATCTGCTCATGCGCAAAGTGAAAGTGCACGATCCATAACAAGCACACTGGCCCCTGCTGCTCCTGGACCCTCCCGTGGCCCCAGAACACCAGTTTAAGATCCTGTTCATTAATTTGTTTTTGTAATTTGTATTTTTGTTTGGTTTTTGAAAAGGTTATTTTTTTAGTAACAGGTCAAATCAGCTGGGTTTTAATTGCTGAAAGTATGGAAACTTGATCACTGTAATCTTAAAAATGTTAAAGAATATGTGTTAAATATTGTTCAAAAATTAAATCATTTATTTTAATCATGTAAAGTATCATCAACACAGTTGTCAGGACTTGATCAGCTCTCCAAGGTTCTGATCCTGCTGCTGGCAGCAGCTAGAAGCTGTGCAGATTTATTTCCTCATTTATTTCCTCATGTGTTCCTCAAGTCATCATGTATTGATGCAGCTGGAAAGTCGATCTGTGTCTGATCCATTGTTGTCCGTCTGTTTAAATACCTCCGTGTATTGCCACAATTTGGTCAAATAATTAGACAATTTTATCCGTCATTACTGTGATTAGTTAACTCTGATAAATATTATGACTAAGCATTATGACATGTATTTTTTAAAATATGTTGATGTACACAATAATAATCGTTCACATTGTAATCCTTTTATTTGTAATTTTTTGCATGTTTGTGCGCTGCTGCGCTTCCTGTGTGTGTAACAAGCAGAGTGTATGTTGTGGAGCTGCCTATGTAGGCACATATTACTGTCTTGATAATGCGCCCTTAACAGTGAAACACTGCGCCATTGACTTCAGACCAGGTTTTTGTTGGTCAATAGCGCAATCGCTCTCTGCTGCCTCAAGAAAGCAATGTGCCAACAATGCACCTGACCACACCTCATTTTAAGACCAACACACCCATGAGCGCTCAGATGGATGCAAGTGCATTTGCTATTTAAACAATGTGGGAGCTGGATGGGAAAATGACAACTGTGTTGGTCTTAAACTAACAAAGACACTTGCGTTGCACTTGGCACAGCTTTGCGCTGGGCATAAGATAGGGCCCAATGGCTCATTATTATCTCTCTTATCTAAAGGAGACGTCGTCATGACATGCTGTGACTCCCCCACTCTTCCCACTCACAAGAAAAGTCAGCTGCACAGTAACTGAAGTTCAAAAGTAGGAGTTTGTTTTCCAAAGCTTTAGGGATTAGCAATGCCTAAAATGACAAACAGTGTTTACTAAGGCCAAAGGTGGAGAAGAACTTGACGAGAGCTTTTACATTGACACAGCTTCAGGATAAAGGACCAACACAGTCAGCAATAACATGCTCAAATGGTTACCCAACAGCAGGAATTGTGCGTCAGGAACAGCCTGATTTGGTTGATTGGACGCTTGACAGGTATGGTATGAATGACACAATTTCACTACGTCGGATTTAAGTCTGGACCAGAAAAAATAATGGAGGACACAATTATAAGTTTTTCTGATTCCTAAGTGTCTGAGCATGTCATGGTCATGAACTAAGCTCAGCACCTGGAGACGGACAGGCTGTGGCACTACAATTTGGCACACAGACTCGTGTAAAACCAGAGCTAGGAGACCAGCAGCACGTTGGAACACCATCATCAAGAAGGTGATACACAAAATTTTCATGTCAGGTGTTTCACTAGAGAAAGACAAGACAACAAAGTAGGATCAGATTGCCGTGCTCTAATCTGATGGCTGAAGCTGAATAGACACGTGCATTTTCTTTACACTCTGGGGGTTAGCTTGTTCCATCAGAGTTACTAATAAAAGAGCCACGTACAATTTGGTTATGGCACACACAGGGAACATGGGGTTTAGCGCAGTGGCAGTAGTAGTAATACACAAACATCTACAATTGCAGATGGGAAAACCTCCGCCAGCCAGATCATTACCAAAGATAGGATACCGGCTACTGGTAGGTGATATCTCACAGCAAATTGAAATTTGCCTGACACAAACTTTGATGACTACTTAATAAAATGCAAAGGTGCATGCACTAAACTTTTTACTCCCTATGGCAAAATATGTGAGGCACAGTAGGACTGAGATGAAAAGGGCAGGACACCGCTATGAATAATAAATAAGGACAGCAGTGGGGTTACGACAGAAACTCTCAGTAAATTTAACCTTTTTCTCTCAATGGAGACTTGATCTCACAGAATTGGGGGAGAAAAAACACTCTTGTGCAACAAGGTGAACTCATCAGCCAGTGCAGCAGCAGCATTGAGGAATGCAACTTTCATTTAAATAATTGGCAACTTTCTCAAATACATTTTTAAGGTTAATTATAAACACTTATTGTGAAACTAGAATTTAACATTTTCTAAAGCCATTAATTTTAAATATTTGAGTGTGATTAATTTGAAAGAACTGTTAAAATGGATTAAGCAATTAGATGTTACTGAGAGCATATTTTTGATACATTTTTGTAATGTTCAACCATAATTTTGTGATCACAAGAGTTGTGATTGACAGAATCTATCCAGTAATTTGGTCATATCCGCTGTTCCTGTGTGTTCTCTTTGGTGAACCTGAAGCAAGAAGTTTAAGCGTCATTTCTCTCCTTGTCTCCTTGTCTACAGGACATTTTCAACATCCTTGTTCCTGATAGTTATCCATTACAAACATGCTCCTGGAAGGAGAGCAGAAAATATTCTGATAATTCAAAGAATAAAGTTCAAGGAAACAACAAGGTTATCTGAGCTGGAGCAGTGTTACACTCTTAATCTGTGCTTCCCACCATAAATAGACAACCAAGAAATGTACTGCTGTGCAAAGAGGAAGGTTGGCAAGTTATCCATCATGCTTCCTGTTGTTGGCTGCACATTAATTATAATATAGACTAAAATTCCCAGCTCAAAATCCAGATGTTGGTGAAATTAATTTTTGTTGGTTAAATAAAATCTATATGATATTGATAACACACACATCCTGGGTCTTTGGAAGTTTTCAACATCTGACACTTTGCTTCAAAAGTATTTCTGTTGTCATCAGAACATTCTGTGAAGAGTCATTTCAAAACACTTAAATATCTTAACTTTTTTGCCCCAAATTCAGTACATACACTGTGACTACAGGTGTCATTTAGTGTCAATTGTTTGGCAAAAAAAACTTTATATTGGAATATAGGACAGAGGAGGATGAAAGGCTGGAACACTGAAGACATCTTAGCAATTCATCATGATTAATTTCAGCTGTACTTTCAGGTTATGCTCACAATGCTAACATGCAAGTGTAATTTTACCATGTTCATCATCATAGTTTAGGGTGTTTGCATGCTAACATTTGCTAATTAGCTCTGAACACAAAGTACAGCTGAGGCTGAATGTCAGTAGTTTTGCAGGTATTTGGTCATAAACCAAAATATCGACAAACTAAAAATTCTCACGTGATAATGACACCAGAGGAAAAATCAGGAGATCACTAAAGTTACTACAATTCATCCTGAGGGTGATATGAATGTGTGCACCAAATTTCAATCAATCCAGTAGCTGAGATTCCCAAAGGATCCAAAGGATTCATCCTCTGGGCACTATGAATGTCTGTAAAATAATTCATGGTAATCCATCCAACATTTGTTGAGATATTTAATTCTGGACCAAGCTGCTGGAGTGACTGATGGACTGACCAAACTTGCCATTCCTAGATCCGACATAACTGAGAGATGCAGTTATCGTTTCTTTGTCTATTTGATGTTATATTTTTTTATGACTCAGTATGTTCTATGATTTGTTGAAATGAAGGGGAGGACTTTGTATAAGTATAATTTAATATAATTTTTTACTGTGTAATATTTTTATTATATCCTTTGTGCAAATAAAAAAAGCTGAACTGAAATAATTAATAAATAATAATAAAATAAATAAATTGTAACATTAGCTGATTTGGAACTGATAGTCAGTACATGAAGCCATTTAGAAAAAAATGAATTGGAGCACAGCTACAATATCAATGTGCCACAATATTCATTGTAGTCTTTCCCATTGGCTTCAATTCATCAATTACGATTTGAAAGAAAGTGCTGATGGTAGTTTCCCATTTACTCAGGCTATCGGCAGTTCCAATTTAAGAATTACGACATATCCTAATAAGCATTGCTTAATAGAGAGCTTCCATCTGCAGATCATCATCTTTTTGATGATGTAAAACTCATTAATGAGACTCTCTTCTCAGGCATGCCAAGCTTGAATGATGAGTCATCATTTAACAGTAGCACACCATAGAGGAAGGGGTATAAGAACTAAAGATCAGCCACCTGAATTGTTCACAGTGGGGCACTCTCACAGTATATGCATATATGTTCCTAATCACATTTTATAATCTTGAAAAAGTTGATAATACTATTAATCTCAAAGTTAATGCACTTTGTCATACAAATTATGTTTATTAGATGTGAAATGCAATTTGATACCTTGAATTCGTTAAAGTCTGCATTGAAAATTGCATGTCGTACATTCATTTTAAAAATGTATCAGAGGGTACTTTGTTTTACTGCTGAAAACTCTTTGAATTGCAATGCAAAAAACTGACAATAGAGAATGACTTGATGTCAGGTATGTTTCTGATCCTGATGAGGTTCATTGTCCTGTCAGCAGTATGAAGAAACAGTGAGCATACAATATTGTTTCTTTTATTCTTCAGGCAGAAACCTGGTGTAGGAACATCTGCAGTGACCATAACGATGAGCTGACAGATGGAGATTAAGAAATGCTATGGCTGATTATGGGTTCAGACCTTACAGCATGTTAGCTCCCATGGCAGAACACAGAGGGAGGCAGTCTCTGATACAGTGCATACCTGCACAGGGACCACTGAGGGAGAAAATATGGGCCAAACCATAAAACGGCCCAGCAGGTTGGGTTTCGCAGTAAACCTACACCACAGCTCCATCTTTTAGCTTGCAGCACTAAATATAAACATGGACAGCTGAGGAGGGCAGGACCCAAAGCTTCCTGGGGTTAAACTTGTGATTTATGCCAAAGAAACACCAGCAAAGCCTTTAACTGGGGGTTGCTGCTGGCACTGGGACTTTATAGAGCACCTGTTACCACACAAACGTTATTAACACACACAGATACAGCTGCACTGTTCATGGGACATGGATCTGTTTTACTCCTCCTTATCTTAACAATATAATCCAGAAATGACATAACATGTTTTATATTTGCTTCTTAAGTAACATGAATGGGACACAACTACAAACAGGCAGTAGTTTGACAAAGAAATAGTACAGTTAACAGTGAGTATTGTAGTGCTGTGCATGAAAATGCTATGAGAACCTCAAATTTCCACAGCTGAAACTGACAAATTCTCATCAATCAGTTACAGAGACACTGGACAAAGAGTGATGGATGTGTACTGACATTGTTCAGCTGAAACTGGGTATGTCTCTGGAAAAACAAACAATTAAACAAGCTAAACTGTTAGCAATGGCATCACCTGAATCAGTTCATTACAGATCTTAAGTCCAGATGAAATGTTCCTTCACGTACACCCATCAGTTGGTCTGTTGTGCCTGCCCTGTATAAATAAGCACAAGCTGCAGTCTTCCAGGAATTATTCACCATCCTGGCAGTCACCCTCACCACTGATGGTTGGACCTCCAGGACTACAGAGAGCTACATGACTGTGTAAAACTTAAAAATAAAGTGAGTTTGGGCACAAACTGTTAAACAGAATATAAAAAAGCTCAAACTGCACTGCTGGCTTTAAACGGATTTAAGTAAATAAAATATATTTAATATATCTAAAATATGCTGAAATTGTCTTAATGGACAATTTGAATTCCATATAGGTTTAATTTAGAATAACGGTCAGTGATTCACCTGACAAAAATTTTCATTTCTGGGATTTTTTATCCCCCACCTTACTGCAAACATACTGCATTCTGTGTACCATTACACCTCCATTCATCTCCATTGTATTGGGTTGGAGGAAGAAATCTCAAAGACAGATATTTTAAAACCTAGACCCAAAAGTATCTGCATGATTAGATACTTTAACTGTTAGAATAGAAAATATTAATAATTTGGGTGAACTGACTCTTTAACAAAAACCTTGAACCAGTATATATGGTATAAATTTGATGCTGGAAGTCCAGTGTAGGTCTTCAAGGCAGTGATGGAGGAAATGTGGTATCTGAAGTGACGGTGCGGATGGTGAAAGTGAGGCGGAGGCAGAGCGGGGAGCATTAGGCTGGTATTTCACTGATCACTGCCAGGCTAAACTGTTAATGTGGGCGTCTGATTAGCCCTTCAATTGCAGCGATTACAGGAGGTGCTTTCATGTTTTCTCAGCTGACAGTTAGCTGCAGGCCATCATTTAGACCTGTGTGTGTTTTAATAGCTAAAGTATTTACTGGCGTATGATGGCTGGGAGAGTCAGTGGCCTGGCTGAGCTCAGGGAAGAAAAATGTTAATGAACTGCTCGGATGTTATCTGTTCATTAATGTTAGATGAAAGCTTAAAATAACTCTGGGAGAGTCTTCTTGATTTTTTGCATTCAGCTTTTGACATTAGCTAGACACAACAGCAGTTTTTGGAGCCTGAAGACAGACAAGGAGAAGTGAATTTCAAAGCCAGCTAAGAACTAATGTCACCACTCTGCAGAGATACGAGGGGCAGGGAAGTGACAAAGGGTACAACAAAACTACAAATCCCCTTTCATGTGTCTGCACAAAACCTTCCTAGGGTCCAGGAGTCATTAAAGGCTCAGACATGTTCTTTGAGAAAAGCTCTCCAAAAGGTGACTTTGTCTGAGCATGTAATCTGGACAAGGGATGTGAATATGTTGAGGGCAAAACCATGCATAAACGGCTTAAACGTTTTCCCTGTGAGTTTTACTCCTGATGCAAAGAGAAAAATCCTTCCTGGTGCCATGGGTAAACATCCCACAACTAGTTTTCATCGTGAGCTGTAAGCTGAACCTAACCATGGTAACAGTGATTTGCGATTGAGAGCCAGCATTGTAAATGAGCCTGTGAAGACTTTTGTCTCACCTGTAGTTCATCCAGCCATGAATCATCCATGAGTCACCCATGAGTTGATAGTACAGTACCAAACAGCTCCAGCTACATTACCACCACCCTCTGGACTGGGGTAGAACCAACCTTGATTTTCATGTAGTCCAGGAAACTAAAAGGGATTGTAATCAGATCTGTGATCTTGCCAAAGGAGATGCATATATGTAGCTATAGTGTGTGAATGAAAGTGTATTAAATTGTATCATATCCAAATATAAAACACAGTCACTCAGTGTTGTAAAATAATGACTACAATTATGCCTACCCACAATACCCCCCCCACCCCCCCTTAAACACTGAATCAGCCAATAGCAGATCTCAAGAGGTGATTTGTCAGGGCTGCATCATGATTAAGACTATCCATTATTCATTCAATCCAAAATTATATATGCTTTAGTATAATGACCTGACCTTGCATCTTTTACCCACTAACATTACAATTACTGTACATTTCCAAAATATGGAAAGTGTGTAGGTACTGCAGAATATGAGCAAAATTGCGTTGTCTTAGAATTTTGACTTACTTGAGAGCATTATGCCTCACCTCTAGTGTCCTTTAAAACCATACCCAAAGAGAAATACAGCACCAGATTAACACTGACAAATCCACAACAATCTGTGGTTTCAGGAGAAGTTAAGCTTTTTCTTGGCAAACAACAGTCAAGTGTAGTGACTGTGTGCATCTTCTGAGAGTCTTGTCATCACAGCGAGATTGTTAGGTTTGGTACCATCATGTCTGACATGCTGCAATGAAGTACAGGGCAATAGTTCCAGCAAGTAATGCCCCACTACATTATTGTTTGTGTATAGAATCAACAAACAAACCCTGTCCTGGAAAACAGGCAAACATTTTGAACCATAAATGTTGAACTATTCCTTTAAGACACTTAATGTTGCTTTTCCCTTTCATTTGTCACATCTCTGGATATGGTCATATGGTAATGCTTATCAGTTCAATTCCCCATATAAAAAATCAACAATAAAAAATTGGAAAATTCAGTATTCTAAAATTGTATTTTTCGTTTGTCAGATGAATGTATAATTAAGATTTTCGAATTGTTTTTATAATTTTAAAGAGCATTAGATTGAAAAATGGAAAAATGAAAAATATGAAATTAGAGTACTTGTGCTGATGCCTTGGATTGCCTGAGAGGGTGAGATTTAAGCGCCAAACTCAACTTGTGTCTAATTGTCCAGCGTGGCCATTCATCTCGTCTATTGTCACACCAGCTTTCAAGCATTATATCAGCTCTCTGAACCATCATGGCCTCTTATGGAGAAAGCTACTGTAGATGAGTTACACTGACTTTTTAATACACTTTGGTCAAAAGTGCCAACTCTCGGGAAAGACTGTGTGCTCACGTAAATATACAGACATATAGCTTTGAGAGCTATATATGGCACTTTTCACATACTGGCTAGATATGAAAAAGCTAAATATACTAGCCTATTTACTGCCATGGGGGGACATGAATGCAGCATTGCAGTTGCAGGTGCAGCCACTCAGCTGCTGGCACCAGAATAAAATCGCAAACAACCCCAAATTCAGATTATAGAAACTATCCTTCCACTATAAAACTAAACTTGTCATTCCAACACATTTTACATGTAAAGCTCCTGGGTCAGTAAAAAAACAAAAAAACAACACATGTTAAATCACACAAATATGGGAATAAAACACTGAAAATACCAGATAATAATAATAACAATAATAATAATAAATATTATATTTAAAAGAAAAAGTACAAATCTTTAAAAAGTACTGAAATATGAAAGTACAAAGTAATAGCAGCAGTGGCAAGAAGCCAGTTAAGAAACAAATAAACCCACTCATTATAAATTTTATTTAACTATAAGATATATTGGCCTACGCCTAGTTTAAAAGTCCCTACCTATTGATGTATGAACTGTTAAACCCAAATTTCTCTTTTCCCCTATATGTCTTGTGGTGATGCTTGCCAGTCTGGATGTCATCATTAAACTGTCCTCACTTTTCTGTCAGTCTCTCCTGATTAAAAAAAGACATTTTTTTCCCTTTTTTAATTAATTTGAAATTGTGAGCTCTTAGAACAAATACTGTGACATTTACAATGTAAATCCCTCACCAAAAGTAGTAAAATCTCTGTCTAAACCAATCAGTAGCTACTGTAACATATATTCTTGCAGTCATCTTTAACGTGAGTTCATCTTTGGTCTAATCAGTGTAAGAATGTTGTGATGAGACATATTATTTCAAGTTTTGTCAGAAGCAACCAACTCATAATGTAATGTTTGAATGTTACATCCAGGGAATTTTACCAAAACTTAAAGGACTATAATGGTAGCTACACTGGTAAAAAAAAACCAAAAAAAAAAACCCAGTATAAAGTAAAAGTAAAAAATCAGTATAAAGACAGATCACATTAACTTTTATTATTATTCTCTTAAAATGTATATTCATGTGAGGCCTGTCCTGTGCTTGAAAAAGCAGTGATGATCCCTTTCAAGTAGTCGCTGTTTCACATGAGCTGTGTCAGTAGATGGAGGAGCAGAGATAGAGAGGAGAGAGGGGTGATGGCATTGAAAGCACCCACAGGAGCATCAAAGCTCTTCCTCCTTTCCTCTCCAGAAGGACACTATGGTGGGGGACCCCAGGGAGGCAGTGGTCACGCTGCTGGGAGCACGAGCAGACAACTTCCTGTACAAACCTCACAGGCTCCTGACTGATGGCCGAGGTGGAACATTGATTGCTATGCTCGAAAACTCTACCAGACCTTTTGCCTGGCAGTTCTGTTTTTCCTCTTTTCTCATGTTACGGAGAATGTCTTCTCCACCCAGGACATCTCAACATCACAGGGCTCAGTGTGTGTCTTCAAAAGCATAGTTTGCACTTTTATGAACATTAAAATAAGATCATTGTGAAGTCAAACATAGGAGTTGAGTGCAATTGCCAGAAGACAAAAGTCAGGGGAGGGGCCTGGCACTACAAACATGAGAACCTCTTTGGGGGTAAAGAGCCTGACCTAGAGCATGAGTTAAAAAAGGATTGACTACAGTGAACTTTTACTCTGCTTCCACCACAGGAACTTTTCCAGGAACCCATGAACCATTTAAGGAACTCAGGACCTTTACCTGTACTTCAACCAGCAGAGGCATGGTCTAAATTTGTACCTCTGCCACAGTTCCCAGTGCCAAAAAAAGTTTCTGCTGTGGAGATCGCACGTACGTTCTGATGGCACAGGAACAATTGACAGTTTGCTAAACTCCTCCCCCAAATAGAAATTGCCCAATCACAGCTTTAGCTACCATAATGAGGCACAGCAGACCTGTCAAGCTCCAAAACAAAAACTACAATAACAAAATAATAGCAAGCAAGAAAAGTTTATTTATATGGCACATTTCACAGACACCAGTCACAAAGTGCTTCGCAGTCAAAGAATAAAAAAATAAAATCAAATACAATCAAAATAAATAAAAACAAAGACACCAGATAAAATATACAAGGAGAGCAGACAAAATAGACAAATTAAAATATAAAACACCACATACTACCCAAATGCCTGTCTGAACAGACGGGTTTTTAGCTGCTTAAAAAAGTCCACAGCTTTTTAAAAGAGTCCACAGTATCCAAGGACCTTAAGCTTATTGGAAGATTATTCCAGAGGCTGCCGACTGGAATGCACAAGCTCCCCAAGTCTTAAAATGTGTATGAGGTACACTTAGAAAGCCCCAGATGGAGTTCTTAATTGTGTTTAAACAGTTGTTCAATACCGAAAATTTGTGAAGCTCATTAGGTTTAAATGAAAAGTACAACTGGATGTCATCAGTGTACATATGGTAGGAGATGTTTTTGAAACTGCTGATAATCTGTCCCTGTGGCAGCATGTATATGGAGAATAAAATGGGTCCCAAGACCGATCCCTGGGGGACACCACATGACAGAGCTGCAGTGTCCGACACAAATTCACTGACAGAGACTGACAAAGACCTATCTGTGAGATATGAGGAGAACCACTCAAATGCAGTCCCAGAAATGCCCACCAGGTGATTTAGCCTGTGGATTAGAATTTGGTGTATCGAACGCTGCACTAAGGTCCAATAAAACTAAAACAGAACAATCTCTGGCATCTACGGCCAATAAAATATCATTTGAGACCTTAAGGAGAGCTGTTTCAATGGAGTACAGTTTACGGAAAGCAGATTGAAATTTATCAAACACCTTGTGCAAATAAGGAATGGATTAAGAAGTGTTTTTCTGCTCTACCGCAAGTCGCAAATGTTAGCACGTCCAACTAACTAGCTTAATGTTATTACTTACAGTAGTAAACCATTACTTCCAAAGCCAAAGAGCAACTTCATTTTGTGAGGTTGTAGGTTTCATTAAACTAAACAACATTTACTACCAGCACATCCAGTGTTGTATTTCCTCATTGTAAGTGAGGAAGTCTACACTCCAGCAACTCCAGCCGAACTCATTATCCGAGATAGTTAAGCATCCAAACAGGGTTATATTAGACTGAAATATAAGACTACTAGAGTAATGCTGTTTCTTTATTTCCATCCTTTCTACATGAGGATGATGATGATTTGTTTTTTTGCCTGTATGGACCGGTTGGCTTTTACCTCAGTCTTTTAGTACAATATCATGTATACAGCTATCAAGTACATATATAAGACTTTTTTTTATAGGGTTCTTGTCAGCTGAAGACATTAGAAAGTCAGTTTTCAACCAAGAACATGGAGCTGATGTTAGCTTAATAAGTTAGCAAGCTACAGCTGATAAAATATGCCGATGTCATTTCAGTTGATAAAATCCACTGGCAATGAGAAGATGCTTAGGTTTACCTGAAAGAAGGATCCACTATTTCAAACGCTACTAAGAATTTTGAGTAGTAAATCTGCTCCCGTTATCATGGTGAATGTGCAGAAATGGAATGCTTGACGGGCGCAGTAACAGTAACTAAAGCTAAGGCTTAGTGAGGGGTTAATTGGGGGGATCATGGGTCATGGACATTAAAAAAATGTAGTTATATGCAGTTTGTGAACGAGCTAGTGAACAAAAAAAACAAAATGTTATTTGCCTCTGTACAAAAGCAGAAATAAATAACCATAAAACACACCAAATTATTGCTAAGTCAAAGTCAGAAGTTCTCGGCATGTCTCCTTTGCATCCATCCGTTACATCCATTTAAACATGAGTTTCCTTCTGTGCTTATGAATAGTTGGACCAGGTTGTCTGATCTTCATGCTTTTTTCTTTAACAGATGTTTGTTACCTTCACCAGCTGCAAGTTTGCATTTTCCGATGAAAATAAAAGGAATGGCAGCCATTTTGTTTGTTTTTGCCGAAGGAAACATGACAGCCATGTGACGTGGTCACAGACCAATGTAGGGGTTGTCCCTGTGGTTATCAAGCTTATCCATAGATAATCAGTGATCAACCATATGAATAGATGATACTGGCCTTCTGAACCTACTAGCAGGTGTAGCAGGCCCATTCTAACTCATATGTATGAGGCTGATAACCACTTCTAACGCCCAATATTCAGAATTACGAGGGCAGGAATAGACATTAAATTCATGTGGATTCCTGCACATATTGATATGGATGGAAATCAGCTGGCTGGTAAATATGCAAAAGGAGCAACAAGAAAAAGAGAAATACACATGGTCGTAAATTATAGACTGAGGTTAAAAGTATAAGAAATGAAAAAGAAATGGCAGGAAGAGTCGGTTAGAGGAAATAAGGGCCGATACTACAACAGCATTCAAAGAACAGTAGGAGAAATGAGAGGAAGCAGAGGACATTATATGAAGGATGAGATTTTGTCACACTGGTCTGAACAGTACATTAAACATCATGAATAAGCATGCTACAGGTAGATGTGAACATTGCGGACTACAGGAAACAGTGGAGCAGGACTATTTTCAAGATTTTTAGAAAACACAGGAATTAATAGGAGAATTTAATGGAATAGTCTAGTAACCATTCTGATCCACACTCCAGTCCAGAAGGTGGCAGCAATGCACCTAAAAACTGTTTGCCAACTGCCATTAAACAAAAAAAGATATCAGCCACTGTCTATTCCATCCCTGCCTCCAAAGTCTCAAAAGTCAACTTAACGAACGAGCGAATGTAGAGCAGTTGCGAGCACGTAGGGAGAGTTGAGCTTGCGCTTGCTACAGTGAAAACCGGAACCACATTTGTACATGTGGAGTAGAAATGCTCCCTCGCGAGGATGGTTTTCCGCTTGCGGATACTAATGAAACGCCTTAGAAGTGTCAGTGTCTGTGTTTGATTGACAGCAGGAGGGGTGTGTCAGTGTTTGTGTTTGACAGTAGGATGGGCGTGTCAGTGTCTGTGTTTGATTGATAACAGGAAGGGTGTGCCAGTGTCTGTGTTTGATTGACAGCAGCTGGCCAGTGTTACACTGGGAATGAGGGAACGAGACACAGAGTACTGTGCGGTAGCTACAAGTCATGGGCAGACAGTATGTTGTTAGCATTGGTATTAAGGAGTAAGAATCAAACCAGCATCTAACAGGACCAAAGTGACATTTCCAGGTACATTTACACGCCCCTTAATGTGCTGCAGCTGCCTGTCTCAGTGTGACTGTCCTATCTACCTACGGTAGAACACAGATATTATTGCTTTATGCAAGATTTGGTTGGCTGTATTGAAAAAAGCTCTCCATCCACATAGACAGATAATTAACAGTATTCTGTCAACTTAATGCAAAACTAGGGAGACAAAAAAAATGGTTCAATAATAATAAAATCTATAAAAATGACATTATTACTACTGTGATGGAAAAGGATGATGTTCTGATTTCAGACAGAAAGGAGTCTGAATATATATATGAGTATCAAATGTTGATCAATGAAAACTTGGCAGAACTCCATTACCCTCACTATTTCCAGATATATTCTCCTCCAGCTATTACTCATGCACACTTTATAGACTCTCCATAAACATTAACAGCCTATCAAAACTATAATTGTATAGGTCAAGTTTTGTTACACTGCTATTAGTCTTCCATCTCTCAATAAATCCCAAATCCTGGATCAGTATCCAAACCAGAAAGCTCAGGAACTCTGCTGAAAACAAATTCCCCCCAAAGGTCTCTTTGTTAAAGTCAAGCTGTCCTGCCAAATATCTATAAATATCCTGCTGAATGTTCAGACCATGGATCTGACACCAGGGCCTCTGGGTTTTACTTATTGGTTAATATATGGTGTTGCAACCAAAGTGTATGTTATTTGGCAACTGTCCTCTCTCTGGGCAAATAAAGGACAATCCTAAACTGGTTTAAATCAGTTGCAGAAAAATAAAAAAACATCATCTGAATCACATCACATCTGAGTTATTTTTTGCAGCTCCAGTTAAATTTGATGTTTTGGTGTCAAAGTCTCAGAATGAAAAGCATTCTACAGTAACTGCAACATGTTACTAAAAAGTAACTCACCACCCATTCCACCCACCAAAATTTTCTTTAATAGTTTTCAATGAAAAGTGTGTTCTCTATCCGTTTAAATGAACAATGTCTGAATATTCAGGGATACTTACATTGTCATTGACTTGCATCTCACACCAGAGCAGAGTCTGTGTCCAGACTACAGGGAGGAAAAACAGAATAGAAGAGACTCCACTGGGAGGTATCCATGTCATCTCTGCTGGACTACTGAGCAGCATATTTAGCAAGTCAGAGGAGATGAGGAGTTTTGCCTGGTTTCATTAATCTCCAACTGTGAGGGATTTGACCTCCCAGTTTCCCTGGAGCAGTCAGCAGGCAGCTGGTACAGAGGGCAGTGGTGCAGGGTGCGGCTGCCCTACTGCTTGATATCTTTCTGGCTTCATCTCAAGAAAGCAAAGTGTTCTGTTGCTCTCACATTCCCAGAACGCCTCAACAGTATCTTGCTCCACAGTTGTGACATCCAGGCTGACATGAGAGCAACGGACTCTGTTTGAGGACAAAGTTGCTCAAAGGTACAGGTGGAGATGAGTTTGTAATGAAGAACAGGTGCACTTCTCACGCCCTGAATTTCAGTTGGGTGCTCTGCCTCAAAAAAAAACTTCAATGTGTATGTTTGCCCCAAAAGTTATTTAGGAAAAAGCTCAGCATATCCATACTCCTTTTAAAATCTGTCTGTTGTAGACCTTTACTTGCAGCTTCTGGATGTTGTTATTTTAGGTACACTAGCAGTGTGGCTCCAGGGTCAGCAATGTCAGTCCACAACTTTGGTTCAGACACAAATATCTTGACAAATATCAGATGAAATGCCGTGAAATTAATTGTTGGTGCCTATTGGTGCCTCAATCCTGTCAGCTTTGGCCCTCCTATGACTTTATCTGTAGTGCCACCATGGTGCTGCAGATTAATATTTTTAGTTTTCAGCGAAATATATTGCCTACTACTGGATGGACTGCCATTCCTGTTGCCCAGAGGATGGATTCTAATATCATTGTTGATCACTTTACAATTTGTTCAGTACATACAGCACTAAATACCTGCAAAACTAATTACATTCCCATCAGCCCATCAGTGTTCAATACAACTTAGCAAATGTTAGCATGTTGTCATGCTATACTGATAGCAACAATGATGAACATCTCCTAGTCAACATCTGCATGTTAACATTAATATTCTGAGCATCTTGACATGCTAATGTTTGCATTTAGCTTAACCCCTTCAGACCTGAATTATTTCCAGCTGTGGGAAAAAATATTTCTATGTTTTTTCTTGGTCATATTACATTTAGAAATGAGGCTCAAACAAAAAAAAGTCAACTCTTTATTTGCTTTATTTCATGTCCATTGCAATGGTTGTCAGGTCCGAATAGTTGTGAAATCTCACAACTAGATTTTCATTGATATTTGTAGTTTTCTCTTAAAAAGAACTGGAAAACACTGATGCAATATTTTAACAGTGACTAACTAATGAAACATTGACCACAGTAACAGAACTGCCATATGCTCATTTTATCCAAATCCTGGCTGTCAAGGGTGCAGCTTCATCCTCATTCTCATCCTCATTATCCACTTAATTTCCAACAGATTTCCATCAGCCAGAAATTCCAGGATCTCTACTGCGGTATATCCTGAATATGAACATTTTTTGGACAAATATTAACTTTTTATACTATGTGCATATATTGTTTTTTATGGGAAAACTACTTCACTTTAAATAGATTTGCTCATGTTACATCTCTTTAGACCTGGTGTCCATAATGGACAGCAGGTTACATCTCTTCAAAGATGATGACCATTGTGATGGACAATGACTTTTAAAAAAATCCTGGTCTAAACTTGTGCAATTATATATATAATGCTTAAAATAACATTTTCAATGCTTAAATATTATGTTTAACACATCAAATGTAGAAAAGAATGTTTAAAAATATACATAATGCTGTTATAAAAGTAAATTACTGCTGCCATACTTCACTTCTGTGTGTTCTGTTTGTCAGGTTTAAGGTTATGGTAAGTTATTTTGGTTAAAGTGTGTGGACAAAGGTTTATTTACAAAAAAAGTGCCAAAGTTGAGCCCACACAGTCTTTTTTTATTATTTTTACAGTGATGGCATGATGGCATCTTCTTTACTATGAAAAGCACAGTCTCCTGTGTGATCAGGCTCAATACACACCCTGTATGCTCTACATTTAATCATTATGTGACTTTAGAGGTATGGATCACTTTTACCAAATTAGCTTTTTTCAATTAAGTTTAGCAACGTTCACTAACCATTTACAAGACACTGTTGAATCACTGTGACTTTCTCTAGAGCTTTGTCGACTGTTGTTATATACAGTTATCATGTATCCTGTTTAAATCATGCCAGTGGTGGCTGGTGACTCAAAAAACTGGGGAGGACAGGAGGAAACCAACCCACAGCATCATATTATTTTACACTAGTTGGCTACTTTTCTCTACTTTCTTATGTTTAAATTATATTATGTTTAAATGCAGGGCCGTGCAGAGATCTTTAGAGGGGCAGGTGCTCAAAGTTAAAAAGGGGCACACGGAGCAAGATTTTAAAACACCATACACCAACATAATTGATAGCATTTGAATTATAGCGATCCATATTCAAACAGAATGTAACATGGAATATTACAACAAACCGCATCAAACTATATCATTGTCCTCCGCCTGATGAAATCAGAGGGGGGGGGGACAATTTCATACGCTGTTCACTAAATGGCATATAAAACAATTTGCTTTCAAAAACGAAAACCCCTGAGTGGTGAAAAGGCTGCTTCTATAAAGACATTTAGCATATACATATTGTTTCTAAACAAAGAAGTGATCATTTTAGCCGTGGAGTGGTTCAGAATGTGTCATTTTACCAACAAAGTCACATTCATAGAATTGTTCTATTGTGACAACAGTTTTATGTTCTCATCAAAAACAAACAACATATCACGTTTTACACATGTTTCCTATGTATTTTCTTAGTATACAGAAATATATATAGTACCATAAAGCTTATAATCTGATACAGGTACAGATCAGTGCTGAATACTAGAAAGACCAAACACTAAAAACATTCACAGATCTAAAAGTGTAGGTTCACATCAAAAAGTATTAATGCATGTATCAAATACATGAAATATAGTCTGCAAAGCTGACATGTTAACACATGTTATTCTAATTACTTTTAGTATTTAAAAAAATCTTTCATTTAAAATATGTTTTTAACTTACTATTGTTGAGAGTTCACTTCTGAGCAGCAGCACATCGGGCTGCCATACACCACCATAGTCCCGCCATGTGTCCAGACTGGGCAGCTGAGGCAGGGCTGCCACAATGAGCTAACTGTTGCACTGGCTAAGGCAAGTAGCTATCTACTGCTCGATAAAAAAGATGGAACATGTAAATCTGTGTAACCAGGTGGTAAAATATTAATATTTATGGGATATAAAATCCACCCTGAAGAAGTTCTCCATTGTTACCATCTAGCTGCGGATGCTCATGTTGGACAGCAGGGAGTGTGATTTTACCATTTAGTATGGCAGTATGCCTGCTGAGTGGACAGAGAACGCTGGGAAAATACAGGAAGTACAACATAACGCACTACTTTTGCTGGGAATCGCCACTGGTTCCAACGGTGAGAGCATTTACAAGTATCTTATCTTTTTTGAGATTATTTTGCATGATTCTGTAAAATAGTGGTTTGCACTTATATAAAAGCCACGTTTTTTGTGATTCTTTTGGTATAGGATTGTAGATGTTGGTGGATTGAAAACCACATGTGCGGAGCACAGTTTGCTATCCGTGAATTTGGTATGAAACAGTTTGATTATTCCTGTTTTGCTGTTTTGTATTTTTTTCATCAAATGTACAAAGTAAAATGAACGTTGCTTTTTTATGATCTGTAAAGACTACTAAATTTAATACATTAGCACTGACATGTTACATGGCAGTGCGGTGAATGTTTTTGTGGCACCACTGCCGTATTTATGCCATATTTATGCTGTATTTGTGCTGTATTTGAGCCACATTTTTTGTGCCGCTTTTGTCATGATTTCTATGACCTGTTGTCTTTACTGGATTTGAAAATATGAATTTGAAAACCTGGCCTTTGGTGGAAGCCAAGATTTTCTATAAGTTGCTCTCCAAAATTGGATAACAAAATAAGGGAAATAAAACCCCCATGAATTAGCATTTGAAGTTGTGTGTTGATTTTATCCCTGGCTTCATTTGAAAACAGGATATTTAGATTCTGTTAAAAAAGGCCTAAATAAAACGTAATTTTTTGGTGATGTGTTGTGACAGCCCCAGAGCCTGTTGCTACTGCTCCTGTGGTTTGTGTCTATGTGTTGCAGGACTTTGGATGGATGGAGCTGAGGTACCATTTGAGTACTAATTGGGAACACTTACTTAAGCCCGCCTTCCCTGATTCTTGTTCTCTGATCCCTTCCCCACTTACCAAGCCTTGGTTGTTTTTGTGTTCCCCTTGGAAACTGTTATGACCGGCTTGTGGGCCACAAAGACCAAATTCAGCAATAACAAACTGAAATTTATTAAAGTGAATAATAATAATAACTGCAATAGGGTGTGGACATCAGTATCAGCAATGTTTAGAAGTGTATGAATGCATTGTCTAATGTGAGGTGCATGTTGTGCAAAACAAAACCAAAAAGGGACCGGGCCTTCTGTATGCTTTACCACATACAATGGTAGAGAATTGAAGATGAAATTTGGAAACTGTCATTGGTCAATATTGTATTCTGGTTGTTGGTTTGTTAGGGAGGACATCCTCCCTTGCAGCATCATTTTATGTGTTTTGGCTAGTAACAGATTAGCATGAAAAAATGACGTACATTAAATTGAGAGATCCCACCCTAAGGAGGCCAGCAGGAGCCTGTCCTCCTCTGTTCTCCTCTCACCACTTCACACACACTGACCTTTCTCTTTCTTTGAGTCTACCTGCAACTGTGAAGCCTTGAAATTTCTCTTCTACTTTAATGGTCAAAGTGAGACCCCAGGATAAGGAAAGGGGAAGGGGAGGAGGTAAAGGTTGCATTTTCATGGATTATAGAGTTTAGAGTTGGACATGTCATTTACTCCCACCTGTTGAGCCTTCCTGAGATAAACCTCCTTGCAGATTAGAGCTCCATCTGGCTGATGGGAAACAGCATGTATACAAGTTCTTTCTTTGTGTATGTAAACTAATGCATTCAAAGCACCAACAGTCTCTTTTACTTATTGCTGTAGTTTTCTGACCTCCTCAGCTTATATTTTTCTTTTGGCTGTTGATAAAGTCCATCTGAAATTAAATTTTATGTTTTTTTCAGAATACAGATCTGCTCCGTCAGTGACATGTCCTGTGCTTCCTTTACCTAAAAAACCTACCTACTTATACCCAGGCCTGCAGACCTGCTTGAGGACAGTGACCCCAGACAGAATGAGCCCAGAGACCTATGGACTTCTCTTACCAAAACTGTCAGTGTAGTGTAGTGACCTGAGGACACTCTAAGAAGGCTAGCTACCTCCCCCTCACCTCTTTTACAGGACATTTTGAGACTCTCTACTCCTGAGCCTTTTAATTATTTATAGTTACAGAACTTTTAAACCTCTTTAATTTGTGTTTTAAACAGTTTTCTTTTTTTTAGTTTAGTTTTAGATACCGTGTTGACGTTTTTAATATTTTTTTTAACTTGGGTTTTAATTTATTGTGATCTCATTTTAAAGTTTTGTAATAAATTATTATTTTATCAATTGTATTTGTGTGATCCTTAGTTACCCAGTGCAGCTTTCCCTCTGAAAAAGAACATGACCATAAACTCTCCTTTTTTACACTTACAATATAAGGGTAGATGTCTTTCAACATTACAGTCTTTGTAATGCCAAAGTCCCTCTTTTTGTTACTATATGTTCCACCACAGCTCAACAGGGAAACACTGTCAGAGGAAACACAAAGAGGGAATTTGATGCTAAAAAGACTGTAAATGTGTCAGATATCTACTTGATATGACTAACTCAGACTGCTGAAGCCTCATATAAGCTTCACTTCAACTTTTAAATGCATTTTTGCACAAAATGACTGTGTGGACACACTGTGGATTTTGGCCCCCATCACTTAATAGCCAGTATGAACAGGAGGAATGTTTACAGCAAGGAAAACCTCTTTCAGTGTTCGGGTACCTGACTATCGTTGTAAGATAGACTTCAAAAATTGTGAACCTATCCTTTAAACTTGGAAATGGCAATATCAGTTAATTTATATGCTAAATGGTGTGCTACCAAAACACAGTCAGTCCTTTTTTATTTTTATTTTTTTTACATTTTGTTTTAGTGTTCCTGCTGTCAAACACATTTCATCTCTGGTGTATCGTTGGGGATATTTTTTAGTACCTTTCATAAATGAAGACATAAACGATACATTTAAAAACCACTTTGACACAGATATATTACTATAAAAAAGACAAGTTGGACTTCAAAGTTTTCTTTTGTTTAAGACAAAACCTTATTTGACAAGAAGAACCATGCAAAATCTACTGGGATCAGTGAGCTGTGTTTAAAATGTGTCTTAAGGAACAGTTGCTGGGTAAACAAACAATGACTTGCAATCCCATGCAGACGACCTTCGTCTGTTTCAAGGCCTGACATCTTGACCATCCACAGACCAAGTGTGTGTGGTTGATCTGGATCATCTTAGCTGTGCTGGTTCAGGCCCATGTTTGGAGCAGGCCAAACCCCAGCTTCTAAATCAGTCCGCTGACTAGGGTCTGAACACATAGTCTGCAGCCAGTGGGCATGACCAAACAAAAGTGGTTGCAAACCCCAGCGAGCAGGACCTGATGCTGAAGCAGCACTTTTTTCATCATGGCTCCAAAAATAAACCTCCGTCCAATGAGCTCACTCACCGTTGTGGTTAGCCTAATTAAACCGTGCAGTCGTGGATTATTTAGAGACCCAATTCCTGCTTTGCAGGGAGTCCAGAAATATCATCCGCAGTAACTTCTCATTAATAATGGTAATGATATATGATAGGTGGGTGGGGATGTTTTCATTTCATTTTCCTTTGTGGGTTTGTTACATAAATCTGATTTTGTTTGGCTAGATTAAAGCTCGGATTGCCACTGGCGCCTGAAAGCATCCTAGCAAATGAGACTGTTATCTAGTGCAGAGGTCAAATGGATTACAGGATATTAATACTCCTGTAAACAATAATGGAGAATATGCCACATGAATATGCTCTATGTATACCCAGAGATCTGGCTTTCACTTGACAAGAATGATGATACTCAAAGATTCTACAAAATCCTTACATTTTTTTTCAGCCAGTGCTAACATTTATATTTTAATTCTTGATTTCTGCAATTTTTGCACATGGTACCTACAGTATGGTTTAGGTGATTGTAGCAACTATGATTAAAGCAGTAATTTGACACTCTTGTTCAACAGAAGTATTAAAACTACAAGTTGTGGTATTATGGGGGGTTATGAGCCAGATTACCCCTTGATGAAAAGAAGTCACTCCCTTCATTGCCTTGTCTTGCTCGCATGGCTACATGTACTGAATAGTGGATATTGTTGCTGTATTATTTTACTTATGTTTTGCTTGTTTTGTCTTGAGAATGCTTATTTTGTTGCTATCGTCTGTACGTGTTATGTGGGGGCAGAGCAGGTGAAACCAAATGCAGACACACATAGGCCTTTTCCATACACATGTGCTGGCTTGGCTTGACTCGGCATGTCAGCTCATCACTGCAGGGATTTGCATCTCCATTACAACTGGGATACCCTCTTCAAGTTGTGTCTTTTAACTGGTGATGCACTTGTCTTGAGTCGAAAAGCAGTGGGCTGTATCCATCATGGCAGTGACTAGTGGTCAAAGTCACGGCTGTAAAACCTTGGATAAATTTCCTATAAATTCTTGACAATAAAAGCCCTCCGTTAGTTTGTCAGTGGAAATTATTTAATATAAAGCTACAACAGCAGGAAATGTGTTTTCATCTGCAGTAACGGCTCAGGTATAGCTGAAAGTGATCAGGAAACAGTAAAATAAAGCAGGTATCTGTCAACATCTCGCCAAAGGACTGCGATTGAAAATTAACAAGCTGGCTAACACTGGCACATTTACAGAAATATTAATCAATGTGTGTTGTCCTTATAAATAAATAAATGAAATGAATGTCACATGGATACACTCCATGTCCATCCACCACCCCTACCTCACTTAATTTACTTTGGAGTCAGGTGTGGAATCAGTAAGTTTGCCAAAGCATTATATTGGCCTTTGTAATGACCAGTGATGGTAGAACATCTATCAGCCCAAGTAAGAGCCATGGAGTCAATAATCTGGAGAAATTGCTTGTTGCATTTTGCATTGTTGCTTTACATATATATGCAACTATAAGCTGTGTAATTCAATGATACACATTGACAATAGAAAGATGATACACTGAACATTCATCGTTTCATCTTGTCTCTACAAATCAAGCAGCTGATCCAGCAATCAGCCAGTGTCCATATGCTTCTCCGCCTGCCTGCGTCAGCCTCAGCCTTTTTTTTCTCTCATCATTAAATAGATCTTTACTCCACATGTGCGTTTAACAACTCCTCACTTTCTACAGTAAAACCTCAGGCTAGCTGGTTCTAATTTGTCATCCCTTACACGTTATTAACCATACCAGCCTCAAAGTGGATCTGGTACAAGGAAAGTTGGGAGGGAGTGGGAGACATGGGGTTGTTTGGAGGAGGATGACACCAAAGGCATCTAATAAGCACTTAGTATATCTTCTATGTATGTGGTAGTCGTTAGTTAATGAGTTATCCCTTAAAGGACTACGCTAAGTTTGATGGAATTCTATAATATGGACTCTAACAACACAGCAAACTTATCTGTGAGGCCTCTCATGTTTGCATTTTAATGTGCGTAACTTTTAAGCAGATTTCTGAAATTTTAGCAAAATAAAATGTGAATCTCTGCCTGTTTCCATTGACAGCTTCTGTGCGAATATATATTTATGAGGATGTGACAAGATTAAATAATTAATGGAGAACCAATAATTCTTGATACAATATGGCATTTCATTGCAGCTTCCCATCAAATTTTTTAGATGATTGAATTTGTCTCTTCTGATTCACATGCACCTTGTGGTGTTTTGTCAGCTGTTGGGGGTTGGGGTTGTCATGCAACAAGGTCCTCAGTTTGTGAATGACCCTGGGATGTTGTTCTTATGGCCAATATACACCAGGCACAGACGCAGCACCACATTTCTGTCGCCTCCAATATAATCAACTGAATCAGCTGCTACATGGACCACAGAAGCCGCATGCACTCACACGGCCATCGTGAGGCTCATCTCTATTTATCACAACTGGTCTATTTTTTTTTCTCTACGCACGGCTACGTGGCCCCCCCAACAGGTAAAAACTATAGAACTGTGTAAAAATCAAGTACAAACTGTTAAAAAAAAATGATTAAAATAAATACCTCATTGTACCAGAGCAGTACCAACCGTGTGTTTTTTTTTCATTGCACATTAAAATAAATCAATGTGTATCCGTGATCCTGTAGTTAAAATGATTTTGTTAATTAATTCACTACCAGTTAATATAGCCTATGCCTCCTAACCCTCCATAACCAACTGTATTATCACTTGGCAAAACTCATTATGCATGCAGTGACGGACATGGATTCTATAAAGCAGGTAGAAAACCCGCTCTGCCCCACTTACATGACACATCATGTCCATGCCTAGTGTATTTTGGCTGTTACTTCTCCAACACTGCTGCACCTTTTGTTCTTTATATTTCGGCATTTCTGGTGGAGTTGAGGCCTCTAACAGTGACATGCATGCTTTGTCTACAGTAGTAGAAGTAGAACAACATTTATCGAATCTTGTCTCCTCCATATTTTGGTGAGATATATTATCATTTAAATGATGGGACGCATAGACCATGGTCAGTTTTTTCAGTTATTCCAGTTTCCTTTGGTTTGACAACTGTTCCTGTGGCCCCACCATGTTACAGATACAATATCAGTATAGACACAAGCCAGCCTCTTCAGTATAGCTCCAAATAGTTCTGTGGAGTTTCAGCTAATTCAGTGTTGAGATTTGATCATCAATCTCAAATGTAAGGCTTTGCTGCTGTTAAGAGATGCAAAGGGATTTTGATATAGAATTATTATTTTTATTGTTAGTGTTATTACCTTTATTTAATCAGGTAGTCTCATTGAGATCAAGATCTCTTTGTCAAGCAGGACCTGAGTAGCAGAAGAAGTAAGAGCAGAGTCACACACAAACAGCATCAGAAACAATAACACACATCTCTAAAAAGTCCAAAATTAAATGTTCAAATTCATCCAAGGAGATGAGACATGGGTCTAGTAATGGGTAGTAATGGGTGGCAGTATCTCTATGGTCAGTAGGCCTATTTACTGGTGGTGTATCAAAAGTTAGCCTTAGGATCTGCTCTGATGAAGAACCATTTCAAATTTGAGAAGAGATGTGATATACTGAGGCAGATTTAGTCAGAGAAACATACAGTATAAACCAGAGTGCTAATGTGTAGTTCTCTTAGGTGCTACTGTTTCATATAGTACACAATAATGAGTCTGATATAAACACAAGGCACAGCAGTAAACTACATCTAGTTGTTTTAATATAGGATGAGCAGCATGGGAGTACAGGATATCTCCATTGTCAAACATAGACATGATTATTGATTTCCTGTCCTCAAGTAGTGTCCGCAGTCAGTACTGCAGGTCACATGACTCATACCAGCAAGACCTATGTTTTTCCATAGACATTGATAAAAATAAAACAGCTGTCAAACTAACATGGTGTATACACTGATCATGTTTCACTCTTGTTTTTAGTCAAATGTAGACTAAAAAAAAAAAAAGAAATGCTTTTATATTAACTAATGCAGCAACGTAAGTTAGCCAACAGCAAACACGGGCGGACTATCTGTTTCTCTCTTTGTTTCCATTATTCCTCTTCTGTCTGCTGGTTGTAAAATGTAGGAGTAAAATAAAGGAAAGAAAATGCTGTGAAACAGTTTCTGTTTGCAGATGACGCACTGGGCAGATTTAGGGTTTGAGTGAGCTGCCCTGGTCTGGTAGGTGCCTCGATCTGCAGGATGTGGAGCTGAAAGGGGCAAGTGTCCAGCTCACTGAGAGGCTAAATGACCTGACCAGAAGTGCAGATGAGAGCCTATAATTTTTTTTGACGAGCATGTCAGCAATACTTTAATATATGAAAAGAAAGTAACATTAAGGGTGGAGTGTGCAACTAATTATAGAAGAGTGAGAAAACCACACAAACCACCAGAGGGCTGGGGTGAGGACTCAGACCACTAAGGCCCAGTATGTTACATGGATCAGCCTCACTTTGTGTTGCTGGAAACAGTTTAGGGTGTCTATGTGTTTTTCTACTTTAGAGGAGGCTGAGAGTGAGTAAGAGGCAAACAGAATTATAGCTGCAAGCAGCAGGATGGTGACCACGCTCATATCTAGCAAATTAGTCATGGAAGGAAGGTGATTTACAAAGTTAAGCATGTTAAAAATTCATTGTGAGGGATTTAAAGGAATTCAACAGGCGGTTAACATTTTTGGGACCACCCTTAATTCACTTTCTTTCTGATTGAGATGTTCAGATAAAGACTGGAAGCAGGGCGAAAGAGCTAGCCTAGCTTTGTACAAACTTCAAAAATACACACCAACCATCTCTAAAGCTCACTTATTAACACACAATATATTGTTTTGTTAAATGTTTACAGAAACAAAAATATAAAATGACAATTTGTGGTTTTAGGGTGAGTTACATATTGGAACTATACATGTATTTTTGAACACAGTGGTATAGAACTTCTTATGTATCTCTGGGGCAGAGAGTAAATAAGCACATTTCTCAAAATGTTGAACAATTCCTTTAATACTTTCTCAAAAAACATAACTGAAAATTTGAATGTTGCCATAGTGTCACCATCAGGAAAAGGGTTTCCATAATTAAGTCCACATTTGTTGAGACTGAACCACTCTCTAAAGTGGATTCTTCAAAAGAAACTATTAGCAAAATAATAATCATGAGAAAATAAGAAGAATAAAGATGAAGATGACTTATCAATGTATCAAAAGATAAATGGGTCTATTGGAGAAACAATTCTGATGAAGTTGACCCTAAAACCCAAAACTTCTATGTGCAGGATTTGAATATTTCAGCCTTTGGCATCAGTGGTAGTATCAAAAAAGACAATGGCAGAAATC
Organism: Thunnus maccoyii; assembly: GCF_910596095.1. Taxonomy (NCBI): domain Eukaryota; kingdom Metazoa; phylum Chordata; class Actinopteri; order Scombriformes; family Scombridae; genus Thunnus; species Thunnus maccoyii. Next base: position 29,697,852 of record NC_056546.1, read on the forward strand.
ACTGCACACTGCTCTGGAAAACATTTCTCAAAGATATATAAATCAAGTTCAGTCATGTTTCTTGTGTGTGTTCTTTTGTTTTTTTTACAAAGTAAATATATTTTCTTCTTAGATTTAAGCTTTTATTGACAGATAGACACCGAAAGGAAAGATAGGGAGGGAGAGGAGTATGCCATGAAACAAAGATCCAGAGCCTGAATCAACCAGGGATACTGTGAATGTATTGTCTGCATCTTAACCACTTAACACCAGGAGAAGGAAAATGTTTACAGAAGCATTGTACCTGCTTGTTGAATTCTGATACATTTTCCGACCAAATCATAGAATTTTTTGTTTAATACTGTAGATTAAATATCTAAACAACAGAATGAACACATCATGACAGAATTCAAATGATGGTGGATGAATCAAGTGGGCAACTGGCCTTGGGCCCCAGAATCTACAGGGTCCCAAAGGTCTCAGGTTGTGTGTGTATGTCTGTGAATGACTGTGTGGTAATTTAAATTTTTCTTGGAAACTTAAAATGTATGTAGTCTATATCAAAATCTAGTTGATATCATGCTTACATGGTGCATGTCCTTCAATAAATTTGTGTTTCATCCAGTTATCACAAGACTAACTGACATACAGAAAACCTGGGGGACAGTAGGGACAGTTTGTAGAAATACTGGTTGGCTTCCAGGGTTCAACCTGCTTGTGGCACTAGAAGAAATGTCATTAAACTTATTAGGATACATTGACTGGGAGTCATAATGTCATGGCAATCCATCCTATATTGTTGAAATATTTCTGGACCAAAGTGGTGGCCATCCATTGAACCATGTCACTAACATGGCTAAAACATAAAGAAAGAAAGAAAGAACAACAGCACAAAATGAGGATGTAGAGAAAGTGAAGAGCAAGTAAAGTTGTGGTGTCTGAGTCTGGAAAACAAGCCCTGAGAGAGGAACCTCATGGCCTCATTAGAGTCCTACAGGGCTGTGTGCCTCTTTGAACAAGTGAAGGCTGTGACTGCTCTACTGTATAATAACACAGCACACAAGGAGAGAGGTTGTAATTTTGATATTTAAAAGCCACAGCTGCTTGATATTGTGGTAACAGAGGAGAAGATGAAAAACCACTTGAAGTTTGCTGTAAGGTTCCTTGTGTTCTTCAAGTCCTTGAACTGTTCATCTCATTTGGTTTCACTAAAGCTGATTACAGGCAAATTAATGAAAAAGAGACAGACTGATGCTCTTTTTGTGGCCTGCTCACCACTTGTTTCATTCAAAACCAAGCATGCTTGTCACTGGTTCTTGTTAGCCTTGCCAGTATATTCACAGATGTAAATAAAAAGTTTGTGATAATGTGTAAAACAGATAAAAAAATATTATACATTTTTAGAATGTATAAGTATATGTATTTGTTTGAAAAGTAAAAAGCCAAATCAATCCATATTGTGATTTTTTTGTTTTACACATGAAAAAGTGCTGTAAGCCATATTTGTACAACCAGCAGTGGATCAAATTCAAGATTTAAGAGACTTAATTGCCATTTGCACAGGCACAGGGTACATGTACATTGGAATTGTTGTGCAGTTCACTGTCAGGTTAAAAATACAACAAATTTACAATAAATCAAGTTTAAAGATAAATGTAAAAAAGAGTATCAAAGGTCTGAGAAAGATTATAATATTCACAACAATTATTATAAAGCACTTCTAATGAAGTACTGCGGCAGTAGTTGGAAGGAGATATTGCAAATGTTGCCCTGACAAGTGGAGATTTCCCTTCTTGCCAACAAGTTAACATTAGCGTAAGTCATGAGTTTCTCAGCTAATGACTCATCCATCTGAGCTTTAAAAATGCAATATTATCACATAAAAATAATAACATTAGAATGGCCAAATTCATCTAATCAAACAGAGCACTTTCAACAATAGCGACAGTGACCATGATTAAACTTGACCTAAATGTACCAAGCACTTTTTCTCCAAGAAGTGGCAAACTGAAGCTCCTGCCATTGTTAAATCACTCAATTTACTTTTAAACTTACAGTTGCACCACTATGACTCAACAAGTTGTTTGAAATGGTAAGCAGTTAATTAGACAACTGAGCCAACCTCTTTTCTTACTTATCGCTCTGTAGTGGGGTTTGGAAATGAGGCACCAACCTTTATTTTAGCATTTAGCTTGGTAAAACTTTAAAGGCAAACTACAGTTATGTTAAACGAAATCAGTTTCAAATGTGGAAAAAGCTAGTAAATGTACTTCAAGTTAAGTTTCAAAGGTGTTCTGATATGTACATATAAATACTGATTAATACAACCCTGTAAATAATAGAGCATGTTTTAAAGTGTGGCAAGCAAAGCAGTTTCAAGCAATTCAAAGCCCTGGTCTCCTCTGAGCTGTGGTTTTCCTAACAGACTTTAATGATATTATGATATTAGATATTTTTGGTTTTATTTGGCTAGGTTTTGACATATCTGTCTTTCTGCTGCCTCTTCAATACAAGGAGGTGAATGGAATTTGGTTCATGAGGCTCACAGGACTGAAAAAAGAACATTTAAAAACCCAGCGACCTCAGTGTCAACAGTTTCCAGTGAAAGAGCTTTCTACCAAAGAAATAGTCACTGTGAAAACTATTCACAGTGAGGTCTGTAGATTACCCAGAATAATGGAGACACTGTCTCTGGACAGAAGTGGTGCTGATAATTTGTTTTTTTTTTCTTCTCAGAGACAGTACCTGGACAACCTGGACAAATAAAACCATCTACATGGATAGATATCACTATAAGAAGTGAAAACTGTGTGATTGAGGTTACAATCTCCTCCCCAACCACCAACCAGGTGACCTAAGCTTCATACCTCAATCATCTGATGACAATTCAACCAACTCCAAGAAAAATGATCAAACTCCATCCAGTAATGAAGACTGTGAAATGTAGTTGAAAGCTCCAGAGAGAGCTAGTAAGTGGACCTTGAATTAAGATTATTTTGTCAAAAAAAGTTTTGTTTTTTGTTTTTTTGCAATTTAGGTGACCCAAACCTTTAAATGGCGTTAATTGTATGTGTGTGAAACAATATCAGTGTCTATGATGATGATGTACACTATACATGTAAAGTTTTGGGTTAGGTGGGTTAAAGTCACCTCTGCCAGTTGGTGAGTTTTGTAAAGGTCTTAATCTCAAGTGTCACTACCTGCATGTTAAAATATATAATAAATGTGCAATATAAAGAAACTAAAGCATATAGTATATTTCCTTTCTTTTTGCCCACTTGAAGCAGAATCTACAGTACACTTGCTAAAATGCAGCCCAATTCTAGCTGATCTAGCTGATTGAACCTTATTTATAAACCAATTTACAGACGGGGTAAGCGCCAACTCAAATATCAAAGTTTTCGAATGATTTAATGTGCAGCATTCATGGTGGTCCAATCAGAGACAAATGATCTGTTGGCTACCTTTCATTTTTCACGTCCTCTAATGGACATAGAGCCTGGCATAGACACATGTGTCCACTTTAACAGGACAGGGCTCAGCAGGTGATTAGTGGTATTTTGCCTCCAGGCCTGTGAACATCCCTCTGACCCTTCTCTTATTTCTAAAAGCTCAAGACAGATTGCAGCAGTTGTGCTTTTGCTGAAGCTAAACAACCTCAGCCATTCACGCAGTGCGACAGCATCATCCATTACATCTCCAGTCTCCATGCTGAGTCCAGAGAGAGGAACGAGAACATTGTTAAGAGCTTGTAGTGAGTTTAAAAATGATTTATAACACTTCTAATTTTGCAAATATGCAGAATATAGTCCACGGCTGCTGCAGCTAGTGGTAACTGCTTTGAGTACAGTGGCTGCCATTGGTCTCACTGCAGCCCACACGCATGTTATTTAGGTTAGTACTAGGGATGTGCAGAGGGCCCGGTATTTGTATTTGTATCTATATTTGTTGAAGCAACAAAATTGTTTGTATTTGTATTTGTATTTGAATAGAAGTGGAAAAAACCCTGGCCTTAACGAATCCAAAATTGGCCACCCTATCTCCAGAGGAGTGGGAGGAAATGCAACAGGCCTGCAGGTCACACTTGAAATAAGTGGTGAAATGTACGTGTTTTAAATGTTATTATTGCATAGTCATGTGATAATACTGTGACTTTGAAGGCCTAATTTTTACTTGCACAGTCACATCAAAACAAATTCATAAACCTGTCAATCAAGCTTTAGGTTGCTTGTCTGGCTTGACCTAGGCCATTACCATGGGAATTTAACTTCAGAAGAGCTTCAAAGGCTTTAGCTTACTGGTGACATCTGTGTCACTGTTATCAAAAGGGGGGGAAAAAAACTATAACTTGCATTGCTATTTTTCAAACTAATGGTTATGAATATGGTTATTACATAACTTTTATGACTACTAGTAATAATATTATTAACAATAATTACAATAACAACATACATATTATTATTCTTTCTCTTTCTTTCTCTTTCTTTCAGTTATGTGACTGCTTCAAAAGTGATTTTCAGGCAAGAGGTCTGCAAAACTTAACTGCAAACCTCCAACAAGCTGCTGAAAACCCTAGAGAGCCTGTGAGGGAATTAGGGAATTGGTGGATGACATTTGCACACAGATGTCACACAGAGTCCGATGTTTTGCTCCTGGAGGCAGCAGCTCTGGACCCCAGGGTCAAGGAAAAGGTTTTCTGGTAGAAAAGGGTTTTCTGGTATGAAATGAAAGGTTGCCATTTCATTGTGAAATGATTATTACATCCTCTAAGTGCATATTTAGTTTTTTAAAGGGTCAGGAAACATCACATCCTATACCCAGGCAGACTGAGATGGTGAGGTAGGAGATTTCCAGGCAAGAAGTATCCTGCAATGCACCAAAAAAGTGGTAAAGGCAATAATGTCCTTTTCTTTAGTGCCATATGAGATAAAATTGTTTACTGGGTAAAGTTCACTCTTTTGAAATTGTAATTTATATCCTGAGTGTGAACCAAATTCCATTAGATTCAATTTAATTGTAGGAAAGGATGCCACTGGGTTATTCACTTATAACAAAAGGTCATCTGCGTCAAGTGACACACAATGTTCTATTCCACCTCGCCATATTCCCTGTAAAAGTGGAGATGTTTTCAATGCAATGGATAGTGGTCCTATTGCAATTTCAAAGAGCAAGAGTGACAGTCTTTGGAACGTGCCAAATCAATATAGATTTTTATCTTCATTGATTTTCTTCAAATATTTTTTCTATTGTTTACAATAATATTGCTCACCTTGCTGACGTCAGCTGACCTGCCTATGCAGGGCATATATATAGGGCCACCTCCCTCTCACTTCTAACCTGACAAAGGTCCTGCTTGGGTTGAAACATAGTTATTCTGTGGGTGAAAATAAACACCTTGGGAGCATTACAGCAGTTTGCACAGACTCTGTCTTTCTTTTAATTGTCTTTTATCTGCTCAGCATCTGCACCAGACAGTGTATGGATATGCATGTTATATTTTTTCTATATTTGTTTAGTCTCTTGACTTAATATTTGTTTTACACTACAGTTAGGCTATTTATTTTATTTTTGATTGCACATTCAAGTTAATATTTTCTTCTTGATATTTTTTAAATGTAGAGTATCGTTAATAGTTTCTATTGTATTATTATATTACTATTATATTATTACTATTATTATATCTTGTCAATAATGCTCTTGATTTAATATTTGTTTTTGCACTGCAGTTGTAGTCTATATTTATTGTCTTGTATTTTCTTGTTGATATTGTTTTTATTTGCATTGTAATTTATATTTCCTACTTTTATTATTTCAGCTTTTCATTTCAGCATGATAAAAAATATTTAACAACCCAGCGTTTAGTTGCATACACCTTTTATTCATTTATTTGACAGGGAAAATGTATATTACATATATTGCACCAGATTTCCATCTGCAGTCCCTCGGTGGGTCATTGGTGACAGGCAATTTGGTGCAGCATAGAAAATACAACATAGAAAATTAAAATTACAATACATTACTGGGCAATGCATAATCTAAAATACAATACAATACAATAGCATTACATTAAAAATTATATTAAAAATAAATAAACAAATAAATAAAGCCCTATATAGAACTCTAATGACTGCAAGACTAGTTTTCTCTCTTTGCCATTTTAAATGCAAGGTTCAAAGATTTTAAAAGTACTGCACTCTCTGTGCAGACACTCTCTCTACATTTAAGAGTAGGCTTAAAACTTTGTGATAAAGCTTATAGTTAGGGCTGACCAGGCTTGCCTTGAAACAGCCTCTAGTTATGCTGCTATAGGCCTAGATTGCTAAGGGACCTCTCTCATGGATGAATAATAAGAGCTGGATAGGGAGCCACTGCCCAGCCTTGCAGCCAATTTTTCCCAGTGGTCACTCGCGGTATTGCAACAAAAAATACCCCTGTGACCCAAAAAGCATTTCCCCATAGACCACCAATGTAAAAGAGACATCTGTAAAACTGTTGACAGGACATGTCGAACTGCAAACAACATCAATTATGGTTCTTTCTATTATGACCTTTTCACCCATGGAGGTTTTATATTTGTAAAACTTTCCTCGAGCCGAGAAAAGCGATTTAAAAATCTGTTACGTTATCACAATGTAAAGTCTATGGGCCAAATGGGAACTTGCAGGCGGGCCAGCAGGAGAAACACTTCTGTGCATATTCAGTGGGCTGCACAACGCGGAAGCAAACCCAGAACCCACAAACTTTTTTTGGCATATACGCCAGCCGAGCAATTCCTATAGGACTGAATGGGCGCCAGCTCTTCTACATCCATGTCCTCTCCATCTGTATGCAATCATTTGCCATTAATGAATGTTACTATCTTGGCTTTTTCCCCAAGGTTTTTGTGCTTTCTCATCTCACAGGAAACTCTGGGATCCAGGCTGTGAGCCTTTACTGCGGGGATGATGTCGCGATCCTGTTGGTGTCCTTCTCTGGCTATTGCTGCTATTTGTTATTGCCAGTCATATCTCTATTATTATTATTTTTATTATTATTATTGTTGATATTCTGCTTCTCTGTGTCTCCCCCCCTCCCCCCCTCCCCCCCTCTCTTTCTCTCTCTCTCAACCCAACCGGTCAAGGTAGATGGCCGCCCACCTAGAGCCAGATTCTGCTTGAGGTTTCTTCACGTTAAAGGGGAGTTTTTCCTTGCTGCTGTCGACAAGTGTTTGCTCACAGGGGAATTGTTGGGTCTCTGTAAATGATAGAGTAGAGCTGCTCTATGTGAAAAATGCCCTGAGATGACTTTTGTTGATTTGGCGCTATATAAAGAAAATTGAATGGAATTGAATTGAAAGTTTATCTGGCGTGATTTATTTTCCAAATATCCCACTCAATCTTCCAGTATTGGCCTTTTGTATAAAGTGCATTGCATATGACTCATGCGTCCCCTCTGGAAGTCAGTTGTTTTCATTGTTAACATTACAGTAGTATGACAGTACAGTACTTTAGTCAGAACATAGTGTACCTCGGAGAAAAAAAGTGCAAAGAGTAGGCCTATTTCCACATGAACAACACAGTGTTTTTATTCAAAACAGATGCCCCAAAGAACAAAGTGTAATTCATTAGCTGTTGTGACAGCTAATGAATTACACTTGTATTTGAATGCAGCAGACACATATTTTCTCCAAGCTTGCGCAAATTTCACACACAAGTCTTTCCAAAAAACACTCCTGTCATGAATAAAGTCTATTCATAAGACTGAATGAAAACAGAGGAATTTAACTATCATATGTTACTTTTCATCTCCTACCCCATGCTTTAGAAAGGTATTCAGAAAATGCAAAAACATTATCAAAAAGATATTCAATTAAAGCCCCATTCTCAAAACCTATCAGATCTAAGCCATATAAACTTTTTCAAAAAAAAATTGTCAAAAATCAGTACAGACAGTATAGAATGAAATAAATTTCGTTCTCCACCTCATTTAGCTCACAGTATTCACAGATTCTTTCATCTTCAATCACACCTCTGTACCTTCCAGTTTCAATATGCAGTGGTAATATACCACATCTTAACAGAGTATCTCTGACTTTTAGCCAAATTATACTTTTTTAAAAAAGCAATAAGTTCATGCCCATGATTGTGTACATTTAGTCCAGACTTGGTAAACTTTAAACTCTTTCACCTCCACATTTGCTTTTTGGAGATAATTTTCTTCAAGTCTACATTCTTCTAATAAATCAAAAATTTCAGATACCTGCAACAGACAAATCCCAGTAAAATATTTCACTAGTGACCCTGTTGGATGGTAAAACCAGCGGCCTGTTCCACAGGCCCACCATGTTGGCCTTCCACCTTACCCCACAGGAGTCCCACCCTTTATCTCCATTAACTGCTAAAATAGGTGCAAATTTAGGAAGTCCCAAAAAGTAAAGTTATGCATAATTAAGGACGTGGTCACTTTGAGTGACAGGGCAGTGGTATGACTCTGGGTTGTATCTAAAGTCGGATATATACAGAGTAACAGGAAGGGAGCCAGGACAGTCCCCTGGGGGGCTCCTGTATTACTGACCACCGCATCTTACACATAGCCCTGCAGCCTCACATACTGTGGCCTACCAGTCAGATAATTGGTAATCCAGGTCCACCTGCATTGTCCATAATTTGTCTCCCAGGAGTAAAGGCTGGATGGACGCCTGTCTATGCCTATGTGAATTGGCCATGGCCTCTTTCTAGTTCACCAGCCCTCCTCCTCCATTCATCGGGTGCTGGAAGCAGGAGACTGTCATGTCCTCACAGAGGGACAGCTGCTCTGATGACTCCCTGTCCTGTGCATGAGCACGAATGTCCCCTGTTGATTGGCTGGAACAGTGTTGTGTGGCTCGGTCTGAGCCACTTTGTCTCCCATTAATAGAGCCAGGGCTGTGTATGAACATTGGATTTTTTTTTCAGCGCACACACAGAACAGACAGCCAGCGGACCATGAGGAGATGAATTTGACTAAAAATGTATTGAACAAGCTTTCTTCAAAATCACTGACTCTACCTTTAATGTCCTCAGCCTTAACACACTTCCTCAGAGGAGAGTGATCAGAGAGAGGAGAAGAAGAGGATGAATGTCCTTTCCACCTTCTCTTCTCTTCCTCCATTAGTGGGGGTTGATAATTGCAAACAGGCAAATCCTATCTGGAGAAAAGATGCACACACACACACACACACACACACACACACTTAACCCTTAACCTAACTGCCACACACATAAGCAAGGTCAGGATAGGAGTAACTGATGTTTGAATTAATGTTTTGTTTAAGTTCAATTTCAAATTCACCAAAGACACTTTCTTTCAGCTGACTAAAAACAGTCTTAACTTAAAGTCCACTTACCAACTTGTTTTGGAGCGTCCTACCATATCACACCATCTTCATCAGCAGATTAGCAGGTAGTCGACTCAGTTGGAGCTGCAGATGACATATGGCCTATCCTCCGGGACGACTGAGCAAACTACATCTGATGATGAAGACCATGTGATATGGCTGAAGTCTCCTGAACAAACGAGTAAGTGGACCTTGAATTAAGATTGTTTTGTCAGCCACTGTTTCAAGGTCAAGAATGAACTGTCAACCTCAACTGCTAGCCAACATGGATGAAAAGTCCAAGAGGTGCTCATAATCATGGAAGTTTATGTAAGGCTGCTGTAGTCTAATGTAGTCTAACCGCGCAGCTAAACAGAGAGGTTTGGTGCTTAAAACAGAGGAAATGGTTAGCAATATGACTTATATACATATATGATTTATATACCAAATTTAGCGAACTGATATCGTAAATGTTATGAGCCCAGACTGTATAATCAGACATTGAAGATGATGTTGCTCCATGACTGTTTCTTCCCATTGATTTTCTAGGGCTAGATCTAGATCTAGATCTAGGGCACAAATATCAGTAAAATTAACCGCCGTATCTTTTCACTTGCTATACTTTCTCTGGTTTCCATGGTCACATAGTGAGCTGCGATGGCAGGTTGGAAAATAGTCGAACTATCATTTATCAACTCTGATGGCAGCAGAGGCAACCGAAGCCCTGCTTCTCCTTGCTGCCTCACTACTTTGGTGCAGAAATATCTCAACAAGCGTTGGATGGATAGCCATGAGATTTTATGTAGATATTCATGTCAATCTCCTTGTGTCATGTAGAATTCATGTAGAAGTCATTGTATAAATTAGTCATTGATTTTTTCATATAACAGCCAAACACAGCAGGAACAACAGTAACAATGTAAAAAGACAATAAAAGAGGGGAGTGTATCTTAATTACTTTGGTGATTCCTGATGTTTCCATGTGCAGGTTGGCATTTTTTGGTTCAGGCTGAAATCTTTTGCCTTGATAACTATTAGATAGATTTCCATGTAATTTTGTGGAGACATTAATGTTTCCCACAGTAGGAATTACTAGGTCTTGATGATCCCGTGACCAAATACCCACAATACATCCATACAACTCTTACTGTAAAATAGGAAATATAAAATATTAATCTAGAACAAAGGTATTTCTGACACTCCCATTACTGTATATATACAGGATGATACTGTATTTGTAATATTTAGCTCATACACAGCTGAAGCCATGACATATACTATATTGACAAGACTGAAGTAGGTCCTTGAAGGTCAAATGAATGCAGTCAGACTGAAACATCTACCTGCATCAGTTTGCATGAAAACAAGTGGTAGACTCATTCTCGAGTCACTTTACAACTACAATTTCTATCACAGCTGTTATAACAGCAGGATGAGTCATTTTTAATTTGAAAGAATCCCATGATTGCAATAAATGTACCTTTCATTTTGAGGATCATTTTCAAAGTGTGTTTTTTAGCTCGGAGAATCACAAAGCCAGCTGGCCACACCGAGTCATGTTGTAATTACAAGGGCTTGCAGCACATGGCATCATTACGCAGGGATTTGGGCCCATCAAGCCGTCGTCATAAACCTCTGCAGGCGCATGGTGTCCTAAGATGTGGCTGACAGTCGGAGGGACATCTTTTGGTCTTGACTACAATTACAGTGCAAAGACACAAGACAGGAAATTCTTTTATGAATTCTTTTTATGAAGCCTTCTATGCTGACCTGAGACCATAATGCCATTATGCCAACCACCCATGTGCTTTTTTATACATGCAATTAGACGAGCCATTGCATGAGGTCCACCGTCTGTTCAATCATCTTATGGTCAAGCTGCACTGTGGAATTATTAAAAGTATTGCACCCTTCAATTTCAGGGATTAACCCACATGGTGTTATGAGGAAGCCACCACATAAAACAGAAAGGCTATAAAATTTTAATTCTGCTTTTTAATGGTCAGTGGATCAAACCTTTATGTGCAGAGGGCCCTGCAGACCATGAACACATGTTCAAACTATCAACTAGCTGTAAAATCTCAACAGTAACGTACACATTAAAACAGTGACCTCTTCTGTTTTGCATCAGGAATGTGACGATGGGTCTGTAACATGGAGCATTTTAGGAATCTGTCCAAATTATAGTTGTGCTAAATAACTGAACTGAATGCATTGAGCCTACTCCAATGATTGACTGCTGTATGTGTTTCATTAAAGATATCATCCATTATCATAGAGTATAGTAGTAACTCAATATGACCACCTCCATATAAAATAAATAAAATAATAAAGTCCAGGACTTCCCGCTTTTTCCTGGAAAGACAACAGGAGTCCCTGTGGAGAGGATCAAGAGCTACAAAATGTGTGGTGCACTGCAATTTTGGAATTCTTTCCATGGTGGACAGATGGCCTTTTCTCAACAATTCCAGGTCAAAATCAAGGAAAGCTGTCATATTTGAATATATTTAAGAAAAGTCAGACAAAAACCTGTTTTCTTCATATTTGTCCAGTTTTCAATGTTTCTATTGTAAAAACTGGGTTCTGGGAGATTCTCCAGAAATGACTATTTGAACTTCAGTAGTGCTGAAAATAGTGTTTTCTCAGCAAATTCATCTCAAAATCAATGAAAGCAGTGATTGTGGAATTTATTTCAGAAAAGCCAGACAAGGGAGCTTCTCACATGAAAGGAACCTTTATACTTCCATAGTGGTAAATAAAATAAAATAAAAGCCTTTTTCCCATCACTTTCGGGTCAAAATCAACAAAAGCTGTGATATTTGAATGTATTCAACAATAGTCAGACAAAAATCTCTTTTCTTCATATTTGTTCAACTTTCAGTGTTTATACTGGCTCACGAGTGATGAGTGATTCACTTGTTTTAATCCACTACTAGTTGGCACACTGCTACCTGCACTGGCACTGAATCTACCGATTCATCCAATATGAGTCTTGAAGGGACACTGGACTGGTTCAGTAACACAGTTGGAAAGTAGGAGTGAAGTTGTATGTTTGTTGAGGACCATGTCTGATCATTTTCCCAACTGATACTGACAATATTTAATACTGACACCCATAGAGAAACTAAAAGAAAAAATAACGAAGTATCTTGTGAGAATATATTGAGGTTAACGGCTTCCACAATAAATATCAAAGTCCATCAGATTTAATGAGTAGAAGACTGTACCGATATGATTTTTCACATTATCTGCTGCATATTTAGCCTACAACACACAGATGCAGCTCAGTCGGACTTAGTTAGAGAGTCAGTCAAAGTGGTGCAGTCCAGCAGGCTGTGTTCAGCCTGTGCTTTAATGGGCTGGAGACGAGGACTTCAAAGGCTAGCAGAGCTGACCTGAACACTGTTATTTATTTAACGGTGGGTGAAAAAACAGCAGCAAACTGGTCAGAGAGGGAGGACTGTTTGTCTTCTCCTCCTGACCGGCCCGTACCCTCTGAGGACCAGCAACCAGGAAGAGAAGGAATTCATCTACACACTGAAAACAGCAGCAGAAACCAAGCAGCTCCTTCCAGCAGCTGTTCCACTGAAGTCCAGAATCAGTGATGGACTACTCTGGTGTGAATGTAGTCTGATGCAGGCCATTTTCAGAGCTGCACTCTTTAGTCTGGTTGACTGGGACTCTGGTTGGTTTTCCTCCCTGGATTCGTTTGGGCAGATCTGAACACAGCAATCGTACTCAGGTGCGAACTAACTTTTGCAACCGTAAAACCATACGTTGCTTCTCCCCAACCATAAGCTACTTTTATCACTTTGTTATCATGTAATTTTCAATCAATCTATACTAATTTATCTGCTTGTTTGTTAATTGCTGTGTTGTAGACTCAGTGTCCATTGGGGACTGTTTTAACTTCATGGGGGATATTTAATCTGAGTGGCAATGTGACCTGAAAATATAAATTTTATTACCTTCGTCCTTGGTATCAGCTGCAAATGTAGTGGCCCAGCTGCTAATTTATGAGTCATGCTTTGTGTAGGAGTGACTTCCATGGCTGAATGAATTCACACATATCCTAACATTCATTAACATGAGGTGGAGGAGAATCTTTATCACAAACCTTATTCTCTGGATAAAAGAACTAGAACTATTCATGTTTCAAGTTTCCGAAAAGTCGAAAGTTGATTAATTTGATCATTATTTATCCAAAATAAGCATGATAGCAGAATAGTATCATATAAACTAGGAAAGTGCATGAAAACAAACATCTTGATTAGTTTGTGTTAGTGTAATAGGGACAAATAAATTACACTGTTGAATGAGTCAAACTGCTTTGTGTTAAATCCAGTAGAAATGTTGATGAAAAGCATATATATATATATATATATATATATATATATATATATATATATATATATATATATACACATAGTTGTTAATGGCGACAGGTGAAATGGAGACAGAAGACTGGTTCCTCCTGAACTGATATGTACCTTGACCCAGCAGATCTTCATCTCTCCTCTCTGGATGGGAGAGGCAGATTAAAGGTTTGTGTTGGCCGCAATAAGGCTACATTACATCATATGTATTTGTGTCGTGTACGAGATAAGCAGGTCATAAAACTAAAATGCAACATCGTCTTCAAAAGTGACTGTTAATGATCAGGGTTGGGCTAGATGTAATGGAGATACAACAACTGGACTCACCTCAGACACACTCAACAAAACAGTATTTCGAGGAACAGGATTCACTCTCTCCTTTAAGGCTGACATATAACAAGCAAGCTAGTCATTAGATTGAAAGTGTAAAATTGTTCATAGTAGTCATTCAGAGTGGGTTTAAATGTCAGATCATGAATATTTGAAAGTCTAAAGGCCAAATGTTTTAGTAGCAAATGTTTTATTACCTTGTCTTAAAATGATCCTTTCAGTGTGCTTTGTTACATAACCAACAACGGTCTGAAGTGACCATTCTAGTTTAATGAAGGTCAAAAATGTAAATGGGCATTCCACTGCTTTTACAAATGAAAAACTGTTTACCTAATAGGAGGTATAATTAGCGCTACTCAGACTGTGAAAGTTTTATAATGTCTTCTACTCTTAGACAACAGCTCTGATTACATCGTGTCATCAGGTCTCAGAGACTTCAAATATATAACCGAAAGCCTTTGTTAAAAAACTGTAGAAGTGGAGTGTTAAAGATGTGGGTTGTTATCAGGCATATTAACCAGGATCTAATGAAAGATGTCTTTGAGTTGCATCATGGGAAATGTAGGGGTTCCAGTGTTTTTGGAGCTTGACCCATACTAGGCAGTAAACATCAGGATATGTTGGCCTCTGCTGCACAGATTTTGACCTTTCTTTTTTCAATCTGTCTATCTCACAGGTTCTCTAACTTCATGGAAATACGATACTAAATACCCGGAGTGTACCTTTTAAAGCTCAAGTCAAAGTGGTGTCATACTCATTTAAGGTACATTGAATTGGAAAATTGCAAAAAAACAAAAACAAAACTTTTTTCAATCAATGGTTGGTTATGTTCACTAGCTGGAAGTCTGTCCACATTCACTGATGTTGAGCTTTAGTTTGTTTGACTTTATAAGAAGGAAGACATTAAATCAGAACCACAAAATGGTTAATGAGGACACAATAAAGTCCAAGACTATTTCCATTGTGGTCTTTAATGTAAAGATAACAAAGTTCAGGTGACTTATACCAACACACCAACTCAATATACCAAGACTGATAAAACCGGTAACTGCCCCTTGGCCCCAGAACCCCATCGGCCCCAAAACTCCCAGTTTCACTGTGGAGTTGATTGGCTTGGTAATTTGTTATCTCAGCTGAGCTGGGTTCTGCATCATAATGCTGAGGCCCTGTCCTGCAGTGATGCAGTGTGTCAAATTCTCTTATATATGTTTATTGTTGTTAATATTTGGTTTAAATCAAACTGCCACAAACTTGGGAAGTATAGTTCCAGCAACATGGCACTGGATGGTTTTGGGGTCTGCTCATCTTACCTGATGGCAACTTTCAGTTGGCAGGGTACACACACAAAGCACAAAGAGTGTTTCTCAGTGTTTGCACAAACACTGAGAATGGACTTTACAGTGAAGTAGGAGTCATCTTGTGTTATTCATAGATTCTGGATATTTAATGAGAGAGAAGGAGTATATACCATTTTAAGAATTTCTAACTAGGTAATTGAACTTTTTTGTGGAAAAAACATACCAGACAAATATTATTATTTAAAGCAGAGTACTTTTATATGTTTTAAAACATGTCTGGAGGGGATCTTCAATTTCCAGGTTTCCCTTAATCCATTATTTGATTTTTGTAGCATTGTGGTGGTTCCGGCGGTGGTTACGTATTATTATAATGTGAAAGGTAACTTATTACTGGCACCAAAGAACCAAAAAAAGTACATATGTTGGTGTTAGTACAGGTGAGCAACGCTGTCTCTAGTCTGGTGGAAATTATGTTGTGTTCCATGAATTTTTGGACACAAGTTTAGTGAATCCAGCAGATCCGGACTCAGGGCGGCAGAGTGCTGCGTTGTTTTTGGTCCGGAGCCGTGCAGTACTGTCAGCGGGCCTCACTATGCCGGCTGTGTGACTGTGCGTCCTGGCTTTGCGCACCCTAAAAATATCCCTCGCCAAGTGCGCGGATCAAAGGGGGCAGCAACACCGCCACGAATCCCGCCCCGGCATTTAACCTAAAGCCACTCAGAGGAGGAGCAAGTAGTGTGAGGAAAGGGAACGCGGCATCCAGTGCTGTGCAGAGGAGAGAGAGGCTAGATCGAGTTTCAGAGACGCGCACTGACGGCTGACTTGTGGGATCACTCAGAGGAGAAGTAGCTAATGGGACAAGCGGAGCAGGACACAGAGGAGTAAGAGTCCGTCACTGTGAAGCGGGAACATCACTGACTGACTCCTGACAAACAGCAGAATGTCTAGTTTTCTAACTTTGATGTAGTTGCTCATCTGATGGCAGCAAGGTAGTTTGGAGACAGTCTGAAGAAGAAAAGGGACATCTGCAAAACTTTCCCCCCCAACAGAGAGAGACAGCCTCTCACAAGCTCCAGAGTTGTAGGTCGTCAGGATTTCTATTCACCTGATGAATATAGGGATCTCCGAGTGGATAAAACCAGAATTAGATATCTAAAATGGAAGAGGATCAGAAGTGGGGAGTCGCTGAGAAAGCGAGTGAGGACAGGAGGACTCGCGCCGAGCAGCAGAACCCTTCAAAAAAGCCGCAGTGGAGAAATTGGAGAGATTTGTCTGGTGTAACGATTTGCATGGCATTATCTCTACTGTGCCTTGGAGTTTGCATTGTGGTTTTTGTCCGGACGTCGGAATTGCAGTCCAGGATAGTAAGTCTGGAGCAGCAGCAACGGGACGCGCAGCTCTCCGCGTGGATGTTGTCTCTGGAGCAGGTGGAGCCCGTTATCTTGGGCCGACTGGACCAGATCCTCGAGGAGGTGAGCGCTTACATTCACACGTATACAAACTACTCCTGTAGGTATCGGAAAGAGGAATGTGTGATCTTATGAAAGGGAATTTGTTTCAATCATCCTGCAGAACGTACTTTGTCTATTAAGAGACCAAAGGTTTGGCTCTGTCATAACTGAATTATAAATGAATTTCTTCAGTTTAGAAGAAAACTTAAAACTTGGTCATTTTAGTAACCCGCTGCTGCTAAAGTGCCGTTTTCATTCCACAAGTGTTCCGTACACCATGAAACAACAAAACACGTTTGTTATGGTAACCAGAGTTCATTTACTTTGTCCATTAATTAATTATCAATCTAAGGTGTTATTGAGGTTGGGAGTTTTTGTTTTTTGTGACGTTGGGTGATATTTTCAGGTGCAAACTTATATTTTAAGAATTTTCTTATTCAGTATTCAGGCATTTAATTAAGTTTACCCCAGACTAATGGATTCTCATACATTAAAGAGTTTAAATGGATTATCTGCACAGTTTAAGGTTGTTGTTTTTTTTTTTTTGAGGGGTAAAAACCCCTTACCAACTAGCATGAAAGCCTCCCTGAATTTTCCCTTCATTGAAAAACTCATTTTTTTCAGGTATAAATTACGGGATGGCTTTTATGTTATTTGGTCAATTTTATTTTTTAACTAATTAAAAAGCCATTAAACTGAGCGCATGACATTGATTTATTACAATCCAAAAATAATTCCTGTCAAATCTCATTAAAAGTCTTAATAACATCATTGTTAATGAATAAATGAATTAATTTCTTTATTGTTTTATTATTTAATTTTGAGCTTTTCAGTCAAAATTAAGGTAAGGATTCAGTTCCATAATGGTTTGTTGTTTGCAGTTCCATTTCATGTCACTTTCAGTTTTTGGTATTGATGGAGTTAGAAGTTAATAATAAAGCAGAAGTAATTGATTAAAAAAGTACCTGAAACGAGCCTAAAAGCACCTGTTAAAGTGTATTGGTTGTTTCCTTTGGTTTTATGAGGAATTACCTGTTAGTTAAATCTCTTCAATAAATATCATATAAGTAAAAAAAAAAGTAATTAGTAGTACTGCGATCCTTCTGAAAAAAAAGAAAAAAGTTTGTGCTATAGGACTTGTGTTAAATCGACTCATTGATTAGGCAAGATAGACACATCATCTGTGAATCTGTGCTGAGATAACATGTTAGGAGCTCTATCCCAGCCTTTCACATCTGTTGCTCCTAAAGACGCCCTCTGTGCTGCCCTTTCATTGACCACTTCCACAGCTACACTAACAAGCTCTTCCAGAGTGATTGAAGTCCCGCAGGATCCTGTTTTCTCGTCCTCCATTTGCTTTGGCCTAACAGAAGCAACCCCCTCACCCCCATCCCAACCCCTTTCACCAGAGCCAGTGTAATGCACTTACCAGGGAAGGAAAGAGCACAGGACGCCTACTGGGGACAGAGGTGTTGCGCTCTCCATATGTTAACCTGAGTCTACTATTTTAACTAACGCAATAATAAGAGAAGAAGCTGATAGCTTGAAGAGCTGAATAATAATTTATCACACTGACAAAATAATAACATTTGGACAGTTTTCAGTCTCGTTCAAAGTGTTAAGATAGTCTCAGTGTCCTCTCCTCATCACAGGTTATTACCCCAAGTCATGCTCACACATACAAAGATACAAAAATGCAACAATCCAATCAGAACTGACATACTCAATTCTGATTGGACAATTATTTTTTCATATTGCCACTATTCTGGCACATGACAAAGTAGTTAATTTCCTAAACAATGTGTTTCCATGCATCATTTAAAAAAAAAAAAAGATAAACCTGGTACCTCATAATAGTTATATTGTATAGAATTGGTAAGGGGAACTTGATTTTACAGATCAAAGTCTGTTTTCAGGTGTATAAAAAGTAGTATAAAGATTTTTGTGTCTCCAGAGGGAGCTGTATGAAATCTGATAAACAGCGTGCAATGTCACTTGAGTCACCGTTGGTTGGTGCTGAAGACTACAAGTTTGAAAATGGAACAAATCTGGGAGTGTGGAGTTAGAAAGAAGTAAGGTTACCAGACCTCTGTATCCTGCTCCTCACCTCTGCTCGAGGCTAGCAGCTCCAGGCTGCTACTAGCATAGCACAACCAAATTTCTAACCACGCTGTCGGCAGTTGACTTGCGTTGTGGGTAATGTAGGCGCCAGGTTTTGACAATAAAGAAGAATGCATGAGACAAGACAATATCTTTGGTTCTGCTGCATTACAAACTGTCTATCATGAATGCGTCAATATTACAGGAGTGCAATGCTAAATTGGTGGAGTACTCTTGTAGAGTACTTTAACTTAGTTGAGTAGAAAGCAACTGTGCCTCCGTGTCCCAAGGGAATCAAAATGAGAGTTATTGGTTTCCTTCAAGTTAATATTTCCTTCCATCGGAGGACATTTGGTTAAAATTGAACCTTTCTTAATTTCATTGTGCCACTGGAAGCCCTTTGAATTGCAAATTATATTTTCCACATCCATTTAACTAAAAGAGTGCATCATTCGTGTACAGCCCAGTGTTTAAATGTATTACTGTATGTCTGTGTCTGTTTTGGCAGATATCCATACCTTGAGTCCTTGAGTCAGTGGGCAGCACCACCAAGTTTTTTTGAGTTTTTATGTTGAAAGTATATGTAGACATGAGCTGTGAGCAGTTCAACCATTTGAACAGGTGAACATATTTAGTATATTACAGGGAAAAAGTTAAATTTAAGAAATAAAAACACTTAAAAATTTGTTGGATTTTTGGTAACTAATATTTTTAATCATCTTGTCAACCGAGAGATTTGACTTGAGTCCCGAACCACAGATTAGAAACACTACCTGTACCAGTGTTATCAGTACATACTGAAACACTCTGGAGTGGCCAACCAAAGTCATGTCAGCTATGAGTGGAGACAGCAATTGTAAATACCTGTCAATGAAACAACAGCAGTGAACAGTGAAAAGCAGTACAGTCAGATAAACACATCAGACAATGAATGAAGTTGAGAAAGATAACATGGTGGGGTAAGTGCAGCCAAAAGAAACAGTTATATCCCATTAAAGATGCAACAGAGTCCTGGTTCAGTGCCTGGCTGTGGAGCTCCTCTGTGGGGCCCAGTGAGGAGGATCTCTCTGTCTTCATCTCCAAACAGGCCTGGGGCGATGCAGCCTGCCTCTTTGTTTAGCTCTGCATGTATATATAGCCATTATTAATGGGATACAGCCACAGATGTGGCCTTTTGTAGAGAGAGAGAGAGTTGTCTGTGGTACTTTCACCCAACACTGTCCAGAATCCATCTCCCTGTCTCCTTCAATGATGGCCAGTTTCCTCTGTTATGGAAAATGTGCCCCTTTCCAGCAGCACAGAGAGGGTCCTTATTATTATTTCAATTACATTTGGATCAAGGCAGAATCATTTAGTTTGTTGAGTAATGTTTCTAGTGAATTTGCATCACATTTGCAAATGCATACTCCTACTAATCCAGTCATGCACTGGTTTCCATTCATTTCCACATGGTATACAAATCTATTCTCTTGAAAAGGAGGGTGTGGTGATATTCTATATTTTTAATGTTATCACCATGAACACACACTGTAGTTTATTTTGACTCAATCCCACACACACTGTCCTGCTGCCAGAAATACGTACTCACTAGAGCACCAAATATGGATTCATCCGCCACTGAAAATAGTCCCTAACATACACAATTTTCTCCTGTTTGAGTAGCGTTAGCTAAAAACTACAGTGACCGGCTGTTTTAGGGAATTACTCTGCCTTGAAACCTGATGAAACTATATATTTCTGATCCATATTTGAATTTGTATGTTTTAAATAGGAATCATGGAGATTTGTGAAGAGCCAGGCTAACTCTTTCCCCCTGTTTCCAGTCTTCATGCTAAGCTAGGCTAACCACGTCATAACTCTAGAGAGAAATTAATTTCCCAAAATATTGAAGTATACCTTTTAAATTATTTCCTGTAGATGTTATTTCTCAAAGGCCTCTGAAAAAATGTAGACAATGTGAAAGCTTCTCTTTGAAACGGAATAACTGATGTCACTGCTAAGTAATATTCTCAGCCCACAGCCCTTCAAACTGCAAGGGTAAATTCTCAACAGGTGTCCAAGTTAAGAATAAGCCCTGTGAGGTCCTTATATTTAGTCATACCTCACCCAAATAACTGCCATACTCTTAACAACACCCCTGAAAACACCCTGACCCCTGACCCCCCCTCGACTCTGCCGTTATCTGGCCCTAAACATGGCCCCTTTAACATTTACAATTAACCACAAAGTGCTCTCTGCAGGCCTGGCATTAGCCTGGTGCACATAGTGAGTGCAGAGACGTGATGGGAGCTGCAGGCCACGTACTGAGGTGTAGAAAAGTGAAAATACAGTCTCTCCTGCACTGGTTTCCTCACTCAGCTCCCCACAGACCTATCACCCAATACACTGTGTTGTGTGTATGTATGACTGCAGCTCAGCCCTCCATAGACCTCACAAACACAAATACATGCATATATATTTCTATGATTTGTGTGTGTGTGTGTGTGTGTATCTGGGAGTATAAATGACCCATGTGCTAATCAGACAGCCTAATGCAAGCAGCACACTCAAGTAGAAGTGCTCAAAGAACCTCTGCACTTTGTCAGAGCACAGTTAGTGATGGCTGCACACACACACATAAACACACACTAAGAGTCACTACTTTCACCTACCTGAATGACACATTACACTTGAGCTTGAGACTAAACAGGCACGCTGACAGTTGGAGATATTGTAAAGATATACAGCACAGTAAGGATTTACAATGAGCAAATATAAGTGACTTTTCCTGATGAAAACACAAGATCGCTGTCAAGAAGAAAAGAATCAATAAGACGTTTCACGACACAGTATTAAATGCTTTAGGACTGTGTGATTGATGACACCCAAGTGCTAATAGTGTGCCTGCTAGATACATTTAGAGAATTCACACTACTGCTAGAGGCCTCAAAATCTTAGCATAGCATGAAGTTCTGACATCACATCCATGCTTGCCACAGTTCCACTACCTTTGTTAACTTGATAAAAGTTACATAACTATTAATTGATTAGCATTCAAAAAACAGGGCTGTCTGTGTGTTATCTGCTATCGCAACTGTTTTTATCTTATCCTTTTCATTAACGTTAGAAGAGGATTGGATTAGAATAAATTGAATTAAAAAAAAACCTTGTGTGCATACAAATGGTAAATGAAATTTGAATTCAATTTAATTTTGATATTTGCAGCTATAGACTTCCATAGACTTCTGCCTGTCAAGCTTATGTTTAATCTGTGGTGGTGATGGTTTGAGGGAACAACACCAGAAGTAACTTAAAACAGAAATATTAAACCTGCAGTGCTGAACTTTTTCATATAAATGAACATCCATTATGTCAAGCACTTGCCAAACGAGGTCACACAATGCTGATTTAACATATCACCGCCAGATAAATCTCTCTGTATTTCACAGGATCTGAAGTTTTTAAATCAAATGTTGGGTGCGACATTCCTGTGCTGTTGGCCATTAATCATGCAGCTCTTCTGC
This sequence comes from Thunnus maccoyii, assembly GCF_910596095.1. NCBI lineage: Eukaryota > Metazoa > Chordata > Actinopteri > Scombriformes > Scombridae > Thunnus > Thunnus maccoyii. The sequence continues at coordinate 29,720,223 of NC_056546.1, forward strand.
ACTTTCCAAATGTTATCAGACTGAATGGATCAAAGTCTGATAGTGAAACAAATCATTTCACACGGGTTGACGGTGTGACGCTCAAAACAATTTTGCAATCTCGCATATGTGAGCATGCTGCATGCCTGTGTCAGGCAATCATGGCTGAGCATCCCCCTTTACTCTTACTGCCAGAGGGGGGAGACAAAAGTCTCATACTCCAGCTTTAAAGAAAAAACATAGAGCCAAATCCACAAAACAATTGCACGGCTTTTGCGGCCGCTAAACCTGTGCAAATGAGACAAAAAGATAGTGTGTAATTCACAAAGTACCCGCAAGGGGTGAAATGCCCCGCAAACTGTGCTGCCAAGCAAATAGTATCATGGTGTACCTGTGCCATTTGCATGTATGCAAATTAGGTAATATTCATATATTTGGCACAAAATTGGCCCCTTTCCATGCAAATATACCTTGTTGCATAAACAAACTAATTAATAAAGACCAGCGCTAATTACCACACGCAATAACGATACGCGAGTTATTAGCATCTTCAGATAGTTGGTGTTAACTGTCACATACTCACTCCTCACTCTCTCTCTCTCTCTTTCTCTCTCTCTGACTCTCTCTCTCTCTCTCTCTTCAAATCTTCAAGCTTGTGAGGCTTGAATGATATTGAATTGATATTGAAAGATATCAAGGATGAAATCTTCAGTCAGACATTGGGGGGATCAAGTGGGTATGGGGTGGTAGGCTTATCTCGGACTTTCAGCTACTTAAAAATAAAAACGTCCTGACAGCTCTGATGGAGCTCAGGATTCATTCATAAGTTCAGCTTTATTACAAACTATTCTACCGTATAAACCTGGAATCTGTGTGTAACAGCTGACCTGTATAGATGTGTAGCAGAACACAGAATATTAATTACTGTCAGATCCTGAACGATCCGGTGTTAATGAATTTACCACTGCTGTGCCGCATGTGTAAATGAGCACTCTCTCTCAAGTTGGAGACGCACTTATCATTTCAACTGCTGTGTGACGCTGCAGTCAGCTGTGACACACTGCCGGCTGTGGGCAACAAACAGAACATCAGTATTGATGTTTCTGTGAAATCCTGGATACATTCAGTAACACCTGAACAATATTATTCAGACATTGATCTAACATGTTTCAGAACTGCTTGAGTCACATTAATAGCTGTATTTTGACATTTGACATTCCAGTAGATTGTGTTATAGATGCGAAATACTAGAGAAGTAAAAGAAGCAAAACACATGCAAGTTGGTTTGTGATTGATATTGTGCTCTTTGCAGTTTTCATTATGGACCAATCTGTGTGTTGAAATGTTGAGAAAAGCCTGAAACTCTGGATATAGCTCCGCTCACTCAAACAGACACGAAACAAGGGCAAATTGCACTCTGCAAAACTTTATGGGTTTGTTTGTGCCAGCATATCATTAAAGCAACGTCTTTCGTGAATAGAGCCTTAAAATGGGGCAGATTGCAGGTGCAAATGCTGCGTAATTCACGGTGCTATTAGCAGGCGCAATCCATTCTTTGTGGATTTGGCCCATAATTACATCATATTTTAGAATTATGCAAACTCTGTGTAGAGAAATGAGTGAACACGCAACATACTCTTGAGCAAGGTTATGTTGTAGTGCTAGATTTTTAGCATTATTGCACAATTTCATGATGTGATTTCGAATAAGGTTTCTTACTTCTGGAACACTCACTTCACTTTGGCTCTCCATGAAGTGAAGGGAAGGCCAGGACTGAGAGACCATAACAGGAGGTGTATGGGGCAGCAGTGCCAGGTCTTACTGTTAATCAGACTACAGGATACTAAAAGGTTTTGTCATCCCTTTAAAATAGAATGTTAAAACCACATCAAAAACTCTGGCATCAGGTTACTATTTTTAAGAGGGGCAGGCAGAGAGGCACAAACACACACACACACACACACACACACACACACACACACACACACACACACACACATCTCACCCCCGTTTCCTAGTTAGACTGAGCGCCCCAGCTGCTCTACATGTATATGCTATGCATCAGAACTAGGCTGTAGGATATCATGGTATGACCTTGGTAACACACAGAATATCCCTATTAGGATGCAGAGCTGTGAGCTACAGAAAGAAGTAATATCATTGGCTGAGTTAACCCTCACAGGTTTACATGATGAGTTCCAAAAGTGAGCTGTTATTTCCATACTTACATACAAATTTGAGTTTAATTCTGAGCCTGCAGTGTGTAGGACAAAGAATAAACGAACTATGTTCTGTGACGTCAGTATTGACATTGTCTCACAATGCAGTTCACAAGAAATGGAGGAGCTACACACAGCTGGAATAAAAATTGTGGCTGGTTGCAAATTTCAATGTGCATTGCATTATGGGACAGTCAGCACCACACTTAAGACTTGGTACTTGATTGACGTAATTTGCATCAAAACTTGCACCCCTTCTTCTCAGATTCATAACTCAGTCAAATCCACACAGACATCACACACAAAGTCCTGGAAACAATGACTTTCCAGTGATTTCAGTACCTCTGATGTCTCTGTCTCTGTGCTCACACACTCCACACTCCCTCTCACTTCAGATATCACCTCATGATCCTCACGTTCAGATATTTTCTTCAGTATCAAAACAAATCCATGAATGTTGTCTGTATCCATGATTACAGTGAAAACAGGAAATGCTAGTAGCAAATGTACCATCACTTTACAAGCTAAAAAAGCTGGGCCAAGTCAAAGCTTACAACTAACCCACTGACCATCACATTACGTCCTGTTTTCATCACCCAAAGCATGTAGTGAACTGTAGTGCCACAATTCAGAACACAGTTTTTATATGTCTGGAACAGATCTACTGATATTTCTGGTGTATTAAAATCTGTGGACATACAGTCATACAATCAAAAAATTTGAGAAACATGTAACCATGCCAAAAACCTGTCAATAAAGAGAGAGAAAGGATTAAAAATCTATTTAATTTAGTCTGCATGCAAGCATTTTTGAGTATTTATTCATTTAGTCAGACTTCCAACATAGTATGTACTCAAAATCAATCAATCAATTATTTTATTTGTGCCCCTAGGGCAACTGGTTGATTAAAAGTTCAGCTGTATCCAGAGTTTCTTCTTTGCTTGACCTAGCCTCCTGTTAGCTAACTCTTATTACAGAAATGCTGGCTCTTTGGCTCTGCTCGTTGAAGTTTATCTAGATTCACTGGATTATTTTTGTCTACAGAGCAAAATCAGGGTATAATTTTGCTACCACACTCATTAGACAGAGGAGAATGTATATGTGAAGACATGAGTAAAAGGCTAATGACAGTCTTTGAAGTGTGGTCATTACATTTCTGTCCCTCTGGCAGACTCTGCTACTATGTCAGTTGTGACCTTTGATGTGGTTAAAGGTGCAGCTCTTTTTGTTGTAACTGACTGCTGCAGTTTAACTGAATCTCCACTCTGCATTATCACCATTATCTAGTTTGACGAATGTGTCTTCCAGTAATGTTCAGGTTGGACCATTGAGAGCTCCGTCTGCACAGCTCTCTGCGTCAGTCTTACTAAAGACTTCTCCAGTTGCAAGCGGGGTCTGCCAGTATCAACCAAATAAATTCCTGGAAGTATTCATGAATAATATTAAGTGGGTTAAGGGAAGCTTGTGTCTGCGAGTGCAGTCGTACAATTGATTCCGCATGAGACTTTTGAATGACGAGAGCACTTACCCTTGGAATCCTTATTTTGAGCCAGTCATAGATTTTTAAGTGTGTTTTATAGCTAACCCCATACTTAGGAATAAAATACTCACGGAAGGCTTGTAAGACCTTCATTTTTTTTAGTTGTTCCTACAGTTTTATCAACATTTGGTTTCTCTTCAGCCTTGATGATTTGAAAGGCCTCAATATGCTTCAAATAGAGTGCCTGTTGGATTGCCTAACAGCGTCTGAAACCTCCTTTCCAATGATGGAATTGGGGTCAGGCTCCATCCAACAATTTAAGTCATTTTTCTCAACAAACAATCCCACAATCGTGCCCAGTGTATGTATGATTTATCAGGTTTTCAGAGGTGTTTGAAAGTTTGAACTTTTCTCTTAGGCTGTTTTTTTTCATTCTTCACATAACTACCCCATGTCATTTTTTGTGTTTCGTGAGTGCAACATCACCAATACTTTTTAAGAGAGATTATTTGTCTGAGTCCTCATGTCCTGTCCCTCTTAATGACAGCAAGCTTTTTGTCCAGTCTTTGATTGAGGTCTTTTGGAATAAACCCTTTCACCTTTAGATGTGATCAGAAGACACTTTGTAAGAACAACTTTTTTGAATTATGCAAGGAAAACAGCCAAGCGTAATGTTGCACATTTTTACTTAATGACCTGCTGTTCGATTCCTGGCTGTCAATCCCACGACCTGGGATTACAGGCACGCTGAGGTAACAGGCAGTACCCAGAACTCTGCAGCAGCGCTCAGAATGACAGTGCCTTCATAACATCCCCTTCAGCACCTGTTGCAGGCCTCTAAACAGCTCGTGCTGGCATTCCTCTGCTAGTAACCACCACCAGTGGGACTGACTGCAATGTTGTGGAGAATGTACTTGGATGGTTTTGTATTCTGCCCAGGGTCAAATCACATGCAGGCTTTTGTAGATCTAATGAGGTCAACCGTCACACTTTGATACTTCGAGAAAGACTAATATTGTGCCTTGTGTTGAAGAATAACAGACAAGAGTTCTGTTTTAACTTTTCGGATGAATTTCTCTGAACACTAAACAGTTTAAAAGACTGTTTGAGATTAACATGGTTGCGCACTTTCAAATCATGTGAATGTGAATCTGAAATTAAGTATTCTAAGACATTGTTGACCAACTGCATGTAACCTGGGCTGTTTAGAGATTGAATACCTTAATCAAGACATTGAGTATCAACCCCAAAATATGAAGTCAAAAGCAGAATGTCCATACAGTCATTTAAGACAGTTGATGGCTCAAATGTCAAGGGCTCCATGGATAAATGTAAAAATATAGGGTTTTGACTGCAGAAAATGCATATTGGGTGCAGCAGGATGTTAAAATGTCAGTAAGTTCTAACATTATTTTCCTGTTTCTCTCTCATGCAGAAGCTTGCAGCACGTCTACCGAAGACGCGGGAGGCGAGGGAAGCTCCCCACAGCTGCCTGTGTCCCCCAGGTCAGTTTCTCAACCCTCAATCCTTCATCACATATTTCTCACTTTCTCTTAACCTGACTCGCCAGATGGTTTGTTACAAAGAAACATCTGAGAAGACATCCTTGGAAACTGTTTGGAAAAGGGCAGGCACTTTCAAAAATACTTGGCAGGTGATTGGATGAACCATCTGTCTATCACTGTCTTACCTTGCAAGGTAGCTAGATTCGTGAGATCACGAGATCATGCGAGAATCCTTATAGGACACTAATTGTGGTGGTTTGGACAAAAGCGCATGACTAGAAGACTGACAAGATGGATTCTCGCTTGTTGTTGTGATCTTGAGAATCCAGCTGCCTCGCAAGGTAAACTTTCTCTAACTGATCACACTTCACACACGAATTACATGAGACCTGAGACTTCCTTTACTGGTCATCTTTGTAAAAGTTCATGTGTTTCTTTATCATATACAAGCATGTTTGGGCTGAGCAGGGGATGGGTCTGTGATAATGAGATCTTCATCCATTACAACCATCAAAAACATGCTCACAGCTGTTTTGCACTGTTGTGTTTCCATGTGTTTCCATGTAAGGGTTTCAGTGTTTTCTTTACTGATGTAATGATGATAACTATTGCTGTTTCTCATTCCTTGTTGATCAGTGGAAACAGCTGCAGAAGAGTTAGAAAGAGATGGGGCATTTACACCAGGTTATCAACATGTTGCCTCTTTACGATATTGCTGGAGTGTAATGGCATTTTTATGACTGAAAGCAGGCTGGGTGTGGTAACAGGTTATTACTGAGGACTTACTTATCAGCTTTTGTTGTTTAAACAACTAGTGATAGAAAAAAACTGATACAACAAATAAAATGTGTCATGGAAAGGGAGGGGGCAGCTGAGATTGCTTTAACGGTTACCTTCAAAAAACCATCAATAATATACAATGATACTGACAATAATGGACCATGACAGACTTGTTTTACTGGTGAAAAACTATCTGTCACACTTGATATTGTACATGCCCACTGGTGCCCTCGCTCTGCACTTGTGCCCTTCAGCTTGATGATGACAAGCGGAGGTGTATTTCCAGCTCTGCTAGCAGTGAGGGCCATTTTGTGTCATATTTGGGCATGATGCAAGCTTGTTTGAAGAGGTGGCATCATCAAGGCATTCCTGAACAACCAGCCTCATCACTCTGTGTTCATGGGCAGTGGCAGTTCACCAGCTGTATCACTGTATGTCTGAGGCCTGAGTTATTTTTTTTGGATTTGATGCCTTTATCAGATATTATTAAATTGCCCCAGGAATCCCAGGTGACTTATGCTCAATAATTGTTTCAGATTTGCATCCCAAAACTAAAGCAGCTGAAATTGTCTGAGTAACTCCTTCACTGTCTGAAGCCACCTGCTCCCCTGCTGCAGCCCCCCAGGTGGTGGTCATTAAGTCATCAGTTAGAGAAGGGGTGTGTCTGTGTGTGTCACCTGTTGAACTTATGCTGCTTTCACATCATGTGGGATAGATAGTTTAGATTGGAAAGATTCCCATGTTTATGACTTGAGTGACTGAGTGTTGATGTCACCGCACAACTCAAGACAGTATGATGGCAGAATAGGTTGTGTGGGGGTTAAAAATACATTGCCAAAGGAAAGCGTGCTTATGTTTAACCGACTTAACATGCTGGTTAACATCATTTTTCCCACCATGACCAACACTAAAGTCCATCCTACACACCATGCAATGGTTGTTTCCTAACATGCTTTTTGTCAGGAATGGGAAAATAGTCTCCCCAGTATTTAAATATTTTCACAGAGATTTTTTTTTTTTTGCTAGCATCTCACCTATTTTGTTAGGGTACAGTGACTGAGGTCAACCTTTTAACAGCTTAAGAAAACATCATGTGAATGGAGTTGTTGTGTAGTGTTAGTACCTGTATGAAAAGATCTGTAAATCCTTTTGTGACAGGTTTGCTTTGACTTTTGTTAGTGGGGATGCCCTTAAGTTTACATTTGGATAACAGATTCTGCCTTTAAAAATATCCACCAGAACAGTAATTCATCTAGATACATGTGTAAGTTCCTTTACAGTTTTCTTGCTTTGAATTTGTTCATGTCTCTCTATCACCTGACACCAGGGCTGCTTCCATTTCCTCCATAAACTTTTTTTTGTATCATGAATCAGTCATTTCTTCTTCACTTTCACCTCGTTTTTCTTTCAACACCATTAGCCTACAGCCTGCAATTCTTTGTCACTTCTCTCTCTTCTCTCCCAATTTCTTCACTCACTCTGGAAATGTAAAAAACCTTCCTTCCTTAAAAATCTGACAGAGCATGAAGTAGAACTTTAACTTATATTGTGTAAATTACAGTAATTGTAGACAAACAACACACAGTGTGAATGCATGCATGGTTTGCTATCCAAACTATCAAGCTACATTAAAGGTGTAGTCTGTAGGATTTAGTGGCATCCAGCAGTGAGGTTGCCTATTTGCAACAAACTGAATACCCCTCCAGGTCTGATCTGTCTGCCTCCCATCCCCACACAACCCTGTGAGAACAGGGGGAGGTGCCCGTCACCACACATTAGTGCTAATTGGTCTTGTCAATAGGATATTAGTGTTTTAACATGGCAGTAAGTGTCTGTGGGACGGCCCATGAACGCCTGTTAAGGTGGCGGTTTGCTCGCAGCTTCAGAGGAGATTCTCCAGTCGCTGCAGGTGTGGAAGCCTTTCAACTCAGAGCCTTCCAGATGGTCTCACATTTTTACAGCTTCTTGTCCCCCAACTGGTGTAATGGGTATAATGGTGACTGGGAGAAAGACGCTTTTGTGTTGCCAAGTTAGTGGTCAGCCAAAAGTGACAGACCAAATAAAAGCACTATTGTCTACTTTATTTTCATTTCTCTGTGGTGTTTTAACAGGAAAGGTCATGTCTGTCAGGCTTTCACCGATGCAATCTTACACCGTTCATTTGACATCATCAGTAAATATGTTATAACAATTGATGCCTCAAGACATTACGAGTCAACACACCTGACACAAAAAAATTTGGACTTAACACAAAAAAAGTCTTTAATATTTTTTATTATTTAACTTTTCTAGTGAAATGTTTAGTTATATTTTATTTTTTATAAATTTTATTTCCCAACATGAAATACTGGATTCAGCCTAAAAAAGTACTCACCGATTAGTTTTTAAATTAAAGTCCTCTGAGGCTGCAAAAGCCCCAAAATTCCCAGACAAAAATACAAAGAACATGACCCCTAAATGTTCTTAAAAGTAGCCAGGGTCCTGGACATAGTAACATCAGCATTGATAATACTGGTGCTATGTGCTGTGTAAATGGTTTTATTGCATTACAGTAATATTAAGCTGTTACTTATTTGAACAAAAAAGTCTGTTGCACGTACATGAACAGTTCCTGCAATTTATTCAGTTAATGGTACACAATGACTGGGTGACAGTAATTGACCAATACAAGCTGATAATGATACTAACAGGTTTGAATAAAGCTGCAGCTGATATTTGGATTTTGTGCAAATATTTATTACCTTTAAATGAGATAATTTTCTTGGTGACAAGGAAAACTATCTATAGTTTTTTTTGCCCAGAATTCTAGTCTGGTAAAGTATTCAGTATTGAATAAATACTGTAAATAAGACATTATGAAATGAATAATCATTTCAGAGAAAAAATATAATAACCATAAAATTGGATAGTAGTTTTCATTGAATGTTATTCAGTCACACTCTTCCCTGTTTGTCACTGGGAAAATGGGCTATTGTCACTGTAACGACGGGTCACCGTCACTAGATCTCTAGTTAATAGTAAATATCATTACTAGATGAAAATGGTTAATTGATGCACAGATTTGCCTATATTAGTACACAGGTTAAATGAACACACGTGGATTGTTTGTGTATTGCAGTTTGCTTGAGTCTGGTGTTCCACAGTGTGGACATGGGGCTGTTCCAAAGTTGCCTTTAAAATCCTCCACACACACACTGCATCATTTATATTTAACATGTAGAAATAGAAAATGAAGCTTTTGTGGTTTAACAAGCAGGCATGAAACAGTTTGGAAGAAGTCCCAATCTCTGCTGTATGATTCATATACCCTCCAACTCTGACTAAACCAGTATCAGGTGACTGCTGAATGTAGGCATACCTGTGGCTAATGTTAGTCACAGGTAAGCCTACATTAATGCAAGTTGCATTTCTCCTGCTCTGAAGCATCTGTCAGCTGACTGCAGCGACCACACTTATATAAACGCTCCATTAATCCCGGTAAGACAGCGAGCACGCTGACCCTCAAGTGTAAAAGTAAAGGGGCATTACTGGGATTAGTAACTGTAATGTGATTACTGAATTTCAAACTGTAATCCCTTACACTACTCGTTACTGAAAAAAAGTAATAATATTAATGTGACTCGTTACAAATAATGTGTTACTGCCCAACACTACTCGATAGTAGTAAAATATTTGTTAATTGAGGAGTACAATGTAAGACTCAGGCTAAGCTAATTGTAACAGTAAATTGAAATCTGTCTGTCACGCACAAACCTATCACTGCCTGTTCTTCTCCCAGGGTGTTCAGACAAAAGAATTCCCCGGGGGCACACACTTATTATTAGTTCTTGGAAGGTAACAAGAAGAGGGAAGTGGGTAGAGGGGAGTTCATTTGTACTGTTTGAATATATTTATTTATTCAACATATTAATTGGTATTCATTAGGTTTCTATTTGTGTGTATAAATATTTATTAAGATTGTATATAGTTTTGGTAATTGTTTTATGTAAGTATATACTGTATATTTATGTGTGTGAATATCTGCGTTGAAGTAACCCTGCAAGCTGACAGTCAATGGCTTAAAAATGGCTAGAATTAATTAAAAATGACCTACAATAACCTAAGGAGCAGGATGACCTTACAATTTGACTGATTGAGCTGAGTTTTATTATTATTCAAAAACATATTGGATTGATGCAATACAAGTCCAGTATTGTCCCTGTGTATCAGTTAAAAATAATCACTTATAATATTCCCATACCACAACTCATCTCCGGCTGTTAATTGTCGCTGTTGTCAGTTCGGCAGTCCCTGTTGTGCTGCACTGAATTGTGGGATGTAATGCCCACCTGGCACCTGCCAGTCAGAACTGACCGCACGCTATGTTCACATGGCTGCCATGCTTTTGATTATTTAAAGTGCCAGGTGACGGAGAGGGCAGAACTATGACGCCTCAATGGTGACTCTACAGACTGAAGCTTGTGTTGTTAAATGATGATGATTTGATTAAAGAAACAGGATCATCAATAAAGATGGGAAAAAGGAGGTAGTCCATGTGACAGATGATTAAAGCTCTGGAAACTTGATTCGTGTCTAATAATTAACACCCAAAACAGTATTTGACACACTAGTGGTGGGGCATAAGGATGATAAAACATCATATAATATGAAGGGTACAGGATGGCATTTGATTTATGCTACCAATGTGATAAAGCCTTTGGATTTTAATGACCCAATTACCATTCCTCTACCATCAATCTATATGTAAAATTGTCATAAAGAGTCTGTTGTGACAAAAGTTGAGATGAATACATGATCTCTGTGTAATTCTGAGAACATAGCTATGTAACTTTGGGTCGGTGTGTGTGTATGTGTGTGTGTGTGTGTGTGTGTGTGTGAGTGTCATGGATGTGTATGTTTCAGTTGAAGGACACCGAATATTATTCTGAGCTTGACACATTTGTGAGCAGCCTGTGAAAAATGAACTTTGTAAGATGCTAAAAGTAGAGCAGCAGAATCTGAGACACTTAAAGGTGCCACAGAGTCTGTTGTCTTTCAAATGTTTATCATGACCATGAAACCAAGCAAAGGGCCTAAAAATATGTGTAACATACATGCTGCTCTAAGTGGAGTGAAATGAATCACCAGACACATTGCTTATGGCTGAGAGGGCCTCATATCAACAGTCTGGGTATGTTGTGTATGTGCAATCACCACATGGCCCTATTAGGGTTTGGGCTTTTGACGAACAATGAAAATGGAGCAAAGCCTATGAGCCAGTTCAGGCAGACAACTGGAGTGCAGTATGCAGAGAGTGCGCTCTGCATATTTCACTCTCTGCATCACATATCAACACACCCGCTGCAATAAGATGTTCTGTTCAAGCTCTCTTGCTGCAAGCAACCTCACAGTCATCACTGCTGCTGCTCGCCTGGAGTGCTTATATTTAAACATGATGGCAGTTCCACACATCATGTTTACCTGCAGAGCCTTGGTTGTGTGCATCTTTGAATATTAAAGCTAGAAATTGTGTCCGCAAGATGCAATTACAACCATGAATGGTGGGAGTGGTACATCTGGATGTGAAGTAAGGTCAGCAGCATACACAGCATACCATTTTAAAAAGTCATTCATTTCCAGGAAACTTCTCGGAATTCATTAGAAATCCATAACATAAAGCTGATCCATTGTGTTTATATGTCAATTAACTTTCTCATGAAATTTGATTGTTTTAAGATAAATTTTTGATTTAACACTATTTACACACTTAAACATCTCTGAATGTGACTTTTGTATGTTGAAGATATAAAATCTTCCCATACACCTGTCTAACCCATGCCCTACAGCGTGGCCTGGTTGACTGGATAAGTCAAACTATGTTCTGTATGTGTCACCTCTCACTCAGTATCACATGCTGGCCTGCCATGCTGCCAAGAATAAAGATTCTTCCCTGAGGATAAGCATATTCCACAGAGCCTTTGTTTTCACTGGCAGCCAAAGCATAATTTGTCAGATTTGTTTGTTATAATGACCCACATAACTTTAGGTCTTAACAAGTTCAAAATAACATTTTTCCATTTTAGGATGAATTTGGTAGTGCTTGTACTTTTGCTACCTGTGGGGTATGGTTGGCATCTTCCTCTTAAGGGGTAGATGATTTACAGTATGGTTTTTGTGGACCTCTATTGGTGACCAGTAATACATTTTGTAATGTTTAGATCAGGCTTGTATGAGCTGATACTGAACAGAAATTCAAGGAGAAAACTACAGTTTCCTACAACCAAAAAATAAATAAATAAATAAATTTAAAAAAACTGATACTGACCGATCAGATATAGACACCCACCTGGTTCTTGTTCTTAAACATTAAAGTGACCTGGGCTACTTGAGCATGGAAGTTGATCTTTGGGAACTGCAGTCAAAAAATGAAAAGAAACGCAACAAAAACAAAATAATCTGAGGTCAAAGGTCCACTTAGTAGTTTTTGGAGCTGAAAAAAGAACCCTCAGAAAGTTAGTTAGTGTACCTTTGGGCTTTGAATATTTTGTTACATAGAGCTACTTTTTTTAATGGCAATATTACAGGTACCATTGACTCATTATTTGTTTTATTTAATGTTTATTTGTATAGGGACAAGTATCTAGCATGAACTTATGTCACATAACCCAGCATTTATAGCAAAAGCTAGTTTGCAATGCCGTCCCTAGATAGGCTTTTAAAATACATAAAACTCAATATGGCAAAAGACTCAACAATACATTATGTCATGTTATATTATACTTTCATACCCTGTAAAACACACAGTTACATTCTCTTACCTTCAAGATTTTTGATCACAGAGCAACTTGAAAGATCAAAAGGCAGCTATTCTTTTACTTTTTTTTCCAGCAAAAATGGACAACTATCAATGTATTAAATTCAGTTTGTGCAGCAGGACAGCAAATACTTGTTTAGCAGCATTAACTTGACTTCATAAGATCTGTTTCTTTAACTATCAGAGGAAGTGAACCTCTTAGTCACATAAATAGAGCCTGAGGATTGTTGAGATGAGATCAGGGCATTGTTATGCTTCAGGACTGAGGATACATGTGTATACATTACTCAGTGATTTATTGGTGTGAAAATACACAAGCTGCCCACCTCATCCAGGACTGTCACAAACAATGCTTGCATTTTTATTTAGAATATTGCACCACACAGACAGAGAGAGAGCCAAATGATGAAAATGCAAGTACAAGTTAGCAGTTCATCAGGTCAAACTATAGAAGAGAGGAACATGGCAGGAATGTGATGGCAGTCTTGAATTCAGGCCAAAAGTCTAAGAACTGACTTGATTCCCCGCATTGTTGCCAGGGAGAGGCTGAGTGGCACTTCTTCTTGGATGAGAGGGAAGAGAAAGAGAAGAAAGAAAGGATTGTGAGACAGCAATACCCCTCCTCCCTCCCCTGTCCATGTCGCATTTCCGCCTCAGCAAAGAAGCCCTGACTCACAGGATTTAGTTTGCTTTGTACCTCAGCATCACAATGCCAAAGGACTTCAAGCTATGGGGGAGGGTTCAGAGTATTGATCTATATGAGGAGCCACATTAAAGTCTGGAAATATGTGAGCTTCTGAGGATAGAAAAGCTGATAATTACAATTTAGGATTGATGGTTGATTGATGTATTTTGTGCTGTTTGACAAGTATACATTATTTCATCCAGAATTTTAGTGTTTCATATTTGGCGAGCTGCTGAATTGGGACTTCGTAGGTTTGACCATCATACTGCTACTAATAACATTGTATTCACAAGTTAAATGCTGAGATCTGGGAACACAGTTTCATTGCTAAAAAGCAGTCTGACAGATGATCTGACAGGTTGTACACAAACCCCCTGGTATGAGAAAAAAAGACAAATAGTACAATTATTATCCAAACTGTCCATTGTAAGCATCCATCACAGTTTCCACACCAACTTTTTGGTTCAACTCTGTCACCCTTGATTGGCACAATTCTGCAAACCTTAGATTACATTCACTGATGATATTTCTTAACATGCAGTTAACCCTTTAAAAGGGTTAGACCTGTCTGATCATCATTTACAGCAGTTGGCTTATGTACATTTGAGTGATTTTTAGGGCTGGTTTCATCAGGGTTTGGATAAGGTTTGTTTACAAGAGTTGCAGCTGCTGGTCGGCACCATCTTTTCTGTTTGGAGCCAGGAGCTTCCAAATATGGAATGCTGGGTGTTGCCTTTCACGCTCTGGAAACATGGCCCACTACCTCGGACCCAAGCTAACGCTAGCTTACTGGAAACACCAAGTGCTGCGCCCTTGGGCTAACATTAGCTACTTTAGCTAAATTAGGCTAATAGGGCCGCTATCATAATCAGGTAACATTAAAGTTAGTGAAATATTGTGACAATAGTCCGACTCTGTGAGTCCCGGAGCCGGGAAGAGCAGCAGGTGAACCAACTGTCAATCACAGCTGTCAATCAATGCTCACATGGCAGACATCAAAGCTACTATAAATCTTCAAATCTTATTAACAGAGCAATAAATTCCAGGCTTTTTGAATGGAAGTCAGTTGGAGCATCTAGTGGCCATCAGTGACATTGCACTTTAAGGCACTTCTCCATTGGCTTCAGGTTCAAGCGGTGTAGCTGCTGCTTGGTTTGTCTTCAAGACCCACATTGGATAGTAATAGTTTCCATTCTTAACTGGACTATGAAAATTTACTTCTGTTTGTTTTTCCCTGAATATTCTTATGCTCATTACTACATTTCTATCTAACCCCTCAGCCATACTGGCTTGGAACATGGCAGGGATGTGAGGGTGGATTTGTCCTGGGTAAAAACAGGAGGAGATTGGGGGGGGGGGGGGGGGGCTGGCAGCAGGAAAGAGGTGGGGAGGGTTGGGGTTTAAGGCCCTTTAAAGCCTGCCGCTTCTGAGAGAGGAAGTGCGCTTTGACAGTTTACCTGGCTGGTATCCCAGGGGAAGCCATGAGCGGAGAACAGAGGCATGTAATCTGACCCCTCCACTCTGACCCCCACTCCCCTTCACTCCTCTCCCTGCCAGCCACACAGCTTGGCAGTCTGGCATGGTTGGCATAGTTCAGCCCTCACCCCATTCAGAACTGTTACCCACCCAACAACACACACTCTGGATAGTTATGTAGATAGATATAAAGAGTGGCAGGACAGAATTCCACCCTTATGATATACAGTAGGTGTCATAAAGAGGGCATTGCTGATTGTGATTATACGTATGCCTATTTTACTGAAATTCAGCTTCAGGGCTGCAGCAAGGTCAAGATACAAATGACTCTGTTTGCTCAGTTTGAATTCTGTCAGTGTGGATTATTTAGTGCCAAAAATAAAAGACTGTCAGCACACAATTTAACATAAAAGAAAAGACTAATTAGATCTTTTGTGTCTCACTGGGTCGATCAACATGAACACAGATAACTGACACAGATATTGAGTTTTTTAAGTAGTTCCCATCTCTGTAATACTGAGCTAACCAACACTGGGGGTTTGCTAGTCTAGCATTTAAGGAAATCGTATCGAACTAATGCTGATCGTGCAAGATTGCAACTTGCTGCTGTCATTACAAATATTTCCATTGTAAACATAAAGTTTATTGATCCCATGCAGAGAAATTGTGTTATTTAAAAGTGTTATTTATCATTTAATTACTAGATTTTCTTGATCTTGATGTTTTGCTCCTCTATTGCAAGACTTAAATACTGTGCAGGAAAACTCTTCAGCACAGTGACTCATTGTGTTCTTTTTTTCCCCTTTGATGGCAATCTATGGTGCTGATAGTGCTGTTAGCTGAGGAGTTTTTACACTGCGCTTATTATAGTGTTATAGTATTTTCTACTGCCCCCTAAATATTATTCCAATTTTGTCTGAAAATGACCTAAGTGCAAACCAACAGTAATGGAAATATACTCATAACCTCTCAACTGCACCCTGAATATTCAAAGCATCAGTCATAACTGGTGAATCAGATTTGACAGGAGAAATTCTGATACAGGTACAGTCTCAATCCCCCTTTGGGTGACCCAGAAATCAAAGTCTGATCAATGATGTCCCAAGCATTGCAGACCGATGGAGCAAACAGACTAAAGCTGATCTATAGTCTTTTTTTATTCCCCCATGCTTTGTTAAAACAATTCTGAAAGTGTCTTCTTACTGGCAGAACAGGCTCTATTTGTAGCCATTTCATGATAATACCACAGGAGCTTAGCTGTGCTTGTGTCTGTGAGATGTAAATAGCACACTGGTTTGGACAGGAAGACAACCTGTGTAGACAGTGCTTTGCAGGAACAATGTGACTTTTTTATTGCCACAAGATACAAATCCTTGTCCAAGGGGCTCCGGTGCCAAAACGCCTTGCAGGGTGGCAGTGCAACTGGGGTCAACTGGATCTTCAGATACTCGGAGTGCTGTGTGTGTGTGTGTGTGTGTGTGTGTGTGTGTGTGTGTGTGTTCTGTGGGGGAGATAGAGTAGCAGCACAGAAAAAGATACATGTTGATCTGCATGTCCATATAAAACAGATTAGACCATATATAATTTGTTAGGGTTTAAAGATTAACAGGTATGTATCTGTGAACTGATACAAAACACTGATAGAACATCAAAGTCATAAACCAAGTTCTGTGTTACATTTGTCAAAAAAATGATCTATCTATCACCTGGCCTGCTAGCAAGAGTGCACAAGAGTGCAGCGGAATCAGAAAGTGCATATTTTATGCCAGTAACACCACAAACCTTGCTACTAATTTAAGAAGGCAGCATATGCGCTGACGGTGAAGTAACTGACAGATTCAGCAATGCTTAGGAGAGTAATACTAACAGTAGCATCTAACAATACTTCCAAAGTACATTTGCCCCAAACTCCTCTCAGTTGAAGGCAATTACTGAAGCCATAAGTTGTTTTATTTACACTGGGACATGTGCCCATATATACATTTATATGGATGATGCTGACCCACAAACAGATGTAACCAAAACTTCATCCTCTTTTGGAACAGGCTCAAATGTTGAGGGCCGGATATATTTCAAAATGGACAGGGACTTGGCCAGTGGATGTTTTGTGTATACTACATTACGCATCATGTCCTCACATGTGAGGTGCTGCATACTGTCCTCACAGTCATATATTTTGGGCTTCATGCCAAGCAACTCTCATAAACATGGGCAGATGATGGAATTTATATCACATGAGCCATCAAGGCTACTCCTGCCTTTATGCAATGTCAGCAAAATGGGAAGGAAGAGAGAAAGTTTCCATTATTTGAGTGTGAGTGTTCATGCATTATTCCAAGATGGTTATACTCATTGTTAGCCTTGTTATAACCCAATGTATGTATTTATAGATGTGTCAGTTCCACAGTAACATTGGACTTCTTTTGGTAGATGTGATGGTGATGTATTTTAAAGGTCTGTTGTTCCTCTACCATTTGGCTGCTCATAACTATGACTAAATGATATGACGTGTACATGATTTTATGGCTTTTAATTTTTGATAGTGGACAGTATTGAGGAATCGGGGATGACAGGCATCAGAGGTTTTTCTGGTTGGACTCAAATTGTAGACGTCAAGATTGCACTGTCAGCATCTTAAACATCTATGCCACCATGACATCCAGTATAATTTGAGCATCACCAAGTATATCACTGTTCGTGTATACTGTTGTTGGTGTGATGTTAGACTCAAAACTAGCACACTTACAGCATATTCATGAAAACATAAAAATCACATCTTATTGTGTCTGAGCTGATCAATATTAAATTGCGTCTGACTTTGAATCACAGTGTATTGTATCCTTAGAAATGTATCTGGATCTTGAGCACAAGGGTCATTCTTGATATTGTAATAGTAGTTTGATTTAATTCAAGGTCCACTTACTATCTTTTTCATGAACTTTTAGTTAAATATCACAGTCTCTAGAGGGATAGATACACACTCTTAATAATGTCTAATATCTCCTTCACCTCTTCAATTAAACTGATCCTATCCATCCAGGTAATCCAGTAGCTTTAAAAACATTCCTGCATAAATGCTCTCTTTGCTGAACAAACGGTTGCAGCTAAAAAAGAAACCCCATGATGTCCTTGTTAAAAAGAGGCTTCCTCTAATCTGTGCAGCTGACATGGGGGGCGGGAGGGTCCCAGGGTCGTGGAGTCGGTTATTTAAGGAGTCCCCCAAGTTCACCTTGACATGTGTGCTGACAGGAAGAGAGCACGGCAGATCCCCTTTCTTCGCTCGTGATAAGTTTACAGTGCAGCTGCCAGTGTGTGGCCATACTTGGAGGAATGTGGCAGCCAGATACAGGGAGAGGGAAGAGACAGGATACTGAAAGTTATACCGACAAAAGAGGAGGAAGAGGAATGAGGGAAAGAAGAGAAGAACAGAAAAGATAAAGAGTCTGATGTGTTTTTTGTGTCATCAGTAGGAAATGCAATGTTGTCACATTTTCATCATTGTTTCTAACACAGTTCACAATAACCTATAATAGGTAGAAAGCTGTAGAGGGCTAGAAAATGAAAACAGAGCTCCAACAAAACATGTTTTGGTGAGGAATCAAAATACAATATATTATTGAAATAACACAGTTGTGTAATATTCTTTGCACTTTTTAAAATAATTTTATGCTAACATAGGACTAGCCATCAACAAACCAGTGCCAACTCTAGCACCTGTTCCTGATTCAACCCAAAACCCAACACTCTGAATTGATTATCACATACACTGAATTACCAGTTTATTAGGGACACCAGTACAATCTAGTGCAATCCAGTAAAACTGCCTTACAAAAAATCATATCTTTATGAAGCTCAGAATGTTCGGCTTTTGTTTCATCCACCCTAATGTACCTACATGAGGTGGGCAGAATATTAGAAACACCTGTCAGTATAACGCCATCCAATACAACAACAGCACCACCACTAACTTCAGCTTCTAAAATGACCATGATGCAATAAATAAAATGTAAGTCAATAAGCTTATTTCTTTTATATACATTTATTTGTTATGATCTTATAATAGCATATACTGTAATACAAGCTCCACAAAGGTAGGCTTATAGACTTATATTGTATTATATTGCATAAGCTTGTACAGGTGTACCTGTAAACCTGTAAAATGGTTACCCAGGGTAACCTGTCAGCTATTTTCTTTATAGTCCAGCATAGCAATACTGTATAACAGAAACCTAGCTATGATGTAGTGATTGAGGTGTATTTTTTATTTTATTTTTTTACAATTGGTGGATTTTAATTATGCTGGAGAAGTTTAAAGTAACATGTAAAGTGTGAAAGTGTGGTCCAACACAATATGCAGCAGTCTGTCATTTAGGGTAGTGTAGTGTCGTATGCAGTGATTATGTGTTCCAACAGTCCAACGGTCCAACACACAACTCCAATAGAGACACACTTGTTAAATCCAGTCCAACATTGTCCATCTGGGCTATGAGTGACATTGCTATTAAAGTAAAATCTTTTTTTTTCTTTTATAACCTGTCCAGTCTTGTTTCATTGTTTTGTCCATCATTCATGTTGGACTTGGTTTACCTAACAGTTCAATTGCTGTGATCTCAGAATGCAGTGACAGCAGTAAACCACAGTGATCCACAGTTAAATCCAGTTATCTAAATGGTTTTGGTTTTTTGGGGGGGGGTTTTGGAAGTGAAACCTAAAATGAACACCTACAACATCTATTAAAACAAAAGTAATGTAAAGTAAATGGACTGTACTTGTATAGCGCCTTCCTAGTCTTCCAACCACTCAAAGCACTTTTACACTACAAATCACATTCACCCATTCATACACTGAATGGGTACAGGGGCTACCATGCAAGGTCCCAACCTGCCCATCAGAGGAAACTAACCATTCAAACACTGATGGCACAGCCATCAGGAGCAATTTGGGGTTAAGTATCTTGCCCAAGGACACATCTGCATGTGGACTAGAGGAGCCGGGAATTGAACTGCCAATCTTCCAATTAGTGGACGACCCACTCTACCTCCTGAGCCACAGCCGCACAACTAAATTAAAAGAGTACATACAGTGTGGGACTTATGATGTATATGTATATTGTATGTATATTATCTCTTTTATTCCACCCATTCTTCTTCCTTGTCAAAACCTGGTGCCTACATTACCCAAAATGCAACTTGACTTGATTCACTCAACTGTACTGTTATGCTATTAGTGGCTATTGTAGCCTGGAGCTGCTAGCTTCCAGCAGAGATGAGGAGTGGGCTACAGAGGTCTGCTAACCTCACTTCTTTTTAAGGCTGCATTCACACCAAATTCTGTTTTTCCATGGCAATGTGTCCTCCCATTCATTTCAATGGGGGTAGTGCATTTAGGCTGCGGGAGTGGGGACCGCATGGGGTTCAGCAATAAAAACGCAGCGGCTGTCCAGCAAGAAGTTGAACCAGAATCAACTTTTGCCGAAATGCAACCCGACGTCACGCTGTGATTGCATTGCTGGATTTAGTGTGAATACAGCCTCTACACCCCCAGATTTGTTTCATTTTCAAACTTGTAGTCTTCTAATTGGATTTTTACAGTGGTGAGTTTTAGTAGTAAGATTGCTTGTGTGGTTGCCCCATTGATTCTGTGTCCCCATATGTCAGAAAATAAAATGTTATCTGAACTGATAGGAATGATGGGCTTGATAGTATCAGAGACTCCACAATGTGCAATCTCTTTTTAAAATTCCATGGCTGCCTATCTGTGGGACAAAAAGGGATCGGTATCTGTGGGAGAGACATTTTTAGAGAAAGTCACTATTTCTTATTGGATTTACACTATCAAAAGAGAAATAATTGTAATATTATTACTGCAGGTAGATGGCTCATGGCCCCCTCTGCAACCCCCACCACTCCTCTCCATCCAGATACACCTTGACATCTGCTTAGTATAAGGTTCAGTTAACATCTGAAGGGTTACACAGGATCTGTAGTGATATTCATCCAAGAAGGGAGGCAGTTCACCCCTTAAATACATGAATATGAATAAATGTGAAAACATTTTGTTGTCTAAATAACACTTGCAGTAAGGATGAAGTGTGAAGTGGTGAGATGCAGTAGATGAGTGAGGCAAACTCACCATCTGGTTTCCTCATAATAAATGTTGTAGTGAGCACTCAGCCACCTGATCTCCTCTCTCTCCCACTGTTCCAGCTCACACACAACACACACCCAGCACACCACTAAACTTGTTAGCGTCTTGTTTGGAGAGTGTTCACAGCCAACTTTGAGAGAAATGTCTTTATGAGCCATTTGACCTCCTTTACCCTGTCTTGTCAGGACTGAATTTGAGTAATGCAAATACGGACGGAGTGCGTTTGTGTGTTTGGACGGCGTTTAAGCACAACGCAGATCAGAAATTAGAAATCCAAATGATCTTCCTGTCTTTTGCATTAAATGAAAGTTCCTTTCCCTCAAAGAGCACCAGCACCAGAGACTCTAGTTAGTTAGATATTTTCCAATGCAAGCCTCCACTGTATCTCGTTTCTCATTGGCCCAGTCAGTGCGTGTTTGTGTGAATGGGATTTAGGAAATGCGCAGTCATTCAGCAAGAGCCGACCACAAACGAGCGACCATTTCTGCTGTTCCAAATAAAAGCATGATAGTGAATACAGCAAGGTGAAATTAGATGTAATTGAATCTGACCTTCCCCCGGTGCACCCCACTCGCACAAGTACAATTACAGTCCTTATGGGAAAAAGAGGTTCCAAATGGAGTCTGGCTGTCTTGGCATAGCCCTGCAGCCCCAGAGGGTTTCGAATTTACTGATGTGACTTTTCTGTGTTTGTTGTGTTTTAACACATGGACCACAGCAGATCAGGGAGGCAGATTAGGATTATAGAAAGGTTCGGGTTGAGTTTTTGCTACTACACAAATGAATCATTGTCATAGTTTTGGGCAATACCAACTCACCAAAGTAATAAGGCTGATAATCAGTCTAATCTGCCATTTTGTGTTCACTTCATTATTCAGTCTGATTGGTGGGTGGTTGTATCTGCCCCATCAACATCTGTTTCTGACAACACAGAGGCTGTGGTAGAGGTTGCTAGAAAGCGTTAACATAATGTTTTTTAATAGTGATCAAAGAAACATGCTGATTTAAGACTTGTTATTCCTGTACTTTGATTTACAACAACCTGTACAGCAGTCTCCAACTCATTCAGACGTTGCCATTTTTGTCCCCATTCCTAATCTTGCCCACAAGGCTCTGAATAGCTCAGTTGCTTTTCTAAAGGGAAACAGTCATCAGTGAACACAGCACCAAACCTATTTGAATTGCTAAAAAAACTGGAGGTGTGAGTGTCAAAGTAACTTCTGAGTTCATCGAACACAGCAAGATTGCTACAACGATCCAAAGAATGGACAAACTTGACCATCAGACAGGCTGTAAAGAAGTCAATGGTTTATCCAGATGATCTAAACCACTTTATTTGGAGGTCAAATAGAGAGCGCACCTGAAATGTTGCTGCAGGAAAACTGTGCAAATACTATTATTACTTACATACTACTACTGTAAGTACAGTAGGTC
Source organism: Thunnus maccoyii (assembly GCF_910596095.1). Taxonomy (NCBI): domain Eukaryota; kingdom Metazoa; phylum Chordata; class Actinopteri; order Scombriformes; family Scombridae; genus Thunnus; species Thunnus maccoyii. The sequence continues at coordinate 29,742,721 of NC_056546.1, forward strand.
AAAGTTAAAGCAAGAAGTGGCTCTGTAAACTTAAATGGATATTTACAATAGATGGTTTGAGTAATAATTTTACAGTATATCAGGGGGTTCATTTCCAACCTGTCTGACCATTTGACTGTTTTTTGTCCAGACAGACTTCTTTCTAGTTTTCCCAATTCTCAGTGATTAACTTGGTGAAAAGAGTATTAAATATTATTAATATGTCCAAAAGTATGAGAATAAACCAGAAACATTGTAAGGTTATATGTCATGTTTTATGTCCATATGTGATCAATTATCAGTATCATGAGCAGTCAAACCTTTTCTAGTGTCAACAAACACTAGTTTGTTGGAGCATGTGAGGCTGGTTTGGTTGAAAGCGTCTTCATAAACGTGCAGCTGAGGAACTGAGAGTGAAAAACTAAAGTATGTGAATGCAAAACAACATTTGTTTGCATTGGATGGAGATCACCCCACACATGCACCTCCACTTCATTTTCAAAGTCAGATGTTAGTCTCACGGACAGTTGAGTTGTTTTCCAGATGGTCCTGAAATTTCCAACAAAACAACTTATGTCTTACATGCTTAAGTTAACAATACTGCTGCTTGAACTGAGGTTTAGCCAGTGAGAGTGTTCACAGTATGGTATTAAGTAAGTTTTAGTAGCAATCATCACAAATCTGCAAAGTGAAGCCACTCCAAACAAAATATGTTTGTTGAATTCACACTTCACTGACACGTTGCTCATGTTCGCTCATTTCAAGCTTTTTTATGGTGTTAATCAGTCCCTGTGTGAATATCACACTTTCGATTTCACACTACTACTTTTGTAGCAAAAGTCAGTGACCAAGTTTTAATAAACAACACACACTCCTAAAACTGCTCTTCCCACTGAACTGGAGAGAAGTTTCATATCCAGTCTAAAAGACTTGGCGAGTTACTGCAGATGAGATTGGATGTGATTCAGTGTGGTTAGTCAATAATACTGTTTTAATGTTGTACTGATGACATCACTATAACATCATCAGGGTTATTTTCAAAGCCACAGAAAACATTATACAAAGGGGGAAAATTGCAATTATGTGTGAAATTGGTGGATTGGTAGATTTAAGATGTTCAGAAGTATGATTTATTCTTTATAGAGGAGCAGCTGAAAACATACAAACTAGCATCTTAATTTGTGTGTAACTTAATTTACTTGACAGATGGAAACATAGTATATAGTGACCGACACATAGTGCTTTGGTGCACACCCACCAATCCAAACACACTGCCACTGTGTCACCACATAAGCTCTGTTAAGCTAATGTGAGTCATTAAGATACATTTATTCAATAATGGCTGTTTACAGGAAACACTGAGCCAAAGTTGATATACTGTAAGTTGTCAAGAGAGTCAGCTACCCACAGCTCTGTGACTGAGACCCCCTGACACACACACAGTCTCCCAGTTTGGCATACAGTGTGTGAGGCCTGTGTTGCTTTGCTCCAGACATCCTGTGGGTATTGGGGCGATTTAGGAAACCCACAGGGAGCACGCTCTTATGTTAACAGACCTGGGCTGCCTGCCAACAACAGCACGTTTCATAGACATTTTTGGAAACGGAGTTGAGTTTTGTTTTTTTTTTTTTTTCTTCAGCTGGCTGCATGAGGGCAGTGGGAAAGGTAGTTAAATTGTGGTAGCTCATTTGCAAAAGGTCATGTATCACCTTCAGAGTTCAGTTGTAATTAAGAGCACTTAAAAGACTGGGCTGAAGGGAACACATACACACACACACACACACACACACACACACACACACACACACACACACTCTGGCCTCTTCAACATATGGTGTTGAGCAACTGACCAATGAGGGAATCAGCATCTTTAAACAATCCCTTAAATATCTGATAGGAAGTCCAAAAATATCTCAGTCTAAACTAAAGATTTTTAACGCATATTTAAATATCTTAAAGTCAGACTATGTAACTTTTGAAAGAAGAACTAACACAACCTTCCTCTTACTAATAAAAAGTTGAATTCATAAGTAATAAAATGCATTCTTACTCAAATCAACATATTCTGGGATTTTACTGTTATAGTCGCAGTTGGTCTGGTGTGACCAGTAGCTAATGGTGGCTAATGTTAGCAAACTTAATAGATGCTGCTGTGTAACTGACATTATTCAGCTAGTATGCTGACTTTATGACTCACCTCTAATTGCAGCACTGTCATACTATATTTTAGCATTTAGCATTATCCTGTAATTGTCACATTAACACTAATTGTCAAATTACATCGGCTCGCTTTAAGCCCAGCAGTTAGATGTGGTTTCCCCATGAAATACAGACTTATTTTCCTAAGCAAGTCTAATTGTATTGATACAGATTCTGTACAATAAGTGAATAATATTGCGTGTCTACAAGGTTAATATGAACAAGGTTAATATGCTGTTAAACCTTGACATCAGAGACCAATGTCAGTCCCACCGATCAGTGTATCTTGCTGTCAATCAACATATAAATCGTCTTTGCTTGTTGTTATGGTGAGTCAAGCAACATGTGTGCATTTAAGTTTGGTAATCCCATTCGCCTGAAGGGGTGGAAGAGGCTTTAAAGAATGTTAGACTGTAGATGATTTTGTCATTGACCTTGACCTTTATGAATTCATAATTATTAGTAAAAAGGTTGACTGGAGTAAAAGCTCAATACAAATTTTACAAAATATTCTTAACTCAAAGTTCACTCTAATAGTCTGCGTTAGTGAAGATTCACTGACAAAGATGCTGATGAAGACCATGGGATGTGGTTGAAAGCACTGGAAAAACTACTGAGTAAAGTAAAATGATTTTGTCAAACTAGTACTCCCAATGTTACTGGATATTTCAGGTGAACATGAATTCTACAATAAAAATCATAACTCTTGGTTACTTCTACACTTGAAGCTAATAAAAGACTGAGAGGCAGATAAATCCAAGTAGTACAAAAACACAGTTAATGGCCCAGGACTGAAATGCATGGTGTAATACTTTCCTTTTTATTTAAGAGATCAGTCATAGATTGATAACTTCATCTTCTTATTGTTTTTGCTCCTAAATAAGCTTTTATTTCACTTCCATTTAACATAAAATTGCCATCAAACTGCTCAGTTTGACTTTGTGAGGCATGCAGGCACTACACATGTACAGTGTTAAGTCACTGACAGATGCTCCAAAATAAAACAAATCAATGCTGAATATTAATAAGGGGACAGGCTATCTGCTTTGGCTCACAGTCTGATTGGCCAGAGGACTGGGACCTTGAATAATATTATGTCCGCCAGTAAAAATGTGTTCTATCCAGAACTGCAGTGTTTTTCTCTCTCTGTCCAGCTGCAACATCAACACTGAGCTGAGGAGGAAAAGGTTTATTTGCTGTGGTGACACTGATGGATGTTTCCTCTCTACATTGGACAGTGGAGCTGTTTTTCACAAGATGTTTCAGCTCCTGACACATCTCGCCAGCTGATGACATGAATATAATCTCAGGCTTATGCACTGAATAAGAATCTAACTTTATGTTGTTTATATTCATCCTGCCCTTTGCTTATTGGCAGTTTTGTAGTTTTCCCTATGTTGTTACTCTATGCTGCATTTAAAGTTGGTTGCTGGAAGACCAGTCCATATATTTGGCTTTGAAAAGAGTTGAGGAATGTGGAAAGCTGAAACCTACAACCTGGACAACAGGAGAAGGGGCTGTGCCAAACATGGCTCAAATGCTCAGCTTCTAAAGAGCTGTATTCTACTGAATGGAGCTTTATGAGACATCAAACTTCTGCCAGACAGGCCTGGTTTCCACAGAAAACTCCTCCATTCTGTCTTTTGTCATATCAAATAAAACATGCACCCAGTATACTATTAGCAGTGTTGGGCAGTAGCATCGGTACCATTTTCACTAGCGAAGCTCTTTTATTGATCAATTGGCGCGGTAGTGTGCACACAAGCTATATTTTTCCAAGCATTTCTGAAGCTAAAGCGCAGTGGAGCTTTCTGCTGTGGTCTGAAATAAAACTGCTGAGGATCAACACATGACGCCACCACCATACATGGAGGAATTGTGTATGTGTAGCTAACGGAAGCACTTCCGTATGATGGTGACATCACGTATCACAAGCTTGATTTTACTTGATAGAAAGATGGCAGAGGGAACCTAACATTGCGGATGAAGAGGAACTGGAAAGGACAAGCTAAAATAAATTAATATATATAAAAGGGAAAAGATGGCGGGAAAATTAGGGAACAGAGGAAAGGTTTCAGTTAGTCTGAAATATTACTTTTGTAGTTATTAACATTGACCAGCAGAGGTTACAACAAAAATGCAAGTCTACAAAACTAAAGTATAGTGGTTAGTCAAAATGATTTGCTTGAAATGTATGTAGATATATCTACTAGTAAAGAGTGGGCCTAATAAAAATACCACCTTTTAAACTGCCAATCATATAACATATAATAATTATAATAATAATAGAATAAAAATTATAAAAGTAGCTTTGATGTAGCAAACTACTTTTGCCATGTTGCTGTAGCTTAGCTAGCTACATTTCTCTGGGGGAAAGCATCAATGTAGTGCAGCTGCATTTAATGTAGAGTAACTGGTAGCTTAGCTCACTACACTTTCCAAGTAGCTTGCCCAACACTGACTAATAGACACTGAAGCAGTTAAGCAGCCCATGACTTCAGTGTTCCCTTTTTTTAACCATGTGTTGTTGTTTTTTTACATAAGGGATTTATGTGGCCCTTCACTGTGTGCTTGAATGCAAACAAGGGCTGTAGCCAGGATTATACATGTGGGAATATGTCATGAGTCCCCTTAAAGTTTTGTAAAAGACTTATTCAGTTAACTGCTGACATTTTATTTCTCCACACTGCCACAAATAAATACTGAATCCTTTGTGTATTCATTATTTATTGGATGGCTTACTTTTATTTATTGTTTGCCTGAAACTGGTCAAGATTATCTTTATAAAAATTAACATTTTCACATGTGAAATATTATATGTCATATATGAAATGTCTGAAAACCACATATACCTACAATATACAGTATATTCAGTTTATCATATGTGAAATTGTGTTGTATTTTCACATTTACATTTACATGAAAATATCTTTATCACGTGAAATTTCCACTTACCCTCGTGTACCAATATGTGTTTTTTTAATTGTAGTAAGAAACTTGCCCTACATTGCTAAAACTCCCCAAATCTCTGTGAAAATACAAAGAACATAACCTCAGTGCTCTCAGTGGTACCTACGGCCCTGTTACTAACTTCAGGGACATTTTAAGCAACACCAAAAATAAAAACAAACCTCAGTCACTTGTTTTCATTTTAGCCTCAAACTTCATCTTGATTTAGTTTAAAGTGCTGTAGGCACAAGTTTAACACAAAGAGGTTTAGGTCATGGTGTTTGGACACATCATAAAGAAGTCTTGTGTCTGATATATCAGTGTCCTTCAAAAGGACAAATTAATACACAGATCAGTCATTGTGAATTAAACTTCTGCTTTCATGCCGCCTTTATACCAACAAGGACTTTTCCAGATGTGCTCAGTGTGAGAGGCTTCACCCACGGATGGGTTACCTTTTGTGTTGGACATACGGCACTGATTTGTCCGATCAGCCTTGACGCTCAGCTTATGCCATTTCCCCTCACGCTCAATGGACTTTTCATATGAGCCATAAGCCTCAGGGTTTGTGACGCACATGGCCTTTATACAGCGATTTACCCTCAGATTGACTGGCAGACTTTTACAATAATAATGTTTAATTATTTCTCAAAATGGAACTCGCAGGGGCAAAAGTGACCTTATTTGACTGGTATGAGTGTTGGCTATTCATAGTCCTGGTTCTGTCATTGTAACTGTCAATGGAGGACGGCACATTTTCACAGATGGCTACACTTTCATGTGCGAATGAATGCAAATTGTGCCATACATTTTTAAATGCAATTGTGCAATTAAAGTCCTGTATACACTGGACTGTAACTAGTCATTTGTAAAGAACTGAAGTCATGGTGATTTGACCTTTATTTATCTTTCAACAGAAATTCCATTGCAAATGATCGTCTGTAGCTTACTGTAAAGACCCAGTTGCCCAGAACATACTAACCCAGTCTGACAGTCTGAAGATTATGTTAATTTTCACTATGAATTGTTGTTTTTGCTCTTCTTCCAGAGGTATGTTGCCTATTAAATCACATTGAAATTTCATGTGTTGAATATCAGCATGATATTCAGTTATATCTGCTAAAGGATCAGAATGAAAGCTCAGTCTCACTCTCATCTGGCCAGTAAAGTAACATTGTCTTTTAAAAGTCAGGCCTGATATCCAAAGTTAATATTAAGTGTGTCCATTGCTACATTGTCTGACAAGAAATGTAACATGTGGTCACTGACCATGATCTTAACCTTCTTAGCTAATATCTATGTCATCAAATCTAACTTTAAGTCCTTGTGATGCTCCATTAGCTTAACATTACAACTACCTGTTATTTTTTGTTTTCTGCCAACTAAAAATATCCAAACCACACAAGTTGTATGTCATATCCCACAATTCACAGCAACAATACACTTTATGTCAACCTCAACTGAACATAATGATATAGTAGGGTTGCTTATCAACTACTGAAGAGTGAAATTGAAAAAACAGTTTGCTTTGCTAAATCAAAAAGTTCCGAATTGTCAAAATCTTGGCATTATAGTTATCAGTGAGGCCATGAGAATGGATATTATATGAACATGATGTGGAGAGGTTGGAGTGATTGATGAATATGCAATGCATCAATTGACAGTTAAAACGCCCACCGATTTGATATTGTCAGTCGATGCTCTTTGCTTACCTTGTGAGGCAGCTAGATTTGTGAGATCACGATCACGCGAGAATCCATCTTAACAGGCTTCAAGTTATGCACTTGTATCAGTGTCGCGAATCCAGCTGTCTTTCAAGGTAAGACAGTGATAGACATGATAGACAGATGATTCATTCAATCACCTGCCAAGTATTTTTTGAAAGTGCCTGCCCTTTTCCAAACAGTTTCCAAGGACTATTTCTTAGATGGGTCTGTGTAACAAACCATCTGGCACGTCAGGTTATCTCTTTACCTCTTTAACTCCATTACAAATGTCATACATATACTTTTGCAAGTATTATGGTATGACAGAACTATGGATCTCCCATAAGCCTTCCCTCCCTCCTCAGCTCTACCCCATACCCCCTTACCCCCCATCATAGGCCTATACAAGGCCTCTCAGGACCCAGGATGTTTTCAGTGCTATTAGCGGAGGCTTTTGATGGATCAGAAGTTGAGGGGCTGTGCAGAGTGGGAGGAGTTACATCAGATCAGAAAAATACACCAAAGAGAAGCTGTCTGGCCAGGGGTGGGGGATCCGTTACGGGTTCCAGAGACTCTACAAGGGGTCATATTGACCTCTGACCCTCAACCACCCACTCTCTCTGACCCTAAAATTGCCCATGATAATATGAGAATGAGTATACCTGAAACCAGACATGCACACAGTGCACTGTCTCTGTCTGTGACCAAAGGCAAGACGTCCAAATAAAGCCTTTCTGCAGATATTTAAGGGGTATCTGTCATATGGAAAATATATTTACCTCAATTACAGAGGAAACCAAGCCTTTATTACTCATGTTCCTAATTTTAAAAGTACATTACATATTTATGTGAAAAGAAATGAGAGAAAAACAGATCTTACTCACTTAATAACTCTTTGTCTACTGTTTTGTTTTTTTGTTTTTCGTTCAGTGTTAAACTACCATCCCTTCATGCATGTTTCACAATAAAAGCCTTCCACTGACTCATAGGACATAATCCTGATAGACTTGTAGTATAAGAGAGTAGGAAAAAAGTGCCACACACTCTGGCTCCATGCGCATTTCTCTTTTATTCAGATGACTTTCCTAAGATAGATAGATAGGTGAACATCATAAACAAATTAATCTAAATATCCAATAAATAGAGGTATATGACATAAAACACTTCAAGTCACAATTTATATTCAATACATGAGGTGACAGGGTTCTCAGATGGTGGATCCAATAGTGTTCCCCTCTGGAAAGTAAAACATCAGAGAGTTACCTCCTCTTGGATGGAGTGATACCTTCTCAATACCAATATATCTTAGACAGGAAATAGGGGGATTAAATTCAACAAACTGTAGTACTACTGGATAATTCACGTTTTTGCATCTAGTATAAAACACCAGAAGTTTTTAGTTTTATTGACAGCAACTTAATAAGCAAAAGGTTTAATTAAAAAATGTTAAAGTAGAATTGACTGAAATTAATAAGTGAGAGAAAACATTTTTGTTGTACTGATGGAATGCTGCTGTGAAAATGGACATTATGCTAAGTTCACCATTTCAGCCATCAAAGTATAGATAATTCCACCCATCCTTTATGTTTACTTTAACATCTGGCCTTTAATGGTGACCAATTTTTAGTTTGTTCGTCACTGGAGAATGCCATTACTTGAATATCAGCTTTTATTTGAGAATCCTCAGTATTTTGGCTTTGGAGACAGTGAGACTGGCATTGAAAGGGTGCATTGTCATATTTATACTATCATAACGCACATTGTACTATCACTCTTATCTTAACTGCTTTTGGCTCCATAACCTTTGGAGGTTTCTCTTGGATGACAGAGAGGAAGGAAAAGCACTTGGACATCTCTCACACTGTGAGTTTATGATGCAGTGAAAACAAACAATGATGATTAATGGCAAAGGCGTCCTCTCTACTGACGCACAATCCTGTCAGGTTCACTTCTGTTTTTAAGATGTTTAGCTTAATTTCAGTTTTTTTAAACAGTTGATAAATGTGACATATAGTACACATAAGTAAAAGCCAGAGACACTCATCAGTCCCTCTCTCTTGGTGCATTCTTCTTCCCATTCATTTCTTTTATGCCATCCATTCTACGGAAACAATTTAATCCTCCCCCTTCAAATGAATCTTTGTTGTTGGACGTGGACCCAAAGTGCCTGAGATTCCTGTCAGTAGCCGAAGAATGTGCTGTGCTCCCACGTAGGAGCTACTTCTTAGCTTCTTGTTGTCTTGTAAAGACGTTAGCGCGTCAGGTCTCTGAGGTGAGCTGAAGAATGCAGCAGGAACTCTATGGCTTTACCAGAGACACAGTTCTGAACTAGTCAGCGAGACACTAAAAGCCCGGAGCAGTGGAGCTAAGGATGACTGGGAACATTTTATTGTGAAGAAGTGAGAAGTGAAAGAGGCTCTATCGAAGTGCTCAGGTTGCGGCGTTATGTGACACTCCAGTAACAGCACTGATTTGATCCAAGAATGGCTGGAGACAGAAAGTTCAGCCAGGCTCTTACACAGCAAATAGTCGTGTCAATCTATCACTCAAAGGCCTTGGAAAAGCTACCTCTAGTGTGGTCCTCCACATACCACTTCATCCATCTATATCTGTGAATTCTGGTCACAAATGGTAATGCAACCAATCTAAAAAGCTGAAAAACTTGGCTCTTCTACCAGGCAGGCCTGGGAACACATGTCACAGGAGACTAAGGCTGCAGGCAGGTTAAGCTATTCTCCAGAACTGACCCAAACCTCTCCCAAACTTTAACACACACTTATCAATTGCAGTTGCTGTAAAAGCCCCCCATCTAAGAATAGTTTAGTGTTTGCTCGGCAGCACGTCAATCATACTATGGAGCTGTCAACAGACTGAAGCCTTACCAGAGTCCTGCCATCAAACCCACTTCAAAAGATGGACAAAATGCCTGCCAGATTGGGGTCAGCTTTTAAAAGGACCATGTTGGGGAAGTCATGTAAACCAATCTGTGACATGCTGATGTTAATAATAACTTTGCAGTTTCAATAAAAATATCTTGCACCCAGGCGTAGCATGCTAAAGCTGTCAAACCAATGTTTTTCAGTGAGCAGAAATGCTCCAGATACAGTCAGTAAGAGGATGATTCATTACAAACTGTTTATACACTATTTAGCTGAATAAATCAACTTTTGTTACACTGTAAGAGTTTCATAGTATCCAGTCACTTAGATTAGTTGCATATTGTGTTATCGTAGCAATGATTACTGACTCATAGTGCACTCAGAACTTATACAGAAAAATGGAAGTGTTAACTAATCAGCTTACATAAAGCTTGACAGTTTCAACATTAGCATTTATATCTTTATGAAAAACAAAGGATTAAGTGCTTCTTGAATCTGACATTATGTGACACAAAACAGGTGCTCTTGATGCCTAAGTAAGCAATCAATGCCCACAAAAAATATGAATGAAATGCAGAAAAAGTCAACGCATATTGCTACTCATCAAGGTGCCAAAGTTAAAAAGATCTGTACTCAATAATTTAACACTTTGTCAAAGATAATAATAAAGAAAAGATGTAGCAAAGACGACATTCATACAAACTGATTCTCCTGAAACCATATACCATCAATACCACTAAATAATATACCACCAGTACTAATGTATCAGTTACACAGTATATTGTGTAGATGAAATGTTTTCCCCTGTGCTGTTTGACGTGGATTACCAACGATGACAACACTGATAATACCATCTACAAAATAAATGAAAATTAAATAAAAAACAGAAAATAAAAAAGAAATAACCACAATAATGGTAATAATTTAGAAACCTTCATAATCTCAAAAAGAGAGGACAGTACCATTATAATGAGAAATAATGACACTCATAATAACTTCATCCAGGCCCATGAAGGTTTAAAGTACAGTTTAGAAGCTTTCTTAACACGGCCGGGAGAAGAGTACAAAAATAGTCACAAGTCTACAAAATATTGAAATCACCCTTCATTATAACCACCATGTGTATGTTTTAATTGTACAGCGAATCCCCACTAGGTCCCAAAACAACAAGTCCCAGCAACCAAAACCCAGAAGCTACAATTGCTTACTGTTCAATAGGTCAATTATTCTCCAAAGTTTCAGTTTGATTGATTTCTGTGGTCACATATGTTGCATCATTTCCTTTTTGAAAAAAAATTATGAAGTTCATTATTTTCTTGTATGCTAACTGCAAAATCAGCACACTTTGACATTTAATATTGTACATACTGTATGAGACATAGTTAAAGACACCCATCTACTTCCTATTTGTCAAAATGTTTTCTTTTGTGAATAAGGTGATTGCTGCTCACTAACTGCAGGTGAAGTGATCTTCTCTAGCTGAGTTTCTCTATAGTTAACAGGCTTCTTATCTATTCAGGTCAGAGGTCAAACCTGTTGCTGGCTCACCCCCCGGCAGCCTGTCTGTGTGTGTTTGTATGTGAAGGCAGATGATGACACCATGTGTCTATGCACGATGACTTCCCCAGCTGTGAAATGAGAGAGCGCTGCGCACCAGTAAAGGGGGAGGAAAGGGGGAAGAGAAGGAGTGAAAAAAGGCGAGCAATGCCCTGCTGAAGGAGGGAGGTGGAGGGAGCGGGGGGTGGACAATTGGTTTGCTCATCTAGCTGTTAACCAGCTGTTTGATGTTCCTAACATAAACAGGGTTATTTACGGTGCAGGAGGAGGTAGTGACAAGTTGGAGGTGACGGACACTCTCTTGCTCTTTGCTGAATGGCCCCCTCATCGGGTCGTCAGGCAAATGTGTGTTTTAGCTGTTTGGCAGTGTGTTTACTCAGGGAAAGTTGACAGTGCACCATGCTGGTTTCTAGCAGCAGCATGCTTCACATTCACATGTTCACTACAACCTCAGTGTTAGAGTATAACAGGTTGCTAAAGGGCACTTTAGAATGTGGTTTAGTCACTTTCCTTTTCCAGATTTTCTCAGCTAGTAGTTCAGAGGTGAGAAACAGTGACTTTCTCGCATGTCTCCAGAGTTTTAACCAGTTTCAATTGCGAGAGATATTTATGATATGTTGTTGTTGATTCAGATACTTTTCACAGGATGTAATTTACACTGAATCCTTGTAATCCTTGCCATTTTAGGCTATAGGACATCAGCAACTTGAATACTAAAATGTTGGAATCAGCCTTTGTAAACTCTTACCAGTTTAACTCTACTCCAACTCACCTAGTCACAAGCACATAAAGAAAAAAATTAACTTCTGCAGCTCCTAAGACTGGTGGATCCAAATGAACCTGGTCTAGTCTGTCTTTTAGTCAGAACTTTGGAGCCACCACCAATTTATCAGCTTCACTCTCACCTCCTCCACAAGTCTACATGACACCAATGTGTCAACCAGTATGATATGTCTCTGTATAGTTGAAGAGTCTCCCCCCAGACCCTTTTGGTGTTGTGGTGCCAGGACCTGGGGCCCCTCATACTCTTATGTAAAGACTGTGCAGAAAGATTAAATCTGGCATGCTGGGCCTCACATCGCACCCACCAAAGCCTGATATCATTATTTACTACTGGAGTATACCTCCCAGCATAGAGTGTATGACTGTGTGTGTGTGTGTGTGTGTGTGTGTGTGTGTGTGTGTGTGTGTGTGTGTGTTTGTGTGTGTGTGTGTGTGTGTGTGTGAGAGAGAGAGAGAGAGAGAGAGGTTGAGACAGGCTCTCAAAGTGAATGTGTGGATGGGGGGCTGATCAGCACAGAGCTATAAGCTTGTCAAGGCCTCCTTCATAGAATTCAAAGATTTAATCTCCCCTGTGTGTGTGTGTGTGTGTGTGTGTGTGTGTGTGTGTGTGTGTATGTGTGTGTGTGTGTGTTTTTTTCTTATTGTTTACCTTGTGTCAACATCAGCTCAGCAGGGAGGTGATGACTGAGACTGATCCAGAGAGGCTGGGCGCGAGAACGCTACTGATGCTCCCTCTCCCATTGTAAACTACAGGCTACAGGCAGCAGTGTGTGCATGTGTGTGTGTCTGTGTGTGAGGGACAAGTGGGGTTTGGCTGTGGGTGGGCTCTGGAAGGTTCTTATGCATCAAAAATGACTCTATGTTTCATTTAATGTTTGTATAAGATATGTCTCTAACCACTCTATTCAAAATGATACACAATCAGCACATGTTCGTACTCATTTGCATATTCATGTAAAACCACCAAGGAACTACAATAACAAAACTACAATAAATATCATACACTTGGTCATAGTCAGTTTCAGCATTAAGTAAGCATCAGAGTTCATTCTTTGACCTTGGAAATAGTAGTTTGACAAAACAATGCCAACTCAGGGTCTTCTTACTTTAGTTTTTTGACCAGAGCTTCATGTGGTCTTCATCAGCAGATGGTGGTTTCTCAGTTGTCAGCTCCGGAAAAAGCTAGTATGTGTACTTTGAGTTGAGATTGTTTTTTGATACACAATTGTTAATTAGGCATAAGGAAGTCCAGCCTAAAGGGATCCACAGCATCAGTGACTTGTTGCCATATCTCGATGAATCCCTTGATATTGTCACATAGAGTTTAGGTTTTCAAAGGTCCTTCCTACTTACACCGTCCTAAAAGCAAAGAGAGATATCACCTTGCTCGTTTGTTTTTTTAAATGGCTTTAAATTTGGATTTTGGGTTTTGCTCTTTAAGGACAGTGTTTCTTGCTAAACATAGAAATGTTCCCAAATCTTTGAACTTTTAGATTGTTGTGATTATAAAAACTCTCAACCTCCCCTTACCTTAACCTTAACCCTACGTGATGGAACCCTGTTGCTGCTAGCATCTATGCTGTTTTAATCATCAAAGATCATCAGAACGATATGGCCTAACACCAGTCGTGCTCCTTACTCTGTGACACATTTTGACATTCCAAAACAGTATCATGGTAGGTCTCTGCAGCAGTTTTTGAGGGCTGCTGGGTAATTTGCTGCTTGTGGTAATGCTCGGCTTTGGTTCGTAGATTGTCCATGCTGCTGGAATGGCATGGGCTGTGAGGACCAGAGAAACACAACCACCTGTGTTTAGCAACACGTTTATCTCGTGTGTGTGTGTGTGTGTGTGTGTGTGTGTGTGTGTGTGTGTGTGTGTTTGGGTCACTGTGACTTTGACATGTGGAAAGTACAAACTGCTGGATCACAATCTGAATATAGCCAGCTGTATTACGCAAAGGATTTCACAGTTCCATTGGTTGCATAGTTCTGTACCAACTTAAATCTGTTGCTCATGGGGTCCAAAGTGGAATTCAGATGCAAAAGCCTAGTGTATCATGAATAAACACACACAAATTTCATAGGTCAAACTCATTTTTGATTGCAAAGTTTCAGAAGAAGCAATACAAGTTTTTTCTTATCGCACTTAATTCTGCCTTTGGTGTGCAAGAACTATTCAAAACACTTGGTTTCATGGAAATAACTTATGTGAATTCAGAGTTGGTATAGAAATACCTTTGTTGGGTCACTGAATGGGCAGAAAAGGAAAGTGATGAAAACAACACATGTACCTTGATTCTATTGGATAAACAGATGATGACAACTATGAATTGTATCCGTCAGTCTGTCCAAACTTGTATTAAATTGGAGTCAGATCAGGTGGAGTTGGATTCAACCATGTACAACAAAGGGACAATCCACACTGAAAAACAATCCTAAACAAACCTAGATGGACTGACACACCTAAGCAGTTAACTGATGAGATCATAGTCACAGACATATGTGTCCCATGTTGATCATTCACTAAGGTGTCCCAGGATGCTGTCGTCAAACCTAAGCTCGGGAGAGCAGTCAGGGGATGATCCAGGTTCTCCGTCTAACATCTCTTCACATCCTGAATTACACATTCCATACACAGTCTGTTTTACAGGTTGTCCGAATTCTGGCAGTCAAAAAACGACTAACACCCTGTCTATGATAGATACCATATACACTGGTATATTGTCACAAATGCAGCCATAGTGACATGATCTGCATATAGTCACATATTGAATTACATTGTGTTATTTGCTTGATGCTGGCAGGCATTTAAAAGATTTACTTGGATGCAGCAAAAAACACATACATAAGAGTTGCTGTATAAGCATTTTTTTTTCTTTTTAGCCACTTGTAGAGGCTGATATTCTTCTGAGAACATTTTCTGTGGTATTACAAGGTAAATAACCTCAGTCTGGTCTAATTAATATGGTGATGGAGATTCTCAAGAAGGAATTATTATCAAGTATGAACTATACTATCAGTGTTAGTGCCAGTGCAGGAAGTGTGTTCCCTTAATGTAGTGAAGTGGAAAGTAGGACAGGCATCTAGCACATTCAAACTTGTCCTGTTTTGCAGAATCTTATAATAAAAAAGTTCTGTCCAGTGATGAAGTTGCTCAACAACTATCAGCCAGATTGCCAAGAAAGTCACTATGTACTGGATATTCATGGTCCCCAATGGCTGACTCTTAATGATTTTGGTGACCCCTTGACCTTTGCTCTAGCAACATCATCAGGGTAACATTTCCACATGTGCTCAAGAAATCTAAATCTAAGGGGCAGGTTAGCATGGAATTCACTAAGCACATCCATGCTCTCCAGAGGATTGTCTCTCCATTTTGGACTTTCCATGAGCCTTCCTCTAGTGTCATCCTCAAATGTACTGGCAAGGCTGTGTGATTAGCAAAATCTTCAGTATGTGGCTGAATTCAAATGATTTTCCTGCAATTACGGACTGGCAGATTTCCTGGGAATGTTAAGTCCATGAGGGCAGAGAGCTGTCTAAAGTTGCATCTCTAATAAGGACATAAAATGTCCAGAAAACAGAATATGCATCTTCAGATTTGTCCATTGTAATCTACAGAGTTAGAAAGGCAAAAGTTGGTTTTCACCCAACAAAGAAAATTTGCATTCACATCCATGGAAACAAGTGAGGTTTAAAGTTCTCAAAGCACTTTTTTTTACCCTCCCTGCCCAGCACCATTGTGGACGTGATAGTGAACATGTCAGGGTATTTCTAACCAATGTGTGTGAGGGCTCAGTCTGCAAGTCTGGATGTGAACATTTTGGACTCAGCGTGTTTGTTCTGTCCATCACATTTGAATATATGAGTATTGTAGCTTCTCTGGGGTTTCGTCTTATTGCTGTATTGGTGGTTTGTTACTATGAAATGAAGATTATAGTTTACATCTTTTTAATTTCATTATGTTACTGGACTCAAGGGCTTGCTTTGGATAACTTGAACAATTAAGCTCTCTGTCACAGGTCATATCAGTATTGTAACAGAAGTCCTCCCTAACTGTCCTGCTGCCTTGTCAAAGTAGAGCTCAACTGTGCAGCTCTAACTTCCACTGCACCCCTGGAATCAGAGCTTTAAGGATGGTCTTCTCATTTGCGGTGGCCCCAGTATTTGCCGTCACGGTTGACCCTCTTGTGCCTGTTCATGCATGATGACATGGATATCCCAGATTATGAGACCTGATGCTACTAAGGGGGTTTGGACAACCACTGTGTCGCCGCAGTGGCTCAGTCTCGCTCCAGCGAGCTAAAATGGACACCACAGCTCCCCTGCCTTCAGCACTGTGTTAGTGGTCTCACAGGGCGACTGGAGCTGTGTTTGTTCAGAGGTTCTACTCTGCTGATCTGAGACACAGGGACACACAATGGCGTCCAGTTTTTGTTCTTCAGGTAACAATTGAATAGCAGATGGTTGATTTGGACTAACATGGCCAGCTCTGAGCAGGGGCCCAGCGCTCATGCCTCCAAACTTCCCCCTTCCGGAAACCGTTACAAATATATTTTTATTATCACCCCAAGGAGTCGTCAGCAATTTGGGATTGTTTTATTGGATTCTGTGGCAGCACTGAGGTTCATGTTTTGAAGGCTTTTAAGTCTGTAATTCTTGGAAGTGCATGGCCAGTGACCACCTCCAGGTTTTAATCACTTGTTCAGATACAGTACACATGGCCACACACACAGACACAAGGTTTTTACATCAAAAACATTTATTAGTGTTGGTTAAGGCTCAGAAATATTTGTCTTGGAGTACTTTTCTCTAATTGCCTGTAATGATAAACATCATGATTGGAAGAAATTAGACATACATGAATGACCGCCCCAACATACCCCATATCAAAGTAATACATCAGAAAATTCCTTTAATAAAAGATAAGTTCCAAAAAAATTGTTCATGTTCTTGGTATATTTTTGCTTTGTTGGACAAAACTAGTTTCACTGGTCATTCCTGAGCAGGATTACATTTTGTAAGGTTTGTTTGGGGGTGGCTATTTTATAATTTTATCATTTGTATGCCAATTTGTATCTCCAAATTCTCTATTAATTAGGTACTAATATAGATACAAATTTATTCACTTCTGAATGTTAAGCTTTTTCTATTTTTGAAGAAGGCAGATGCCAACGTAAGAAGAGGCAGAAACTGCGGCTGCAGTGTTCTGAAGTTTGACCCCTGTGGATGGATGGATGGATGGATGGATGATGGATGGATGGATAGATAGATAGATAGATAGATTGTGTGTGTTATAGCATTGCACAGGAGCAGTAAATACACAGTGAATATACACCCACCGGAACTTTATTAGGTACACCTTTGCAATCTAATGCAATCCAATATAACAGCTCTGCAATAAATTCTACTTTTATGAAGCTTATACATTTTCAGTTTTTGTCAACATTGTCAGAAAGGTAATAATTCTACTTTGTGTTTATTATTGAAGTGGTAGTGGGCGGTGGTGTACTGGAGTGCATTATATTGAAAAACGTTCCTGCAAAGTACAGTGTGCTGGCCACAACACACTGGTAGAAGATTTCCAACATCTTGCTGCACACATTGAAGGATCTCAGCTTCCTCAGGAAAAAGAGTCTGCTCATCCCATACAGCCTCATTGTTGGTCTTCCAGTTCAGTCTGTTGTCGATTTGGATGCCCAGGTACTTGTAGTCCTTCACCACGCCAACATCCTCTCCCAGAATACACAGGGGTTGTGTAACTGTCCTCTTCCTTCTGAAGTTGATCACCATCTCCCTGGTCTTTGTCACATTTAGAAGCAGAGGATTTCTTCCAGACCACTCCACAAAATCGTCTACCAGTGTTCTGTACTCCTCCTCCCGCCCATCACTTATACACCCAACCACTGCAGAATCATCAGAGAACTTCCGCAAGTTGCATGACCCGGAGTTGTATTTAAAGTCTGAGGTCTACAAAGTGAAAAGGAAGGAAGACAGCACAGTTCCCTGTGGAGTTCTTGTACTACTCCTCACCCGACAGAGCATTTCTCCCTCAGTAGCAGTGGATGGATGGTATTAAATGCACTGGAGAAATCAGAGAATGTGATACTCACAGTGCAAATGGTTCCATCCAAATGCAAGTGAGCTCGCTGCGGCAAGTGATGATGGCATCCTCTACTCCCAGATGAGGTTGGTAGGCAAATTCTAAGGTCTAACGTGGGCCAAGACCAGCCTCTCCAACACATTTATCACATGAGATGTGAGGGCAACTGTATTATAGTCCTTGAGGCCAGATGGAGTTGTGCTCTTGGGAACAAGAATCAGGCAGGACGTCTTCCACAGCACTGGTATCTTCTCCTGGTTCAGCTCAGGTTGAAGAGTTGTCGCAGAATAGCAGATAAGTGGCTGGCACAGGTCCAAAGAAGCAGAACAGACGGGGTAGTATGTTTTATTGTCTGAGAAGATCCCTCCACATTCACTCACACACAAACAGTTTGTGGGATGCCCTGTAGCAAGAGCTGTCCATCTGGGGAGACATGGCTAATTTCTGGTGTGCAATGTGAAGTCCACATCCCCTCTTACTGAAATGGGATTGAGGAAACATGACACCTGTTTCTTATTTAGTGATGAAAGATAATGATTTTGGAGTGTAGGTTTGTTTTTCAAGCTGGTTTTTTATGCGTGTGTCCTCAGAGATCACAAAGCCCAGGAGGTTTCTGTGCTCTTTGCACTGCAAGTCTTTGTTGAGTGCTCTAAGAAGTGATTTGGACAACTGCTTAATAGATTAGTAGGGCTTTATGCAGTTTCTGTGATCATGTGCATGTGCGTCAGTGGCCCAGCTTTGAACTCTACCCACTGCTGATGTTGAGAGTTTCTGTTGCTTTACTTACACTGTTTTTTTAAAGCAGGCCATCTTCTCAGTATTTAAATATTTGCTGGAATATTTCATGGAGTCCCAAAAAACTCAAACGGATTACCGTCGGTGTTAGTGCTATGCTCAGTTCAGTGCTGCCTGGATTATACAATTTATTATCACTAACAAATGTAGATTTAAAGCTGTTTTTCTGACATAACAATTTAATCACAAGGTTATATCAGACAAGGTTTTCTCATTATCATAACAAATTTCTCATCATGTCAGGTTTAATGGGCTTTATCATGAAATTTTATCATGCTGTGAGGGAAACAGAACAGAACAAAAAAAATGTCATATCTCCAGGTAACAAGATACATAAATCACAGGATTAAAATATTATGAGCACCACAAAGCAAGAATGTAGTAAATAATAAAAAAACATAATTTCTTCCATAGACTAAAACATTTTCAAAGGAAAACCCTAAACTCAATTCCCAGCCGCAGTTTTAACCAGCATCTGTATGTGTGTGTGTGTGACTGTAGATCTGATGGGCAGATGTGTAGGAAGTCTGATATAGATCACATGGTAGACCTGTCTATGTAGATGGGCAGAAAACATCTGGAAACAGATGTCCACAGAGCTGATGTTTATGTGACAGAAGGAGAACGGTAGAAAGGGACAAAGAGAGACTGAGAAGAGAGATTACATGAAAAACTTCAATCGAAAAGATATTAAGGGGGACAGAAAAATGAAATTTCATTTCCCATCCTTTTTAAAAAAACATTTCCACTGTCCATTCTTTTAATTTTCTTTTTTAATCATATTAACTGGCCTTTATCCTGTTTTTACTCCACTTGCAGCAGCGTTCTCAGGATGTTCCAGGGCAACAAAGGTTGATTACTATTGGCGTGAGATTTGCTGTGAACTTTCACAGTCTCTAGAGGATGGTTCCTGGTGATTTTGGTCATCCCCTGACCTTTCCTGTAGCAAAACTGTCAGATCCAAATTTCCACTTGACCTACACATAACATAGTATCCGAAAATGTGTAGCATGGGTTGTCCCATATTAACATTCTACTTTACAAGCCTAATATAAGTGGTCCACATGAGATTATATTATCTTTCAAACTTCCAGACAGTAGAGGGGTAGAATAAGTGGGAGTGCACAAGGGGTCGCTGGTGGTGAGATGAAGGAATGCGAGAATGTCTTGTCAGTCATAACTCTGCCAAGCTGGAGGTAAACTGCCGTTTTTGCGGCCAGGCCTGTTTTCCTCATTTAGGGCTGCTCCATACGAAACCTGATCCCATCGTGTGATTGAGCTTTTCATTTTGTTTGTCTTTGCAGTGGACGTGCCATCCCTCATCAGCCATTACTGTTTATTTTGATAGGCTGTTTGGGAAGGAGAGCGAGACAATCCGCTGAGCACTGACCTGAAGGTCTGCCACAGGAATTACAATGCTCTCCTGTGTGGCTCACATCCTCATTTACTGTGTCCCTGCTGGTCATACAGTTCTGTCATGCTAAATAACAACAAGGAGATTGTGTGCAGTCTACAAGCACATTATGGTGATGACATACAGGCCTAATTAATGATCAGTGTGTTTGAATGTAATTTCAGTTTTGTGGTTTCCTGGCTGCCTTAATTTCACTTTATCATCTTCTCTCATGCATGCTACACACAGAAATGTTAGTACTGGTAGCATCACAGTATATGTGTATGATTATAACACACTTAAGACATATTGTACATGTCAGCAGTGATTATTGTATTGCGCTTATAGGGCTATAACTAACAATTATTTTCATCATTCTTCAATCTATTAATCATTTTTTCAATGTATCAGTTGATCAATTTTTGTATAAAATGTCAGAAAATACTGAAAAAATGCCCATCACAAGTTCCCACAGGCTATGGACATTGCTTGTTTTGTCCAAGATACTCAATTTACAGCAAATCTTCACATTTGAGATGTTGGAGCCTGTAAATGTTTAGCATTTTTGCTAAACGACTTGTGCAGAAAAAATAAAATAAAATAAAAATGTTGCAGATTAACAGATCAATCAACTAAGTGACTTGTTTCAGCGCTAGCACTGTCCATGCACATAAACAGAAAAAACAGAGGGGTCATGTGACACATCTCCATAATAAAGAAACCATAATTCTCATATCTAGCTCTCTCATTGAGGTTTATTGGAGGTTTGAAAATACTATTTAAATAGAGAGAATCTCAGAAAATATGTTACAATTGGAGACAATGTGTCTTAGACTTGGCCGGTTTAACCTGCTTGGGGGCCCCAGGGCAAAACTGAGCTGCTGGGCCCCTATTCACCCCCCGTTCTTCCCCCACTCTGTGCATTATTCCTGGCCCTAGGTTTGCTGTGTGGTAATTACATTAAACACAAATGAATTAAGGAATGTGCTCCTTGTAGGCACAAAATCAGCTGAAATAATAAACGGCCTCAAGATGGGGTGGTAAAGACCTATATGATAGTATAATATATGATAGTAGATACTGTGCTATAGTAGTACGTATTTTCATATTTCTAAACAAAGTTGGTAATCAAGCCTTGGTCCCAGTTCAGGTGCTGGAAGTGGTGGAAGATGTGTTCAGAAAGTTTGCTAAAGTACAATTAGCAATACCACAAAAGATATTAAAAATCCTGCTCTCAAAATGTTCCCTAAAAAGTAAGAACTATAATCAGTGAAATGTACAATGCCTCATATTTAAATTGATTCATTGATTCCTCATATTAACATTGATCTGCAAAATGACTATTAACAGACTGTCAAATGAATGTAAAATGTCAAATATTTCCCGCTGAAATGTAGAAGAAAAGACATCAAATGGAAATGCTTGAGTAGCAGTATCTCAGAATATGTAAAGCACTTGTCATTTGACATGTCCTTCAGAGGACCTAAAGACCAGGCTAAACCTGGTTCTCTCGTGTCACATTCCTGTTAAGTGTAACTGTCGAACAATCCTTACCAACCTCCTGGCTCCTGAGGACCACACATCAGACTCTGTCTAACTGTATGAATTAGTTGAGCATTTATTCCCCCAAAACACTTTTTGACCATTTAGTTTTTGTAGTGCCATTAAATCCACTATAAATGTGGGTTTCACTCTTCATCTTAACACAAATACAAAGTTCCTGTGTGCTATTTTGAAGTGACTGTTTACACCCATCATGTCTCCATGTGTGCTTGATTCATTTGCTTTGGATGGGGCAGTCCAGCTGACTAATGTCTCTAATGACAGCTCCCATTCTGAGCCTGGCCTATTGACATTCAAGTGTTCTGCTAATGACAAACAAGATACTTGGATATGATGATGGAGGCTGTTCCTCTGCAACATATGCCTGGATATCAAAAATGTCTTTTATTGCATTTGATCAGATTCTATCTGTGGGAGACAACATGTGTTGGTTTGAGTAACTACATTTTACAAAGGAAAATCAATATTTCATCTTGTTTTCTAAGTACTGAATCAGAAATGCCTCAGAAAATGATGTCCTCTTCTACTCCACAACAGTTAGCATCGGCAGTGATGCACTGGGATTAGTTTTTGATAAGCCATAGCAGCCATATCTCAAAATAAATTTGAGACAGCATTTATTTTGGATCTGTGGTGTACTGATGTAGCTAGCCATATCTCTGACTCTTGATATGTTTTATTTAATCATTACACATCTAATCTTCAATCTTGGTGTATCAGATTGGATTTGGCCTTCCAATCCTAAATCCCCCAAGTGTTTTATCCGAGTGCTTTTAAATATCTCCCAGTCTAAATGCTTTTTCAGAGCCCTTTCCATCCTACCAGGAATGCAGCACTCTAAAAAACAAAGAATGCAAACTATATTCTTCTGGTTTCACTCCAGATACTGTATATGGGCAACCACAGTGGCCTTCAGAAACTCAGAGCCCTGCTCAGTGTAAGGGGTGAGAAGGAAGGGTAGGTATTGGGTGATGGGGGGTGGGCTGCCTGGGTGTTATTTCAGAGAAGCTGAAATCCAAGCTTTGCTGTGGTCTCACCACCAGACTGCATGAGGGGTGCTTAGCTTGAATCTCGAGCTCATCTTTCGGCCTCGTGGAGCCACAGAAACACTTCAAGGACTTCGGAGTACATTGGTGGCCAGATATTCCTAAACTGCATGGGGAAGGCTTGGAGAGGTGCTGGGGTCTCAGGTTTCCTTTCAGTTTATGAATTTAGACCCAAATCTAATCTTTTCCACTCACATGTCAAAGGATTGCATGATACCATCTAGACATTGCAAATATTTTTTAGTCTTATAGTGAAATTTTCTCAGGTTTTCTTTCACTTCCGTCTTTCCAGTTTGTTTTCAACCCTCTTTGATTAGAGCCAGACCCCTTTAGTCCCCTTTAACCCATAAGACTTGTGATGTTTATGCTGGTGGTTCTGTTTTTGTTATTAGCCCAACAGGCAAGAGCTATTAGGGTGAGAGCCCCCGTTTTAACGCTAGGACTAGTGTGGAGTGTGAAGCTGGCCAAATGCCAAACTCCTACAGCACACATGGAAAAAGCATTGACTTTCCTTCCATTTATTTCAGCAATCTCTCTCCCTCTCTCTCTGTCTGAGCTTCTGTTTTAATAGCTTGCATAGCATAGTGTGCCGGCTACCATTTCTCCTGCCTGGTAACTCAATTAAAGAATGAATCGCCTCTTAAAATCTTCACAGCACCTCATTCTTAAACTTGGCAGAAGACTGACTTATGAAGTCACACGGGGAACTGAGGTTCCAGCCCTGCTTGTCCTTGGGGAGATCTGACGTCTGTGATATTTCACATTAGCAATGTGACAAAGCTGGACTAAAAGCATTTGCCTCACTCACCACCATAAGTTGACAGTACAGTATACACACAGGAAACCCGAGAACAGTTATCTAGTGTGTTTTGGTTGTTTTAAGACAGCAGGGTGTCAGGAAAGCAACTAATAGCCATGTAAAATCTATGTTGTGATTACATTTCTTGAAAAATTATGATGTATGTTAGTGGCCCCTCACTGAATAAATTGAGAAATGGACTCACAAATTGAAAAATGTTAGCTCATAAAAATTCTTGCAGCTCATAGTTGCTCTAAATGTGTGTTAAAATCCATTATGAAAGCTCATTAAACACAAACCTGTTCCCTTGTCAGACTCATAAGTCTGTATGAAATGAGAGGAAACATCAGTATTACATGAACCCCCCGTTTCTCATTTCTGACATGTATTTTTATAGTTTTGTCCATTAATTCTATCAGTTCTGATAACACTGGTGTCACCAGAGTGATTGCTGAAATTGCAGTCAGTACAATCAACCACATGGACCCATACAGCAAAGAATTTGTGCAATGCAATAAATTTCTATTACATTTAAATGTGTCCAAACCTAAAGAAATGATCATTTAACCAAAGTACACAGACAATCACCCAGACAAGTATTCATGGTGCAGGTGTTGAAATTGTCTAGAACTAATGATACTACAATACAGTTGCCATTTTGAAAAAGGCTAGGTGGTGTCTACGTAAGCTAAATTCCTTTTGAGTAGATTGTAGCATATTGATGTTCTTTAATTGAAAGTATTTTAACCTTTTCATTATTTTGCTGGTTTTACATCCCTTTGTCAAGAAGAGCAATCAATCAAAGTGTGTTGTTAATCTCAGCTTTAAGGGATGGATTCACAGTTTTTCAAGTTTATCTTAAAACAACAGTCAGGAGCCCAAATGAACATTGAAACAGGTTTTTCTTACCATAATCATACTGGTCATAATCATCCAATAACTGTGGACTGGCTACAGACAGTACAGAACTCAGCTGCCAGGCTTTTAACCAGAGTAAACAAGTCTGAACATATCACCCTGGTTTTAGCCTCTTTACACTGGCTTCCAGTACGTTTTAGAATTGATTTCAAGGTTCTTTTAATTACGTACAAGGCACTAAATGGTCTGACTCCTCATCATATCTCACACCTTTTATCCCTGTACGACTGTGCTTGCACTTTGAGATCCTCAAAGAGTCTGTTTCAGACTCTCTGTTGAAGACTAAGGGGGACAGAGCTTTTGAAATAAGAGCCCCAAGGCTCTGGAACACCCTACCCAAGGAAATAAAGCAGGCTGAGTCAGTGGCTTCTTTCAAATCTAAGCTCCAAACATACTCTTATCGCACTGCCTTCCCTGATTTTACTTGATTCGTGTTTTATTCTGCTTTATGGGTTTTGCCATTTTTATTTATTGTCAGGCTTGCTTTTTATGTTTGTTTAGCACTTTTATTCTTTTATTGCTTTGGAACATTGTTTTGATAAGTGCTTTATAAATAAAGGTATTATGATTATTATAACCAGGAAACACTGTCCAAGGAAACACAAAGAAAGAATTTCTTATAATTTCAACTTTTAAATGCATTTTGGCACAAAATGACTGTGTGGACACACTACGGATTTTGGCCCCCATCACTTCCATTGAAAGTGCATTTGAGGGGGATCTTTTAATAGTCAGTATGAACAGGAGGAAGGATTACAGCGAGGAAAACCTCTTTCACTGTTCATATGGACACCTGACTGTTGTTTTAAGACACACTTGAAAAATTGTGAACCTACCTTTTAAATTATTGGCAGAAGACCTCTTGTACTGCTTAGTATTAAAAAAGCTAGGCTAATGCCATTGGGAATGTGTTTTAGATTCCCTGTATGCAAAACAAATAGAAGCTGTAAAAGCCATGAACACCCAAGGTAAATAAGTTTACCATATGAACTGATAAATGCACCTGCACTTTTTTAAAATATTATTTTTTGGCCATTTTATGTCTCTACTTGATAGCCCTCAGGAGAGAAATGACAGGAAATGAGGGAAGAGAGAGATGGGGAATGACAAACTTGGGACGTTGCAGTTCATGGTCATGATCGTTCTGTAGGAATGATGGCCAAAACTAGTACTGTAAGACTGAAGTTGCAATAAACCAGAATTATCCTTTAATGTCTCATCATGAATACAGGCTGAAATCTGATATCTCTTTAACACTTGTTGATGTAACTTACTGGCTTCACCTCCTCTTGATTATTTTGATTTTGTGCTGTTTTTGTAAGACTTCACTGATAATTCATTTATCTTCTTCTGAAAACAACACTATAAGCCTCAGAGGACTGTCTTAATGAAGGACATGCACATACGCACATTCAGCATCAAAAGGTGGAGGAAGGGCAACTGTGTGTAACCTGTACAATGCACATAGTGTTGTCTTAACCCATACAGAAAACACTCTGTGGGTTTACCTTGATGAAATTGTTGTTTTAATCTTTGCTGAGATGCCATTTGTCTGGTTAAGTAATGTGCTCAAGGGTCAGGCAGAGGTGGGGTTTCCCCCCCATGACGCCCACAGTCTGTTGTTTAAGTGTGGCTGACAGGAAGCGAGTGGCGCCTGGATGCTCCCATTAGAACTGCCACGTGCTTGGCCTATTATTAGAAACTGAATTCAATGGATGATGAAAATATTACCACGGACTCTTTTATAGATAAGTTTCAAGGGCAAGGTTCCTGCGCATTGCAAGTGTGGATTTTTTAGGAACACTTGGCTTGTGTTTAATAAGTTTGGAAATTAGACAAAAAGTTTGGAAAAGTAAGGAAAAACAGGCTATTGTTGGATCACTGTCTTTTCACATTTCCAACATTTGTGAATGTAATATGAGTCAGTAGGGATAAGATAATATTCAGCATCAATCATGCTAAAAAACTGTCAAGTCTATAAATCAAGAAATTAAAGTTTAGGAAAAGTAGTGAATTGTGAATCTGACACTGCAGGAAGCCTGTGAGGATTTGTGAATGAGTGTCCCTGATGTGTTTGGTCTGCAGGAAAATGCATTTGTTAAAGGAGATTTTGGGAAATACATTTATAGCCAAAAGTGAGATGAAAAGATGGATATCAATCTTATGTCAGCATGTTAAGTACAGAGCTGGAGTCAGAATGTGTTTAGCCTAGCTTAGCATAAGACTGGAAGCAGGGAGAAACAGCCAGCCTGGCTCCATCCAGTGTCCAAAATTACACCTAACCACACCTCTACAGCTCACTCACACTCTGGGCCTCATGCAAGAAGCACTTGTACAAACTTGTTCTTTAATGACACAAATGAGTGATTTAAGAGAACTTGTAATATTCACCTCTTTTTTTGGTCTTTTTTGGTATGCAGTTCATCTAGTTTGTATTTTTCTGTTAGGTACGAAGAAAATTCATGAACGAAATTCACTTGTTGTATGAATCACAGATAATCTGATTTTCTTCACATAGAGAAAACCTGTTGAGTATAATGCCTTAACCTGATTGAATTTGGTGTTTAAATATGTTACCAAAATCAACTGAAATAAAAATATAAATACATATAAATATTAAAATAATGTAAAATAACATTTGTAACTAAAATAAACCATACATGATTTGACAGTTTTTTTTGTTTGTTTTTTGTTTTATGATTTTATTGTTTTTATTGGCATATTTTATGATTTTATTAGCATATTTTGGCATGGCAATGTATACAGTTAAGCAGACTATTTTCTAGGAAAAAATCATATTTCAACAGATGTATTAGTGTCTTTAAGCAAGTCTCGATGAAAAATACAATGGAAATACAAATACAATGGAAGATCCTCTGTTGCACTCAAAAGTGTAACATTGTCTAACTGTATAATGTTCTGACTCTCTAATTCTCACTCTGTTTTTGAGTCCACACACTTGGTAGCCTTATAGATACCAATTTAGGGCACTTATCATACAAGGATCAGGTGCGTACATGAAATCCTCATACTACTTGATGATGACCTGAGGTAGTCATCAAGTTTGTGCAGATAAGAAGGTCAGTCTGACTTGGGACACTCAGATGAGCAAGCTTTACAGAAAGATTTTTCTTTGTGCTTGTTTAACCTGTTCTCAAACAGAAGCGTAAAAATGAGTTTGTGGTTTTAGGGGGAGTTCTGTGCTGGAGCTATTTTAGCTTTAGCTTGGTACCAATCTTTGCTTCTCTCAGAAAGCAAGCAAATTTGTGTCTATTTTTCAAGGTGAAAGCTGGATTATCCATTTAGAGAAGGAGGCATTACAAATAATCCAAACATATTAATCATAGCAGACGATAGGAAATTAAGACAGTCACTTGGCGTCATTTTCCTAACTATCTTCAGTCTGCTTACAATTTTCTGGCTGTGCTTTGCGATGACTTGCATGCTACAGCATCTGAATCAAATCCCCATCCCCTTTAGTAGATCTTCCTTTGGCACAGCCTTCGTCTGTTCAAGCCTCTCCACCCATCAAGCTTTCACTTCAAATCCCACCTCAGAAATCCACCCGCCCCGCCCACAGCTTCTGGGGAACGGCTCCAAAACCCACAGGATACGTTTGAATCAATCTTGATGATTTTAAAACCCCGGAGCAAATGAATTGCAACTGCTCTCTCTTTGTTTCCACACACACCTCTCCTGCCTCTCTCTGACTTCCCATACTTTCCTTCAGCTGGTGACATCGAACAAAGGAAGTTTCGCGCTGGATGACATATTGGTTTTCATGACAGAGGACCTTGGATTTTTGAAGGTTATTTAACAGCGCAGGGGCCCCTCTTAGGTTACAGTGTGGGAGGTGGATGCATCCTAGCCAAAGGCGTTGAGAAGAAGCTTTTTCCGGTGGCTCTGTTGGTAAAATCCTTCACATCTTCTTTTTGCCACTGTGTGGATTTCAACAAGTTTTCTCTCACATTATCACTCTCTATTTTAGTCTGTCTCATTTTCTTTGGCACTTCTTCCTCTTTTTGTTTATTTGTTCAGAATTATCTATTGAGTGCTTTTATTTTCTTCCTGAAGGTGAGCTTTTGCTGGAAATCAGCTAACCTCTGTCACTGACCTCTCTAAGTGGAAAGTCAAACTCATTTCTTCTCCTTCCACAGATTTTTTGTGTCCTGCTAATTCCTGCCCTAAGGTTTAACAACAGTTCACCATGTACAAAAGCAAAACCTGAATAAACCCTCAGTGCGCCTGAATGCAACCCCACCATTAAGTCAATGAAAGAGGAGCTGGGCCTACAGGCTCATTAAAAGCTCTGGCCTATTGCAAAAAGGCCCTGACTGTGCATTTCTAGTGGTTAGGTGAATTAGCGAGTCAGGGAAATGTAACCTTGTACCCTGGGGTGCTGATGTTCAGCCTAATTTCTTAATGATAGACCCTGGGCTTTATTAGCTTCCCAAGCTCTCAGTGAAGTGTTTGTTGCATGGGAACATGGAACTAATACAGTGAAATATGACGTAGAGGACATAGGTTTATGTTGTATATAGTATGTCTTTCATCACTCAGCAGGGTACTCCACAGAGCCTGCTCTTGTGTATATGGCACATTGCTCAGAGAACTTCACTACTGTTCACCAACAGAGCAGATTCAAACAGACTCTGGAACTGACTCAACTCATTGGAACTCATTAGTAAATTGGACTTAGCCACAATTCAATTATTGCTTTTGTTTAAAGCTGCACTAATGAATATTAGACAAAGTTAGTGACTAGCTGGTGAAGAAAGTTGAACACCTAGCAACTTAGTGAAATAAAAGTAGCTCTGTAAGAAAGCCTCATAGAAAGTGAAATGTTTGAGTACTACTGGGCAAATATAACCTTATCATCAGTCATTTATAAAGATGTTGATGTTGGCATTTTAACATTAGCAACATGACAAAGACAAAAAGTTTGATTCAACTCCATGCTAATATTAAAAGTGACTTAACTTAAAGATTAGCATGTTGGGAATATTGTCTTTGTCACTAATGTTACAGTACTGTTTTAAAACCTACCAAACTTTAGCTTTTGGGATTGGCCTTTTGCTGTTGGCCAATAAACAATAATGTGTTAATGCCACAGTAGAAGTCCTTTGGAGACAAACATGAGTGTTTAATGTTGTTAAGAAAAAATTCTGTGGGAAAATAAACTGCTAAAGAAAGTGATGTACCTTGGCTATGGGACCCAAGTCTGTTCCCATTCTAAAAACTAATAAAAATGTATTCATCAAGGGGCCAGAGACGTGACTCACATTAATGAATGTTGCTCCATGTCTGCTGGATGTGTAAATATGCAACTGTTTGCCAATTCATTCACTGTAACAACTTTATAGGGTGATAATATGTCAGATGTGTTTTCTGCTTGTTCTGCTGCCCCCAAGTGGTCCATTAATG
Source organism: Thunnus maccoyii (assembly GCF_910596095.1). Taxonomy (NCBI): domain Eukaryota; kingdom Metazoa; phylum Chordata; class Actinopteri; order Scombriformes; family Scombridae; genus Thunnus; species Thunnus maccoyii. The sequence goes on from NC_056546.1 coordinate 29,772,814, forward strand.
CAGCTTTAAGCATGTGATTTAACTTGAAGAAAGACTAGTGAAAGGGTAAACAAAGGTATGATTTATGCACCTCTACTTCAGTTCCACTCATTGCCATGGATTGCATTAGGGAGCTTGTCCTCTGTCCAGATGGGAGTGGAGCTGTAGAAGTTTTTTAATACATGCCTTTTCCTCCTGAGAGCAATTTCAGAGAATAATCATTGCATCAGGTTAATAGTGGCTTTTCTGGCAAAGATACAATGTCGTCTTTGTGGTGATCTGCTGTAAAAACTGCTGTGTAATTATTTAATCCCAGGCTTAGCAGCGTAATTTTTTTTTGGTCTGAGTCTTATTGGAAAATATTCCAGTGTCCCTACAAAAGGATTTGGCATTGAGAGCAGAACAGCTACATTCATTGACAAGCATGGCATGACATTAAACAGCCACGGAGGATTTAATGAAATGAGATGCTGTTTGTATAATTCAGGGCAGGTTATTTGGCATCTAATGGACCATATTCACATGGTGGCCATTTTTCTCTGACAATTAAATCTGTATCTACAAAGCTGTGTGAAAGTTAATCAGGGATCCTTTCTAAGAAATTGAACAAAACCAGCTGATGCATCATCGCAGACAGGCTGGAAATAAAGCAGCTAACGTTAATTAGCCCGATTCACTCAACAGCTCTTAAAAACTTCATAAAGACTCTGATTTTAGTCCCGCTGCTTTGGTTGTTAAACTGTCACATTCACACCGATATGAAGACTCCGTCTGTCAATCAAATTGTCAGGTTTTATCATGTTTTATGTGAGCAGCCCACTTTCAGAAAAGGACAGCAATATTAAATCTCAACATTTTTGAATGGAGTTCTGCACACAACAAGCTGCTCCGCTGTCATATTACTCTATCATTGATGCAGATTGATCATGAAACCATATAATGTTAGTTACTTTTTAATGTTTTCACAAGCCAGTGGATTGATTCTCATCTGACAGCTTTAGTACTACTAACATTGACGTTAAAGTTAATTGCAAACTTCAAGTTTGCTATCCAAATAGGATTGAAAAAAGGATACAGCAGCTGATTAACTTTCACACAGTGAGAAAACTACAACCATGGTCCCAAAAAGATGTCAAACTACAACTGTGGGTCCGTGTAACACTTATCACTTCAATGTTACAAATAAAAAATGAAGTTCAAGCGACCATCTCGCCATTCTCACATAGGCTTTACTTAACAGCTTCCCACCCTGAGCGTGACGTCAGAGAAAAATGGCCACCATGTGAATATGGTTCATTGATTTGATGCATTAGATATCCTGCAGAGGTTTCAATGGCAATAAATGAATGGTACTTTTACAGTCTGCACATGGATATTTCATCAGCACAAGTGGCAAGTCCTTCCCCTTTCCACCCCTAAAGCATATTTGCTACACAACCCAGGCTCAGAAGGTGTCACATCCCAAAGAGGCTGTAGAGGAAAAATTCTTCCTTGTATGAAACCTTTTGGCCTTGAACCTCCCTCTTCAAAATAAATGACATGTTGGAAATTTAACTGGATGTGTAGGTTTGTTCTCTAGTCCTATGTCCAAAGAATATTCACCCTCTGTCCAACAGCCAAAGCAATATCACCCCTACAGTTTCCAAGTGGCTTTTCAGCATTATTAGAAAGCATCTTTTCATATTAGCGTGTTAACTTCCTCTTCACATTTGACATTTTCTCATAGCCTGACATCAAGTTAGCATGGAGCCAAAAAAATCACAAGCAGCTTTAGAACTATGACTTCATATTTTACAAGGCAACAAAGTTATAGTGGCTTTATGGGAATGGCTGAGCTGTCTTGTATATAGTTAATATACATAGGATGAGGATAAAGAATGAGAGCCTTTGTCCTGACTCTGTCTGCTTCTCAGGGTATTTCATCTTTTTACTGGGCCTCTCTTTTCTCTGGGCAGGCTGGAACAGGGGAAAAGGGTGTTTGATGACATGTTAGTTTGTCTAGATGTGATTTTTTTTTCTTTTGGAAAGCTCTAAACTCAATATCACTGCTGTTAGTGTTTATTAATTCTCCTGTGGATGCAGAGACAGCAGAAGAGCATGGAGAGGTCCATCCCATTTCATCTTTTCATCAACAAACCTCACTTGTGCTCCTCAAAAGACTGTGTATGTGCATTTTTCATTTGGAAAGTGAAGGCCTTTATGTGTGACGGGGGATATTTGCAACAAATGGTGAAATTTGAAAAATGATTTTTCCAGGTTTCAATAAGAGGTGGAGGCGTTTTCCCTCCCTATGACAGAGAGAAGTGCAAAAGTTCACTCTGTTTTATCCTTTGATAGATACACACCCTTTAGTAAATCCCTCAACTGTTTGCACAACTGCAGCTGAAAATCCTTGAAGTGTGAAAGTGAATTTACATTGCATCGTATTCTTTTCCTCTGAAAAATTGAACAGTTTGGGCCTCAGAGCCAAGTGATTAATGCTTGGCTGTGAAGGTGATTGGACATGCTCTGCTGACAATGCATACAGTTCTTTTACTTTCCTGTCACCATATCTCTAAATGAAACCTTTAACATTGAGTTTTTGCACAAGGTGGACTAAGATCTCAAACACACCTCACACCACCTGTACAATTCATCAGGCAATTTATTGCTCCAAGCTGTCAGATTAAGAAAGAAAAATCTCACTAAATCCAAATTAAAGCAGTATTGCAGTTCAGCATAACTGAAAACTTATAACTAAAGCTCCAGCTTTATATAACATGGAGAGTCCTCTATGGTTCTTCACAAAGCTATGCAGCAGCAAACCTTTTCTCTGTTTGTCCAATCAGATGTGACCATCCATGCGTTGCACATGGTTACTAGCTCTAAAACTTTAAACACAGAAACAGAACTTTTCTTCATTTGGTCATTGTTTGTGGAAGGGATTCTATATGCAAGAACTCTTTTATTTGTGAGATTACAGAAACTAGCAGCCTATATCATAAGGGCGTCAGTATGCTTCAAATAAAACACTTGTCAGATATTAACACTCAACACTCAACATCAACACTCCTTACAGAAGACTTTAAGGACTCCCTCCTTGGGAACATAACATGCTCACCAGGCCTTCACGTTTATCTTCCAGAACTAAAACTGGCTTTGATATGTTTCTGGCTACATCTGCTGTCTCATGTCCTATGTTTCAATCATCTTCCAGTGCAGTCTGACATATTTCCTCGAATCTGTCTGTAGCACTCACCAAACAGAAGTGTGACAGCCAACACATTTGCACCGACCACTGCTGTGTGTTTACAAGAGCAACCAGAGAGGCAGGGAATCTGAGAGAGCAGGGGAGGATGGGGAGGCTGTGGTGGGTTTTTGGATCTGGATATTTTCAGAACTGAAATTCCATGGGTTATTCCTGGATCCAGATCCTGGGAGAGAGATAGTCTCAAGATGGCTGCCCACCTGCCCACCACGCTACTTTACTCTTTGTAACACAAAAGGTCAAGTAATCTGAGAATAAAGGAGAAATTACTAGGATTGTTTGTAATGTTTAGAGTTATTGCAGATGCAGAAGTGAAAGCCATGATGTTGCAGTATTCTAGAAGAACACTCGGGCACTTAGGGTTATGGGCATACTCTTTGTTTACTGATATTATTTTGTATTACAGCAAAGTGTCCCAGACATTTGATTGCGTAATTGCTTTAAATACATGCAAGAGCCAGTGTTGAATAAATGACTGACTCTAACAGGAGCAGGAAAGGGGGAACGCCCATGATTTTGCATGTTGGCATGCAATATTAGATCTCCATTTCCGGCCATGTCAAACCAGTGCCCTTACATAAGCAGAAACAACAGGTGTTAGCAATAGTTAGACAGCATTAAGCCCAGCAGAGGAGAAGGCTTGGCATACATGATATCAGTGCAGTCAAGCAACTTCCCTTTCAGTGTGTGTGTGTGTGTTTATGAGCGTAAAGTTCGTTTCATGTTGTGCCCAGTGCTTGTTGCACGTAAAGCTGTTGCTTCAGCAGCCCCTTGTCAGGCGCCACTTCATGCGCTATATTTGAACCCTCTTCCCCCAGGCCTCCGAAAGTGCCTTTGGACCAAGGTGCTCTACAGTATGTCCCCTGAGTGAGTGGCTCCAGCCAACAGGATGTGATGGCAGGCCCAGAATGCAAAAGGAATCTTGCTTCCATGTTTGCTTTCACCAGTCTTGCATGCAGAGAAGGTTTAAGCTTACCCTTTAGGGAATGGATCACAACTACAGGAATGAGTGAAACAGACGCCCTGCTGTAACTGAGACTTCATGACCAGAATTCCATCTCAAAGCAGAAACCTCACAAATTATAACACTTGGGTGCTTATAAAGTGTACCTGGTTAGGTTTAGCATAGGTTAGCATTTGCTAACGTGAAGTGTGTTTTAGTAATACAAGTCTGTTTGAAAGTCTTTCAGTTTGAAAGGACACATATGTCAATCACTGCGAGCAGCAAACATGCCTTTCTGACAACTGTTTAAGGCAGAGCCAAGCAAAATGTGGGCTGAGAGCATTCTTTGTGAGACATTGATTCAATAAAGACTAAAGAAGCCAGTTGATTGACATTGTAATACTGAACTGTGCTTGGGTATGCAATTTGGAATGTTTAAATATCAAAAATATCTTTATTCTTTTAAGCGTTCACTTTGACTAATATTGTTTCCTTAAAATAAGTAAATTCAAAGTGTTTTTAACTGAACATTCTGCTTTTGTTTTGAATACTTTCTGTCTCATCTTTCTCTCCATGACATAGTGTACTGTCACTGTTAAGGCCAATTCACACAGACGCATTTCACATTTGCGCACTAGTAAACAGGGTTGCAGCATGATAACTTTCCAGAGTTGTAAAATTCAGCCTGTGATTACGACAAGCCGCTGTACAGTGTTTTTCTGATCAGCCTTTAAACACAATAATCTGTTACTCCAACCGGACTGAATGCAGATGAGGAGTTCCTTTATGTTGCTTAACAACAAGAAAAAATCGAAAAGAAAAGCGACAGGTTAATGACAACAGGAATACAGTAACTTACATGCATACACGGTGTGTAGCGGCTGGGTGTCCCTGGTTCTACTGGCCAATGACACACATGGGCTTGGAGACAGCAAGACATCACACACTGTAATGTTACAGCCTTTCTGATCAATGCTGTGCTGCCTTAACGTTAAATGTTTGGTCAGAATTGATGTGCAACCTGACTTACAGCTAATTAATTTCACACATCCATTGCACTTTGCCTTGATATCGTTTTCTTTTCTAAAGTGAAGCCACACTTTTGATCCATCTTCCACTACTGATGTGATGTCAGCCATGCATGCGTGCTCGTAGTGAAACAAATAGACATACTGTTGTGTTGATGGGTGACATAGACAGGTCCTGGCAGATTGCCATGTCCTTGCAGATATGTAGCCTTTGTTTGCAATAATAAAGGGTTATATCTTGTTAGGAACCAATAAGCAGAATCAAAATGAAAATTTTTTAATGATTCCTTTGGAATCGAAATTTTGGAACTGGTTCTAATTTGGAACTGGTTCTCAATGCCCAACCCTACATCTTGTCCTGGGCCAAAGTTTTAGGTAAACCTGATAATCGACTCTCAGCAGCAGTGATAGAAAAGGGAAAAATCTGTGTTTGTTGAAGTTGGCGACAACAGAGTGCTTGCAACTGTTGCCAGGCTGGGCAACAAAGCTACCACCAAGCTCTTTATTGAAATAAATAGACATAGCAACTTGTCACTTCCTACCGTTTCATAATAAAGTTAGTTAGTTAGCAAATTAGGAACTTTATTGTCCATGTTGTGGAAAATGATCTTTGGCTTCACCACCTGGCATTAAAGACAATACATTACAGGATAATTGAATTGAACATTGCTGACAGTCAGTGATATTTTGGATTTATATTTCACATTTATAGTGAACAGAATATATTAGTCTGGGATTCTGTATCAGCAAAGGATGATCTGTACTGTATTGCAAAAATACAATTAAATACCACCTGTAGTTTCCAAGTTGCACTTTTGCTTTGACATTTGTTTGCCCCCAGGCCTTTGTAATGAAAAAGTACTTGCCCAGTCAGCACAAGCTGAAGAAAATGACTTTTCAAATTACTACAAGAAGCTTAGCACAAAAATAACAGGAAAAGAGAGAATAATGTCCAAGTCCAAAGGGTAAAAATTGTCACATTGACTGTATTGTGTGTTACTCCTGGACATTTTGGCTCATGCAAACCTGTCTTTGGGGCTGGAAGAGTGAACAAATGTTTTGCACTCCCTCTAGCCTGAGCCTGTATCCTTTCCTCTGTTTAAAGAAATTGAATTTATGACACATCTTTTGACTTTGGGCAATGTTACCCTTGGGGTTATACTAAAACTCCACACAACTACTTGATTTTCATTTTTACCAAGCAGTTATTTATTCAAGTTGTCTATAAAATCCCTTCTTCGTCCCCTAAAGTGTCTCTTTTCTTTGTTCCAACTGTTTTTCATTTTATGAGAGTGCAAAGTGAACAAATTGAGTTGACAGCATGCTTCCAGGCTGGGATGGACCTGCCTGAGGTGCAGACGGACTAAACCTGCCTCAAAGATAAAGCAGGGGATTCAATTTGACATTTCATATAAGAGATTTGTCATTAGTGATTTTCCCCACCTTGCTGTGATTGACGTAACGACATGTTTAGTGACCCCTGTCTGGATTCAGCAGTAATTGATTTTGTCGGATGACTTGCGGCTCTCTGATTGTACTCATGAAAAGGTCAAGGGAAGCATATTGGAGTTTTCTGAAAGGTCTATTTTATGGGGCTGAGAGTGAGTCACGGCTATGAGAGTTTTGAAGCCTGTTACAATCTTAACTGCCAAACAGGATAGAGTTTTTAAATTCACATGACATTTGAGTTTCTCTTAAATAAGGGATTTACGTGTTTGAGGGGTTCCATGGACAGTGACACCATTACCAGTTTTGGGACAAAACTACAATGTTCATGCAGACAACTACAAATGTTCTCTATTTCCCTTTATCTTTGATTCTGATTGGTGAAAAAAAGCTTCTCAAACAGCATTTAGATCAGTGGTTCCTAACCTACAGTTGATGTTCCTCAGATAAATCTAAGGGGTCACAGTAAATTAAAGGAATGATTAAAGAAAATATTTCTGTTATTTTTGTTTGTTTGTTTGTTTGTTTGTTTGATTGTTTGTTTGCTTGCTTGTTTTGTTTTGAATATGTAAATTATGTGCTCAGTGCAAACATACCTGCAAAAATGCAAAAACATATGTGTGAACAAGGCTTAAGACGCAACCACTGTTGAAGGGTCATAAGGAGACATTCATGTATTTATTAATTTTAGGGATCACTACTCAAAAAGGTACAAAGCACTGATTTAGGCCACAATGGGAGACTAAAACTTTCTATAGAAAAAGATCATGACAAGAATGATAAAACATGCATTCATGTATATTATTAGAATCAAGTCCATGAAGATAACACTGTAGTACTGATGGATTCCAAAAAGAATATCTAATCATTACATCCATATGCAGTGACTGACAATGATTTATTATATCTGATTTATATTATCTTTATAAAAGGCCAATATGAGCAGCAGACACAGGCCAATTGATTTATCACTTTAACCCTGGTTCTTACTGGGAGTTGGACTGCCTGAATGAAAAAAGGTCTTGCTGCTTGGACCAAGTGTCGTGCATTAATCTGGACTGGGCGTGGTGGAAATTCTTCAAGGAATAATCCTGCTCCCCTGTTCGTCCCCGGCTCAGGCTACAGATGATGATGTATCATCTGGCATCTTTCTCTTTCCTTCCATCAATTCCAGGATTGATTGGTAGGCAGACTATTTCCAATGCTGCCAGGGAAGTGAAATGTTTTTAAGTTTCAGGGCTCAGTGTGGCACTCCCCAGGGACCACACATGGAGCTTTTCAGATGCACACTGATCAAGATCCCTGAAATTGATACTGTGGTTTATTCTTCGATGATTGAACATCACATGTCTTTGAAAACAGCCTGCTGTGTTTGTGGAATCATTTCTTGTGTCTTGTTGTTTCAAGACAGAGATTGTACACATCAGTGGGTCATAACCTAGCTTTGAACTGTACATTTTGAAGTTGAAGTGTATATTTCTGCTTTCCTCTTGAAAAAAAATACATAGGGCTGCAGAGACTATTTCTATTTCACATCTAGGTTTCTTCACAATCATGTCTAGAATACCAACTGGGAAAAAGGCCCATGGCTGTTAGGGGCGGAACAGGAACCCACAGCTCATTTATGCCCCTAAGTAGATTAATTTAGCCCTGTTTACAGAATTCAACACTCTATGAGGCAGTCACAAATAAGAAGGTTGAGATACTTGACTGACTGTTTGAACAAGTGTGTACTGGAAATAAATGACTGTATGTAATATATGTTGTCATTAACCATGAATCTAAATGTTTTCTCTCTCTCTCTGTCTTTGTTTTACAGGACCTCCAGTAAGTAGACAAGACACCTTGTGTAACCTGCATGGGGTAAAGTAACTGGTTATTTTTGCATTTTGGTGTGAAATAGGTCCACTCAAACTTACAATATTTGGTGCCAGTGTTTTGCCTTTTCTAGATACATTTCATGGTTCTAAACTATGCTTTAAATTATCCACACATTTCTGATTTGCACAAGTGCTTCCAGTTTTCAGAAGTCACTGTTTGAATTAACATTTGAGGTATCTGGTAGTGTTCAATAAGTGGTGGTTCACACTGTCACCTTACAGCAAGAAGGTGCTGGGTTTGAATTGGCTAGCCAGCTGGGGTGTTGAATTTCCTCCTAAATTGACTCTTAATTGCCTGTAAGTGTGAATGTTACTGTGATTGGTTTTCTGTCTATATCTGTGATAAACTGGCAACCTGTCCAAGGTGTACACTGGGATAGGCTTCAGCACTGTGCATACCTGCACAGAATAAGCAGATATAGATAATGGATTTCCACATCTCTGGTTGAATGCATGTAAACAGGTGAAATCAAGCCTTTGGTTGGAAGGAAAACCTCCTCATTCCTGAGCCTTGAAGGCGCACAGTTTAGTAACACTGCTCCAAACATCTGGCCACTATGAGTTTGACTTTTGTGCAGCCGTGTCAGTTCTAAGATCACCTCTGCCAAATATACCTCCGTGGAAAATTTGAGAGATAGTTCCTACAGAGGAGGTTTTAAGGTACATGAGGTCAGACAGCGACGCGGATTTTCCACTCTCTTACACTCACAGGATCTGAGCATTGAGACATAGTCAGTTCCTACAAGTCTCTTATGTCTTGCTTAAACATGCGAAACACCCATGCCTTGGGTAAGGCTCATTGGTTTAGGTTTTTAGTAATAAAGACACAAGATATTCTTGGTAGGTTGGTGCCACACCAGGAAGTGGCACAGCAAAATCCATCCACATGTCCTGGCAAATTAGGTGGAAGGTGACATCCTGGTGTGATTACTTGGATCTCTGGGTCACTAAGTTAACTCAGATAACTTCACAACTACAAACCATGCCAAATCTCTTTGTGGAGCCAGACAGAACATGGTTGTACAAAATTGTTTGGTGCAACTCAGTTACAATATACGACACTGTTCCCTCAAAGTCAGCTCTGTCAAAATAAATGGTTTGCAGTTGGTTTATGGCACAGATTCCTGTGTCAAAGTTTCCTGAAGAAGAACTCTATACAAAATTTCTGTGTGAATTTATTTAGCATACACAAACAAATCCACTGATGTTGATAATTCCATTTTAATTTGCTAGTACATCACATGGCCAACACATTTTCCCAGACCTTTATCTCCTTAAAATCCTACTACAACTGTAAAGTGACATGACATCATTTTTTGAAACTACTGTGCTGTTGTTCATATACAGTAATAGATCATGACTGTTATAATAAGGGGCTTGGCCCTGTTGGCCTTTGGACTTTGCTTTGGGCTTGTGCATGTATCACATTTTAACATAATCAGAGATGATAGGAAACACCCTCTGACTCTGATGAAGCTGAATAGGATACCAGCATGGGTCCCTTCAGAGGCTGTCAGTCAGAAGCTCAAAACACAGAAACATAATTTACAACATCCATTTGAAACAATTATAATGTATACTGTGCACCTAGCTTCACAAAAGGAGGTCCTCATATTCACTGAAAATTAATATCTAGTGTTTTTTTTGGTGTTCAAGTTCAGTTCTGGGGTAACACCAAAGTCAGCTTCTGGGTAAAATAACACCAATAAGAATGGAGCAACAGTAAATCCAACCTTTCTCCTATACATCCCAGCTCACTTATTATTGAGCAGTGGTGTACCCAGTGGACCATACATCCCACGTACGATGGCCAAATATACCCCTCTCCTCCCTCCCCCTCCCTGCCTTCCCATTCATTCAGCAGCACTTTGCCAAATGGGAGCCACATGTTGTAAGGTTACTGTGTAATTCAAGTGAAGGGTTCCTTCCGGCAGTGGGTGACCTCTGCCCAAACAGACGGCCCCTGGAGACCCAGTAGTGAACAGGCAGGCACCTACGTGCAGTATGTTCACACTCAGCACCTGGCCATGCACCTTCATGCACTGCCCTCTGACTGCCAGCTTGTGTTAGTGGAAATAGTGCTCATCTGGATAGCCAAGCATGAGCCACACTGACCTAGAATCCTCAAGACTGATGTACAAGTAAATTGCTATCACATGGGTGAGAGTAGAGTATGAAATTAAGACCCTGCAAAAAGACCCACAAGATGTAAAATTGTGGTTTTGCTTCATAAATCAATGGTAACCAACACAGTGGCAGCTGTACTTCGTTTTCAGCTTTCTCCCTACTTGGCTCCCATCCTGGGTTTAATATTGGATTTTAAGGGGATCACCTATGAGCCAATGCAAGTAAAAATAAACACATACACATATATTTGTATCAAACAGTGACTGATTATCTAGAAAAGTGGAGGTGTTAACCTTTCTAGCTCTGTCATTGCTTTCTCTTTATGAAGTTTAATTGACAGTGACATTGCCAAGTTGCAGTTTGATTAACATGTGTCAGTCATTTCCTGTTACAGAACCATAAAGTACATTGATTTCTTATATACTAATTGCAAAAAAACATATAAATATGTAAAAAACAATATACTATGATTATTTGTACAGTATATAGTACATACTGTGTTAGTATGTGGTTGCCTACAGAATTGGGACACAGCTTTTCTTTCTCTACACTTTCCACAACATTATGATACCAAATGCAACAAAAAGGTGACATTACGGCATAGTATAATTGATTTTATGAAACAAAGATCAGACCAAAACATTACAAAGTCTCAACAAGTTAATTACAACACAATCAGAATAAGCTCAAGAACAGTATTACACGAATACTCCATTGAAAATCTTTTGACTATAAAATATTCACTACATGCAGGCTTGAAAGATGGCGCTAAAAAGTTTCCTTCACTGTCACCGCAAAAAATATGTCAAATCATATAGAAAAACATCCTTAGAAACTTCTCAAACTACTGCAGTTTAATATGACTACCAAGCATCTTCCAAACACGACATGACTAAAGGGTTCAGTGTGTGTCAGTTGTTTTTTTTGTAATTTAATTAATTACGATTACAATTCTGTGTTGTGCTGTAATAAATAACAACGCTAGTTGAAATGCTAAGGGCCTTAAGATGCATCTGCATCACAATCTTATCCTGAGGTCATCTTGTAGTAGGGCCTTCTAGTTTTAAAAACATGTTTTGTGGTTGATATCCTGTGTATGTGATGCATATATCTGAATAAAATTGTATTTGATTGAATTGCTGAAAATTAACTAACATACCGCAAACTTTGAACAGGTACCAGCTGTTTTTTTAAGTCTCCAGTCAAAATGTAACATGTAATATGTAGTCTGCAGGGTGTACTTAATGGGTGTTTGAAGATGATGGGGCACTGTATATATACAGAGCACAGAGAAGAGGAAGGACAAGGGGTTCAACACTTTATTTTTGCCATATAGCCCCATCGTGGGTTAATTGGCCCTTTTTATGTGAGGCGCTTCTTCTCGGCACACCTCTGAAGCGCCACAGAAAGTAGTGTATTTAGCTATTTATTGGTGAAGTGAAGCTTGTTCGGAACATACTGAACATCTGATCAACTGTGGAGAAGTGAATTATTCTGCTGAAGAAGTTTGATTTGGAAGATGATCATCAGATTACAGCTGCAGTGCTCCACAAGATGCAGACTTTTCAGAGCCACATTGTGATACTCAAAAAATCGATTTTCACTGGAGTATTCCTTTAAATTACTTGGTAACATTTGTTCCAACAGAGCATCAAGCTGCTACTCAAAATTAATTCACAACACAACAGCATTTAATAGACAATTATAGTTAGAATATAATATCAAAGCCAATAAGAAAAAGTTCATAAATGTTTGACGTTCCTTCCATCCAGAATTATTGATGTAAGAAGAATGACTTCCCCTCGGTCGCAGTCAGCCAGAAGTCATCCACACATGCACACACACACACGCACATACAAACACATACACACTCTCTCTCTGGGAAGTGCGGCTCTCTCACTGGACTCCTCAATGAGGAATATTGATGACATGCCAGCATTCAAGAGCAGGCAGTTATCATTCTCCTCAGCGGACTGTCAGTGCCTCAGCAGCTTTTTGGAAACTGTCAAGAGTTCCTGTTTTGACTTCCAACCAATTAGCCCTCCATCCTTTTCTTAAGAGCTGCTGTTCCGCTTGCTCAATGAAAACAAAACACACTTGACTTTTGACAATGTGCTCATTCTTGTGTTTGGAACTGGACATCACTGAAAGCCATTGTATTCTAGCGAATAGTGAATTGTTTTTGATGGAAGCCACTATGCTGACATGTTGTCATGTCCGCATTAGAAAGGTATTCAAGAAGGGTGAGGCCAGTTAGGAGTTTTATTTAGGTTTATTATGCATGAGGAGACATGAGGAATTCCAGCAAAGTAGAGCATGCTCTCTAAAAAACAATCTTTGCATGAGTCTTTGTGGTGAAATGACGAAACTCTGTTGTTAATATGCTGAGAAAACCCCTTGTGTTGTCTTAAAATATGATTGATTGAATGCCTGTTGACCAGAATTTAAAGAGGCATGTTACTGCATCAATAATGTTCTTTCTGTGAGCTGTCACTGAGCTGAAAAGGCCAAAATAAAACATTTTTGTAAGAAATAGTAAGATCAATTATCTCCTATTCATCTTATTCTGGCCTGGCTCAATGCAGCTTTCTTTCATGATGTGTACTTTATCTGTAAAATTTACTCTATCCTTTTTGTACCATCCTTCTCTCACCCCTTTCTCAGGGTCCTCCTGGAAGAGCAGGCTTTCCGGTAACTGTCTTTTTAACTTGTGTCTTTGTGTGTCTCTGTATATCTGCATGTGTAGATAGTCATCACTGCAGTATTGATCTCTCTGTCTGCCCTCTACTGAGTAGTTGCATATGTACAGTGAAATTAGATACCTGCTGTTATGACATGATGGCCAGATCACAACTGTGTCTCCTGCAAAATACATTTATAAACAATTAATTCAGTTTTGCCAAATGTTTTCACGGGAAAATAATTGCTGCCTGGAAGCAGGGCTATGCAACTTTTGAAAGAAGAAATAATACAATCTTTCTCTTACAAATGAAAAGTTGAATTCATAAGAAATACAACACACATTTATTTACTTCAGTGCACTCAGGGGTTTCACTGCTACAGCCTTACTTGATCTGGTACAACCATTAGCTTTTCATGGCTAATGTTAGCTACTGTTAGCAGACTCATATTATTATTTTATACATATTGCTGTATAAGTGACATTACTGAGTCACTGACTTTAACTCTTCTCGACTTGTGTTACTGTTACACTGTGTTTTACCATGTCACAGATACACATTTTAATGGAATTATAAATTAGAGCAAGAAGTAAGTACCTCACCAGGAGACATGCACTATTTCCTGCTTGTGGTCCCGTTACGTTCACTCTTGGACAAACTGCCAAATTACGATGTCTTTAAAATTGTTGGGGAGCAGAGATGCTACATGTAACAAACTGTACTACACTACTAGCTATCCAAATGCTCTATGTAGTATTCATTTAATTTAGTTATTTTCAAAATCATGTAGCATTTCCAACAGCAAATAGTTTTTCCACCAAGTAGCAGCATAGTATTACCAAACACCACATCACTATAATTTATTTTCTTTTGAAGAAAAAAGCAGTGAAGTGTATGGAAGTATATCATAATGGAGTCTTTAACCACCTCATTTGTCTTGCAGTGCAGGCTAATAAATTGCACCACAGAACAATGAGTGTATCACAGCGCCCTGGTGGTCTGGCTTTTAAGGCACCAACCTTGAACTACAATGTCCTTGATATGACTCTGGCAGGGAACTTTTGCGTGTCATTCCCTATCACTCTTTCCCCTCATCTCTCTACTGTCACTATCTAATATGCATAGCTTACCATGCCCCAAAAGTAGTCCATTTGTCTATTATATTACTGTTATATTACTTAACAGTGTCTGTGTCAATGTCTCTTCATGTGAAATAACTTTAATGCAGTAAACTACTTTTTCTGAGTAGCTTGTAGAAAGCCTAGTATAAGCTATTGTTGGCTTTCCCCAACAAAGTGTTTCCCCAGAATTATCTTTAAAGCAACTGATTTAAGATAGTCTGATGAAATGAAGGAAGATGAATCCCCCATTGTCATGTAATTGCCATTCGTAACCATGTGGCTGCTGTACCGCAAAAGGTAGGCCTACAGTGTCTCACCTTGACGCACAGGACGTTGTAACTAGACACATGGGTTCCAGTTATGCATGCGCATGTTTTAGGTTAAGTTGATTTGGTTAAGGTTAGGGACAGAAGGCCTCAGTGCTTCAAATCAGCACTCATTTTTTTCCCACATTTATCCAACACCACATTCTTTTTCTTAACCAAGTGCTTTGAGTAACCTGAACACAGAAATTAAATTTCATGAGCACATATTGTAGGGAAAGAAAATGAAATAGAATGAAAGTAAACATTTTGCAGGCAATTCTTCTTAATATAAGAATGAAATCTGGGCACAATGTATATGAATGTATTTCTAAAGGAGACAGCGTTGCATTGAACTGCACATTGCCATCCATCCAAGACTCATTAGAGTTTTAATGTGTTCAGATAAATTTGCTCTATAATAAAATAAGTCAAACAAACTATTTCTATTTTTATTATTTCTGTGGTCACTTCTCAGTTCAGAAACCTCAGAGATATCAGTATAAGCAGTGCTTATAGCTTTAAGACCTTAACACTGTCAGTTCATGAGCTCTTAGCTGGGTCATGCCATGGCCTCTTGGTTGTTGTGTTATAAATTCTACAGCCTGAAAGTAATGCTTATTTAATCTCTCTGAACAAAATCTGCTCCTATATTTGACATGAACTCTTTTGTCTAACACTCCTCTTTTCTTTCTGCTGACCCAGCAGTCTAAATGTGTCAAACCCACATGGTTCCTATCATGACAACAGGTGGCCATCTAGTATCTGAACTTTGTCTCATGTTGCCACTAAAAACCAGCAAACCCCCGTTTGATTCTGACAAATCCACTTGTGAAACAGGTCCATAAAACAGTCTCAAGCAGAGACTGGCCTCAAGTTTTGTTCCTCCACCGGAGTTCTGCTGACAGTTTGTGTCAAAGCGAGGATGAGATTCCTTCCAGGATGTGTGATTGATTACACCCGTCAAGCAGCGGGAAATGAAATCAGGAGCAGTCTTTGACTGAATGAGGACGGAAGGATGTGGTTATTGCAAAGAGGACTTGTAAGAATTGAAAATCAGGGAGCGGTGTTTTCCATAGAGTGTGTTTTTGTCATAATGTGACAGTATAGGTCTTTATAACCGAAGGAGGTAGACCCCACTGATATGATAGATCAAAAACACATTGTTCCCTCCTCATTTTACATGCATGAACACACGCACACACACACACGCACACACACACACACACACACACACACACACACACACACACACATGCATGTTCACACACTCATGCACACACACCTTACCCTAACCTTAACCATCACAACTAAATGCCTAAACCTAACCTTTATCCTAAGCTGAACCAAAACCCAACTCTAACCTTAACCTTAAAACCAAGTCTTAACCCTCAAATTGCCCTTTGAAGTTGTGATGACGAGCCAAAATGTCATCACAACACAGAAATGTCCTCACAAGCTGGTTTTTGACTGAAATTGGTTCTCTCAAAGATAGACAAACATGCACGCGCGCACACACATACACATAAACATACACACACGTCACCCCACTTTCCCAGTTAGACTGAGCACCCCAGCTGCTCTACACGTATACACTATGTATCCACTTATATTTCTCCACATGCAGGCGGGCCAAGCTCACAGTGTGCAGTATTCCTATAATTCCTACCAATCCATGGCTATTGACTGGCAACCATAATTAATGAAAGCTAACACAATCCCTGCATATATCTGCCTTCATGTTCTCCACTGCAAACTATATCATAACAAATGCTGTCTCATGGGTGTCTATTTCACAAGTAGGGGAGTAGAGGGAGTAGAGGCTGGTGTGATTGCTGTCAGCTGTGTGACTGTATGTGTGTGTGGTGGGCCAAAGTCTAGGGTCCAGCTGAGGCTCATTAAGGCAGTAAATATGCCTCAGACACCTCAGTATTGCTCCACTAAGGACCTACATAAATCCAATTGACTGGAGTGTGTACAATATGTATGTGTGGGGTCTAATGTATGTATGTATGTGTGTGTGAGTGTATGTGCATGCGTGCTTGTGTATGTCGTTGTGTGTGTGTGTGTGTATGTGTGTGTGTGGTGAGGGGCAGTGGCAAAACAATCTACCTTATCTTTTCAGGAAAAAAGTAATGGTCGAAACATTTTTGGACCATACAGGAGAAGCTAGTGCAGCAGCGATCAGGTTTCTGTCTATGGAATGTAGTGCAACACATGAACTGAATGAGGTTTCACAAAACACTCAATTCATCTTACAGCTATAAAACCTGCTTTAGTCAAGGTTGTATTTTGTGGCTGCAACAAATAATCACTTTATGCACTTATGCACTATGTAAAGCCCCCAGCTCTGGATTAAAACCATTTTGGTCGTGCCAGATTTTCCCCAAGGTTGTGGTTTAAATCAGGACCTTGGACAGGGCTTCAAAGAGACCAGCTGTAGCCTAATAGTATTTAAAAGCTTTAAAAATATGCCTCATACTAATGACAGATATACCAGCACATCTGATCTTGCAAGACTGAAAACAGCTGAATTCAAGCCTAGACTCAGTCTACATAGATATAAACAGAAAGGAGAACTGGTATGGTGCTTTCAGATGTGGAAGCACCACATCAACAACTATAGATCCATATCAAACCTCCCATTTTTAAGTAAAATTGTTGAAAGCTGTTGTTGTTTTCAGCTGAACAAGTTCTTGGTACTAAACAACTGTTTTGATGTCTTCCAGTCAAGATTTTGACCACACCACAACACTGAGACTTCTCTTGTTAAGGTGTTCAATGATATCCACTTGAACACAGACAGTGGCAGAATTTCAATCTTAGTATTACTGGATATCAGTGCTGCATTTGACATAGTCAACCACAACATATTACTAGACTGACTAAAAAACTGGGTGGGACTTCCTGGCGCAGTACTAAGCTGGTTTGAATCCTACTTAAAAGACAAGGACTACTTTGTGTCTATAGGTAATTATACATAGGAGCACACAAAAATGACCTGTGGAGTTCCCCAAGGCTCCATTCTGGGGCCTCGTCTGTTTAACAACTACATGCTTCCACTGGCTCAGCTCAGATTATGGAAAACAACGAAATATGTTACCATAATTATGCAGACGACACACATTTACATAACTACAAGACTTTTCTGTTTGCTGCTGCCTTTTATTAATCAAATTTGAGGATTCATTTCTTGCACTGCACTGTAACTTTTATTCTTGTATTTTATCTCTTATTCTATTTTAGCTTATTTCTATTTTCTATTCTCTTAACTCTTTAATAACTATTCTTAATTGTATTTAAATGTCTTTTTATAATGGATTGCTCTTGCACTTTGTCTTTGACCAGTGTGTAGGATTTAGGGGCATCTAGCGGTGAGGTTGCAGATTCCCCTCCCCCTCCAAGCCTGTAGGAGAACCCACGGTGGCCATGAAACTTGTGAAAAACGCGAAAGGTCCTCTCTAGATCTAGTGTTTGGTTTGTCTGTTCTGGGCTACTGTAGAAACATGGTGGTGCAATATGGCAGGCTCCATTCCATTTCTGAAAAGTGTGATCCACTAGATGCTACAAAATTCTACACACTGCACCTTTAATGCTTTTAATGTTTTATGTAAAGCATTTTGAATTGCCTTGTTGTATATATAATTTTATTTATATATTATATATACAGAACAGAGACAGACAAGATAGTCAATGTGAAAGTGCTGACCCCCATAGAGTGAATCATTTCATGGTTTTGTGGTTGAGTAGTGCACAAACATGTTGGGATTTGTGGGTTTTATGTATTGCCCAAATCCAGCCTGGTTTTTGGATGCCAAATCCAACTCTTTCTGAGAAGTGCCCTACCAAAATCCTGCTAGGACAACATACTGAAGTGTGTCATAACTCCAATAACATCCCTTAAATCTTTATATCAGACCCTTATTTTGATACCATGTATGGCCAGCATTTCTTAACAATCACTCATTCACTTTGTTAATGTTCTGTGTTTACATCTATTTTTAGCCATTAAGAGTCCATCTTTCCCCCATACGCAAAAGGGATGTACAGAATACTGGACATAATGCTCAATTTAGACTGCATAGAAACTTTACACAGGAAATAAAAGGTAAAATCAGAGGAGGGATCCCTCTTCCAGGACAGGTAGACAGTCAGTAAATGAGCTGTGAACATTAATGCTGACATCTCTGTACTAAAGGAAGGAATCTCTGTATGTATGTATTAGGGGTGTGCCCGAATACAAATATGTTATTCGGCAAAGCACAAATTGTGTGTTTTTATGAATATTTATTTTGTACAAATATTTTTTCAATTATTTGTTTTCGGGAAGAAAAAAAACATGTCAAATACCAGCGCAAAGGTCAGTCAGCAGGTCACAACAAGGGGAGTCACATCCACCTGCTGCATGATGCATATTTCCTTATTTGGACATCACTCACAGAGTTGAGGGTGTTCCCCCAAAGATAAAGCTGAGCTACTGACATGTGCAAAGTGCTGTTTCCCCTCTCCTTTCCACAAAGTTAGGTTGTAAAAAATAGGCAGTAAATGAAGAGTGCAAAGCAAGAATCACCTTTGAAGTATTTCTCTACACATTACTCGCTGTGCTGTCTCTGTGTTATGGGTGTATAAATAAGTAGAGGTCTGTCTGCACATTGGTGATGCACTTGGTTTAGCTCAATAGTCAGCGCAGTCATCTACGATCTTGGAGACTTGAGTTTGAGATCCGGTGTGGGGACCTCCTTTGTCAGATAGTTTATTCATAAATACTTATTTTAACACTAATATCCTTCAAATAATAGTCGTATAGTAAAAAGTAATAGTAATAAAAACAAAAACCTGATTTTTATGCCTATTTCCACTTTTATTTGAATGCAAATACAAATATAAATAATTTTGCTGCCTCAAAAAATATAGATACAAATAAATATACCGGGCTCTCTGCACATCCCTAATTTTCTAAGCGTTGAAGTAGTGGCTAGAGGCCAAGCAGTCGGCCCATTCGGAACAGGCACATTTTGAACGGGCACTGCACTAGTTAAGAAATCTTGAAAATATGATTTGCAGTAAGTTGCTTTTGGGAAACCTCTGAATATCTCTCAGACCTGAAGTGGTCCATGATGTATGTCCAGGGCTTCAAGGCAATTCATTATCAGGGAAGCCACCAGCCGACATAATGCACGTGTCCCCAAATACTCCCAAAAGTCTATTCACAGTTTGTTCAGTCATGCATTGTTTCTCCACAAATCTTCAGAGAATCTTCAGCCCTAACCTGCTGCTACAACTGACCTTATCCCTTGAATCACCCAACTCCCCCATGACCCTCCTTTTCTCCATGACACCCTGCAGGAGTGAGTCTTCATACAGCTGTCATCATCAGAGCATTTGCTGATCCTCAGACACTGGTAGAGCTCCTGAGGACAAGGTCAGGGCTTTAGAAAAGGGCACCTTTATCTAATAAATAATTTTGACACATTGCTGTGTGCACTGTAGATACATAAATGGGGCAGCTGTGGCTCAGGAGGTAGAGCGGGTCGTCCACTAATCGGAAGATCAGCGGTTCGATTCCCAGCTCCTCCAGTCCACATGTCGATGTGTCCTTGAGCAAGATACTTAACCCCAAATTGCTCCTGATGGCTGTGCCATCAGTGTGTGAATGTGTGTGAATGATTAGATTTCCTTTGATGGGCAGGTTGGGACCTTGCATGGTAGCCCCTGTACCCATTCAAGGTGTGAATGGGTGAATTTGATTCGTAGTGTAAAAGCGCTTTGAGTGGTTGGAGGACTAGAAAGGCGCTGCACAAGTACAGTCCATTTACCATTTACCATGAAGCTACAGAGCAGGGTCTTACACCAAATATGTTTTACTGGGTTTTTTGTCATGGCCACCAAACTCTTGCTTCAAATGATGTAAGTAATAATTTTGTACATTTCATAGAGTTGACGCTTACTTTGCAATATTATCTTAAACATCTCAAATCTATCAGGATTCTTGGGCTGGGCATGGCTGCAGCAAAGTAGCTATTTCTATCACAATATCATGGAATGTTTGTCTCCTCTCAACGTTAGGCATGGCATGGTTAACTGACTTAAGCCCTTTTAACACAAATTATTTTATTCCTTAAAATGATACCATGGCATTAAGACTTGTAAAAACTCTGTATACTCAGTGTTAGAATCTCCCATTAGGCTTCAGTGAATCATTTTAACAGTGCTAACAGAACGCTACTGGTGATAGACAGATGTAGTAACTGCTGTTCTTATAATATAACAGTATATTCAAAGTTCATGTACTGCCTTTAAAATGACAAAGATGCTACAAGTCCAAATGTCAAGGTATCCCTTCAACAGTTCACTTCAGTCTTCAGTCTAACCTTCTCATTGACCCCTGTTCCTTCTGAATTTGCATTGGTCAATAGGGTGACAAAGGAAGTATGGGAATTCCTGGAAGAATGGTGAGTGTTTGTGCATTAAGTGCACTATTGTAGTGGTTACATTCACATAACCTGGCCAATGACAGAGGCAACATATCAGTCCTTAAGCAAGGTAGAAATATAAAGGAAAGGCTGCCATGTCTTATTACCAGAACCAAATGTATTATTGACCTAATAAATGTTGTAAGTGCAGCATTTCAATTGTTGACCATTTATGATAGATCAGTTGTAAATTAGCACGGAACAGCTGACATTGTAACTTGATAACGCATTAAATTGTAATTTGTTAATTGTGGCATTACTATACAAATATGTAATGCAACTATAACCACTACTACACATACTGTAACCATATGTTATAATATGTATAATAGTAGTTTAATTAGCCACAACTTTTTAGTCTTTCTGCCAGCACATATTGTATCGCTGTACCACACTGTTTTATTTGTGCAGATATCCATTAATTACACAGTAATGACTGGAAATACCCCATCAGCATTTAACAAAGTTATAACACATTGATCTATCCATTTAGCATTTATAAGCTGTATATAAATATTTATATATAAATAATAATAAGTGATTGTTTTTGTAGGCAAAAACAAACATAAGTCAGCTTGAAGCCATCATCAGCGGCTTCAAGCTGAAATGTGTTGCCCACAATAAATAAGAAGACTGTTGATCTGTTAGTGCCAGTGTTCAGTGTGTACATTGTTTATAACACATCAGATATAAAGACATTTTAAGTGCTTATTAATGTACAGTATTTGTCAACAATTATAGTGTCTGCTTACAACTACATTAAAGTGTGTTATAAACCATGTGTTAACTGTTTGTATACTTCTTATAAATGCTAAATAAGGGGGCTGTTACCATAAAGTCAATATAGTTATGAATTGTGTAATTTTGTATCATCATACATCACCTGATTTTGCTATAGCAGCCAACAGTTCAATTCAAATGTGGGCAGTTTTATATCAAGTGAGTGAAAATATTAGTGTTAGCTTTAAGAAAACTTATGGTATTATTAGGTTCTATTGTCATGGTATGTATTATTAATAGCCAGTCCAATTGTGATACTGCACACATTTAAAAGCCTAGAATGGTGACAGAGGTCAGGGATAAGATGTAAGATAACAATGTAGAAAACATCCTCCATACAAATTCAACACAAACAACAACAATTACATTTGAATGTGACCTTACTGATGTTCATCTCACAGCTAACAGTTGTATATAATTTATTCTCTGGGCTTGTAGTTCTTTATGACAGCATGTGCTTTATGTCCTTTTCAGGCCACCCAGCCTGTAGTGTGTAGTGTATAGTATAACCACACACTGTATCACCAAATCTCTTTTACTTTGCTATTACTTCCAGTCATTGCTGTGCAGTTAATCTATAGCATTACCACACTTTACATATTCTTAGTTTTGAACATTTCTTTTGGATATGGCCATATTTCAAACAATCTCAACCTTGTCACATATGGATAATATTTAACACCGGATATTTTTTTTAACTTATATAACACTGTGGTCTCCATAACTTGCAGGCCTCTCACCCAGCAAAAGGATTTTCACAGCATAAAAACAAAGCTGATTTTTAATTGTACCACTGCCATTTTCATCTAACTTTACGCCCAGAATAGAGCTGTGTTTTCCTTATGCCCACTCTCAAAGGAAGTGAATTGTGAAATCACTGTGTTACAGTTTTAAGAGAGTCCATCTTGATGCTGCACTTACTACCCCTTAGGTTAAATGTTGCTCCTTTACCTTACACATAGCGATCCTTAGGCCTCAGTTTTCTTCAAACGAACTAGTTCATACAATATGATGTCCACAACACATCTAGAGGAAGTGTTTTTACCTGTTCCAAAGGACCACATCCACAGGTAAAAAGCCTGCCATCATTGTCTATTACTTGCGGCAGCGATTTTTCCCCATGAATTCTGTGTCCTCTGCATGTCACTAGTTTTAGTTTTTTTACACAAAAACCCAATAATGCATTAAAGAAATAAAAAATATTGTGCTGGTGAGATTTTAAAAATTCAAAAAGGGCGTATGAAGACTCACTAAAAAAGTAAAAAACTTACAGAAGGAAAAAGAAAAATATACCAATAAAATGTACAAATTGGGTTAATGACACAGATTTTCAGACGGTCTCTCTTCCAAAGAATTCACGTTGTTGGACTTGTTTGTACACTTAGAAGGTAATGCAGGTAGCTGTGTGAGCAATGACAGAACCCCTTTCAAAATGAGCGTTCATGTTGGATTGTCTGTTTCAGAGTTATAAAGTTAAAAAACTGATAGACTAATTGTCAGACTCCCAATTCTACTGTCGGAAAGGATGTTTCAGACACTGTTAGACAATCAGACAAGCACTTTGTTTGAGGCATACTGAGACCTTTAGCTTCCCCCTTACAGTACTTCTTTCAGTACCTCCCCATCACCAGCCCTGAGGATGCTGCATGCCCCAAACCCTCTCCATGTCTCTAACAATGGTTCCTCTCTCTCTTGTGTTTCTCTCCCCCCTTCACACTCTTTTGCATGTGACTGTGTCTGCTGTGACTGATCCCAGGGCTTAAAAGGACAAGCAGGGGTTAAGGTAAGTTTAGGAGCATGGGCCATTAGCAGGGTTTCACAAAAAATGTAACAATTTAGCACCAAACTACATTTTTTTCCTATAATTTACTGGCTTTGGTTTGGTGTTTTTGGTGACTTATGTTCAATCCAGTCTACTTGTATTAGCACAAGTTGGATGAGCCAGACAAACAGTGAAATAAAAATAGGTTATGACGATGCTAAGATGTGACTTAGTAGGTGAACAGTTCATTGTATTGTGTGTACAGGTAGTTTGTGATTTATATCAGGGACTGAGGTCTGTATTTTGAAACAGCACGAGGGTCACATTCTGTAAATGGTTTCCCACCCTGGTTGGATTACCTGAACTCTTTACACTATGAAACACAATAGTAACAATTTGTCACATAAGCGTCTGAAAGTTCTAATTTAAGACTCCCCAAAGAAAGTGGAGAGACATTTATAGGGGCCACAGCAGAGTACATGAGGAGATTCTCAAAGAGAACGTAGAATGAATATAGTTATATGTTGAGATAAATAAATTTTGTTACTGGTGTGTTGCGCAACAGTTAAATCTGAGTTCTCTGTCATGTTGAAGTTAGCATAAATATGAGCTGTCAGCTGGGAGAGAAAAGATTGATATCGGCCTCATGGTGGAAATTACATGTAAGACAAGTTTTACTGTAGGCTCTGATATCTCCCACTTGGCTTTATGAAATGCAAAAGTGTGTCAATAGAGACAATAAACATGCAATGAATCTGCCAATGTCAGCTGCACAGAGAAATAAAAATCAAGATGATCATTTTTATTCACCTCAGTGCAACCACCTCGACCCGCAGTTTGTTGAAGGTTGATTTTGAGTTTGTCTATGAACTCAAAGATTGCAAAGCTGCTTACAAGTAAAATTTTAAGATCCCCTCCAGACATGTTTTAAGACATAGACAAAGACTGCTTTGAATAATAATTTGTGTCTGATATGATTTTTAGACAAAAAAGTTAAATTGCCTCATTAAAAACACTTGAAATTACAAATTACTCCTTCTCCTTATTGAAAAATCCAGAATCTATCAATATGCAACAATTTTTCATTTCAAAAATTTAACTGCTGGACACTACTTAAGTGAAAAGTCCATTCTCAGTGTATTCTGCAAAGTGAAACTCAAACATCATAGTGGGGCAATAATAAGAAAAACAAGGCACCCTTTGGAGTTTTTGATCACTATTTGTTGTGTTTTTTGTTCTTGTACATGCGCACAAAGATACACATGCTTGTGCAACCACATACGTGCTGCAATAGACATTCCTATCAATGGCTTCACACTACTCCACTGATCTATTTATTTTCAGCTGCATTAATAAATATTTTTCATGTTAACATTGAGTAAATTGACTATGTATGTAGCTTATTGTGACTAACAGTCAGAGAATTATCTCCAACTGTGCAGCTTGCTCAGCTCTACGGGGCTTTGGTTTTCTGGCCAGCAAATTTATCAGCTTTTTTTCCAGCACTAGCTCCCGCCCAGCACCAAACAGCAAACAGAAAAAGTTATGGACTAGCGGGCGTAAGAAGCAGAATATCCAGTCGCTGAACAGCCAGATATTTTTCTCAAGATTCATATGTTGGCCAGAAACAGACTCCAATGGGTTGATGATGTTGCTCTGCTTGATATGTAAACAAGCAACTGCTTGCTAACATGTTTGTTGTGACAAGATTTTGTGTCCTCCATGTTCCACTTCCCTCAGGTGAGCAATAAAACAAAACATCTATGAATGCAGCTTTAACAAGACTCTTGTTTCACCCCAACATGTTACAAACTAATGTGTGTGCTGGATTTGAATCCTTTTCAAAACTGGCTCTCCACATTTGCAAAAGCAATCATAACGTTCCCTCCTATCAGCTCTATCAAAGCCAGAAATTGCAGACTTACAGATCTGTTCTCATCAAATACAACATGATTTGTGATGTGTAGGGCCAAATGTGCATGGAAAGGGGAAACACGCAGCACATTCTTGACTGTCATAGCACAATGACAAGTGTGGTTGTTAGCCAAGCATTTTTAATATGGTCAGTCAGCCAAAACAAAAGTAGTTTCAGCCTCTTGATCTACAGCCTGACTTGTGAGAGAACAAAAATAGTAACCTGACCACCAAGACGGTAAGCGGAGAACCAGACAATGTAGTGGTGGCTTTTTGGAGCCCTCTACAGCTCTGCATCCAAAATAATCTGTTGGCTTCTTTTTTATTTCGAGGCAGGGAACATACTGTAATAGTGTGATCAGGATTTGTCCCATATGTGGTTAGTCTCTTACAGTAGCTGCCAGGACAGAGAGGATGAAGAAATGTATGAATTATACACAGCAGACTTGGCTGTAGATCATCTCTTAAAAGGAAGCATCATCCCCAGGAAAGCAAGAGCAAGGCAGGCACAAAGAGAATAAGTGAAGACGAGCTTTTCCAGAACACTGCTCTCTGCAAACAAATGGCTTCTGTGGCTTTTGTGGGAGGGTGTTTGGGGCAAGTAACTGGCAAATGGAGCCAGGCTGAGAGAAAAAACAGAAAGATATGATGGATTGGTTTTGCAAAGAAAAGAGAACCACAGCAGATGGACACAGAACTCTTTATGGGCTCGAGAAAATTTCACTTTCAAGGAAATGAGATCTACATAGTTGTGTCTGCTTGCAATTCCACAGCAATTGGTTTTATTTGAGTGTATTTGCTCTGAGTGGGTCCTGGTTTAGTTGTGATTCTAACTTTGCCTTGGTACCTTGACCCCTTACAACCAAAGTAATCCAATCTCTGTATGAGTATATCTGTAGATCTTCACTTGTCTAATCTACTAAAGCTGTAGAAAACCAAGGAAGTAACTGAAAACTGCTTCAGATGACATAAACACTCTTTTTCCATCATTACCTTTGCCTTTTGGCCCTCGAGTGATACATCTGCCATCAAACCAAGAGTGAGAAAACAAATACTTGGCCTTCTAAAGTAGACATTTGTTCAGAAATATTTAGAATCACCTTTGTGTTTGATGGATGACTGGGACAATCAGGTATGTCCTTGTGATTGGGTTTCT
Organism: Thunnus maccoyii; assembly: GCF_910596095.1. Lineage (NCBI taxonomy): Eukaryota > Metazoa > Chordata > Actinopteri > Scombriformes > Scombridae > Thunnus > Thunnus maccoyii. Next base: position 29,799,653 of record NC_056546.1, read on the forward strand.
CTTCAGGAGGAGAAAAGCTAATTAGGGAAAGTGCTGGAAACCTGAGTTGGGCCAGTCTGGCCACAGTGGTTTGTGGGATTGTGCAAGGAGGGTCAGTGGGGCTGTGCACTATACAAATCAACCAGTTTGTGCCAGAGCCAGAGTGCAGAGGAGCTCCATCATTTGTACACCGGCACTGCTGACCTTTTGAGTCACACTGTCGAGTTATGAAGTACAGTCCTGAATACAGATCCCTGATAACTGTGATGAAAGTGTTCATTTCAACACTTAAGGCCCTGTCACACCAGCATTGAAATTTCAGATCGAAATAAACAAATGTCAGTATGATCACTGCAATCAGCAGATATGTTCTTGAGCCAAAGTAATTCCATGTGAATCTTTTACATAGAGTTCAACTTTGGGGAACTTTGACCCATGAATTTGCACTGTTGATCAACCGCAAGCTGACATGAGCATCTAAAACAGAGAAAGCTAGCCTATTAGCTGCGTCACACCATCTACTTTTATATAACTTCTGCTGGAGCAGACAGCACTGGAGACAAGAGTCTATAGTACAAATACATCTCTTGAACAATGTTTTTAAAAGGGGCACTCCAACTATTTAGTAGTCTATTTACATATAGTTGTGGGATTTGTGAGAGACAGACTAAAAAAGAATGGTCAGAATTTATGCTAAGCAGATGCTAAGGTATCCTGACATTTAGGGTATATGGGTAAAGCTACAAAAATGCTGGATCCTACATTTCTCATAATGCAACTTGATAGCAACTTTTTAAGACCCCTGAGCCTGGTAAATTCCCACATCTCTCAAACTCCACATCCAGTTTGTAAGTCAGGATTTCCGTTTAGCAAATTCTGGTATAAATGTGTAGTCTTCAAGTCCAAGCTGAGATAACCCAGTTATTTTCTCAGACTGTGGAAAGCTCCCTCTGCAGCCACAGAAGACATTATACAACTGTTTTAGTCGAGCTCCTCGTGACGAGCAAACTGACTTTGATGTGTAACAGACCCTTCAAATTTCTTGTTGGGTTAGTGTCTTACCTAGCTGGCAATTGCTAACTGACAACTAGCAAGCCACCTTGCTAGCATCCACCTCCTGGCGTGTTCCTGGCTGGCTAGCTACAGTATTTAAAAAATGCATTAGTGTGCAGAATTTCTCTCATAATATCTGTAGAGGTGGCTGGGAAAGTAAGTGGAATCCCCTCTCTATCTTATCTCTTAGTTATGTTTTCTCCTTGTCTTTCCATCTGTCCACAGGGAGCACCAGGCGAACCAGGTCTGTCTATCATCGGACCAAGAGGACCTCCTGTAAGTGTCTTCAACTCTCCCTACACCTAATAAACCTCTTATCTTGAGTCACTGCTGCCTGCCTGAAAGCCAAGTCTTATTATTAGCTACCATTTTACAATAGAAGACTTCTGCTTCACACATCAAGCTCTCAGACACAAAGAGACCTTACAGTTCTAAACAATCGGAGAGACAATGGGGTCATTGTTAGTTATCCAGACACCAGGTCTTAATGGGACCCCTTGTTATGACCCAAATTCTTAAGAGGCCAAATGAACTTCATGTTTCTTTGTCTTCTCCTTTTTCAGTTTTCAGGAAGACATAAGTTGCATACATGCCTTAAAAAACAAACTTTTTCCTAGTTTACCTTTTGTTCCACTTCAGATGGCATAACCAAGAGTCTAGCAAACTTAAGTGGAACAGACATCTGTTTTTGTAATTGATGGTTATTACAATCTATACTTGTGTGTGCCCACTCCTCCTGGATGGTAATAGGCATTTCTAATAAATAACAGGCTGTGCAGGAAGCTCTGCACAGTAGGAGCCAAGTCCAGAACCTAGAGGGCCAGTCAGTCAGAAACACTTAGAGGGTAGTTTACCGCAGCAGGTGAGATCAACATGAGAGACTCCAGTCGTGACCTTAGATGGAACAAGGGAGCTAATTCAACAGAGAGGTGAGGAGAACGAGAGGAAATGACAGCTTAGGTGAGCAAAGTGCCTCCACTTCTTTGCCACATTGTCATTTCATCGAGTTTGATGGATGAGTGCAGAGATATTTTCCGCTGCGAGAAAGGTTTTCAACTTTACAACTTGACGACAGATTCCAAAGAAGTGATTGTTTTTAGACATACAGTATCCATATGATGATTTGTAGCACATACACAATGATTTATTAAATACACACATGAAACAATTTTAGAAGAAATAATACTCGTTTCCATATTTTAGCTGAAAAATGGATTTTCCATGCCAGTATGAAATCTCATAGTGTCTGTGACCATGAAAGGTGGATATAGTATTTTTCAAAAACAAAAATCTTAAGTGGAACTCATGGTCCATTTACTAGCTTTTTCTAGAGCTTTCAACTGCATTTTAGTCTTCATCAGTGGATGTATCTTTAGAATATTCCACAGCATTTTTTGGACTTTTCATCCATGTTGACTTAAATCTTGACCTTAGAAATTGTATTCTGCCAAAAAAAACTTAAGTCTCATACTCCATTTACTAGTTTTTTTTACAGAGCTTTCAGCTGCATCATTGAAGACCATGAGATTGAAAGCCTTGTGAAAAGACAGTAGACATTGCAGACATGGCTTTTTTTTGTCAAATTATAAATTCTCATTGTATAAAAAACTATGAAGCCTTATCCTGTTTTCCCAAAACAAACCAAAACATCCCTGGAAAGAGAAACCTTTCAAAGCCTCATGTAACTACCTCTGGTCCCAGACATACAATCTGTTTCAATAGTCATTAGTCATTCTAATTTTCTTTTTCGACATCTTTATTCTCCCTTCACTCTTTTTCCCGCGGATATTAAATGTCCTGTACCAGTACAAGAGGCAGGGTAAGAAAGCTCAAACAGACCTCCATCTCGAGTGTTATTGACATATACTCATTGAGCTCTTTCACCTTCGTCCATCGCTGTTAGATTAGAGCTCTTGGTCTTTTTCTTTTTTCAGTGTTGCATTCAGTGTCTAATTTCCTCCTGTGTAGAGAACACACTCACACACACTCTTGTTCAAGTATTCCCTTGAGTCTTCAGTATCACTCCTTATGTCAAAATCAATTACAATTATAACCAAATACCTCCATGCAGTGGAGGGATTGGGGAGGAGAGTTGTATCTTCTTACACAGACCTTCTTCCAGCAGTTTTTCATGTCAGTCTGTGGTACAATGAAGACACTGATTGTTTTTCTGTTTTCTCTTAAGGGACAACCTGGAACAAGAGGATTTCCAGGCTTTCCAGTAAGTCTTGGCCATGCTGTTTATGTAGTTGATACAGTAAATGATTCTTAAAGCTTTAGATTTTAGAAGTGGAACTGTAATAAGTAATTGTCATACTTAACAATAAAGTACACAAAAATCCTGAGTTCAATAGTAAATCAGGAAAAAGGCTACAAGCTTCCCTAAGACTGACATGTCTGCAGTTCCTGCTCAATCAATAATGATGAGTTACTTGAGGTTAAATATCATTTTAATGAACAACTGTGTTCTGCTGAAGATATCTGTGAATCTTCATATTGGCCACTCTGTCAATAAGTTACCTTTTATGATTTTAGTTCTTATTTTGACTCAAGATATTTGATGTGCAAGTTAGCTAACTTGTCTACTAGAAATTAGAGGCAATGCTAACATGTTGTTCAGGGTCATAAGGTGAGACTTTGTAGCTTTTGAAAGGAGAAATAACATTCCTCTTCTTACAGATGAAAAGTTGAATTCATGGACAACAAACCCCACTCTTGCTCAGCTCAATACATTGTCCACGTTCAGTCCAGGGTTTTGCTGCAGCTTTTCTTGGTGTCGCATGAGCAGTAGCTTATGGTGGCTGACATTGCATAATGTTGGCAAACTTCAGATAGATATTGCTGTATATAACATTACTTTATGATTCATCTCATACTTGTGTAGGAAACAAATATTCGTATAAAACTCATTATTTGTGCTTTGCTGAATAATGTATTTGTATTCGGGCACACCCCTACACCACAGTGTGGCCACAGTAGCTGCTGTTCAGTGAAAGCTACATAGTCTTGCTTCAACAATAGAGTTGCAAAGTTTAAGGAGTTGTTTGGGGCACCCCTGTTTACGGACGTAAAAAATCACATTCTATTCATTTTTCCCATAGACAATGTCACAGTTTGAGCACTTCTACAGCTTGGATCGGTGTAAAACTCTCCCAGTTAAATCATAGAGCAACATTAGAAAATGTCTGGTTCTTGGATAAATAGTCAAAGTTACAACACTGTGTGCATAAATTGCAACAAGAAACATTCAATCACAGAGCTTAAAATTCTATCACAATCTTTTCTGGATAACTGTTTTTAGCCAATATTTGCACACACCCACTGTTCTTTTTGTTGGAGCCATACAGTATTTTGCTGCAGAAATTTGTGATGCAATTGCTGATTTCTACATATACTCAAACATCTCTTCTTCTTTTATCCTAGGGTCCAATTGGGTTGGATGGCAAGGCTGTGAGTTTAACCAAGTTCCTGTCAAAAAGTGAAATAACTGAGTAATTGAGTGCTTTTTCAGTGCCCAGAACCCAGCACCCTATGATGATAATGGGCATAATTAAGCTAAGAATGATTATGGTCATTATTGTAATAAAATCTCTATTAGTGTCATTACTGTTATTATAGGTTGGGGTTAAACATGCTATGGAAATCTGTAAGGTGTTTTTCAGAGGAAATCAAGTGGAGGTATCTGTTTATATTGATTCAATTATTTTACCACCTGCACTGACTGTTTTAATATTCACACAGGGACAGAATGGGCCAAAGGGAGACGTGGTAAGCATTCCTTAAATTTGTCATAAACTGAGTTGAGCCGTAATACAACTACCACTGGTACAACATTCATTTGAGGCCATAAAACCTTGGATATACATTTTCGGCATGTTAAATGAAATTTACAACAACAAGCCAAAGCAAATATGATAAAATTGCGTTGAACCTTGTTTTGCTGTTAAGGTCACTTTAACTGCCTGTTTATTTTGTACCCACAAAGTTATAAGAAAAACAGAGTAGGTGCCTGATTTATGCACCACAGTAATGGGCTAACAGTGAGCTCCATGCAGTGGGGAAAAGATCTAGACAGATGTGAGCTTTTAACCGCAATCTGGCTTTCAGTCAGGGTTAGTAGGTAAAAATCTGACTAACTGAAATGGGCATTTTAGACTGTACTTACTGAGGCTTGAGAACATTTAATGCCACAAGCATTTTTATCAACATGAACATTCAATATTCACAAATAATATGATTTTCTATCAGCCATGCAATGAACATCATGCAGGTGTAAAAGCAGGACTAGATTTTTTAAATCATCCATTTCAGTATCGTTGGTGACTAATGATCTGAAGACCACTTACTCTGGCTAGTGCTCCACTGTTATGGAGCCAAAGAAAGTATGTGGATATCCAGTTTCCACAGGTTATTTAACTGGTTCATATCAATCCTGTATGAGGTTAGTGGCCTCAGGAAGAGACACAATTACAAGTTAAAACCAGCCCAGTATCTTTACAAGAATTACATCCATCACATCATGATTTACTTCAAATGCCAAAGCAAGAATTCAAAAAAGGTTAGCACTGATAAAAACAAAGAAAAAAAATGCAATTCAGGGTTTTGTAGAATTGTCCAAAATCGACAAGAATGTCGATTTTGGACACTGTGACTGCTGGTAATTTTTCTAACTAATTTTCACGACCTTCTTGGATTTTTTCCACCTATAATACAAAATTTGAAGATAAAAGAGCTCTGTTCCACTTGAATGATGTTGTGGTCATTTCAGCATTGTCCAGCCTTGGCTGACTGTCTGGTTTTTATCACACTCAATGCTGATTTTTTGTAGCTTCTCACATGCGTCTGTTTGAAAATCATTATTCTCAGTCAGACAGGGGGGAAGTCATCATGCCTGGGTTTGTTTTTCGAAGCAGTTTGACTTGTGCTTACAGTGTCCAGCTCCAGTGAACTCCATGCCAGTACAAATGGCAGAATTTCCAGGAGGCCAAGTGGGGTTGGATACTGTTGAAATGTTGAATGTTGATTAATGGCCCCATAATGAGACCTTGTTTCTGAGTCTCCTTCCAGATGAATGTCAGGGAGTATTGAAAAGGGCTTTGAGGGGTTGTCTGGTAAATGTATAGAGATGCTTTTGCCTTCACAAAGTGGCTTTGGAGCTGCTGAGCCTGTGGGGTCACCAGCATGGGGTGAACTAGATGTGTCCTACTGGGCCCTCTCCCTGAGTTCATTAATCAACAAGTTGCTGCGCTCTGACAGCTACTGACTGGGCACACCCCAGGGCCTGATGGGAAGTCAAACTGAATGGCTTCATCCATAATAAGTAATTAGAATAGACTCTAGATGATAGATAGAGGATAGGAGCTAATTCATCAGTTTGATTGATACATTGACATGTTTTCTCATTTCAATCATGTTACTGGGAGGAATTTATGTTCAGTCCAGTTGGACTCTGTTATGCTGCATGTCACTGCCTAAACCCACTTCAAGACTGTCTGTTGCTGTTGTTTTTCAGGGTCAGCGTGGTCCTAAAGGACTGCCAGTAAGTGTCTGAAGTCTGATATCAGTCCTGACATAATAGCCTGCTAATCTTTTAAGATAACTGTTTAACCACTTAATGTGTCCCATTCACCTATGTTGTTTTTCCTTTTAGGGGGAACCAGGGCCCAAAGGGGAGAAGGTGAGATATTGTTACAAAAGTTTTACAACTTGTCAATTGGTCAGTGACTAACAGACTTTACAATTTAGTAGCTAGCAGTGGTGGACAAAATATTTAGAAATTTTACTTACAATGATCTGTTCACCTGTATTACAAAAAACATATATTTCTCTCTTAACTTTGTGGTATTTAGCCATGCAAATACCACTAGAGGCAACTGACTTATTGAGGAAAAGTAGCAAAACCACTGCATTAAAAATACTGCTCTAATCAATATTTTTTTATATTAAAAAACAAATTACTACTTTTAACATGAAAGTTGTCACTTGTAAAGCCACAGAAATTATCACAAACTCTGCAGTTCCTCTCGGCTCTGTGGAGCATTAGCCTCTTTCACCTCATTGTTTTGGTGTTATGGCCCACAACTTTACTGTTTTGGTTCACTCTCACAGCTCTCATCAACCTGGTTTCCAGCATAGTGTTTGCTGGACAGTTTGCCATATCAGCTGGAAACCGCTTATAGTTATCGGATGATTATTATAACCGAATTTTTTTCTTTTTCTTTATCTCTTATGCAGATTACCATCTAATTGACATTTGTATATTTATTACATGAATATAAAGTAATGAAACATGCAGCTTCGCTATTTACTGAATTTTATTGACTTTCAGAATACAGAACGGCTGTTTCAAACGGTTGTTGTTTTGCTGCTGCAGCTTGTTGGTTTGTTTTTGGCAGTGTGTCATAAGCATTAAGGAGACTATGTTTTTTAAGACAAAGACATTCTTTTCCCATCATGATTTCAATGTGCTTACAGCACCAGCCTCAGGCAACCAGCCCGAAGCAGACAGGTTGTGCGTTAGGCTGCGGGGGTGGGGTAATGCAGTGGCCAACCACAGCCGGTGGTCAGACTGATTAGAGCTGTAACCCTGCTGTAATGGAGGACAAAAACATTACTAAGAAGAGGGGGTGACCTTTTTCTTACTTTGATAACATTAAAAGTACAGTTAGGCTTTGCTGCTGGCTTCCCAACTCATTTTAAAAGAGATGAGACACAGAGAGAGAGAGAGAGAGAGAGAGAAGCAGTGGTCGAGCGAGCTAGAGTGTGGATGAGGAGAGTGAGCAGTTGTAGTGAGAAAGCCAGTGAATGAGACAAAGAAAACATTTACTGTCTGATTGTTTCACGGAGGTTACAAATAAACATGCCTACAACCACCTCCACACAAACCAGCGGAGGTACTGCAATGCCTGATAATGGTGCTGTAGCCGCTAAGTACATATCATACGTGTGTCATGGGAGCAAAATAGAATTACCATAGTTTTAAATTTTTTTACATATGTTTTCATGTATGAAAAGACCCAAATTGAACACTGTAAGCAGACTACTTGATTACTATAAGCAAATTATTTAAACAGCATTTGTATAGGAATGATTCTGTCTCAATTTTTTTAATCCATATAAGCGGTTGATCACTGTAACTGTGATCACTATAAGCGGTTTCCACTGTATGTCAGTCTTGTGTTTGAAGATTGTTTCTGCTGCCCCCAAGTGGTCAAAAATCAGTTATTGCAATTGGCCTATAGACTATGAAGCATGTTAGACTATTTCTTGCAGCTGTTACAGTAACATTTATAAAATAATTATGAGCTTTAATTTTATTTGATTTGATTTATTGATTGGGACAGTGTGCAGTTTTAAACATTAAAGATGCACTGCACCGGAGTTAGCACGAAGCTAATTTGCATCCGTAGTCCCCTACAATCAAAACATACTACAGCACAACAACAAACAGTACATAGCAAAAAAAAAAACAAAAAAAAAAAAAAACAAACAAAAAACCCCCAAGACAAAACAACAAAAAAACAACAAAACAAAACAAAGAAACCCCACATAGAACACACCATACAAAATACAAAATACAAAGCTACACACAACGTCAATTGACAATGTCAATTAGAAATAATTAATAAATTAATAAAACACTGACTGAACTTGACCACCGCATTTGCAGTAATATTTTAATCAATTCTTTAAAATTTAATTCAATAAGTAGCGCAATATTTTCACTCTCAGCGATGTGATGTCGAGTTCATGCCTTGTCCTTGGGTGAGGCAGCATAAATCACTATGAGGGGGATACATTTTTGTCCCCACTGGAGATAAAAATAATTCAGCAGAGGGAGGGATATATAGACCAGAGGAGGGGGGGGGGGGGATCCCCTGCCCCTGCCCCTGCCCCTGCCTCTGCAAATTGCACCCTAGTTATACCCTTCCTGCCTGGTAAACACCCACATCTTTCAAACTCCATGTCTCCAGTTTATAATGCTGGTATTCTGTGATGAATTTGTAGTCTATAAGCCCAAATTTAAGTATTCCTGATGACATCACAATGACATCATCAGAGTCATTTTCTCAGACAAAACTGTTTTCACAGGCTGAGTATTTGTTAGGTGTAAAATCAGCAGAGTTAATCTTTTGTTTCAAACTCTGTGATTCTAATTAATGTAGAAATATTTGAGAAACTACTACTTGTTGTCTTTTTTTTCTGATTAAACTTTTTGTGTTCCCTCCAGGGTGTCTGTGGAGACTACACACATCGGGTAAGAAAACATCATCTTGGAACTAAATGTTTCTCATTACAATTCCAGAAAAAGTTACCACTTAATTATCAATGTCTATGCTAACATGTAGAAATGATTTGAATCTGCTACACTGTTGCCATATTGTATTATAAGTGAACCCATACTGTTTATCCTACAACTATTAACAACATTATCTCTCACAGGCTCACATGTGTAGTTGTGTAATGTTAGAGTAGAAAAGTGAAGTTGGAAGAGGAAAAACTATTGCAGAAGCTGGACAGACAAATAACGGGTAGCACATGGGAAGAGCTCTGCAGTTCTTTGGCCTACCGTCTCTTGGGTTTGGCTAGTTGAGAGAAAACAAGGCAATTACCAGCAGTCTGCTGGAGCATACAGATGTGATAAGAGCCTGTGTGTGGGGGTGCCAAGAATAAGAGTCTCCTGTGTATAGGGGGATTTTTCAGATAGCTAAGTCCATTTCCAGCATAATTCAACCTTTCAGTTATTAAACTGCTCCTGTTAAGATGATCAAAGTTTTGCTACATTGTTTAAGAGCTGCTCAGAATAACATGGCAGTGCATGCTGAAATGGTTTTATGAGTTGCTATCGATAAGGCATCAGGCTGTGATATACATCTCTGGACAGCAAATGCTTGAGGCTAGATAAAGTTCAGAATGGGGCGTTCAGAGGAAGAAGTACCCAGATAGGATTTTGGGTTTGATGTTTTTAGCCTGCAAGGGAAATCAGCCACCCCCCACCCCCCTCTAACAAGCTGTATGTCTGTTGAATTTGTTTTTCATACACTTTCCAGAGCCCCCTGCAGCATTCTGTATGGGAGGTCCATCCCTGCTGTCTGCTCACACTCCAGGCCTCAATCCTTTAGTGAGACCCATGGGGTTGGGGGGTTAGGTGGAGGTAAAATGTTCAGTGTTGAGAGAGAAGTGTGAGAGTTTGCCTCTTAGGACAAAGCCAGTAACAGCAAGTATTTCCTGTGTCTTTGTGTAATTGTGTATTTCTGAAGCAGCCTCATGGTTAAAATTAAAGCATCTTAAGTTAGATTTCACAAGACATGACTCACGTTGGATAATGGCTCATTGTCACCATTACCAGCACTAATTGAAATGACCACTTCCCTGGTGTGCAGGGCCTCTTTGTGCAGGATCTCCCTCTGAAAACCTTGGCTGCCTTGCGCTCCAGTCAGGCTCTGATGTTGAAGGTTTGTGGGTGCCCCTAAACACCCCCATAGATAACCCTCAGCGGGGTTGTCACCAAGTCGTGCCGCAAAGAGAGCCGGTGCCGTAGAGCTAAGGCACGCATCAACCTTCTGCTGTCCACCAAAAATAATCACTTGATTTTGTTCAACAGCTTTTTTAAGTGATTTCTTAAGAAAGAAAAACTTAGAATAAAGGGACATCAAGAAAGAATATAACTATTATCTCTTTAAATTGTTACTCGATGATAAATGCCATATCAAAGCCCAGGACTACAAATATTAAAATGAAATCATTTAATTCAATTTAAATGTCACTTTCCATTTGTTTCTGTAAAAACAGTCTACTTTGTTACTTTTATCACTGCCAGCTGTTGTAGTTCCTTAGGAATGACAGTAGTTTCTGACAACAAAGATAGATATACAAACTCCTACTTGCTAAAGTGGGTAAATGAATTACCAACTTAACAAGACGCAATTCATATGATTTGGAATTTGCCTAATGTTAAAGTGATATTCTAGTATGATGATTGAGGACTTACAAGAGAGTAAGAGATGCAGCACCAGAAGCTGAGATATTTTGACTTCTAGTCACTAGTATCAAATGCCAAAAACACTTGATCCTACTTCTCAGAATGCCACTCAAACATGCCTTTTGTTAGACCCCCCATGCCCTGCCACACCCACATCTTTACAAACTTCATGCCCCTGTTGGTAATACAGGCTGTCGATTCTAAATTTGTAATTTCAAAGCCCAGAGATAACACTGATGACATCACTATGACATCATCACGGTTATTTTCTTAGACGTGACAAAGCTCATCTAGAGCCACAGCAGACAGACCACTTTGGTGATACAAAGACATCTAACACCATCATGAGACCAAAATATTAATTTGCCCAATACCTGCAATGACATTCCCATCAGTCTCAGCTGTACTTTGTGTTTAGTTATGATCAGCATGCAAATAGGTTAAACTTAGAATGATGAACCTGGTTAAATGTTACTGCCTAAACATCAGCATATTAGCACTGTCATTGTGAGCATGTTAGCATGCTGATGTTGGCATTTAGCTCAAGTACAGCCACAGAGCTGTTAGTGTGGTTCTAGACTTTTGTTAGTAATTACATAATAGTTATTTATGCAGTAGTCATGGAAATAAAAATGAAGTAATTCTTATTTTTATGACAATTGTATCATACGTAATGTCCACACAAAATAAAATTAAAAAATGTTTTTATTGTGATTAAATGATTTCTTTTTAATATTGGCAGCCATTGACTTCTTTACATTTAAACCTCTGTGCAAATGTGGTGGATAGCTGGAAATGGTGAAAGACAAAGCAGCACACTTGCCTACTTTTACTACATTTATTCCCCCACTTATATTTACTTATCACATACTGTATATATTTCCATAGAAATAGTTCTGTTGTTAATTTTGGAATTCAACTGATCTACTTAATTATAGTGTGACTGATCACTCTTTTCACAGTGAAAAGACGTGTGCTCCAAAATTGACTTAAAGCTAGAAATATGTGTTTTAAAGAGGAAGGAATGCAGAGCACTTCTTTTGGGTTTCAGTTGGTGAGGATTGTTTTGTTGAATAAGAATTGTGGAAATATGTACGGTATGTAAAAAGTAGGCAAGTTGCTGGTTCTACCTGGTGTCAGTGGGAAAAATGTAGATATCAGTGGAATCACACTTTTACTGCCCTCTCCTAAACTTGTATCTGATGATGCTGGTCATCTCAACAGAAGCGGCGTATTGTACAACCCTGTGTTGGACAGTTGGCCACAGTAAGTCTGGATGTGCACTGTAACTGTACTGCTGTACTCTCTTTGTGGCAAGACTGGCACCCACCTGATCTCTGCTCTGCTGCAATCTAGGGGCCTGGTTTACTGTTAATGGGGTCTTTGATGCATACAAACCCTCAGTAGGGGATGCTTAATGATTGGCAACAATCAGATACAGAAAATATCTCAAGAAATTGGCATACTTTCACATATTTTTGAAATAAAGAATGTAAGCATCATAGTACATCAACTGTCCCCTTTGCCACTCCAGGTCCATAGTTTGCTTTGCTGGTGCCTCTTTTTGTCTTTCCTTTCTTCAACCTTGTTTCCTGTTTTCTCTCCTTTGCCTTCCCATTTCCTTGCTTTTCACTCTCATGTTATGTTGTATTTCTCTCTTTCCTCCATATCCCACCCCCTTCCTCCCTCGTTCTTCTGGTTCTACCCTGTTTCCTTTCTCTGGCCTCCTGGTGACCTTTGCCCTGTGAACCTTTTTACACCGCTGGCCACCTGTGCTTTGTGACTACCCCCGGCAGATGTTGCCCATCACCGTGCGCAACATGCCCTCAATAAGCCCTCTAATCCTAAAACGCCTCAAGGTACAATTCTTTCTGCCCCCTACTTGCCCCTTCCTCTCTTTCCTGTGAATGCCAACCGCTGTCGACCATCGCCAAAACCTCCCCAATGCTCCTCCGCCGTCAAGCTGTAATTAACCAACTTTTGGCTGCTACTGCTTCTGAATGTTTAGTCATATTCAAGGCCAAAGGTCTTTTCTGTACATGACAGGAAATCAAACCAAAAAAATGCTGAAGTTTCTCTCTTGTTTCAGACAAACCATGAAAAATTTAAAGCACTATTTAAAGCTTTCTTTAAAGGATATGAAGGCATTTAAACATGTTCTTTTTCATTTTAAGTGGGCATAGCCAATAGCAAGAAAATACAACAAATACAAATACATGCACAGTAGATTCTAGTGTTCACAGTCCACTGATAAGTCATTATGATAAAAGAAATGCCAATAAGTCAAATTTTCCTGAACTAGAATCTTGCAATGCTTATACAGAGGTCAGCATTTCTCCCAGCATCTTCATACAGCCATGACTCCTACAGATTGCATTCATATGCATCTATAGTGATTTACTTTCAAGGGCAACATTCAGGGTCAATGCAGAAAGTAGTGTGACATTCATAGCAAAGCCAAAAGTAAGGACAAATACATCAAAGTTCTTTTTTTTCTTTTTCTTTTTCTTGTTTGACCCTGACCATCATTCTGTAACCTTAAAGGGTTACCAGAGTAGTTTAGCAATAATTTTCACAAAGTTTTGGGATTCACATGAGGCAGATTAAAAGAGAATGGTCAAAATGTGTTAAGTTGGTAATTGCTTTTAACGAGGGGGTATTACTAACCAGAACATTTTGAATATAAACAATCTGAAAAAATATTAAGTGAACTACTTTACCTTTTCCACTTAATTCATTTTGCTAATGCAGAATCCACCCTATAACCAAACAAGAACATTGATATTGCAAGATTTTCCAAAACCAGATACACCCAAAGCCAAATTTATAAAGACAGACAAACATTAATTTCAGTCTCTGGACTCCTGCATGAAAGTGAGATGTGCCACATACCATCCACCATTCTGGCCTTGCTACATAAAGGGCACACTACCCCCTGTAATGACACTAAACGTTGTCATTGAACCTTAATCGGAAGGACACTGGGCTGTGCAAAATAGCTGAATATTAATATCAATCATATAATAAACAGTATGATTGCTTGATTAACAACAACCGCAACTGGTAATGCAGAAAATAACTTTCAAAATTATGTAATAATTGACAGTGATATTGATTATTAGATATATATAATAGAATATGCATTTAATTGTGGTAATACTTTCAAAACTGTTGATAGACATTAACACTGTATATTTGGAAAAATAATGTAATTCCCTTAATTGTAATTCAATAATGTACATATTAAATTATAAAAAAACATTATTAAATTCATCCACTTTGAAGAATAAGCTTCAGATCAATAGGCTGATCACATTGTCAATTCTTTATCATATATTTTGACACATTTTGAGAGATATTTAAAGTTATGACTGACATTGTCATACAGTCCTTACTTTACATTGGTTCCTAAAACACTAGGCAAAGCTGTGTGTGAAGGAGCCTCGGTGTGCTGCCACATGGGTCATTTGGCAATCTGGTGCAGATTGGCCTAGTTGGCATCAGCTCTGTCTTGTTTATCTCAAGTGTGCAGTCTGCTCAGCAGGACATAATGCTTTGTTTGGAGATCAGAGCTATGTGAAAAACACAGGTTGGACTGACAGAAAAAGTTCACTTTGGTTCTCTGTGATAAATACAATATCAACCATTCAGTGTTGTCCTTCTGATATGATGGGATTTCCATCCTGATACATACAATATTTTCATGAATATAGTCAAATTGTGCTGAACAAAAAAAAATTTCAGCAATTGGCAGCTGCAATCTACCCATATCAGTGAGAAAATCTTCCAGGGACATAAATCATGTCTGGACACATTGTGTTCTGCAGTACAGGATATAATGTCGATGGATATGTTCTCCATTATCTCAGTGCCAGACTTGGCAGTGTTCTCTGGTCCTGAGCTACTGTACATGTGTGTTTTTCTACAGTAACACAGTGATTACTGAGTGACTGAAGTAAGGCCAGCTCTTTGTGTTAGGAACTTCTCTAAGTCGGACCACATGTGCAAATAAATCATGTACTGTGCCAAAATGCATTAAATATTGTGCCATGCAAAGTTGTCACCCTATATGATAATGAATATATCCAGATGGAGATGTTTTCACCATAAAATATTGACCTATAGCAATCAGGAAATTGATTTTAAGATTTTTTAAAAGATAAGTAGCAGCAATTAGAGTAAAACAAAGGAGACACTGATTCAGGATGTCCAGCAGCCAGACAGATGTATTTCAGCCATTGAGGTGTATTTATGCTCTTCATATCCTGTGCTCGTTGTAAGCTTCCATTTGATTTTGTTTAGTCTTGGCTTTGGTTTGACATATTCCCAGGGTTCTGGCTGTCAATGGGCAGCCTTCAGAATAACCACACACAGATTAGCTGTCTGTTTTAAAGAAACTGTAGGAAGTATCATTGTAAAACCTACATGAATTCATTGAAAATACAAACAATAATAACTTATACACATTTTCTGTGCTCTCTAATTGCAGTTGCGTTTTCCTCAATGAGAAGTCAAAGTTAAACCACAAGCCTCTATTCTATGTGGCCTATAAAAAATTGTACAACCTACATCAGTGTCACTCAATTCCCAGTGTCTTGCTCTCCAAACAAAGGTAGTCACTGAGAAGAAACAGTATCATGACCATATCTGTGATAAAATATTCTAAACGCAAAGTTCACTTAATAGCTTTCGCTGGAGGTTTTTGACTCCAGTGGCCCTCTTCAGCACATGTTGAGGGGTCATCACGTGACCAAAGTAAACCAAAGCAGACCATAGTGATAACAGATAGTCATAGAGATGGTAACCCCTGTCTCTGTTCAACAATGGTTTCTGGCATTGGATGTGAATGTCCTCCTTAATCTTTCTCTGAACATCCTCTGACTCCTGGTCGATGACTTTGACTCCCTCCCAGTCAACGCTGTACCCAATTTGGGGCTTTTTTTTTCTCTTTCAGGCTGACTGTGAAGGGTCAAAGTCAATGTACAGTGACCAGGAGTCAGTGGACCAAAGAGTAATTTCCAGTCAATGCTGTGATGAGTTTGGGTCTGTCTGTTCTCTGCTTCCAGTGCCTCTTACTGTTTTACCCTCCTATCCTTCCTTACCTTCTTATCCAGGGTATTAGCAAAGGCCCTGGGTCAGAGACCCTTACTCAGGGTACTTGCTAGGACCCTGGGTAAGAGTTTAGGACCATGTCACGACACCTGAGCAAACTCCATTCCTTGAGGGCCATGGAATACAGTTGGCAAAAAGCTAATAAGTGATCCCTGAGTTTAGAATATTTTAACACAGGTTTGTGCTCCCAAGGTCAAGAATGAACCTTCACACTCAAGCATTATAACCGCTTGCCTTACTCCCCAGCTAACCTTGCTCCTAGCCACCCCTGCTGCAGTATTTGCAGTGTAGTTTGAAGTTGTTGTGTTGGCATGGCCAGTGTGGGCTAGGCTTTCTCCAGCATGGCAGGTTGTAACTCAAGGTCTCTCAGCAGGGCGAGCCTGGAGCGCAGGGACCCCCGGGACCTCCAGGACCCCCCGGACCTCCAGGCCTGAGTGGAGCCAGTGGCCCACCGGTAAGTGCCAGTCTGAGCCCAGCAGGTTCTGTCTGGAAGAGAACGTGTCTGAAAATGAATCTGAGACAGTTCAATCACAAATGTAAATCCTACACCTGTAAATTAGCCACCTTGCTTACATTTCAGCCTTGGTACAAACAGAAGTGGTGGATAGAGACCAACTTTACAATCACATGAATGTCCAATAAGGTGAACTCTTGCAAGTTGTTAACAAGGGAATCTTTCCCATGTCTACCATATCCTATATGACGTGTACACTGTATTTGTGCTTTATAAACTCCAACTGGTTCCAAGGAGGTGAAAATGTAGTAAACATATTGAAAATATTAGCCGGGACTGGAAATAGGCGGAGTCACATTCACTTTGCTCGGGGACACCATTAAAACCTTAACATGCTGCAGTGCATGACTCAGCAGTGAATACCATATTGCAGTCTGAGAACGGTAAACTACTTGGCAACTTTTCAGTTCAGCACCCCTATGTTGCCTGCACCCAGAGCCCAGAGTCCACCAGGTGACGCATTATGCTTTGGAGATCTGCCTTAGACTACAAACTACGTTTCCTCATTTTCTGTAGTGGTGCCTTCAAGGACTGTCAAATGTGGGTCTCCCAAAACACTGCGCCTACCATGTTACACAAGCGATAGGGAAAAGCAGACACTAAAATATAAAATATCATACTACTGCTTTAAAATATCAACATATTTGGAAGAAAACTAGTTACATGATACAAGGCCATAGGAGGAAGTGGAGGTACATTACAATGGCAGCTGAAAGAAAGCTGAAAGCTTTGCAGCATTGACCAGTGACCGGTGAGGATCGTCAGAGAGAATGGAGACAGACTGAAAACTCTGCTTTGCGGTGCTTTGGTAAACCTGAATGTGTTTTCTGACAGAACTTTATATCGGATTTTAACTCTGAATACAGAACAGTGAACAGCAGTGTTAAGCTACCTGTTAATTTGAAGTTAACTTTTGTGCCTGCATCCAGTTTGAGCACAATCCGGGGTCTGACTCATCATTGTCAGAAATAGGTAAAAGACGCAGTGGTTGGTTGCAGTTTTTCACCACTTCATCCACGATTGTTCCCCAAAACAAGCTCAAATGGAGACAGCAGACACAGAGGTGTTTTGACTTTTTTGACTATTCATTGGCGGCTCTGGCTTGTGTGCAGCCATGCAGCTCTCAATAAGTTTGTAATGATCAACATAACTGACTTCAGCGCACTGTTTGTTTTATGATCCTTGCACACTGGTACAATATATCCAGACAGGATGAGGTTAAACGTTTTGTAAATGAAAATAAGCCTCAGTAAAGAGATATAATGCTGTTCAGTCTTTGCTAAATGGCCACTCTGCTGGCCATAAACACACCATCAGTAGACACAGTTAGTCTGAGTGGACGTGATGCGCGCAGTGCATTCTGGTTGTTGTAGGATTCCCCCTCAAGAGCAGTATGGGGAATCTACAGCCTTTTTCTCAGTTTTCTCTAGTCATAGGGCACCAATTTCAAAAACATTTGGACATTTCTACTACATAGGTGACATAGCTTTAAGAAATCATCATATTCATAGCGGTGATTTTTCCCTTTAAGATGCAACTTCTATCCTGATGCATGTTTACTTGACTGTTGTGCTAGTTTGACTGCATTACTTTATTCAGTTTCTCACTCTTTTCACAAATGGGATTGTTGTCGATTCAAATGGCATCATGGAACTGGTATTGTAGACAATTTTGTAGACTATGTTATAAGGATTTTTGCTCTTTTCATTGCAGGGTAAGCCAGGGGAACCAGGCAAACCAGGAAAAGACCCAAGGGTGAGCTTTGGTTCAGACCCTCTTTGATTTTCCAGAACCTTCTCATCATTGAAAGTCTGTTGGTTTAACATTAACCTTCTTGCGATTTCTACATTGTTTCTGCAGCTTTTACCAGGACTGAAGGTAAACTAATTCCCCTTCTTGTACAAATAAAATTACAATTCTGAAAAAACATGATTAGCATCACTGTGGCCTCTCATGATGGTTCTAGAGTTATTACAGACTCAGTCCGAAATGAAGCAAGCCACATGAAAACAGGGATCAAGTCATTTTAACTTGGTCTCTGTACAGCTGCTCTGAAGTTCAGAACAACTCCACCTGCACAACAGAAACACTGCAGACCTCTGTGTTTCCTTTGGATGGGACAAGTCAATCTCCACATGATGCAGTAATTGTCACAGATTATTCAAAAGGAGGAATGTAGATTGTGAGGTCAAAGAATTCCTGTCCTGTAAATGCCCCTCACTGTGGAACACAAGCTGAACTCACAGCAGGAAGTGGTTCTCACTTGTGATGGACTTATAGCATGAGCAGTAATAGCTGAGCTAAGCTGCAGCATGATCTGTGAACCATCTGGGTGGAAAACATGACTGTACATCTCTCAACGTGAAATACTTTATTTGTTATACTAGCTGAATATGTTCCAAAAAGACACAAAAAACAAACGCACTTTGGTTTATTTTTCCAGGGTGAACCAGGTATACCAGGACAAAAGGTGAGCTCCCTTCTGTATTTCACTTTTGAAAACAAATGTGTGTCAGTAGACTCCAGGATGTGTTAGAGTGGCTAAAAAAAGTCTATTCCAGTACACAAGTTACTGTATACCATCGAGTAAATGATTGGTTTTTCATTGTGGACATACAGCAATAACCAGCTTTTTCTTCCTGTAATGGTCAAGAAAAATGACTTTTATGTATCCTCTGCTTTCAAGCACCTGCAGAGATCAATGCAGGAGCAGAAGGAAGTAGTATTTCATTTCTTGTTGCTACGCTTTGGCTGAAAAACATGCAGTCTTATTGTTTTCAAAAGTAAAACAGTTTACCTGTCTGTGTGCAGTAAGCTTGTATTTTTGAAAGAAAGTAGAAATACGACAGCCGGGATCATAAAAGAACTTTCAGAAGGCCTCAGGAGAAGAACAACAAATCAACATTAAATTCAACATTCTGTGAATGTATCATCCATAAATAATTATCTTTCTGTCTCTCCAAAGGGTGATCGAGGTGATGTTGGCCCAGCAGGTCCTGAAGGCCCAAAGGTATTCCACTTTCTACCTGTTTTATAGCTATTTCATATTAAACTGTGGGTGTACACGTCTACAGTATGTGTCACTGAAAAGATCTGTAAAAAAAAGTTTAAAATGAAACCTTAAAAGATAGGTTCAGATTTCTTAAAGGCCACCTTAATGCAACACTCACATATAATATAAACACTGGGATGAGTTATTGGTCCTTAAAAATATTCCACCTCTCCATACTGGCTGTGAGGTGACCCATTCCTAATGCAAATACCATGTAAGAAATAGAAGACAAAATCATCAGTCCATGTTCCATACACAAAATGCATACTAAAATTCAGGTGAAAGCTAAAATGAGGGTTCAAGATTGAGAAAATCAGGCCCTAAAATATATGCCAACATGGACACAGATGTGGATGACTGTATGAACCTTCGCAGATGGGCACATGACAAAATTAACATCACATATGAACCCATGCGGCTATGTGGACACATGAAGTATAATTTAAGCTGTAGTCAAATGAAGTGAGTATCTTGTAGCCTGATAATCAGACTGAACTGGCAATGTATTTCACTTCATCTGTTCATCCTGACATTGTGTTCATGTGAACCAGTCTCTTGTTAGGGGTGTTATTTTGTTTTGGTTTCCCTAACCAATCAGTAGCAAATGACATATCCATCCTGCCCGCATCATTTCCAGTCGACATGTTGGCTGCGGTAGGGTTTATGTGGAGCAGCAAATGGTTTTCATGATGATCCGTGATCTCATCCAAGCTTGCTGAATATTTGTGACCATTTTTCTCAGTTTTTTTCATGGATGAGGCTAAGTAGCTAGCTAGTCAGAAATCACTCGCTGTTTAATATATAGTGGTCTATATTCACTGCCCGCCATTTAGTTTGAGTGTCTGAATTCTAAGTGTGAACTTTATACTCTATATAGTGCCCTCAAAAATTCCCATAATGGAAAAACAGATATTGTCCATGGCAGTCATTGGACACTATACCTGTGAGTGATAATGCAACATGATGATTTATAAATCTGACTTCACTGCTCACTGTCTTTTATATAGGCAGTAGGAAATGAGTGAATGAGGGAATCATTCTGGACCCGTACAAAGCTCTGATTGGTCAATATTTTCCCCAGTTGTTGTAAATAGCCATCTTTGAGCGCAAGCTGGAAGTGTTGTGTCATCACAAAGAGGGTATTTTGTGCCATAAAGACCATAACTTTGGAAGATACTCACTTAATTTGTAGAACTCAAACTGCTGAAGCCTCATATTGGCCTCAGCTGAACCAGTTTTGCATAGAACGAGGATTCTGGATTTTGACCTCCATCTCAATCACGTTGTCTAGCCCTTCCTATCAGATTCATTCTTTCATTCTATATTAAATGGTTAAAAAAGGGAGTTGTTTAGAACTGATATCATAAAAATACCAAGATCTTGACCTCACAAAATGATGCAGGTAGCATCTGCTGCCACATTTATGGTTTTGACATTTATTCAATGGAAAGTGATATTGTAATATTGCTGTGTTATTGCACAATATTCTGCTTAATACTGAATAAACAGGAATGAACACAGCATGCACACACACACACATACACACACACACACACACACACACACACACACACTCACATCCACGCAAACGCACACTGGCAGCTTAAAGGGTCTAACCCTGGCTTTGAAGCTTTGTGGGGGGCAAAGTGAGCTATGCCCGCTACACTCCCCATGTGCTTGTCCTTCTCCACTTTCCATGGCTTAACAGACTTCCTCTGGAGGACACACACATCCACACACACACACACACACACACACACTCACGTACAACTGTTGTACATTAAGCCAAGTCATTATACAGCATTAGTGTTTTAGGATATTATACATGACAAATGTAAGTATGCCAAAAAATGTGAAAAGGGAAGAAATGAAAATCACAAACAAGACAAAGGAGAAAAAGGAAGGAAAAATAAAAAATATCCTGTTAGTATGTTAAAAAGAGGATTAGAAGAAGGGAGCTGTGGCAGATGTTGGCTGTTGGACATGAAATGAGATGTTGTTAAGAGCAGAGTTTGTAGGCTATGAAAACCAAAACAAGAGTTGAAAGAGGCTTAAAACTATAGTACCATTGGTGACCCCAGCACTTACTGTATTTTACTCTGTGATTCAGTCAAATAGCCTTTACTAGACAAACCTTTAGTGAAAAATCAAAAAGTTATTTTTTACCTTTTATCTAGTAGTGAGTTGTCTACTATCTGTTAGAAATGACAAAATGTTAAGATGAGACCAATGTTTAAAGTCCACCTGAAATTACCTTTAGTTATCCCTGTTTGTAGTCTAAAATAATGTCAGTACATATTTTTAAATGTATAAATCTATTGTTAAAAGGGAGAAAAAAAGGTCTTCAGGGAAATATCAGAAATGCTCCTTTTCTTCTCTGTGTGTGTTTGATTGACAGCAGCAGGCAGGCTGTACCCAAGCAGGGCAACAAGAAACAAAGTAAACAAACTTGTGCTGTAGCTACAGTACATGTCATAGACAGACAGTGTTGTTAGCAGTGGTAGTGTAAGGACCACACCATCATCTAACCAGATCAAAGTGACATTTGCAGGTACATTTACATACTGTTTAATGTGCTGCAGCTAAGCGTTAACTATCTAGTCTGCAAAATGACATTTCATACATTTGATAATGTGTGTTGTTGCTCAGAGTCTGTGGGTCTTGTGTAGCAGGCTGCTGTTGCTGTCAGGCTGCTGGTCGGTGTGACCGTCTGCTCATAGAACCCTGACATTGCTGTTTTATGTAAATATGGGGGTTCAGTTCTTCATCAGCATAGACAGAGAACTGTATTCGAACTAGAATGGTATTGCAATGTATTAATGCAAAACCAAGGAGCACCATCATGAAACCAAAAAATATAAAATATCAATTTCTTTCTTTTCTGTTGTGTTTCAGCATGCAGATATGTATGCTGTAGCGGACTAAATATGCAATTTACTTAGGACTTTAAATCCTATATTACCACACACTGTGTCTGTCGAACTAAATCACAGAATTGCTGATATCACAAAAGGGGCTAAGGCAACCATAGAGATGGTGAAAATCCTCTGTGGTTTTGTCATTACAAGAGTGACACCTTTCACAGAGTTATTTGATTATTTGATAAATATTTTTATAAAATGATTAGTGGAGCTTTAAAGATACAACCTATTATTTTGCTATGATACTAAAAAGCATCTTCAAACTTGATGTTGATGTTTTGAAAATTCAACTGCAAACTGTGTCGAGTTTCAAGACTAAGTAATTCATTATGTGATGACAATGTAATTCATTACTTTCACATATATTCATAACTTTTATTCTTCCACTTGCACTAAACTCAAATCTGCTAAAGCAAAACATCTCAGCCATCTGGGCAACATTAAACAGTTTGGCTGCTTCTGTTACAACAGCAAAACCATTGCATATATCTATAACACGACTCTGTTAAAGTGATATTTGCCTGAAGGCAGATATAAAATCTCAGATTTAGGTTGAGCTGTAAAGGTCACAATGAAAACACAGTGTCCCTCTGCAGTTTATACTGATGCTTTTCTAAGGTTAGGACTGCTGGAAGAACCTTTTCACTGTGAGCTTCTGTTCATATTACGTCCTTGTAAACTTAAGCCGTTCTTCCGTCTCGCTTTGTTTTCCCATGAAATCATCCCAGAATCCTGTTTCTGTTCTCTGCCATGAGCTTTATGAGCGCATCAGGCTACTGAGCTGAAGGTTACTAAGAGGACAGAGGAGAAGCCTTTGCAGGCATGGTTATCTGGCATCTTGGTGGGACTTTTTTCCAGTTTGCACGAAAAGGATTAGATAACTTCTTAAATGAAATACAAACTGCTCCTTGAGTTTGAATGTTCACTCTATGAAGCTTTGGACACAGTATTCACTGTTAATTATGATGGTCAGAGAGGATCTTGTGCTCCATCTAGTGGACTGCTGTGATAGTCTTCAGTTGTTACATCTAAAATATTTGTCTTTGTTTCACAGGGAGTCAAGGGAGACCTAGGAATCAAGGTAAGATTATTTACCTTTTTTCAAAGCAACATAAAAGTGGGAGTAGGAACAGCTGTTTATTAAGGTTGCAGGACTTTCTATGTTCTGTCCAGGGCAATAGCCAGGGTTTTAGAAGTATGGAGGCTACAAGTCCAAGTGCCCCCCTGCACCCTCGACTCCAGCACAAACCATTTTGACCACACACCCAAATCAATATCAATTTTTTTCTTTTGACAAAAAAAATAAAAATAAAAATCCAACAACATGGTCCACTCATTAACTTTTATCAGAGCTTTCAGCTGCATCTCATGGTTTTCCTAGGTGGGTGGAGTTTGCTCAGTTGTCTTATTAATCTTATTTCATTTTTCTTTATTGTAGAGTTATAGATCAGTCAGGTGTATGAACACACTGTTTGTGTTCTTCAAGCCAACATGGACGAGAAGTCATAAAAGTGCAACTTAAAACATAAAAGCTATTGATACTTGCATATCAACGAATCCATCTCCATGACAAATGAGCAAACACTGTTGAGGATCTTGTGATACAGTTGAAAGCTTTGGAAAAAGATAACTGACATTAAGTGGGAATTGTTTTGTCAAACTTTGAGGACCTTTAAAAAGTCATAATGTATGACTACCGATTATAGATGGTCAGCTACACTTGAGGAGATTCAAACCCCCTTGATTATGAGTGAAAGCTACTAAGGACATGACCTCAGTGTCGTCAGTGGTAGGTTCAGCCCTGGGTCTGGATGAGAAATCAGCTCTCTCCTGGCTACTGTTTGATTTTTTTCCAAGGCAATGCTGCTTCAGTCTAGGGACCAACATGATAGAAGGCCTGTGATGTCATCTCTAAAGATTTAGATCTCCTCCTGTCAGGTCCATGTCAAGAAGGAGCACTCCCTTTTCCCCATGAGCCTTTACTTGTGTTTTGATTTTCCCCTGGTTGAAAGGGTGTGTCTATTTTTACTGCCCTGCTGCTTCTCTGAGCTGCTGTTTCCATCAACTCTGTAGGGAGATGAAGGAAAGAGGGGTTTCCCAGGAGAGAAAGGAGAGAAGGTAGAGTGAAAGTCAAGCACGGAATTGTGTGTGTGTGGCATGTCGAGGTTTATTTATGCATGGCAAGATCACAGACATCACTGCTGGAGTCTGGATGATTGAAACTTGGTTTAATTTATCTCTTAGTGGAAAGGCACCTTGTATTTTATTAAAGGAGCTGCTGTCTCTTTGATCACAAATAACCTGAAATGCTTCATATACTCTACTGAATTTAAGCATGTATAAGGACATGGAGTTATAGGGTATTGGTTTGGTAGTATGGGTCAATATTGCAGGCAATAAATGTGGTTTTACGTTCAGTTGTGCTGTCTCAGAGGCTCTACCTGGCAAGAATGAGCACTGAGTACTTGTATTTTGGATGGCCATGACAGTTTATCTGGTCTATCTGGCTCTGCTCTTAGTTTCACCTTTCAGTGGCAGTTGGCGATGAGATGTCTGATGCTGCCCTATTTCATTTCTAAATGTTACCATTGGGCATTCCAATTCACTGATTACACAAAGTTCTGATATGTCAAATGTTTCACCAACTGGGGGAAACAGCCGTCAACTGGCCATCAATAAACAGCAGACTTATTTCAATTTGTGAACAAATCAGAGATGTGGGCAGTGATTCAGAGGTCTGGAACTAGGCTAAGATCCTTGAGCAAGCCTTGTTTGTCAAAGGTCTCATGTCTCCACAACAGTGACAGTGTCCTTGTATCTTTTATGGACTTCTCTAATTTGTTCTCCTTCTCTGACGAACTCCATCACTTCAGGAGTCCCAGCTGACCTGCGACCACAGCATCTCTCCTGTTGCCACAGTAGCATAGCAGTAGCAGCGGCAGCCCTGTGCATGTGTGTGTTTTCCTCATTAAGCCCCACAGATGGACATATGGGGGGAGAGGAAGAAGAAATCAAAAGAGGAAAAAACTTAAAGAAAGGCACATATTCGTTGGTATCCACAGGAAACAGCAATCTGGAAAGACTTTTATTGTTTAATAATAAAGAGAAAGTGCTTTTGCAGACTGATCCTTCATTGTTAGGGTATGGTTGCCTAAGGAGTTGATGCTTTCATTAACCCAGGGGAGATCTGTTCTATATATAATCTCAGAGAGTTGGCTGCTGGTGCCTTGTGCCAGAGTGAAATAGTGGGCCAGGTAGAGATTTTGTGGTATGAGTCATAATCATTAATATCTACTTGGTGCCAATCACAGATGATGACTTTTCTATAGACTCAAACACTTAAGTTCCAAAGCTCCCAGCGGACAACAGGCCCATGTCTAGCCATGAAGGAAGCAGACACGACTACCACCACAGGACCCAGTCCCGTCTGCCACAATGGTGAAATACTCCTCCACTCCACTGATCTAATAAGCCCTGTCTTTGAAAGCAGCTTTGATTTTACTATGCCTGTGGGCACTGAGAGTGGCAACAGGGGATGACAAAGAGATGGGAGGACGGTGGATTTCATGACAAAGAAGAGTGTGTGCCAACAGTCACAATTCTTTGACTGAATGAAAATGCATCTCTGGGGAAGCAATGAGCTACAAAGCTGTAGGAAACATTATGAGCAGAGGGGAAGAGAGCAATTAAATTATATTGAGTTTGATTTATCCATCTTAGAGTTTGGTCCAAGATACCATGTGCCAATATTTAATTCAAATATTCATGGTCCCTAGACAATGATTCCCTGAACCATTTCCCTTTTGGACACCCATGAGCTTTCCACTAGTTCCATTCTCTGGCCCAAATGTCAAATTTACACAAAAGGTATCTCATAATCCAACAGGTAGAATTCCATTGAATTTACTAAGCATATTCATGGTCCTAAGAGTATTTATCTTTTTGAATGTGAGAGTATAAATGACAAATTCAGAGTAATAAATACAAATAGTAATGAATTGGCACAAATTAGCAAAAAATTAACCCCTATACCTGCCTGTCTCTTGGCACACCATTTTTAGACAGAGGATTTAGGAGTCGTGAGCAGAAGTGAATAAAGGCACTTTACTAATTACTAATTGCTCAATGGTTTACAGGTTCGCAGAAAAAGACAGTCCGAACAGGCAAACAAGATCTGACAAGGCAAAGGCAGGTCATGAATTGGCAACTGCCAATTTCACAAATAGATTTTAGACTAGCCTGCAGTGTTAGGTCTTCATTTTGCTCTTAGATTAGTCTATTGTAAGTTAGACTTTATCACAAAAATAAAGAATTAGCCACCATAACTGAAAGAGAGCCAAGTTTGACACCTGCTGATCAGTGGCACCAAATGACAAAACATAGGAAAACATGGCTCATAACCTGTGGTTCGCTAACAATGTTGCGGCGGAAGTACTGAGCCCCCAACAGTAAATAAATGGCCTTGTAACTATTGAATTCTTCCAGATCAGATCAAACATTTTCTGCTGGAGTGAAGGGAGCTGAACAGTTTGACATGGTTCCTCAGTTTGTTCATGTTTTTAAGTTGAAAAAAGCCTTCATCTACGACTAATTGGAGGCAAATGAGTCCTGCTTAAAATAATCAAGAACAAGACAGCTTTGTGCAACATGTGAATATCAGATGACATCTATCTTCAGTGTGATGGTTTGACCCAAACCATCGTCTGGGGCTGTGTCTGAAATCACCCCCTATTTACAACATAGTGCATTCAATTTACTGCTCACTACAGAGTAAACAAGAAGAGTGTCCTCAGTAGAGTGCAGATCTCAGCTAGGTGTGTCTGGGGGCATGTATAGTCTCAGTTTTCTTTAAGATGCATAGAATAGTATAATGGTATTGTAACTGTAACTGGGTTTGCCTAATGGTATAAACTTAATAAGGTAACAGTAAACGAGACAATAAATGCAAAGCCCCCCCCCCCCCCATATAAGAGTTGAATCTCACTCAGTTGTCCCTCCCAGCTCCCTTACAGTCAGGATGGCAGCAAAGCTAACAAAAATAGGGATTTATTCATCTTTTATTGTGCCTTTCTTTAGTGGATCATAACATATTGGGTATGAAAGTAATCTCCAAATGCTCCGGCTCAAGATGAGGCCAAACTTTTCTGGATGTCAGTTTTTGAGCTACGACAAAGGCCAAAACGTGGCCTGCAACAGACTTGTTTTTAGCCTAGCCGATTGCCAGAAATGCCTTTTGCTGTAGTTGTTGATCACTTGCAGCCGCTACTGGCCGGTTAAGAGGAGTGAGAAGTCAGCAGTCAATGGTGTTATAAAATGTGTTATAAAATAAGTTTTGCAACAATTGTTAATCACTGCAACCACGAAAGGTCCTTGTGCATACAGTGATAGATGTGCACAAAAAATATTAAGCTGATGGGTCCAGAAGAATGCGGAATTAGCTGCGGACAGATACACACACAAATACACACAGATGCACACATGCACACACATACACACACACACAGACATACATGACCAAACATATGATCAGTGTTTAAATCTATGACTTATACAGTGGAGATAACTTTGGAGTGTCTGTCACAGGGAATAGTGAATGAGTGAACTATCTTTGTGAAACACAGTTTCAGGTACAGATAGCGTGTAGATAGACTAGCAAGCAGTGGCTACTAGAACAGCAAGAAAGCAACACCAATGATCTGATAGAGAACAGTGGCTAAGAAACAGGTGGAGCTGATGAGGGGATTCAGAGGAAATGTGCAAGTGGAAGTGAAGGTCAGGTGATGCAGGACAACTAGTGGACAGGGAGGGAATGGGTTCTGGAAGGACAGGCGTAGTGACTTTAGCAAAAGATGCTAAAAAATATTGTTTTTCACAGCTGCACATTTTTGCCAGAATTCCATTCTATAGCTATCTATAGCCTGCTACTTAAAATAACTTCATCATGTGTTCCTACATTCATTAGAAACTGTCATTACTTATGATAAGTAACAGTGCTCAGTTAGATAGAGATTGAATTTGGTGGTACTTCATACTGTGTTCTGACCTAAGAAGCACCGCTTCTCAGAGTGGTAAAGCCTTTAAGACACTGTGGTAGACACTGAAACTGTTTATTGAAACACGTGTTCTTGTATGCTTGTAATAAATCTGGACATACAATCTTTGCCTGACCTTTACCAGTCAGTTAAAGGTGCTTCTCAACAAGTGGGATTAATATATTTTACAATTAATATTTTCTATAAAGTAGATCTTTTCTATAACATTTGGTGTGTTTATTATTATTTATTACTGATTAAGTGATCTTAATTTTGTAAGAGCTTTGTATCAGTCTAAGACTAATCCTGTCCATCTGTTGCCAAGCATACTACTGTACTGTTTTGGTACACATGGAAAGCTTACTTGTACTTGTAAGTCACTACAGAAACCCTGTTAGTGCGTAGCTCAGTCTCCATGTCCTCTCTCTGAAACTGACCGTGACATGACAAGTTGGCTGCAGCACAAACAGAGTGAAAACAAGTGATCCTGCAGCATCAGTGGAGGATGATTACGGTTTCTTTAAATGTGAGGGTGACTGATTGGTTCCACCTCATCCCTCCTTGTACTTTTCCTCTGAAGTGGAAAGCCTGTGGCTTCATGGCTTCAGTGAAGGGATTAGTGTATTGATAAATCATTGCATGGCATGCCAGTGTGACAGATCTATGCAGGGCTACACCCACTGGATGTCACAGACTGAGAGAGATGTTAAAATAGAATCATAGCAGACGAAGGACAAACTTTTGAGGCAACCAGAGGAATGATAAAAGCTGATTGGAGCAGCCATAGATGAAAGGGAGAAGCGGTTTCCTGTTTGGGGCAGTTGGTTGTTGGGGAGCATCAGTAATGAACCCCTCAGTGCGATTAGAGCCATCACCACTCAGGTCCTCCTGAGGGTAGCAGGGATAATAGAGGTCCAGCAATGCTTTCATCTGTTCAAAAACTCACATTGGCTAGTGGACTGATATGGTCCTTTCCATCTCCACCTTCCATCTGACATGAGTGTGAAAAGTGCAGCCCCAATGACACCATTAGCTTTCAATAATCTGAAGGTCTGCGATTAGACAATAGGATCTGAAAAAAATATGAAAATAACAGAGAATGAATTTGAATTTTCTTATTTTCTGAATAATTGTACAGACTGTACTTAAGTGCTGTTTGAGAAAAGTAATTGGTAGGCTAAAGAGTCCAGTAGTGGCCAGTTTTGGGCAAAATGTAATCATTTACATACTGGATATTACTCATTGAAAAGGTCGACTAATCGCATTACTTTTCTAATCACTCAAAAAGTAATTACTGACATTAACCCACCTGTTTCTTTACTTCTGTTACTCAGCGATCAGCTCCATCAACGGTGCCTTTAAACAGCTTGAAAGCCACAGCCACATTTTCCATCTTCTGTGTTTAACACATGCAGAAGAATAAAAGGATACATGGTTTAATAAGCAGTCAGTCTACAGAGGTATTTGATCATCAACAGTCAGCTTAATGTTAACCCCAGTGACTGCATTAAGTCCTGTCCTCTCAGTGAAGCTTTGTTGTTCTCACAGCCTCGAACTCCAACCAGCTGATTTCTGATTGAGGAGGTTGCTAACATTAGCAAGCCAGCTAAGAAGACACAACATGTTGCACCAGGCTACAGTAGCACCTACTGGACCAGTCTGTCCACTGAACACACAGAGACCAAAATGCTATCAACCCTCCATCAAACTACCAGTCCACTCCCAAACTGTCAAAGTAACGGAGTGTTACTGATATTAGTAACTGTAATGTAATTACTGAATTTCAAATTGTAATTCCATACACTACTTGTGACTGAAAAATGTAATCACATTACTAATTAATTACATTACAAAGTAGTGCTTCTCTTCCCAACACTGGTAGTAGTGTTTATTTAGTATTTGTTGTTTTGGTAGTTGTAATAATAGCTAAGGCAATAGTAGAGGCATATAGTCAATTTTTTTTTCCAAAATACCTTTACTTTTTTTTTGCATTTTTTTTTTTTTTCCAGTTTGAAGTTTTTGAGAAACATTTCTGAAATTAGGTTAAATTTAATAATGTTTCACCCTGGTGCATGATCTGTTTGTGGATATAGATCAGGGTGATGGTTGGTGAAATGTGTGTTTCATTGCAGAATATGTTCATATTTCTGTTGGAGCTCATATGCCTTTTGAAGATTACAGTGCTCTGTTATTTTGCAACTATCACTGGAAATTTTGACACTAACTATTTGAACTTGTGTTACTTGCATTCTGCAGTTAAGCATTTGTATCCATAAAAAGTATGATTTGATGAAAAGAATGGTGACATCCAATGCTTGCAGCAATCATGGGTTACTTGTTGGAGTGTGTTGTTGCTGCAACACTAAGCTGACTGCTGGGAGAATCTTCTTTATTTCGCCAGTGTGTTTCAGCGCAAAGCCTTCATCAGGGTGATTTACAGCAATCATGGGTTAAGCCGGTCAAAGCTGTATGATAGTATGGATAATCCATAGCAAATAATGATCTCTGGTGCATACTGCTTCCAGGAAACAGCCACAGCCTTGACATTGACATCTCACCTTCCTTTCCCATCTTGGCATCTATACTACAACCTTGAACAGTGTTGCTCTGCTCTCTAGTGGCCTAAAAGGGGCACAGCACTTTCAGTGAAACTCGAAAAACCCTCAAAACTTGATTGTTTGATGCATGTAGAACATGTACTGATTCAGCAAAAAGATATGAACTTTTGTGGCATTAGTAGGAATGCCAGTGTGTCACGGGTGAAGGTTAGTCAACAGAATTCAGTTCATTCAGAATTCAGTAAGTCTTTGTTAGGTACTACTTTGAAGGATGTTGTGAAACTGATTCCTGTATTACCCATTTCCCTTTTGCATGTTGCCTTTCTCATCCTTTGAGATAACATATTCATCCTAACTTGCTATCCACTGTTTAAAACTATGAGAAATTATGTTAAGGAATCATCAGACCCACAGTGTACAGCACACATATTCCCCTGGGACAAACAGCATTGTAGGAACTCCCTCTGCCAGCCTGCTATGTCTGTGCTTGTGTGGTCACAGCTGTGACTATACATCATCTTTAAATCATCTACTCATTAATCTGAAGAAGAGAGCATGAACACAAATTGATTAAATGACTCAAGTGTGTTTTCATTTCTATTTTTAACAACCAATTTCAGGGGGTTCATCATGTTGTGGCTGGCACTAGACAGACGCTAATCATTCCCAGTTTTCCATTTCACTTTATACTTATTTGAATACTTGCTTTGTAGATGTGTCTGCATGTACTTTCCCAGATCATGAATGTTGCAGGAAAATGTACATCCTCTTTTCATGTTATCTCTTTCTTTCTCTTTTACTCCTTTTCTCATCATCTTTGACCTTTGTGCCATCTTGGCCATCGTAGGGAGAACCAGGTTTCCCAGGCGCTCCTGGGTTAAAGGTGAAGTCACTACTGAGCAGTTTATGCAGCAGTTATTACATGCTTAATCCAGACCAGCAGGTCATAACTGTTTTTCTTCCACTGCAAAGGGCCAGGCTGGCATCCCTGGTACCCCTGGCATCCCTGGCAAGAGAGGCTACAGGGTAGGCCTGGCATGGAATGAGCATCCCAACTGTCTGGTTGTGCTTCTGTCAGTCACTCTTTTTCCTCTAGTAACTGGATGTCTGTGAAGTCAGATATTCATCATGTCATTGTTTGTCTCTGTGACTGGCCAAAGCTTCAAATGAGCCATAACATGGTATTTTTAACTCTCTGTGATGTCAGCTTGTTCAGCTGGCATTTGTTGGAGGGCTTTGGTCTTCATAATGGATGGTATAATTAGCCAGCTTTAATGAATTGGGCGGGCTACCTCCTTGTTGTTGTACTGTACAAGCATTATCATACCATTTCTAATTTCTAACAACACTCATACATGCATTCATTCTGGATCCAAGAGGAATGAATTGCCAAAAAACAATTATTGTATGTGCTGTGATCTGTGGGAATGCATAGTAATGCAGAAACTCAAGTCCTATTCCTGTTTATGTGGCTTTCAACTGCATCTCACAATCTTCATCAGCCAATTGAGTTTGTTCAGTTGTAATGGAGACGGCTCAGATATCATCATGTGTCCATGGTGAGGACCCTCTTACACAACACATAACATCAGTAGTCTGTACGGAGGAAGAGAATAGAGAGAGGGAGCTAACTCAGCAGGGACCACTAGGAGCATCCCAGTGGGACTCCTCTACAGAACATCTAGCCAGAGTCTTCAAGCCACAAGAAGTCAGCTCCTGCCACAAAGCATCCGATACCTGGAGATCATGCTGTCACATGTAATGTGACAGCATTACATCAGTGAAAAAGCAAGGAGCCTAGACAACAGACTGAATGAACACTAGAAAAAGACACCAGCCATCTGAGACCAAAACCACTCACAGCATCCACTGTGAAGAGGTCAAAGATTATCAACCGCCTTCACATCTGACACCACAGACCATCTTTAAACAGAGATAGGCTTAACCATCCCCTTCCATATTATCACCATATACAACCACCTGACCAGAATTCCATACTTAGGTCACATGATGGCATGTGAGCAATCTCTGTGACAACTGAGCAAACTTTATTCACTGATGAAGACCATTAGTTGTGGATGAAAGCTCCAAAAATAGTTAGTAAGTGGACCTTGAGTCAAGATTTTTTTTAGTCAAACTACTTTTTCAAAGCTCGAAATGAAGTCATGTTCTACTCACTTGTTGCCTGCTGTTTGATGTAGATTTCTTGTTAATCTGCATACCATATGAATCACTGTAGCCTCATCCCATTGTGTGAACCACCTTGGATATTTTTATCATTATGAGGGTTGCAGATTTTATTTTGCAGATATATAGTAATATATAAAGTTTTGACACATTTTCTCATTCAAGGGAATGTGTGTCCAAACTTTTGACTAGTACTGAATGAGGCTCCTAGTGGCCATATATTTAAAATCATTTTTAACATTGTTAACAACAAGCAATGTGAAATTTAGTTTGATTTGTATATTTTATCTATTCATTTAATTATTCAGTATGTTTTGTCAGTAAATATTTAAATCCATCTTTTTTCAGTATATTCAGAGTTTTATTTGTATACTTTCAGAGTCCCATGGAGGTTTTTGTCATATAAATTGAGAAAATGAGAAAATGTAGATGTAAGGAATACTAACATTAAAATATCACTGACTGGCAGCTTTGAAAACAAACGGTATCCAGTAACAGATAACACTATTATTTTGGTCATATTGTTCTTGTCTGATTAATACAGTAGTAATTTGTAGTATAGTTATATAAGAGTTTGTTGTGTTTGTACGGCAGGGGGAGAAGGGAGAACCCAGCATCACCACCCAGGGAATTAAAGGAGAACCAGGCTCACCAGGTCTGCCAGGCCTAATGGGATCCAAGGTAAAGAGAAATAGTTTGGTTAGTGGATAGATACCTGCACATACAGCAATGACTCCATTACAGAGTCCTTCCACAATAGCTAATACTCATAGTCACAATATGATATTTCTCTTACAGGGTGACAAAGGCGACCAGGGAGACAAGGTAGGATAGGAGAGCATTATGAAAGGACTTAACAAGAACATCTTAATAAGAAGACAACTTGCCAAATACTAACACGAGTATTTATGGAATGTTATACCTTCATTCATCCTCTAGGGGGAAGCAGGCCCTGAAGGCCCAGCTGGACCAAGAGTAAGTCATGACAACATTATGAAATACAGTATAATACACAAAATTATATAATCATTATGTTCACGATGAGGTTTACAGATTGTCTATTTTACTTTAAAGGGTCCTCCAGGCCCAACTGGGGAGCCAGGAAAGGCTGAAATCCTCAACAATGAAAATGTATGTCACTCTTATTTGGCTGCACTTTTCTTAGATATAGAAAAACTAAAGTATACAATAAAGAATAATTTTAACATTTAATATTCCTCCACAGGATATTCGCAACATACCACTGATGGTGAGTACTGTCTATGTTTCATCATGATGTGTGCAAACACAATAATTTTTAGGATTTGTTCATTCTTGTTAAATGGAATGAACTCTTATCCTTCTAGGGCCCGCCTGGATTACCTGGACCTCCAGGGCCCCCTGGGCTCACTGGTGCCAAGGTAGGAGACATTAGAAAGACAATTGACACATATGTATTACACATTGGCTTTTAGAGATAAGCTTGTTTGTGTTCATGTTTTCTGGGTTTCATGACCAGATTAACATTTTAGTTGCCCAGGAGCATATATTGACTGTAGGGCCCCTATTGACCCTTCACCTCCAACCCTTTGCACATTGTGTCATGTACACAGTGTCTCCAAGTTCCCATTAAGTACAGTGCACACAGCAGATTACACATTATAGCCCAAAGAAAACTATATAATTTACCAGTACTCTTATGCTTTGATAATACTAACTGGAGTAATTGTTTATGGGGATTTGATTATACACAAATCAATGTTTTTAGAATATGCACTATATGTGCACAATATTAATATCCCCTCTGCAAGACACAACCACAGGATTAGATAATAATGAAGGATCCTTTGGCCTTACTTGATATTGTACTTTTGTTTTTGTGCAAATTCCAATAAATTTGCAATTAATCAGTTGATTAGAAACCAATTTAGATAAAGTAAACCTGGGGCCCCTTACAGTCTGGGGCCCTGGGGCAGTTGCCTGCTTTTCCCAGTTGGTAATCCAGCCTTGGTGTTTCCTCAGGGTGAAGTGGGCCTACCAGGGGCTCCAGGATTGGATGGAGAGAAGGTAAGACTTTCTTATTGGCACCCCATATTATTGGCACTTTATTTTTTTAATTAATGTTTATGTAACAGAACCCATTACATGTTTTAACACATATGTTGGAATGATGGTTGAAGCTCCTCATAGTATGATTTGATGCAAAAAGAAAATAAGCCTCCTCAGTTTCGCAGTTTCCTGTTATTCATGTTACAATAAGTAAGACAAGTAATGAAGCAACCATAATAAGTATTGAGATCTTGTGTTTTCAGGGCCCCAGAGGGAAACCTGGAGAGCCTGGTCCAGCAGGCCCG
Source organism: Thunnus maccoyii (assembly GCF_910596095.1). Lineage (NCBI taxonomy): Eukaryota > Metazoa > Chordata > Actinopteri > Scombriformes > Scombridae > Thunnus > Thunnus maccoyii. The sequence goes on from NC_056546.1 coordinate 29,835,376, forward strand.
GCCGGTCCTGAAGGTCCCAGAGGGGAGGGTGGTGTCATGGGCTTCTCAGGACCCAAGGGAGACAAGGGAGACATGGGTCCATCTGGATCACCTGTGAGTGACTGTGTTAACCACACACCACACCACATCACACCACAGCCTGGGGTTCACTGACCAAAGCCTGAGTCCTACATCTGTCATTATCCAGAGGAAAGGCCTTGGTTTTTCTAGCTGCCCTCTTATTATCTAATTAGAGACTCGCTAGCTTGGAAGAGACCCCAGGAACTGAGTTTAACTTTTAATTCTCTGTGGCAAATGTGGCCAAATGTGCCCCCATACAAAGGCCTATGCTATTTGTAGCTTGGAATTACATGGAAAGCCCTACAGTACATACTGTTAGTACTGTAAATCTCTATGTATGTAACATAGTGACTGATTTATAAAGAGAGAGACATTTATTATGCTTTTGCTCATACATCTTTTGTTTGTCTTGTTTGAATGAGGTAGGGTGAGCAGCAATGAATCCCTGACAACATTTCTCTAGCACTAAGAAAATGAACATTGGGTCATTATAATGTTAAAAAAAGGATTGTCACTAAGCTATACTGGTGGGTGACAGTGTGGATTTGAAATGAAAAAACAAAAAACAAGTTCTTTTCTAAATTTTTGGCTTCTATGTCAGCAATTGTAAAAATAAAAACTGCAAGATAGTGCATTTTTAAAGATGCTGAAACGGTTCACATTAAGCAAATGCTTTTGTTTTGACCTGAAATGTATGTTTCAGAAAATTAATTAAATGAGTCAATTAAAGTCAAAATTCTCTATTCTCAGAACTGTTTTCAAGGGCCCATCCCATCCCCACATTTTTTTTTCACTTCAAATACAAAAAAACAAATAAACCATTGACAGGACATACACTGGCCTGGTGCTGATTGATGCAACATTTTGGTAATTACTTGGATAAAAACAAACCTTATTCACTTGTCTTTTCTGCTTTGATTGTAATATGAAGATCAACTCATCAGCCCCTGAATTGAATCGCTCTGCCATTATCGTGATGTCTATCTCCCCTTCCTTGTTCTGTAGGGTTTAGATGGCCCTACGGGTGAAAAAGGGGCTACAGGGGCCCCAGGCTCTATTGGATTACCAGGCATAATGGTACGCAATGGTGCCTCTCGGACTGCATCTTTCTGGATGCAGTGTTTGACTTGGCAAAGGGGGATAGTGGAATACATTTTCTATTTACCCCAAGTGTGAAATGGTGTTGCTTCATCTTTCATTCGCTCTGTAGTTTGTTTGATGGGTGAATATATCATCAACTTTGTGTCCTCATATGTCTTTGCCACCAATTTCTACAGGGTTCTAAAGGTGAACCTGGAGAAAGGGTCAGGTCAGAAATGGTAAGGGTTTCTGACTTAGTGCTTCATGCTAAATCAGAGCATAACTTGTTATAATCATGTTTTATGAGCAAGAGTATTAGCTGAATGTAAACTGTGGCTTTGGTTTGTGTGTGTGTCTGTATTTAGATCTATGGTCCTCCTGGGCCCCCAGGACCTCCAGGACCAGTTGGCCCAGCGGTGAGTCAAATCCACCAATTAACCCCTTCATCTAAAGGGTGGCTCATTCGTAATGCAGACTGATGCAACCAAATGTACTCAGTAAGAATAATGACAACTGCACCCAATGTGATAGCACCTACATTTCAGGAGTAGCACACAAGTTCGCACACCACCAAAGTTTTAAATGTAGGTGATAAACAGACAGGTGACAAAGACAAAGTGTCAAAAAACTTTTTTTAGATATTAGTGCAGTTGGAATTTTCATTATGTACAGTAATTTATCTTTGAGAGAATCATCGTCATAAATTGAATTAGTTCCTTTACTTTTCAAAAGGGTATGGACATGTTCTTGTTGGAAGTGTTCATTGATTGACAAAAATCCTAATTTTCCCCAATTTATTTAATGACCTAATTAAATAATTCCAAATGCCTCAAAAATGTGGTTAAGTGTGGATAATGACCATTCTAAATCAAGTATAGTATAATATCATCTGCATAGAGGGACATTTTGTACTCTTGGTTATACATAGTTATACATTTATTATAACAAAAGTATTTAAAAAAATAGTTTTCAACACCTCGAAGTCATTTAATTTGTTTCATATGGAAAAATTAGAAAGTTTTACTTTTCATTCAGGCTTTGCAACCCCACACAGGTGGCTTACACATGCCTAATTTGTATGTTGACTATTCATCAAATATGCCAGTGGTATGCACTGGCAACAACTGAGAATCAGTGTAGATTGTGTCAGTACACTCACTGTGTTGTTGTTTTTTCCATTTAGGGATCGCAAGGATCTTCAGGGCCTAAGGTGAGATATTATTTCCATAAAATAGTACTTTCAATAAATCTGCCCCTACTTATATATGGTCTGCTTCACATACATTAAATGAGTAAAAGTTTGAGGATGTGATTCTATCTTACCTCATCTCTCAGGGAGAGCCAGGCATAGGCATCAGGGGAGAGAAGGGTGCGACAGGTCAGAAGGGTGACAAGGGAGACAGAGGCCATCTTGGGCTCCCTGTAAGTACACAGAAGTCCCTCACAAATCTTTCTATTTCTTTCAGGTAGATTGGTGTTCTATCTTGTTAAGTTTTCAAACTCAATCTTGATCATTGCAGGGTTTAAATGACGGCTTCAGCTTCAGTGCTGACATGTTAAAGTTATAGCTGACATAAAATCACTTTAGATATTTGTTACTGACTGATGTTTCATGGCTGAAGAGTTACTTTTATATTGTCATAATCTTGTTGAAATGGGGGTGGGTGGATTGTGTCAAATGAAGTAAATAACACTACAAATCTAGATATTTATTATTGTAGGTTTTGAATCATAGTGTTACTGAAATAATGTTTAGGCTGTTTTATACTGAGATGCTTTTAAACTCGTCAAAATGGTGTCTTTGGGTGTCTTTTGTTCTTTGTTTACACCCTTATTTAAAAATCATTTATGTACACAGTATACAGTCACTCTCAGGTAAAAACCTTGTATCTCCAAAAGTCTGGCTTTTTAAGAACCAAACCTTTGCTTGCTCTGACTACATACTTATGAATATATCCCTTTGACTCTGTAATATATTCAAAGTTAAAATGTAAAATTATGAGGTTTTCACATGATAGCGATATGTGTCACATCATAAATTGCACAGTATTCCTCTTTTTATGTGAAACTATGGATCATGTTGTCATCACTGAAGCAGGATTGTTTCTGTCTGAAATCTATGGTGGCTGAGAGAGAGCTCAACACACTGCAGCTTAAGAAAATACTTGGAAATAGACAGAAAACAAGCAAACAAATAATACAATTTAGCACTTATTTAGAAAAAAATAAAACATTAAGTAATTAAACACAGGCAAATCAAGAAACAATTTAACACATATGCAACATGAAGAAACACACTGTAAATACACAAGAATTTCTGGGAGGACACTAAAAGCTGATGACAACATCGACCGCCCATACAGTAAATTAAGTTGGAAAATGAGCTAAAAATGCTTAATTTATTTAGTTTTAACATTCTTGCATTATCTATCATTGGAAGTAACTGTTGTACAGTTGTGCAGCATGACAAATTACTGGCATTTACAACTGGCAGTGTTTCTGTATTTGTTTTTATTCTGTACCAATGTGAGAGCACATATTGCATATTAATATATTTGGGTAGCTTTTTCTGGAGCTTTTAACAGCATCAAAGAATCAATTTGCTTTTGAAATCCACGACTGAAAGCTCGTTTTAACAATCTAACAAATGTCATATGCTGTTGTTTTTTGATGAGGACAATGTCAATCAGATACTAGTGATTGGTTAGAAGAAAATCGAATCCCCCCTTTAAAGATAAGCCTGGTGATATTCTATATTTTTTTCTTAATGTTGACAAATCCCATGAAAAGACCAAAACCAACAAGAAATAATAAAAAGTATTGTATGTGTATCAAAACCTGATATATCTTATTCCACTGTGCCATAGAGCTTCATTGTTGTCCACAAACTATTAAAACACATCAATAAGCAATAATTTATTATGTTTTTTTAAAGAGTTCCATCTTCAGTAGAAACCACTGGGTTTGGGGCTGAGGAGTATAAACAGGGTAGGAAAGTCAGACAGTATTGAGAGATGGGCTAACACATTGGTTTTTTCATGAAATTTGTTGACAAAAAGAAAATGATCGAATAATGCCGTCCTAACAAGAAGACTTTGTCAGCTGAAATAATGGAAACAGGAAAATGGCCATTCATTAGCATTAATGTTCGAATAGTAGCAAATCCTAGATTATGTTGTTAAATGCTTCCACCTTGCAGCTTGTACATTAAGCTTTTAGTGCGTTTTTATCTACAAATATGAATATGGTTATAGCATATCAATGAGTGTGAAAACATGAGCAATAACAGGGCCATCGTCTTAATGTCATCATCCAACCATGACCAGCAGAGGAAATTACTGACAATTACTGTCATTCACTTAAGCACCACCTCCACCTCCACCACTTCCATCACCCTTCATTTGTCATCATCTGAATGTGTTTTTGAAGTCACTTGAGTCACAGCTTCACTCACCCTCCCCCCCCACCTCCCCATCCCGATCCCACCCCCCACCTTCCTCCCACCATCTTCCCCATCATCTCTGCTCTCTAACTGTGTACAACGCTATACAGGGGGCTCATGGGTTAGACGGCAGACCGGGTCCAGTGGTGAGTGGCGCAAGTCCTGTTCCGGTCCCCCTTCTCCTGTTCCTCCTCCTCCTCTTCCTCTTCCTCTTCCACCCCCCCACCCCCCCGCTACAGCTTGTTTGATGTCTGCCATGTCTGCTTGTCTTGTCAGCTTGCTTTCCTGCTTCCCATGCTTGTCCTGTCTCGTTTCCTTCTATGGGAGCTCTGTGAGGATGACTGTTCAGAGTTGGGTTCTGGGGATGCACTTGCATTCATTGACTATCTGCTGTGGCGATTTTGGACCACAACCCCTCCTACAATCATTACATCAATTATTTTGTAAAGTCTACATCACAAACTATAAAAGAAAGGCATTCCCATGAATGAGACACCCTGTGATTACTCGGTTTAAAAATAAATAACCATAAAGTCTCAACAAACAGGCTTGTTTTTTTAATGTTAACCATGTTCTGTTTGTTTGATAAATTCAGGATATATACATTTCTACAGGATTTACTCCATCAAAACAACGACAGTTGTACCAACAGTTGAACCACTCTGCTGTTGTGAATTTGTCTTATAAATAGAAATATATTAATCAAATAACTACAACCTCTTCTACTTTGCCATTTTTTTCGATCAGTGTCATGGTACTGGCATTAAAATTCAACGCCTCTAATAGCTCAAGGATGGGTTCATGCCCTTTGAGCTACTAGGAGGCTTATAATGTGAAATATGAGTGTACAGTAGTAAGTGTTAAATTCACTCACTAATTAATTTCAGTCAGTTCTTCTTTGCCATTTTTAAAAATATTTTGGACCTTCCGTAATGTGAAACATATGCCGGAAATACTGAGTTTTATTCACAGCAACTTAACACTGTTCAAAAAACAGCAAAGTAGAAGAGATTTTATTATTTCATAAAATGTATATCTGTTAAAAAGAGAAAGTCAGAGCAGCAGAAGGGTGCTGTGGAAATGTATGTTATATATGTATGTTGCTGAATTTACCATGGGAGCCATTATAGTACAATATTTGGATTTTTGGCCTCTACTAGTTTATGCTGGACATGCCCAGCTACTTTTTTGATGGCAATCATTTCAAATTTGTAAAAAGTCTCTCATTACTACCTGGGGCCAGCCAAGTGCAATGTTGCTTAGTGCAGCTTAAAATTTACATTATGTCTCATATTAGAGACCATGACAGTGTAAATCCACAGTCCTCAATCTTGCCTCAACAGTCTCCTGCCTGATAATCCTGTACCAGCAGCGGGCTGCAAAAGCTGCCATTGCTACAGTAAGAACTATCCAAAAGGAGCATGCAGAGATGCCCATGCTGCATGTTGACGTGTCATACAGTACATTTGGACAGTCGTATTCCATACAGCACTGTATCTACTGGATATGCCTGCGATGCAAGGTCTTCCTCTCCAATCCTGACTGCTACTCAGAAAGAGAACTGCAGCTGATGACATTTTATTCATTTTCCCTCCTTTTTAACAGTTTGGACAGTAGTTCAACAAGCATGGTGTTAATGCCACAGGTGTTAGGACAGAAAATTACAGCCTAACCCTTTTCTGTCTTTCAAGATTAGTTACAATTTGGTATAAATGTTCCATGATGTTATATTTTATCAAACCTATTCATGTCCACCAGAAAGCTTGTTGATGTACTGATTTGAGGCATTTTATAATGATATTGTCTCTAGTAGTTTCCTGTTTGTAACTGCTGACAGGTACTTATTTTCCCTTTTTGTTTTAAAGGGTCTAATAGGACCAGCAGGTGTGCCAGGGCCAGCAGGACCAAAGGGAGAGAGAGTGAGTATCTGTGTGTGTGTGTGTGTGTGTGTGTGTGTGTGTGTGTGTGTGTGTGTGTGTGTGTGTGTGTGTGTGTGTGTGTGTGTACATACAGTATATGTACATACAAATGCATGCATAGTTTCAGAGTTTTAAACACTTTGGGTTTTCTCTCATCACTGCAGGGTGAAAAGGGAGACGCAGGATTACCAGGACCAATCGGGCCTCAGGGCATCCCTGTAAGTCTGTCACTCCTATTTAATACACAGTATACCACAACATGAAGCAACTGTTACCTCATTGGTGAAAAGGACACTTTTTAGCAAGGATGAGTGGAGTGGAAGCACTTTTTTTCCCCCAAAATCTAGTGTCATTTAATAAACTTCATATTAAGATCAAATAATACTTCATATTATTCAGATTTGTTTTCTTGTGTGAGTAGAAAATTCCATGCACAATCCATGGGATGGTAAAAAGATACAATCTTCATTGTCATGTACAGTACACAGTATCGAAATGTTGTAATTGAATCAATTGACATTAAGGGCCTCAAAAAGAGATGTATCACACAAAGACTATGTAACCGGTCAAAGTACCTCAAATCCATCAAAGGTGGTTGACAGAGATTTCTAAAAGAAGTATTCGACATTTTGGGAAATGACACCAGTCATTTCCATTTAATTAATATTTTGGGTGGCCCAACCAAATGAATTAACCCCCACCCAAACAGATTCTCTACATTTTTGTAAATTTCTTCCATTCAACTATTGCATTCAGTGAAAATGCATTATGCTATTTCTCATTTCTTTTTGCAGGGTTTAGTAGGACCACAAGGACTCAAAGGGAACCGGGTAAGACAATACCTGCTATGTTTTGCAAGTTATGACGATAGCAGAACTAGGGACATGATTCTGGCTCATTGGCACACATTGCATACCAGCTGTGGAACACACACAGACCACTAAACACTGTATGAGTCTTTGGAAGTCATATTTCATCATAGCAGGCTGCAGTTGCATCCACAGCATTATTTAACATCTGCCATTATTGTTGAAACTGTCCTGCAGGGCCATAAAAGGTCACCTGAGCAGCGTGACTGCTTCAATGACACTCTCAAGTAGATGTGAATTAAAGAGCTTGATATCCATAAATCAGATGCTCTCTTTGATATCATGCATGAAAAGAAAGCCAGATGAGTCTGATAGTTTTCTTTGATATTTTTTTTTTTTTATGATTCTGAATAATTCACGTCAAGAAGTCTTTAGCATTTCTGAGGCAAATGTATTTGTTTTGTGGTGGCTTTGTTTTGAACCTGATGGTCACTGATTCACTTCAGAATAAACTTTAACAGATCAAAGGAAATGAATAATTCTGATAATATTAAAACACATAATTTTCATTTATCAAAGACAAATACAAAGATGTTAGTAAGTGACATTGGAGACAGCTATCTCTGCCTCAAGCATTTCCAGCTTTGCTGTCTTTTATGTGATTACATAATGTGGATTCAGTTTATACTTGAAGTTACAACTTACTATTTGGTCTATTTTAGTAATTTAAGGAAGAGTTCAACATTTTGGAAAGTACACTTATTTGCTTTCTTCCTGAGAGTGAGATGAAAGGCTGGATATTAATCTAATGTCGTGCGTGAAGTATGGAGCTTGGGCAGGATATGGTTAGCTTAGCTTAAAGACTGGAAGCAGAGGGAAACAGCTAGCCTGGGTCTATCCAACGTTAAAAGATATGCTTTCTAACACCCTTAAAGCTTGCTTGTTTTTTCCATGCACAATCAGAAATGTAAAAATGATAATTAGTCAGTTTAAGTGGAATTCTGTGCTGGTACAATGTCTTGGTGAACAGCAGCCACGTGCAGTGACTGTGCACAGACAGTAGAGATAGGAAAAAGAAATAGTTCCAGCACTAGACCACGTTTCCAGCGTGTTAGTAGGCATATTTTTTACCTTGGACTGAGCCGGGTTAGCTGTTTTTAACCATGTTCCAGTCTGTATGCTAAGCTTGGCTAAACATGTCCTCACTAACATATTGACATGAGATTGATACTGATCTCAGCTTACTCTTGGGAAGAAAGTAAATTAGCATATTTTGTTCTTGAACTTTTCTTTTAATTTGCAAAGAGTGGCAATAGAGCCCTGCAAAATGATACTGAGTAAAAATGAACTTCATCTCCAGGTTGCAGTGTATTACAGATTTGTTTGTAATGTCCACATACCCTTCCTCTAAGAGAATGTTTCTGTTTCCCTCCCATTAACATGTGACTCTTTTAATATTTCCACTCCCATCTTTTAAGTCTTCACATTTCATAACCTCTCTCAACACGTTCAACTGAGCTCTACTGAAAAGTAGCAATATTTCAATATTTCAGCTACTACATTCTCTCTAGTAGGCAAAGTGAAGAAAATACTGCTGATAAACATATACAAATGTGACTGTTCAGTTGAATGTGTTGAAGACAAAGCTATGGGATAGTGTTGGTGTTTTTACTCTTTGTCCTGTCCTTTGTTTCCGCAGGTCTTCCTATCCCCTTTTCCTTCCCTCCACCTTGCTCTGTGGCCCGTGGCTCTTTTTATTGCCGGGGTTGCCCTCTCTCCCTCTCACAAACCTTGGCCTCCTGCTCCTCCTCCTCTTCCTGCATTCTAATGTAGTCCTGGGTTAATCTTCCTCCTCTTACACCTCCTCTTTACTCCTACTCCTACTTAACAGTACCTCTTCCTTGCAAGCCTTCATGTAGTCCCTCCATGCCTGATCCCTTTCCCAATACCCCAAATTGGCAATGTCAAAATGTTGTCATATGCTATATGTAGACGGAAGCACGCAAAAGATTTTATTTCTGAGCTTATCATTTTAAGACACAGTTAAATGTATGTGAGATTAAACAAGTTTTTTCAACATGTAACCAGTGACTTTTCAATAGTTTTCTGTAGTTTATTTGCCATATTTGTAGTCTTGTCATAAATCCTAAAAGCTCATGCAGTGGGTTCCATAATCTCACAAAAAATTGTTCCATTCCTCTGTGAGCCTCTGTCAGATAGCAGCACTCATAGCTGAGCTTTGCATCTGAGCCATTTGAGACAGCATTAAAAGCATTAAACCAGATCACAGTCTAAAATATGACTTTAGTTGTGCGGGTGATGTGAAGACAGCACTGGGAAAACACTGCAGTCATATTCTATATACATAAAGTGTAATTTCTTACTCTGATGCGATCCAGCCTTTGACCTTGGTGAGCAGGGGTTCTGTTGATACTATGATCTTGTTACGGTCCAGTTTTACATTAGTCTAAAGTTACTAAAGTTAGGGTTTTGCATTTTGTTTGGCAACTTATTCCAAGTGCCAAGCTATCAAACTGAGGATGTTTTCTGATTTTATTTTTTTTTACCATTAATCATCCTATTTTTTGGGTGGTGCAGGATAATAGAATTTTGAAGTGAAAAGAAAAATACATTTTCCAACATATTTTTGATGATTCATGTTGAACTCGAGGGTGTACAGATACAGTACATTTATCTAATCAAATGTGATTTGGGGTGTTAAGCTAACCCTGCCCATCGTATAAAATCCCACTTTTTCAATTCAATTTCCAATTCAGTTTTATTTATATAGCACCAAATCATAACAAAAGTCATCTCAAAGCACTTTTCATAAAGAGCAGGTCTAGACCGTACTCTTTAATTTACGGTGACCCAACAATTCCCCCATGAGCAGCACTTGGCGACAGCGGCAAGGAAAAACTCTCCTTTAACAGGAAGAAACCTCAAGCAGAACCAGGGTCTAGGTAAGCGTCATCTACCTTGACCGGTTGGGTTGAGAGAGAAAGGAGGGGGGGAGGGTGAAGAGACACAGAGAGGCATAATAACAACAATAATAACAATAACAACGATAATAATAATAGAGATATGACTAGTAATAATAATAGCAATAATAGCTGTAGAAGGTGTCGAGGCAGAACACCCACAGGACCACGCCACTATCCTCACACCATCCCCGCAGCCATGCCCCACAACGTCCACAACCCAGACTCCGGATTGACTGTTAGCTTGTGGGTCATAGCAGCTAGCAGCAATAGGAGGGCTGTGTTTGGATATCAGTCAGCAAAACATTTGTTTTTTATCGTCCTTCTGATCTAACAATGCAGATTGGTGGATGTCCATAGTTCTCTACAGCTTCTTATCTCTCTACAGCTCTGTATTACGCTGTATTTCCTGAGCCACACCCACTTTCCAGCAGAGAATTAGATTTAAATCTTAGAACTAAACCCCACCCACATATTCTGTTCCCCTCTGAGACACATCACATCATGGAGGATAAAGACACTCTCACTAGTGCTCTTCCCCTAAATTCTGTAAGTTCTTACTTACTCATTATATCCACCCACCCTCCTCTATGTTGTCTTTCCAGGTTGGGTGGGAAAAAGACAATAGGATTTACTGTAAGAGACCTGGCTGCTTGATATTACCCTGCACACTTTGCTATTCCTGTGACATTATCATGTTACTTTTACACAGTATTTTGTTCAGCAGACACCTGCACTGATAAATGTAAACATTAAATGAAATGTGTGTCTTCCTACTCTAACTATAAAAGCTGCTGTTACTGTACATAAGCTTTTCGGTAGTCGTTGGCAAGATGCTTGAATAAAACCTGCTCACCAATGCACTGGCTTTAATCCCTCTTCCCTAACACTCACTACTTACCTTCCCTTTCCACTAAAATCTCATGACAGAATCATATATTATTATGAAAATAGAAAAAAGCACACTGAACCCATTGGTGAATTAAAGTAACTTATTGCTCATATTATCTAAATAACACATAGCTTGGAACCCCGGACAGATGAAATCTTACAAAAACCAAACATTTGCTTCATGTGTGGCTTAATGAGGAGGACTAAAGTTTGTCTTTTTTAATACGCTGTTGTTTGCAGGGAGAGAGGGGCAAGAAAGGCAACAGGGGGGCCAAAGGGGATAAGGGAGACCAAGGAGCACCTGGATTAGATGCCCCCTGTCCGTTGGTATGTCAGTATTCTGATGTGTAACCAAGAGCCAAAGGGAAGGAGCACTAGCTTGCCTCAGTTGCTCTAAAGCTTTTGTATTCTGTATTCGACTTCCTTTTGGCTCTGGTAATCAATGGTTCTAATCAACCTCAGGGAGGGTCTGGTCCAAATGTCCACTGCAGTCTCTCAGAGATATGCAGAGGTACTCAGCAAGGAAAAGGTTATGCTGTACAAATGAAAATATATTAAGGTCATGTGAAAAATGACTTGGATGGACCTCAGACCAGAACTCTGTCTGAGGAACTTTTTTCCCCAGGAATGAGACGGACAGGAACCAGGCAGCCATTTCTGATTAGTATCAACAGACACCAAAGCATTTTGTCTCAAATTTTTTCAGCCTCCCTATTTCAGCTCTGTAGCCCTGTCCTTCACATTGAAGCATAGCGGACAGGCTGAGGAGAAGCAAACTAAGTTCTACACGGACCCAAACCCATGTCTTTAAGACCCAGACCAACTGAACCCATAGATACTATCAAATTTGAGACCTGTACCTGACTGGAAACCCAAAACTATTTTTGCTTAATTTCATCCATTAGCTCACCTGGCAATGCACTGGCTATACTCTATCTCTTTCTCACTTCCCACTGGGTATTCCATGGCTACTTGCAACACACGGAAAGAAGCCCATCCCCCATTTACTCCTGGGGCATCCCTAGACAATTCCTTGTAATCCTTCTAGCAAGCTCTGGGTTTCCCCCATGTCTACACCTATTTGGATACACAGAAACCCTCTAAAAGAAGGTGCCCAAGAAGCATCCTTATCAGATACCAGATGCACCTTAAATGGTTCCTTTTGACACAATGAAGCAGGGATGTGAATCCAATCCTTGCATAAAAAAATGACTTGAACCCAAACGGTAACCCAGTAATAATGGGTTTGGGTCCACTTGCAGAACTCTAAATCCATTCACCCTTGTGAACTAAAGTATATGTTTCTGTCCAAGAAACATTTTCTCATTATGTCCTAGACCAAAATAAACTTTGCAAACTGATCTTGGTAAGCCCAGTTCCTGTCAGTCCCAGGTTGCCTGCATGTTTAGGTAAACCTGCATCCAATCATCCAGTGGACAGAAGTACAGATCCTCCTGCCATCAAGCAGTGGAGGACAAACACTCCTCTGCTGCAAATGAGCTGCAAAACTGGTTTTTCAATGGTTGATTTCACAAACAGGGTTTCCGAGGCTTTAAAGGGGAGAAAGGTGAACCAGGCTTGCCAGGCCTGGACGGGCTGGATGCCCCTTGCCCTGTGGTATGGTGGTCTCTCTTTCCCTTCACTTTTCCCAGCATGCCTTTAGCTACCCCTAACCACAGGCTCTCAAAATTTGTCCAATAGATTCACTTAAACTTGCATGATTGCATGGAGGTTAAAATGTAATTACTGCTGTTAATCGTTGGTTTGACTAACCCAGTAACAAGACATAACTTTCCCTCTGACCACCTGTAGAATTATAATGAACAAGCCTTTCCCAACCATTTCATCATACTTACTTGTCACTACATAACAAATTTTCTATTGTTAACATGCAGTTCTATGATTGTGACTAATATCAATAATCACCTCAATCTAAAGCCTTAAAATGTTTATGTTCCCGTACACAAAGAACTTTCCTTGATAATCCTTGTTTCCTCTGTCATCTCTTGCATGGAGCACCACTTTTTCCATCTTCAAGGCAACAGAATACCACAGGTTGTGAAAAGCACAGTAGGAGCTAATATCATTTGTTCAAAGAAAGTCAGAGTTCTGGTATTTCCCTGGATAGCATCATTGCAGCACACTTGCAGCAACTTAACTAAAGGCAACTTCATGTTTTTCCATTGTCGTGGGTTCTGCTTTCATTTCCACTGTTCTCCACCCACTTTAAAGAAGAGTTCCTGGAGGTAAATTTAAGCATAGGTACTTTCAGGGGTTGCCATCAGTGCTGCAGCACCACATTTTTGTCTGGCCCACACACACTTACTTCAGTCACAAACCAAGCAGTGTGAGATAATTGTGTTTGCTCCTCTTGTTTCCATTTTAATGATGCACTATATATCTGAAAGATCCTGCTTTGTGACAATGTCTAGTTACCTAAGCCCATCAGAGTTATTTGTTGAGTCTCTTCCGTGGAAAAGAGCTATTTAACATCAACATAAACTGCTCTTGCACCTCACTGGAACACCTAGTTGTTCACAGGCTGAGCAAGTCATGTCATAATCTTAACACTCTTCATAATTTGTTTTTGGGGATTTTGGGAGATATAGTCTGGCTTTACTATTTGATTATTGGTTGCTAGATATGGTATCGGAAGATACCTTGCTCATGCTTCAGAAATCTGGAGAAAGGAATCAACAATATAGGATTCTAATCTCTGAATTTCATCTTCGCAGGTAAGGTTATGTAAGGCATCAACACATCTTTGTCAATTTATGGGTGTAACCTCGACATAATTACTGAAGAAAAATGAGACCATGTCGGAGAGGATTGGTACTAGCCTGTTGGTGGTACTAGTGTCTCTCAAAACCATCTCAAGATAATGAGAAGACCCTTTCTTTCTTGCTTTCTTGCTTGCCCATCGGTCCCTTTTTACAGTCTGACTTTCCCAGAACCTCTAACTCTGCCAAATCCAACCCAGACTCAGTGGTACAATGTAAAATGAAGGAGGCTGCTTATCTTCTCAGTTATGGTCTCATTTGTCTATTGTATTAATAATGATGAATTCTTGGTTTAAAATATGGTATAGAGTTGCATAGTTGGGGGATCCACTGGTTCTGGAAGTAATTTTTATAATTGCAAATTTCAAAGTTTTCTGTAATGATATCCTTAATGTTCCTTAACATAGACACACAGCAGTCCCCTGGACAATTTGATAATCATTGAAACCAGCGTCCACTCACTGTTAGTGGACTAAGGAATTCATTGTATCTAAGCGAAATGCACTGTGGGAGTGGTAGTTAACCACCTGACTCCTTATTAAATAACCTGAATTTCAATATTTGATCATATATTGTACTGATAATTTAACTGCAAGTTGAGTTTTATGCCCATCCAACTGCCAGTCACCAAACATTGTCTGTGAAAAAAGAAATGGGACTTCCAGAACCCTGGATGGCCAAAACAATCTTTGCTGCTCGATGGAGAATACTAATTTCAACAGTTTTGTATGCTTATTTATGCTATTCTGTATGTTTCTTCACACTTGCATGATGATCTTGTTCATCTCTGCAGTGCACAGAATTTTTCACTTCACATCTTGTTTTTCTTTTTCCAGGGAGATGATGGCTTACCTGTACCAGGATGTTGGAATAAAGTAAGTATGAGAGTGTGACAATGTGTTGCTTTCTGCATCACTCTGGCAGCTCACATTTTGCTAACTTCACCAAAGATATTGTTCGAACTAATATATGATATTTTGCCTTTTGCTTTCTCCTTGCAGTGACGATAACTTTGGAATGGCTTGTGTGATTGTACATAGGATATTTATTTTTTTACTTTTTCCGTATTCTGTTATACATGGAAAAAATTTTAAAAAATCCTAAAAAGATATGGCAAATGTTTGTACAGATTGTTTATTTTAATACATATGATAATGTTTATGTATTGGATTTTTATATCTATGCATTATTTTAATAAGATTGGATAAGGAAAAATTATAATGTGGCTACATATGCATGATATTTGTGCATAATGTGAAGTGGATAATGCTTATTAACTTATTGTACTGTGTTGTTTTGTTCTGTTGTAATAGACCATGCTGCACTGAATTGTGGGGCTGGAAAGATTGTGTTAGCATTTGGAAAGTCTTAGTTGAACTCTCCTCTTTGTGATAAAGTGTTAAAAAACAAACATGGACAAGCACTGCATATATATTAGTTAATATTTTTACTAAATGTTCACACAGTGACAGAAAGCTGTTTAAAGTCTGCACTTTGAATTTGTGGTCATGTGCTCATATTGTACTGATGAACATGCAAACCTCTAAGATCATATTTAAGGCTGTCACCGGGTTAAAAGAGAATTTCCGTCCCTCTAGCAGCAGCATAGTATGGCAGTGTTGGCCAAATTTACATGAAGTTTGATATGGATCCTTTAGAAACTGATAGTGTATCAAATGCCCATAACATAATAAGTACAGATTATTTATTTAAAAAACAGATAATGTAATAATCTGCCTATAGTGTAACAAAATATTGATAACATTTCAGTTTTTAATATAATAACATATTATGTTTTGTGATGGTTATTGTGATATAATTTCAGAAGCAATTTTTTTCTAAAGAAACATGTAACAAATTAACATATACTATAGTAACATTAATACATTTTTAATTAGCATTTCAACTATGTGTGCGAGGGATGTCCAGGTTTTGGCACTAGGATTTCTAAGTAGTTCACATGAAATGGCAGATCAAGGGTCCAGAAGCAAAAGACTTAACTGATGATACACATATTGCTTAAAACATTATGCAAAAAGTTACAATGTCATACACATACATTTTCATTACATTATGGACAGGTTATTACATTATCACTTTTTTGTATTACATTTTATTTTACATGAGTTGCAATTATCATTTTCTACAGATCCCACAAATTCAATTTTGGCAACTTCTTTATTTCTTCACCAACACTTTGCTTGACAACTTATCTCAAAAAATAATGGCAAAATTGCCAAGAAATTGATAATTAATTAATAATCATTTACATAGGACCTTTTCTTTACTGCCAAAATCAGCTAGGTTTTCCTGTAGTGTCACCTCCAGGACAAACTGAAACAGAAAATGCACATTCATGTTAATTTTTCCATCTAACTAATCTAAATTTGGGTGTGATGGCCATCACAGTCACTACAGTCTGCTAGTGTGACTTTTAGTCTTGTTATGCTACACAAATGATAAAAATGTTTTTTTTTAACGGTGGTGTTGATAGTAATGTTTTTGGACAGACATTATATTCAAACCATGCCATGCCATGTGGTGTGATGATCAGTCATAAGGGGACAGCCTGAAATTCAGTCTTTTGGGTTTGAGTTTTCATTGCTCATGAGGAATCAGTTATTCCAGACAATCACAGTTTGCTTTTAACATCTCCGAACCAAACACTCGTGTCATGGAGGAGGGTCTCAACCAAGATCTCCTAACCATTTGAAGCTTTTAAAGTTCAGGCATGAAAGATCCTGGAAACTAAATGTTATGTTGTACAGCAGGAAAACAACATCTCTATGTTTTAGCTTCTTGTATATTCCTTCTGGTTTCAGTTCATTGTAAATAGTTTTGCCAAATTTTACAGGAAGCCACTTCCTGCTTTATGACTGTCAGTCTCTGTGTATTAACTGTAGTGTTTGTAGAATATTTGTTTGTCTTCTAATCTGAGGCACAGTATACAACTCATAGTGTTGGATGGAAATATTGCTGCTCACCCTTAAGGCATGCTGCTGCAACCGTCACATTGCCTCATTCATTTATGAAGAAAACTGTAACCTGCTTAGACAATGGAGATCTTATTTTTTATCAAGAACTACAGAATATTTTATTCACAAGCATCTTTTTAAAGGAGTGGCTGTGCTCGTTAAGCTAACCTCATTAACTCTACCAAGTGACCCAGTGTTGAAGAAATGGATGGACTGACTGGCGTGGAGCTTGATCCATTATATGCTGCTGCTCTTTGACAAAGCTTTGTGTTTCGCTCTGCCTGGATTTAATGTTGCCATGAGAGATTGTTGTTGGAACCTTGCCAGCAATAAAATATTCATTGTGTCCCGTTGCTGCACAGTACCTCATTAACTCATGCCTTAGTCACTAGCTGGCCTTGATTTAGCTGTTGTATCAATCATAAGTATGTCCAGATATGTTCTAATGTTCAAAATGTTGATTGTGTTCAAAATGACAATCATAAATAAACATACATTTCTGAGGAGTTTGATTTTGTTCTCAAAAATGTTTTAAAAATACTTTTTAAGGAGGCTGGGGATAATTAATTTCGATTAATTTCCTTTTCAATTTAGTAATTACTGTTTGTGTAAAACATTGTATTTTAGACAGTGAGAAAGCATTATGGGGCTGTTGCTCTTTCATAATTTGTTCTGTTTAAGGTTTCAGGCAGTTTTATCTATGGTTTCTGAGACAAAATTGTGTTGTGTCTTAAATCCCACTACTATGTTAATTTAAGGAACACTACAGTCTCTGCATTAGTGCACACATTTAGGTCACATGCTTTATGGACATCAAAATGTATCTGCTAATTCTGTGTCACATTTTCTTTTTATTGATACACCAACTTTTCCGCACCATGCCAGATCTTTTCCAGAAATGTTTACATTACCAAACCCTCTAATGTACACCTAATCCTGTCTGTAAAAGTTTGATCACTAACAGGGGTTTGGTTTGCTGCTTGTCTCTGAAGAATGCTAATCCACTTTGATTCATAGCTGAATGTGTGCTTCACTGCATGCACTGAATGAGGTGAATCTTTCTGAGCTGTTGTATGATGCCCAAGACAATATTTGTGGTGAAAGAGCACATCACAAGGATCAAATATCTTTGAAGGGGACGTATTACGCTTTTCCTTATTTTCAGACATATATATATAATGTCACAGTGTCGAATGTTCATGTTAATGGTGGCAAACGTGTCAAATAATGAGGTAAACATATGTAGAAGTAATCCCTGTGTGCAAAAAGCACCAGCTTCAGACTGCTCTAAATGCTCAGTTTCCAACGTTTTTTCTACTTTCAGCTTAAGCTGATGTCAACTTATGACAGATTTCTTTATATGGACATCTGCTCCGGGGGTAGTCACACTGAGCCGATCAAATAGTTCCAAATATCTCCATATGTTGTTGTTTCAACCTCTGCTATTTTAGTGAGGAGCACTTTTAACTTCCTGTAAATTCTTCACAATAAAAGTCTCCCTTTAGTTAGTCATCTAAAAGCATTTAATTTGAAGCAGTAAAACAGGAAATGTTTGGTTTGCATTGGAGGTAAAGTTAAACAACTCTGATAGTAAAGCTGACCAATCAGAACAGAGTGGGCTCATTGGGAGGAGGTCTTAAGGAGACAGGAGCTAAAACAGCCTGTAAAGAGAAACTGTATACTGAGTGGCTGCATAAAGGGTCAGTATAAGATAAATAATAGTTTTTTGAACGGTGAACTGTGAAAGCTACTCTAGTGGAGTCCAAAAATGAAAAATTTAGAGCTGAAATGAGCATAATGGGTCCTCTTTAAATCAAACATCTAAAAGAAAAAATCCCTCAAAATACACTTTAATACACAGCTGTTCTGATATACAGTGCATTTCGTGTTTGGCTGCAGTTTTGTTTTTATTGTTTGTTTTGGGTTTTTTTTGCTGTATATCTGTATAACCAGCACAGCAAAGAAATACACACCAGATACAAATCACATAAAGATGCAATACTAATATTCAGGCACCAAACGTTCTTCAGTAGAATGAAGGGGAAACTTCAGGATGACTGGCAGGCTGTTGTATGCAGCAAAGGCCAAAAGATCTCATCATTGTAAACTTGACTTTTAGAACTAACTTTTCACAGGAAGCATTATTAAAGCAAAAATGAATTTATACATTTTTTTCATGACAGAAATACATAGCTACTGCTACAACACAAAGTCAGCTAGGCGTGGATAATGTGGCAGGTTACTTTGCGCCAAAGATCATATTTTTAAATCTAAAAAGAGGATGTGGTAGTGTCACGTCCTCCTCATAAATGTGTTTCCATTTCTGGGAAATTTATAGTAGACTATATGAAGACTATGGAGCAAAAGGTAATTCTAGGCTTTGCCACCAAGAATTGCAAAGTTGAAACACATTTTTTGTTTTAAATTCTTGAAACATTAGATAGATGTTTGGAATTTACTGTTCAACCATCTCTCAGGAAAAGGTAAAAAATATTACAGTTCTTTGTCACCAAAAAAATGCACTGTACATCAAACACTGATGACTTATGTTCTTTATGCATTACAAACTTGCTTGTGTGACTGATTAAGTGAAATGATTAAGCTGTATTTACACATATGTTTAAAGGGTCAACATCCTTTCCAACTGGCTAAGAAGTAGGGCCACCAGAGAGCATCTCCATGAAGCCACAGACAGGAAACTTGAAGAAATTTGGAGATATCTTTGAGTTTTTACCCAAACCTGGAGTTGCCATTTCGACATTTTTCCAGGAAGCTGGACACAGGGCCAGTAACGTTGGAGGCTCCAGCAGCAGCAGTGAGTAAAATGACTTCAATAAGACTGGAAAGTAGAGGCCATGAACCATCCTTTAGTTAGTCATTGAAGGCTCTCTGGACAGGACAACCATCACTGCCACGGGGAGATACTGTACCTACCGATGTGTTTCTTTGACTTCATACACTTTGATTTATTTGACTCCTAGTGAAAGCGATGCATGGACACTTTAGCACATGCTGTTTTTTTGTGTTTGATGTGACATCAATACTGTAACTGTGATTAAGAATTCAGAGCAGCTCACAGAGCAGATAGATGCCATGTGTTTCCATGAAAACCAAAAAACAAAGGGAGACCCTTTTGATGATTCCTTCTTGATTTTATCTGACTCACTGCCTTCTCAAAAATCCCTTTACCTGCAGCTATGACATTATGTTTGAATGGTTGTGCTGTATAGGAAATGCTTTGAAACCACATCACACATCATGCCTAGTTACATATATGATATTCTTTACTTTTTTGTATTGAGGTGTTAAAGTACACCAAAATTCAATGCTGTAATTGTAAGTATTGTACAATATAAGACAAAGGATTGTATGTATAAAGGTATTCAGTCTTTGTATATAGGTTGAATTGATGAAACATGATTTTACAAACAGAATAAGCATCAAAATTCTCAAAGGGCAGTATTCACACTTTGATAATGTACAGATTATTGACAATTGTTTCTTGATATATTTACAATTTTTAAAAACTATTCTTTGGCCTCTTTTTCACCAAAACGTTTATAGACTTAACTATTTTCACATTTGCATACACCATATATCCAATCCCTATCACATACAATAAGATGTATTGCATGAACATTGAGTATTTTCAATTTTTGACTCAAAAATATCAGCAGATATAAGTCTTCCTTCAATCATTTATTTACCTTTGTCACTCTGAATATAGATGGCTTTTGATTAAAAGTCTATATTTTGACTGACCATTACTGTACATGCAAATAATAATCTAAAGAAGCAATGCCCTTTATCAGTGTGATACACAAAACACTTTCCTGTTTCATTGAAAATCAGATGGACAGAAGCATTCCTTATGTCATATTGACAGCTGCCGTGTAAACAGACCTGGGTCAAATGGTGTTTCATTTTTATTTATTTGCTTATTTTCCAGGGTTTGATTGTAGTAGTTTGAGATTACAAGAAATGTACTGTTTCAACTGGTGAAAGTGCAAGTGTGCTACAAAACACAAAAAATAGAGAAAAAAAACTTACTTTTAAATTCTAAATATTTGAATCTTCAGTTTTTAATTTAGATTTTTCAATTTCAATTTGGATATTTAAATTCTAGCAAAAGCTGCATGTGTGAATAAATATAGTCTGAAAATCACGTGAGCTAAACAACAATGTAATATTGGAAGTTTTACTGTAAATCAATTACATTTTGAAAAAGAAACCTTTCAGTAATAAAAGTATGGTGGCTTGGAGAGCTCAGCACGCTGCAACGCAAGAAAACGCAAGCAAAATACACAACACAAGCAAATTAAGTGAGGATCTTCATCTGTTTGACAACATATGCATCATATTTAGAGAAAATGCTGATTTACTTTTACAGCGTTTTTTCTGTGTATATGTGTTTTGTTTATTTACTTGTTTTGTGTATTTTATTGTGTTTTGTTTTTTTACTTGTGTGTTTTTTTCTTGTTGCGGTGTGTTGAGGGCTCTTGGCCATCATACAAAAGGGATCATTACCACAATTCATGACTGATAACATCTGATTTTATGAAAACATTTAAGTAGAATTTGATTGTTACTTGTGTTGTTTAAAGTTGTCATTTCAGTAAGAACTTTCCTGTCATGTAATGTAGCATTCACCAAATAAGTTAAAGATACACTCCCTTTTTTTCTTTTTGTTTGTGTCTTTTTAGTTTGCTCTCAGCTCTTCTTTCAGCTCACTGCTGCTGTTTTGAAACTCAACACAGCTGAGCTTCAAAACATCAAAAGTGAGCTGAGAGTAGATATTTGGTCACTATTGGATGTTATAACAAAATGAAGGGGTGCGCCTTTAACTTACTATTTTTGGAAGTTTCAATGCATTTTCTTCTATAACTGTCACATTTCTATTTTGCACAAAGATGGAACTAACAGTTTGTTTGTTTTTTTTATTAAGAAAGCAAGTTGTTCCTTTGCTTTATGTACTTGGTTTGCTATGTCACAACTTATATGTGTCTTCAACCTACAGTACCAGTCAGAGGCTTAGACACACCTTCCCATTCTAGGGAGGTGTGTCCAAACCTTTGACTGGTACTGTATATGGTAGTAAAAGTGCACTCATGTAATACACTGCAAGCAATACAGCAATCATAAAATTTTTGAGTGTGAAATCAGGTTACAAAATACAATTTTTATGTAAGTGCGTGAGTTTTAAACAAATAAGCTGCAACTGGTTGTGAATGTCATCCATGGTTTATGTGGCTGAAGTAACTGAATCCAAATATGCATTATTTGACTCATTTTATATGAAGAGTACACATATATTTTTGGTTTTGTATCAAATGCAAAGCTGTAATTGTGCAACATTTGGTTGGAATAATTTTAATGCCAGTATGCATTTTTTACTTTGCTTGATGATCAGCTCTCCAAGTAAGCAATAATGTACCCAATGGTGTTCTGATGTAAAAAAAATGGGTGATATTTAGGTGATTTGTTTGATAATTAGATTGCCTTTTCATTTCACTTTATTAATTCGGTCTAACATCCAGTTCATTTGAGCTGATTTCTGTTTGGGAGGGATACAGTGTTTTGTTTTTGGCTAGCCAATCAGTGAGCGACATGTCCGTTCGCCTAATGTCATATTCACTGGACCCTGATCCTGGGATAGTGGTTGTTTGGAGCGGTTAACTTTATGTTATTCAGAAAGATTGAAGAAATACGATGATTTAAGAGCTGCTTTTTGTAAGTCAGCAAATGTGTTTAAATTGATTAGTTATTCAGTCATGAAAGTCATTTAAAGCAAAATAAATGACAAGCATTGTATGGTTGCAGCTTCTGAAATGTGAGAAATTGCTTCTTTTTTTCTATATATGATGATATATGTTATATCATCATATATTGAATATGTTTGGGTTTGTTGGTTGGGCAAAACAAAACTTTTAAAGAGAAAAAATCGACAGATGAAACAATAATGAAAATACTTGTGAGTTGCAGCCCTACTTTCTTATATTGGAACACCTTGTAGTGCATTATTCTGATATGGAGACTGTGTGAAACTCATTTTAATCTTGTTGATAGTCAGTTAGTTTCTCCAGTGAGTTCACTGGCAACATACTTTCAGGCCTTAGTATTGTTGCTAGGGTTACCTGCTATATAATATAGTTTAAGCATGGACATCTGCTAGCCAGTCAGATTCTTGTGTTTACTGTGGTATTGAAAAGAGGAAATGGTGAATGGTGAATCACAGCAAGTGATAATGTTTGTTATACACAGTAAATATGTTCAGTGAGAATAATCCATACTAAAGGCCTAAAGTTCTTTGATGCTGATAATACACTTATGCCTCACAGTGCTCTTCAAATGAAGTGTTAACACAATCTGCTTTATATTTACACTAGCAGTTGCACCATATTTTTTTAGGTAACACTGTTTGTATTTATATTTGGAAAGTAAAGAAGATTTAGTAGAATAAATGTACATAAACACAGTTAACCTGCCTTATTTTGATCAAAGTATAAATCATGATGATTTTTTTTTTCTGTAATTGTCAGATTAGTACATTATCTGAGAATGGATAAGAGGGCATTATACTGGATTTGCATGCTATTGTTTAGCCTTTATAAAGCACTATTTACATTTGTTTTCATTTTTTTTCCTATATTGATAATGGAACATAAGATATACTGTACATTATTTCTGCGCAGTCAATTGAAATCTGCCAGTTGAGTGACCTTTGTGCAGATTTCTGTGCTACCACAACATTGAATTTAGATGTATAAGTTTGTTTTCCAATATTCAATGTGACTTCCATCCACAGTTGGGGTATTCACTGCAATCAAGATTCACTGAGTACCTATTAGTTTAGTGTGTCAGAACTAAATGTTTATAAGGTAATGATATTGTTTTTGTTTTTCAAAAAAAAATTATTTTTACTTTTTATAATCCAAACAATGGCAGCTGTCGTCACTGATTGCCAAACAGATTCACTGTTCAGTACAAGCAAAATTTTGAAGCAATTTGTCACTGATTCAGAATAAAGAAACCCATTTTCAACTGGGTGGAATATTAGTTTGCATTTATGTGTGTGTGTGTGTGTGTGTGTGTGCGTGTGTGTGTGTGTGTGTGTGTGTGTGTGTGTGTGTGTGTGTGTGTGTGTGTGTGTGTGTGTGCATGTGTGCGTGCGTATGTGTGTGTGCAAGCCTGTGTTTTGTTGATTTGGGATTTTTCATGTTTTTTTGTTTGTTTGTTTTTGACTGTAACTGCAGTGAAGAATCTCTTTTATTACTTCTGACACATTATCAGACATGAAATTAATATAGTACAATTCTGTAAAACCCCTGAGTCACAGATGATGATGTAAAGTAGGATGCTTTCAAAAAATAATGTCATGAATATTTTTTATTAATCCATTTACTTCGAACAAAGTGCAGTAATCTGAAGAAACTTAAATGAAATCCATATTTTCTGTGAGTACTCTTAGCCTTTAAACAGCAGCAAACTGCTTGTTCGTAATGTCTACTGCAGCTAAAACAATGATACATGAAACCACTGGAGCTGAGAGGATAACTCGATTAACTTAAGTTGACTGGCAGAAAATAAATCAGCATAAATTAATTGTTTAGTCACTTTTCAACTAAAAATGCTGAAAGGTTGCTGGTATAAACTTCTTGAATGTGATAATTTTCTGCTTTACAACACTGTAAATTGAATATGTAGAGGTGTACAGGGCTTGTACTGTTGATCAGACAATATAGGCGCAGACTCTGAAAAGCGTACGCTAACTGTATGCAACTGGCTAGCCTATCCTTAGTGTTCCCACCAGAATTAACCATATCTCCTGTCAATAAAGGTAGGTTTGTATTTACCAGTAAGAATAAGTTAGTGAGAACATAAAACAGAAAAAGGATTTTGGATTCAGAATTAAAACAGAAAGCATTATGTAAAAAATAGAATTGATTATTTTCTAAAGCCTTAAAATCTCAAATACTTAAGTTGAACCTCCCCTTATCTCTTTCACCCTAGTCTTTCTTAAGGTCTCTCTCAAAATGTCACAAAAAATGTCAAACTCCATTAGACCACCAGGGGTAGCCAGACACTTCCACTTAATCAGTACTTGGAAATGGTAAAAGATCCCTCCCAGCACAGATGAGTGTCATTGTGCTTGTGGACAGCAAACAGAAAAGACAACGTTGAATTCTAGAAGCATTATGGAGCAGTGAAGAGTGTTTTTGGCAGCAGGTGGATTGTCATTTTGAATGCATATCTCAGCCACGCTGTAGGTAATTAATGAAACATTTTCTTTTTCTTTACAGATGGCAGTATAGATTTGGGATTGCATGGCACAAAAAAATGAGATGCTTTGGGATAATGATTTGATAGTACAGTGACAGGTGCAGGCTGTGCTGGACATTTCCAACATTTGGATAAACACAAGTAATAATATGACATTTTGTTTACCCATGTGCACCAGGTAATATGATATTTATGAAAGATGATACAAGATACATTTTCATTCATATTATGAATAAAAATAACATGAACAGTGCTTGTCATTTTCATTTCTGTAGAACATTTTTAGCATTTAAGAAAGGAGACATCAACAAAGTAAGAGCAGCTTCCCAACTTGCAGAGCATCCTATTAAGACAGTCATCGCCGTGAGTTGAACCTAAGGACCATTCCTATGGTGGCCAGCCAATGCCTGGCCATGGGCAACGGTTCGATAAAAGCCCCGCGGGCTGAGGAGAACAGCTGCCTGGCCTCCATCCACACAGACCCTCCTGGCCTGGACACAGACGTCCTGAGGTTAGAGTCACATCTTATGAATATCTATTGTTAGATATGACCAGTGAATTCTGTATGTTGTACAGCATCAGTCTGGAATCATTAGGGATAAGAACTACTTGGTATAAACAATATATTCTAATAATGATGCATAAGTATACAAGTAACAAAAAGGCTACTAGACTTAATTATCAATGTATGAATAGTAGAGTATTAATATGTATGTGACCAGTAGGAAATGCAACAAATTGGGCCCTGGCACAGTTTGTGGTGGCAAATAATGTGAAGTTAATAAGTTCACATTCTCACAAGGAAGAGTAGTAAAGTTGTTAAATAAAATATGATCTACTTGTCATTTGCTGTAGTGGCCCCTTAACCTTTGCTGCTGAAATGTGACCACCCACATTTTTGCTTATGTCATTGCAGCTCATCCTCACAAGAAAAACAACAGTATAGGTCTAAAATTCAGGCCAGCAAAAACAAGATATAGTTAGTTATAGTTTACGCCATCGTTCGTTATCGGCCATAGTAATTTTGACCCAGGGAAGTGATGCAGTTCAGATGACGTCAGTATAAGGTGACTCGATAACATGATTTTGCCTTATTAGAGAGAGGCAGGTTGGGTGGATGGATGGTTATAGGTGGCAAAATGTGGACTTTGCTGCAGGAGACCACTGTTCGCTTCCTGTTTCCAACCATGAATTTCATGTTTCCAACCGCAAGTTGGGACTATTTTTTTTACAAAAACGCTACGTTGTGGTGTTTACTGTTGACATGACAATGAAGATTGGGTAACTTTAAGGAAGTATAAACAATGTTTCAAGTGATCATTTTAACCCAAACCATGATCATTCCCTAACCCTAACATAGTGGTTTTTGTGCCTAAACCTAACCAGGCCTTAACAACAGCGTTGTCACACCATAAAACACAATTATTTTTTAACAGTGACTTGTTAAAAAAGTTTTGGAAAGTGGCATATTACGGTCCTATATGTCATTGTAGAGTGCATTACTATGGCCACTATAGATAGTTCAAATGTAACTAAAGGTGTTTTTTTGGAGGGTGGAATTTTAGACGTACACTGTTGTTTAATTATGAGAATGTGTTGGTCATTGTGGTTTGGCAAGGTCCAGTAGAGAATTTGTTTGCGACAAGAATTTCAACCCTTTGTTGGGCTGTCATTAGTTCTTGCTTCTCAAAACACTACAAATATAGAAACTGTTCTGGAAATGCCACAAAATTCAGTTTCTAAATAACTGTGGAGCAAAATAATCCTTCAAACTAAATGACAAAATATGTAATGTAATGTAATGTAATGTAAAAAGATTCATATTAGCATTTTCTGATTTTCTACTGCTGTAGTTCAGGTTTGGTTAGGTTTAGGCTCAAAAACAACCCTGTTAAAGGGTTGGCAAAAGATCATGGTTTGGGTTTCCTTGGTTACAATTAGGGAAAGATTCTGGCGTGGGTTGGGGTTAGGGTTAGGGTTAGGGAGTTAGCTACTGTAAAATAGCTGCTGTGTTAAGGGGAACCTTCATCATCATGGTTAAAAGAACTACTTAGGGAATGATTATGGTCATAGTCCAACAAATGGTAGAAAATGGGAAACAAACAGTGGTCTACAGTGTCAAAGTTATATGTTTTCTTGGTAACACTTTAAGTCCCTTTTTAAGTCCCCCATTTAGCATTTACAAGCAGTATATAAAAAGTTGATACATGGTTTACACACTATAATACTTTCTATTAAACAATACACCTACACTAAACTTCATATTGAAACCATTTTCCTTCATTTGAAAGACAGCTCAGGGGACATCATCTCTGCTGAAGGTTATGTTTCTATTATAAGACCAGTCGAACTAAATTAACACTGATGAAAGCTGGAACACTGAGCGGTTCATGGTAGTCATACGAAACTGTAACCAACGTAGTTTAGCCTAAACAGATACAGTGTAGATATCAGGTTACAAAGTACTGAGTATCTGCTCTTTGCTTGAGTAGGAGTAGGACTCAAAGGCAGTTTAAAGGTAAGTTAAGTCAGGGCAAGAGAATTGTGTCACGTCAGAGGGCTCAGTAGATTTATGACAGCACAGCATGATACACACTACCGGGCCTAATGATAGGTCGCAACATCATTTTACACTGGGCTTCCATAGGAATGCTCATCCACCTTTTGGCACATTTCACTATGTTAATTGATTAATAAATAAAACAAGGAATTTTGAGAGTCATTTTTTCATTGAAACATTCAATTCAGTTCAATTCAAATTTATTTGTATAGCACCATTTCATATAAATGCAGTTCAAAATGCTTTACAAAAATGCCAAATATTAAAAAAAAGTAAAAAAAAAAAAAAAAGTAATTGATTGGTCTATCTGGCCATGCTTCACCATTTCTCATTAGATGTTTTCTGGACTGCACTTTCATGCAGTGAAAAGTACAGCACTACTATACTTTGTGTACAGTAATCTGGTTTTGTGATGCTGCTTTTATGTGCACTTAGAGACTGAACAGATTCTAATCGTCAGGTTGCGGATCACACACCTAGAGACTGAGCTGGCACAACGTGACCAAGAGTTTAGAGCCCAGGAGCTCCAGTTGCAGCATCTACGGAGGGAACTGGAGGCCAAGATCTCCCAGATTGACAAGCTCCAGGATGCTATTGGCTACAACAACAGCTTGGGCCGCTCGCCACCGAACCTTTGCCACCACAGCCACCGCCGCTTCAGCGTCATTAACCAGGGTCCCAGCCGCTTCCACAGGGTCGCCGTAGAGGTCCACCGCAGGCTCAAAGCTAAAGAGGGTGTCTCTGCTGAACCAACCTCAGAGAACTTCTGCGGGGGTTTCAGAGCTACACACATGTCCATCGCAAAGCCTGTCCGCAAAGACTCAAAGTAAGTTAAAGAGTATGAAACACCAATCCCCTATAAACTTGAAAGGTAGCTATAAAAAGTTTGTTTTTTCATCCTTCACAGAGCATGGTGACTCTGCTCAAATTCATGTCTTTTGCAATGGATTACATTAGTTACATCTATTTTATGAATGGGAAAGTGTATCCACTGATGCTTCTAAAACCATTCCTGTAACATAATTTAGATCTTACACCTCCTGGTAGATATTATGATGGGAACAAACTGTTTTTGTCTTTCCACATCGTCACTGTGTCAGATTTGATAGTAAAAGAGTGTTACATTCTTGCTGTGACTTGGCTGAGTGACATGGCAGACTACGCATTGGACCCCAACCAATCATAGCTCAGTGACCCCACTGTTACTCCTGACAGCACTAACAATGAATGTTTGCATATTGAATCAGAGGTTTATGAATGATAGTGAACTCTTGAACCATTTACTACATACTCAGCAGTGAAGGTGGACTCTGTCTTATTCCTTCACACTCAGTAGAGAGAGGGCAAGTATGCCCAGCATACTTAACATAATGCAGAAAGTAATGTCTTACCAACAGGTGTGATTACCAATAATTTTGGTATAATGCTCCTGACCCAAAGGTCACATGTAAAAGTTGGCAAACTCTGCGTGTTTTTGGTGAGAAGTTGTGTCAAACTGGGAACAAAATTCGGCCCTGGCAATTTTCGTCGATTTTCCCCAACATACCCAAACATACACATGTTGCATTAAACAATATCAGGCTATTTATAACATATAGGCTAAGCAATAGATATCAAGTTGACACACACAAGAGGCGCACTTAGGATTTTATTTGTTTGACAATTGATATAGGCAACAAAGCTCTCAGCGCACTTATGCTACAATCTGTAACTTCACAAATAAAACAAATATGGCATAATGATATGTCATGAACATAGTATATGACAAAATGCAATGCTGTCATCATGAAGCAAAAAAGCCAAAACTTGATTTTCGCACTGGATAAAAGCTTTCCTATGATGATCTGGAAATGTGAGAGCTATTTATAGTCAATCATCCAACACTGTGTTTGCAGCTTATCTGATGCAGTTCACACATCAGGCTTAACAGTCAGGAATTCATGCTACGACACTATTTAATCGTTCATTCACTGCTCTTGTCAGGCTGTGACAAGCAGCATGCCTATACCCTATTGGAGCGGACCCAGTGACGTATTTTCGTGGAGGTATAATGACCAATTTAAGCAGCACTCGGTTTGTTTGGTATTTTGGTATTAACCTTGAAAATCGCTTTGCACGTCTGTGTAGTATTTTGGTGACCAGTGCAGAGCACACTGTGACAGGTTTGACAGAGGCACAGACAGTAGTGCAAAGACAGCTATTGTATTTTGGTTGAAATTTGGTCCTAGATGTTGCCCTGAAAACAGACATCTCAGAACTAGGTCAATTTGTGACGCAACATCAATCAGCTGCTGCTTTTGGGATTTGTCAACAGGATCAAACTAAATACTTGCTGCAGATGTGCTGCAACAATGGATTTATGCTTAAAATATGAATAATTTATATCAGTTAAACACTCTCCAACCAAAACTCTCCAACATTTAACTAATGTGGTAGTCTGCATTAATCTACAGTATAAATGAACGTGGGTGATTCTCATCTGTTTTTCACATCTGTTTATACTGTATGAGAAGTTTCTCTTTCAGTTCATTAAATCCCTGCAGCATCTAAAGGCAGCAGGACAGATATGTTGATAAATCTGCAGCCTCTGAGAAGTGCAGCGCCAGAGCGCAGCACCATAACGCACAGCTGTTCACTGTGTTTACCTTCATTAAATCATCTGATGTCACCAGGCTGCTATAGTATAACCACACACCTCTACACACATCAGACTGGCTGATTATATCTCAATATTCTGCTCTTTTATGAAGGAGATGTCGCTCATCAGCCTCTCTTCCAACTTTCTTCTTAGCAAAGGTGATGTTTCATGTTTTATCCTTAAAACACATGGCAGTGCAAACGCTGTTGTGTAACATTAATTACTAAACTATGCGACCATGTATGAGGTGAGATACATTAAAATTATTGCTGAAATAGTGTTGGTCCAATGATTGATTTTCAAAATCAATTTCTTTTTTTATTCCTATTGTTATTATAGTAGCTAACTGATGGAAAAACCTACTCCATCTGTCTTTGGCTGCAGATTTGTGGTGATGTGTGTTCATATTGTGAACCAGACTTTTCCTTAAGAAAATCTTTCTGTTTCTTTAGCTGTGGTTATCACATTTAACTGTGATTGGCACAACTCTTTAAGAGCTATGAGAGCAGTGATGTCACTGGCTGAGAGAGTATTTATTAATCACCACAACCACGGATCTATATTCACCTTCACTCAGCCCTTTTGCACATTGCGGTGCTGCACATACATGAACCAAAATAGCAGGTGCACATGGAGAAGCCCAAACAGTCTGTGTGCCTGAGGCCTGACACCTTGTGCTTGTCATTGCACTTGCATGTTTAAAATAGAGCCCCAAGAGTGACTAATCGGCTGACATCATTTAAAAAAAACAGTACAGCACAGTAGTTTTAGGGAGCGAATAGAATAGCATGTCCTCTTAGGCAGTGAGAAGACATCTCATCAGTGCACTCTTCTCTGCCATCCTGTCGATTATTCCATCAGTGTCTAAAGCCATAAGAATGTCTTTTGCTGTAGCCATAAGCATGAACACTTCAAGATGTAGTGCTCTGTAATCTATTCTTGATGAATTTTAAAGTTGAAAAGCTGCGCTTGCATGCCACTTGCGTAATGGACAGCGTCAGGTCCTGAGCTCTGCTGTTAACACTGTCAATTCAACTCAATTCAATTTTAATTTTATTTCAAACATGTTAAAAGACAAAAAACAAAATAAAATATAAAAGCAAGAAAACAAAACAAACAAAATCATCAGCAAACACATACATCAAAATCTCAGTTAACAATTCAAATAAGGTATTCCATGTTTGAAAAGGAGAAGGAAGAAGTTAAAAATATTTCTAGTCCTACCCATTTTTTTTGTTTTAACAATAAACTTTAAACAATTAATATGAAAACTCAACTATCCACCACCAGTGTCAGTGATACCCATCTCTGTCAAATCAAACAAGAACCAAAAATTTAGACAGAACAAGAACAAAACAGTCAAATTAATTACAAACCAATCACTCAAACAACACAAGAACAAATCAGTCACATTGGAAACAAACAAAACATCACAAATCCATCCCATATCTGTTCAATATGTTATTTTTAAAAAGTCTTCTTTTTGTTCCATGTTTTCATTTCTTCACTGCAGTTGTTCCATACATTAACTCCTTTGATTGTGACACAATGATATTTTGCATTGTCCTTACTAAATGAAAGATGTATGCAAACAGGAGGTAAAGAGAGCTGATTCAATTTAAACACTGAGCACTGTAAACTGAGTTATT
This sequence comes from Thunnus maccoyii, assembly GCF_910596095.1. Classification (NCBI taxonomy): domain Eukaryota; kingdom Metazoa; phylum Chordata; class Actinopteri; order Scombriformes; family Scombridae; genus Thunnus; species Thunnus maccoyii. The sequence goes on from NC_056546.1 coordinate 29,867,440, forward strand.
TACTGCAACAAGTCTGCCTCAAATCTGGCAATAGCCAATCAATTTCAAGCAGGACTCTGCACACAGACAGTTCTTTGTAAAGCCATCATACTTGCTGAAGAAGTAAAGACAAAGCACTGAGACTATAAACAAATTTTAGCCATAATTTATTATATGTCATTTAAACAGTTTGATCAACTGTGATCAACCAAAACAGGATATCATCGGCAGGAGGATGCAACAGCTACCCCCCGCCCCCCAACTGTGTGCAGATGTGAAAAGCTGTTATTAGCATGGCAGGATAATAGGAAGACATGGAGGTAAACAAAAGGCCACAGGATCTAAATGTAGGGTCTGGATCATTATGGGCTTCAATTACACAACCTATGCTGCCTCCCTTGCCCACTACTCTCAGGCTCATTCAGCAGCCTCCTTTTCACTGAATGCACTAGCATATCATCTGTGTGATGTGGTAATCAGGGACACACACAAACACAAGCTCAGTGAAATTTGCTGAATAAATTGATAGTAACTGCAAAGATTAATGCAGTGGCTTGGACCTAGAACACAAATTTGCAAGATTTAATTGGCCATGTCTGATAAAAACAGAACAGTATTTATACAGTACAGATAAGACCACATATGTTATTGAAATGTTATGAAAATAATAACAATTCTAGCATCCAATTCAAGATACCTCCTCTCCTGTAACAAATATGAGAACATTTCTTTAACCTGTAGTTTTACACTAAACCATATGTTGCTTTGGACAATGGCAACAACACATTCTCCTGCCTCAATGTAACAATTTTTAATAAAGCATGTCATTTTCTCTTCATTCTTGCCCTATGTGGCGCATCTCAATTTTCATGGGAGGTGGGAATATTTTATAGTTCCAGCAGTGGCAATGCAAGGGTATTGTGTTTACTGGACAAATATACACGTTGAACATTTAACTTTTGAAAAAAAACAAGCAAAACATCACACAACACTTTTTTTCCCTCACATACTGTATATATTATATTGACTGACTGATATTATATCTATTACTGTTTTTTAACTATATGTACAATGGTTGAATAATTCATTCACAGTGGATAATGCAATCTAAGATTTGCCACTGAATTCATGCTAACTTTTTAAACAAGGTCCTTGATTTCTGACAGAGGTAGACAAAAACAGCTTCTCATTTTTAGACAACTATTGCACTAGTGGCAGAGTTTATCAGCTGAAGCTAGCTAGATAATTAACATAAACTCCAGGGTCTGCTGAAAACTCTCCAGTTGACTTGTATGAAAAGGAAAGACTTGAAAGGGGATCTAAGAGCATTTGATGGTTGCATACATGATATTATACTGAGTCCTGTGTAATGAGTATCCTGCATAGGGACCGTGTAGAAGACATGGAAATACATGATCAGCATGCATTTTTTATAGACATTAGCCCTAGGCCTAGACATAGAAACATAGAAATACATAGTAAGTTGTTTGGACAAACAACATGAAGATTAGATTCATGCTTTATAGATCATATTTTCAAGCATTTTCCTTGTACAAGAGAAAGGGCTTCAAGGTGAAGGACAAACTGATGCATTTGGCAAAAGTATCTCAGGTAATAATAGTATAAATAGCACAGAAACACTAACGTTAGCCTAAAGTCTGATATAGTAGCTTTACTATCTAGGATAGTGTTACATTTGTTCTCATGACATGTGAGAACACACTAAAAAATGTAACTAAATAAGATGTTTTCTAATATAACCTTTAACCCCACAAAATACTGTAGTTAGCTTATGCTAACTCTTGGACTTGGATGTAATGTCATATTACTACTGTAGTAAGCTAGCCAGGCTTGTTTACTTTGGCAGCTTACTTCAGAGCAGACAAACACTTTTAACTCATTCCTTACACTTTTGCTCTTATGTTATTGCTTTTGGAAAGACAATTGAAAGAAGACTTAACCCTCCAAAGTCTTTAGATACAAAGTATCACTCTCATTAGAACCCATGCATACCACTTCAGCATGTAGAGAAATTAAAAACTTGCCAGAAATGCCATGCACAGTTACGGTTGCTGAGCACTGATATCATTTTAATCTAAAAATGTCATCTTTTTAACTTTTTACATGGGGCTCTCTTTCAGCCAAAAGAATAATATTGATGAACTGAAAAAGGTGCAAACCATTTTGCTTTGCTTGCTTCTTTTTCCAGTGCAATATACTTGTACTTGACATTATTGTGTCAGAAAAAGCAGTGTATTAATTTGTGCTACACAGAATCAGTCTGAATATGAATAACTCAAGCACACACCCCCTTACTTACCCATTTAGCAGGTACAAAACTACTTATCTCACTTACTCTCCAACACTGCTCTTCACTCTGCACACAAGAGGGACATTGATTTGTTGACCTTCATAATTAGAAAGTGACTTTTTTTCACTGACTGTTTCTGCTTCTTCTTTCCATCCCAGTACCAAGAAGCTCATCAATGATGCCATCATGAACAATGACTTTCTGAAGAGGCTAGAGCCACAGCACATGAGAGAGATGGTTGACTGTATGTACGAGAAGGTTTACACCAAGGGACAGCTCGTCATCCAGGAGGGGGAACCCGGAAACTACCTCTACGTACTAGCAGGTCAGTTCAGCAGAATACATGGAGCTCTGATGGGACTTTCTGCCCACTTAAAACTAGAAATGTTGAGAGATTTGGGGGATATTACCTTGTATGTTTTTGTACATTTTGGACAACACCAGTTGGCGTTTAGGAAAAGTCATGGAGGTAATATTGTAATTATAAAATTTCCTAAAATTCATCACAGCAGGTAAGATAGAGAAGTCTTCCTTGTGTCAGATATTTTTATTATAATAATAACTACAAGAAACCTGGTTCAGTATTTTTTCCTTTTAGCTGTTGTCAAAGATGTTGTACAGTTGAGTTAATAGTCATGAGTCTATCCCTCTGGCCATGAGGTGGAGGGATAGTAACACAAAGAGGGAATTTGGTATGTAGTAAACAGTTATCAGACAAGTCAAAATACAACTAAATACATCAATAAATAAGAATAAATAATAATAATTAAATAATTAAAACAGGGAGTAAACTTAAACCTCCGATCAGTTTGTAACAAAATCGAAAAGCTTTTTCAAAAGTATAACAGCAACCATCAGTAATTCTTACAACGTAAACATGTGACATGTGACAACATGACAGATGTCAGAGACAGAAAAAATTATATATATATTCAAAAAAAAATTAGAATCTGCTTTTTTCTCCAAAACATAAACAAATCCAACCAAAATGTAGATAATAAAATTGGGTTGGATTATATATTGTGGTTTCCACACTGCAGAGGGCTTGCTGGAGGTAATCCAGAATGGGAAGCTGCTGGGGGACATGGGTCCTGGTACAGCGTTTGGAGAACTGGCCATACTGTACAACTGTAAGAGAACAGCCTCTGTAAAAGGTGAGTGACAGCAGCATTGAACAAAACAAAACCATCTGGGGTTCTTAGTATGGCTCACCTTTGGGATTATATCCATGCATTCACTCCCAGCTGCTCACCTATATTCATGTTCTGTGTATTTAACAACCATATCCACTTCATCTGTAAGATACCTGCTGACAGTGTGGCACATGAGCAGATGAGAATTCACTGGGGGAGATATTAAATATATTTTCAAATTACTCATCCATATCTTACATACTGTATGGGTGTGCTGATATTTTCATTCTAACAAGCTATTTTTTGTATAGCTGTAGCATGAATTAATAGGTTTTCAAAGGTTGAAAGAAAATAATAAGTGGAGCTTGGTGTGCCACTAGAATAATGAAGACTTTCATGGTGTTTAATTATAATTATTTTAAAATACATCAATCTCAAAAGAGTTAATACAAATGTATGAATTACATTTGCATTTCAATAATGCATTAATAAACCTAAAGTAAAATAAAACATAAGCAGATCATTTTGTATTTAGAATTGTCTTTCCCTCTTCTGACTTAAAATGATGAATTCATGATTGGATTTTAAAATAGATAGTCTATGACTTTATCTTAAGTGTACATTTTTGCTTTCAGTTTTTTCTTGTGTTGCACACAAATGGTTGCTAGAAAATAGATTTTTTTTGAAAGTTATTACTGCAACTTTGACCTGATGGTTGTACAATGGAGTACAATTACACCATGTCCTTACTGAATGCGTCAGCAACAAAGTCAGTTTGATTGCTTTTTTTTCTATTGGAATGTCCTAACTGGCCACGAGCAACACAGCACTGTGCAATGCAGTGCGCCATTTTGACCTGAACTTTTATTGGACGCCCTGTTTCTATTTGCTTCCTGTTGCTTGCGTTGAAAGTGGAGGAACAGCTGGTTAATTTAGTTGAAATGAGGAGTTATCGCTACGATACCTCCTCATCTCCAACCTAAATAAGGTAGCAGCTGGCTGGTAGGAGATTGCCAGGGAGCTGGAAGTTTCTGGTTAAGTTGATGTTGGCTATAATATATGTCATTTCCAGTAAAGAAATATCTAAATATCACAATATAAAATGTGTTTTCTGTTTAAAAAGTACAAATGTAGGATAGCAAGTTCTCACACATCTTTTACTTGAGTGGACACATCTCTAGTCTGATCTTGAGTGCACAGCTGATAGGTAGGTGGTATGTGAAGGTTGGTTGGCTCAGCATATATCTTTTATGGATTAAGCTTCACTTCCTGTTTCTTTATCTTGTTTTTAAAACTATAAAAGTTTAAAAATTTGTGACATATGTTTCAGTGTTGTAGTCAAGTTACTAGATCTCGAGGCCAAGTCGAGTCTGAGTCATCAAGGTTGAGTCTGAGTCGAGTTCCAAAATGGGTTCCAGTGCTCCACTCTGGCACAGTATATATATATATATATATATATATATATATATATATATATATAGTATATACAGTGCATTACTGAAAATGTATAAATATTGTAAGAATGCTAGAATACTGTCACACGTAAGCAAATGTAAATCTATGTTGTGCATTCTTGCATTAAAGTCTTTTTTTTAAAAAAACAAACAAAAAAAACATCCACTCTTCATCTTCTTACACCATTATCATTAATTAATTCAATGCCTATGCAGAAATGTGAAAACTACTATTTGCAGCTGGTTTTATGCAGAGTTATGTGCTAGAACTATTTTCGGCTGAACAACATGTCCTGACTCAACCCAATCGCCAGAACAAAACATTGGCATTGAACATTTCTGCAAACCACAGAAATGTTGAATATCTACATTTTAACACATGTAATACGTAGCATATTAACATTTCAACAAAACATATCATCTCAACATTTCGACCAAACATAGAATACGGTATTAACATTTCTATCCGTTGAATAATGATGTTTTATGATGTGACAACGCTATGGTTAAGGTCTTGTTGGGTTTAGGCACAAAGACCACTTGGTTAGGGTTAGGGAAAGATCATGGTTTGGGTTAAAATAAAATAAAAACAGCTGTAAATGTCCTGACGTCTCACTAAAAACACCCACCCAGTTTTGTTGGTTGAAACGGGAAGCGGGCATTGGTCTCGAACCGTGCTCTCTGCTGATTTCCAACTTTTACAACTTTCTGTCAAGAAACTTACCCCTCCTCCTCCCAATAGGAAAGTCAGCTCATATAGATCACATGTGAACTTCGTCACTTTAGAAATGTTGAGATGATGCGTATTTTGGAAATGTTGATATGATACTTTTTGTTGAAATGTTAATACGCTACGTTTTGTAGAAATGTTGAGATGATGTTTTGTTGAAATGGTTTGCAGAAACGTACAATGCCAACGTTATATTCTGGCGACTGGGCTGCCTGACTCCAGCTCCATACTTAACACCTAGACACATAGACATCTTATCTGACTGTTGGAAGGAAGGTGAATAAGCATACAACTATTCCTCTAACATAATTTGTGCACTGCAGATAATTTGGACTTTATAAGCACTCAGTAGCTACAATCTAGTCATTTTATATACAGTATATTGTGTGCAAAGTCTGGAACAAATACAGTGTGCAGAAGTTATGACAAACATGTTTTTCATTGAATATTAAGTGGTGAAAAACCTTCAAAGCTAATATCAAAAAGTGCAATGGATTTGTGATAAGCCATTGATATGATGATGAAAAAAAATTAAACTGTTTATCTTTATTTACATAATTTTTTTGAATCTTACCAAATGCCTTTAAAAAAAAAAGCTACTTTTTATGTCACCTTGTTGGTCAGTATCATTTCTCACTGGGGGGAATTTGTAGTTCTTTTATGCAGCGTACTTATAAATTACCTGTTCATTAAGAAGGACCCCACACTATCCTCCAGAGCAAGGATAATGTGATGGGTTTAATGAGTTGTTAATACTTCCACTCTCATCCAGCTGTGTCCCAGTCTCACATCTGGGTACTGGACCGCAAGACCTTCCAGACTATCATGATGCGAACCACACAGGCCAGACATGAGGAGTACTTCAGCTTTCTGCGCAGGTACTAAGAACCTGACATACTCTACAAAGAAACTTGTGTTTTCAGCATGAAAGGTTGACAGTATACTCTAAAGAAACTTTGACATGTTTGTAAAGACTATATATTGCTGTCAAGTATAGTATGGCATCCACTGGTCTGTTTGCCCATGTGCGTCGCTAAGAGGACCTAGCTTGGGGCTCATGGGACCAAAATTTCTCAGTCCCCACAAAGGCCCCTTTTGTGCATCCACTTTTTTGGATCAAAGTGGGCTGTGAGTAGGAGAGGTGTAATTCACATGAGTATGCCAAGTAATAATAAACTATTTTTCAGTATTTTAGTACAGCTTCATGAATACCAGTATTGGAAAATTACCCTGCAATATCATGATATTACTTTAAGGCATTGAGACCCATCCTTTGACACAGTTTCACTAAAAATATGTTTCAAAAGACAACAATAAAGTATTCACAAGGACAGGGAATTGTTTGCTCCCTGTTTCCAAATATCTGTTGTACTACCAATATCCACTGACACATTCATCTGAAAACACCTGCACTCTCTCATTATTAGTCCATCTTTCTCTATCCTGTTTACTGCCACCCCTGACCAATTTATTACATCTTGTTAGTGATGTAAGATATGCTTTTAATGGCCAATTAATTAGCTAGCATCCAACTATATTGTAATATTAACTAGCACTATGCTGCAGTGATTCAGCAATTATAGTTGTGGGGTTCTTCTATAGTTCTATATAACTCATGGTTGCTAGTTAATGTAATGGTCAGTATATTGTATCATATTGTTTTCTTACATTTTTAACCAATTTTTGTTAAATCTGACAAGTTACTTATCATCAATTGCATTATATCTAATGTGTGTATGTCTTTGTTTCTGTATAAGTGTATCTCTACTCCGAGAACTGCCTGAGGAGAAACTAGCCAAGATAGTTGATTGTCTTGAAGTTGTGAGTCTTTTCTAATTCTTTTTTTTTTTTTTAAATATAAATTCTGTACACTATCTGTTTTTGAATAAATTGTTTAAGATTGCATTTGAGTGGACAAGACAAAGACCGACCATCTATCTTTTTAGGACTATTTTGAAAAAGGAGAGTACATTATCAGAGAAGGTGAAGAGGGGAACACTTTCTTTATTATCGCGAAAGGAGAGGTGAGATTTCTCTTGCAATCTTGATATTTTTTCATTGAAAGCAAAAACTAAACTTTTTTAAATCATTTTTTGAACATTTCGAAACTTGGGTGATGTGGCGGAGTTTTGGCAGTACTTGTATGAGGAAGCCAGTGAGGGATCATGTTCTTGTCACTCCATTACTGTCTGATCTCAGTAGCCCTTCAGTAATTTACAACAGGCTCTGATGATTTAAACATAAGATTTAATGCCTTTTCGGAGATGAACTCAGAGTTTAAATGTAATATTTGTTGCTGCCAAATTAGATTGTCTGCGGGTAAATTTAAGGTTCATGTATTTATTGGACAATCAGCATTCTACAATAGCTCTGCTTAGGTGGCCTTTAGGCCATTTTTATTTAATGTTTTGCCACATTAAATAAAAATGAATAAATACATATATAATAAAATGTCAAGGACCAGAGGCAGTGTGGTGTGTGATATTATGTTTTGTTTATACATTATAGTGAGGATGACAGGGGTATCTGTTAAGAACATCTTACTCTTGATGCAGTTGAAAGCTCAGGAAGGACATTTAAAATACATCAACATTTAAGGAAACTTTCAGTTTTTATACTAACTGACTTGCAAAAGAATGATTCTCTCAGTGTTCATGATTAAAACAATACAGCTAATGTTGACAGACCAAACACCAATGCATGAACTGTGGTTCTTGCTGTGCTCATTCTAATGTTTGCCATCTGCAGGTGATAGTCACTCAGAGCACAGAGGGCTGTGCTGAACCACAGGAAATCAAGACCTTGGGAGTTGGAGACTACTTTGGAGAGAAAGCTCTGATCAGGTACAAACAACATCTTTACTGTATTTTGTATTTTTGTATGTGCTGTGTATGTGTTTTCACACAGTACGTTAAAGGACAAGTTCACAATTTTTCAAGTCTGTCTTAAGACATCAGGTGACCAAAAGAACATTGAAACATGTTTTTTCTTGCTGTAATCATTCCTCCTGTTCATACTGACCATTAGAAGATCCCTTCATAATGCACTTACAATGTAAGTGATGGGGGACAAAATCCACAGTCCTCCTTCTGTGCAAAAATGTATTTTAAATTTTATCTGAAGCTAATATGAAGCTGCCATCCAAATGAGTCAAATCAAGTAGATATTTTTCAGCGATACAGCCTTTTTAGTGCCAAAGTTCCTCTTTTTGTTACTATACTTCCACCGCAGCTCAACAGGGAAACACTGTCTGAGGAAACACAAAGAGGGAATCTGATTATTGCACTAAATGACTGTGTGGACACACTGTGGATTTTGGCCTCCATCACTTACATTGAAAGCACATTTGAAGGGGATCTTTTAATAGCCAGTATGAACAGAAAGAATGATTACAGTGAGGAAAACCTCTTTCACTCTTTTGGACCTATCCTTTAAGATCTCCTGGCCACCAAATATGTAAGTACTAAATTACTGACGCACATCCATAAAGTTGTGTGACTCACAGGAGTCTGACTGTTAAGCTCCATACATGCAGGATCATACACTTACCAGAATGGAACTTAATAACATCTTTCCTTTAGAGGTTACAAAATAATATTTAACAAATCATCATCTCTGTAGTTCTATTCATGAGACAGAGGAAAAAATCCCCTCTTCAGGACATTCAGAACATACTATATGAATGTATCCTCCCATAGCAAACAATAGAAATGATCCTTCATGTTTCAGCTGTGTGACATGAACATGCTCACCACGCAGTTTGTTTGATTCCAATATGAGCTGTGGGCTGTGTGAACAAAGACATGCCTCATCACACTGTAGAAATAACTATCTGTGCTGTACACGTGGGTTTGTGTTGGTTTCATTTGTTTGACTGAAGTGTACATGTATGTTTTACAGTGAGGATGTTCGTTCAGCCAACATCATCTGCAATGAGAATGACACACACTGCCTGGTGGTGGACAGAGAGTGAGTAGCTTGATGATGCTTTACATGGCATGTTATTTTCTACAGCTGAACACAATAGCTGACAATGTAGAGAATGATAATAAATCCTCAGTAAATAACAGGGATGTGCAGAGGGCCCAGTATTTGTGTTTGTATCTATATTTGTTGAGGCAGCAAAATTATTCATATCTGTATTTGTATTCGAATAATTAATTAATAATTTAATTTTAGGATATTAAACTGTTAAACAGTTCGGCGTGTAACGTGTAGAAAAGAACTTCAAAGGCGATTCTTGCGTTGCACTATTCATTTATTGCCTAATTTTTATAATCTAACTTTGTGGGAAGGACAAGTGTAACAACAGGTTATGGAGAGTCCCTTGTAAGCACTTTGCATGTGTCAGTAGCTCAGCTTTATCTCTGGGGAAATAAAGAAAATGTGCGTCATGTAGCAGGTAGATGTGACTCCCCTTGTTGAGACCTGCTGATAGACGTGACAGCGGAGCAGAGGAGAGAGACTGAGATAGCGATGTAACCGACCTGCATGCTGGTATTTGATGTTTTTTTTTCTTCCCGAAAACAAGTCATTTTTAAAATATTTGTACAAAATAAATATTAGTAAAAAAAAACCCACTATTTTTGCTTTTCCAAATAACGAATTTGTATTTGGGCTCACCCCTAGTTAATAAGCACATCTGCACCTTTATGAACTATTACTGTGGTTCACTCTTTAACAGCTGCTTCATATTCTTCCCAAGGATGGATTAAAGGGTGTTGAGGCTTCTATGGAGCCCCTCCTCTTATCTAACCCACTACCAATACTTTATACTCAAGCACAGTAGTGTGTAATCAAAATCTATCTGTTGATGTTTATATTAGTATTTCATATTCTGTACTTACTGTCATATGTGTGCATTTTTATTGAAATACTGCACTTTTCCATAGAGAAAATGTACTGTAGTTTTGACTAATATTTCTTTCAGATATGATAACATTGTACTCAACAAATAAATTGCTGAGATCTGGGAATGTGGCAACATTGCTAAATAAGAAACATGTCTGTTGTAAATGTACTGCAATTATAAACCACTTTACACTTCAAAAACATCCATCACAAGCATTAGGTTGACTTCCTGGTTTACCTTTGACCTACTGTACTTACTGTAGTTGTGTCCGCACAATTTTGTTGAACAATGGAGTCTTTCAGGTGCACTCACTTTCAGTTTGATCTCCAAATAAAGCGGTTTAGATCATCTGGACAGACCGTTGGCGCCATAACAACCTGTCTGACCTCCTGACTGCTCATGTTTCTTGACTCATCAGAATTTTTTTTAGCTAAATAACAGAAATGATGGTCAAAACCACAAAAGCAAGACCTAAGTTATAATAAACTAGAATTCATTTGGGGCCACTTTCAGTGGACTACATGAAGGAATTGAAAATTGTTGTAAATAGTTATATAGTTACATTTGGTTCTTCTAAAGAATTGGAGCAGTGATGTGGATTCTGCTAGTGAGCGGATTCCCTCTAAACAAAGATGCATGAACATTAGATCAGTTAAATCAACAAAACCAAATGCTCAATACATAAGGAGAAGGATTTTGGGGTGGTAAAGGGGCTGCAGCAGCAAACAGTATTGGCAGTGATGAGTGATGTTGAGAAGAATCAGGTTATGAATTATGCGCTGTACATGCATGTGCATGAATATCATTGAATGCTACTTATCTAAGATAGACACAGCTGATGAATGAGCCACTGATGGTGAAGCATGAATGATGAAGCTGATACATTAAGCTAATGCAAGCACAATGTCTGTCCTTTGCCTGATTTATCATTCAGATATATAAGGTAGCTAATGTAGGTGCTGATGTAGCATTCTACATCAGCATCTGCATGTGATAATCTATATTCACTACTCAACGCACACAATGCTGAAATAATTGTATTTTTATTCATTTATTTATTTATTGAATGGGACAGTGTGCAGTTTGAAACATTAAAGATGCACTGCACCAGAGTTAGCTTGAAGCTAATTTGCATCTGTAGTCTCCACTGTTCATGTTGCCTCCTCTCTCCAGCAACTTCAACCAGATGGTGGGAACTTATGAGGAGCTTCAGGCTTACCTGAAGGAATACGTGGAGGAGCTCTCCAGGAGTGATGAGAGGAGGAACGCTCTGTGAGTGCAGAATGACATAATGACACTGTCAACATGTTCTTTAAACTTGCCTGTAAGGGGACAATGGTGGTGACTTATTGCATGTGATTACACTGTTTGTCAGTTGGTGGTCATCCCTCCCCATGCAGCGTTATTAGAGATAAGCAGATAAATCAGCTGACAGTCTACTGAATGAAAGCAAATACTAAACACTTTCTTCAGTCTGGGCACCTTAGTGTCTCAGTGGTTAACTACTGAGGCCTAAATGTAGGACAAGGTTCAAATGTAATTGTCTTGCTCCTTCGTCAGGCCTCATTCACCTCAGATTGACTCTGCGGAAGCCCAGGAGCTGAGAAGGCTGCGGGAGAGGATTGCTCTCTTGCCTCCTCACCAGCCTTTCCAGGAGCTGGAGGTCATAGCCACGCTGGGCATGGGAGGATTTGGACGAGTGGAGCTGGTGAGCTGCAGCACCACAACACTACAAATATCATGTGTCATTAGTCAGCCCGATGCTTTACACTGGAAATGATTTAGTTGGGTTTTATTTACAGCTGATTTGACTCAGTATCGTAGTTTAAGACGTACGTACTTGCAAATATCCTGGACAGGGAAACAAGATGGACTGCATTCAAATCTGTGAAATATGACCTGGAAACACTTATATATACTGTATGAGATACATCATGTAGGCTAAAAAATGTCAGTTGCAGCATAATTTTAGTGTTGAAATAAAACTCCTGCACTGATCAATAATAACCAAACTGTAACACCTGAACAAGCCGCCAGGTTAGAGGCATCTGGCTGCAGGAGAAGCTTTACGATCGACTTCAAGGAACACAAGGACAAACATTAGAACATGACATGTATTGATTTTGTATTTCAAGAGAGTAATTGGGGGAGTTGAGCTCTTCCTTTTGGTCACATCAGTGCAGTTATAATTTTCTTCTAATTGCCTTTAAAGGAACTGCAGCCTCTAGCAATGGCTTTGACGTTAAGTCAACCTTCTGATTAGATTATTTCTGTTTATAATGTGACTTTATTAGTCAATCACTCACATTTTTTAAAAAACAAGTGAATGTGGGATAGACAACTCTGGTATACAGAGTTTAGCTAAGTGAGTTGGTTTTCTGCCAAATGAGTCAGATTACAAAGTGATCTAAGCTAAGCCGATCACAGATCATCACAAAATCAGTGTCTTTAAAATGTTTCTACATCATTAGGTGTAAACTAGAGCTGTTTCCCAATTCCAGACTACATATTGATTGTATACACTATGTACTATATACTGATCTTTATAGTATGCTGTTTTCTGCAGTAAGTATACTGTATAAGCAATAAACATACTTTACTGTTTGACTAACAGGAAATGATGTAATATGTGTGCGGTACAAAGGAAATCAAACTAAAGGTAGTGACTCAAAGACAATATTAAGTAAAGTTTTGTTTTCTGAGCTGTTTCACCACCATTCACTGTTAGATTTAATGTTTTGCAGCTGTGAGCAGTTCCTCCATTTTCTTTGTGCATTGTGTTGTGGGACAATGGTGTACATCTAGTGTGAACACTACATGCTTTAAACTTGTTTAGAATTTGTATGTAGTACGGATTTGGGATACAGAATCTTTTTGTTGTGATGGAGATCATTTGTGTAGATCAGTATGCTTGAATACTTACTTTCTGTTCAGTTCTTCTCTTATTAGGTATATATATATTATTTGTATAAGAATTGGTGACAAAGAATAGCAAAACTGGCACATATTTATGAAACTGTTACAGGTTTTAATGTTAATGTGTCTCTGATTTCATCTGGTGGCACACCTGATCCCCTCTGATGTTGAATTATATCTTTCTTACAATTTAAATAGGTTTAGATTTTGGCATTAATGAGAAGCACTAAGCTCAAATATGGTTGGTTTCAAAATTTAAATCAATTAGTGAAAGCGGATGCATTAATGTTTATCTAGGAAGACAATAGAATGGGTGCATGCATTTATATCCGCCCTGGTAGGAGTTTAACCCCAACACTGATTGGTAGTGGCTTTCTTTACTCAGTTAGCTCCTCTCTGCTGTTTCTCAGGTGAAGCTGAAGGACGAGGACATTACATTTGCTCTGAAGTGTATTAAGAAGAAGCACATTGTGGACACCAGACAGCAGGAGCACATCTACTCTGAGAAGAACATCCTTCAGCAAACCAACTCACCATTCATCATCAGGTGTGCCCCACGTACACACACATACAACATTACACTTTCAGCTTCAAGTGTCTCACACAAAGCAAGGGCTTATTTCTAAAGCCATTATATAATAGTACGACTGTGGTAAGATCTTATGTTGTTTTCCATAATGTGAGCATGTGGAAGCATATAGATGTTGAACAGAGGAGAATGGGATAGCCAACAGAAAACCTCTTCCAGACATCCAAAATTATTGGGAGTGGTTGCATTTTATTAAAATAATGCACCATTCGCCCTGAACAGTATTGAAATTAAAAGATATTTTATTATCAGTGCATGTCTATGATTAGTTTGCAATGGAACAAAACAAAAAAGTTGTCAAAATAACTGAATTTATGCTTATTCTACAAAGACATCCTAAAATAACGTGGACAAAGTTATTGGTGCCCTGTAGCTAAGCATGGTCAATGTAAAGGTTACAGGACCATCTCCAAAGAGCTTGATGTTCCTGTGAACACTGTTGCCAATATTATTAAGAAGTTTAAGGCCCATAGAACTGTAACCAACATCTCTGGACGTGGTCGCAAGAGGAATATTGGCCTGCGATTGAACAGAAGGATTCCTCGGATGGTCGAGAAAGAACCAAGGAAAACTTCAATACAGATCCGAGCTGATCCTCAAGTTCAAGTCACACCATCCTTTGCTGTCTGAATGAAAATGTGCTCCATGATAGAAGACCCAGGAAGACTGATCTGAATCTCATTGAACATCTGTGGAAAGAGCTGAAAGTTGAAGTTGGGAGATGGCACCCATCAAACCTGAGAGAACTGGAGCAGTTTGCTCAAGAAGAGTGGGCTGAACTACCAGTGGAGAAGTGTAGAAACCTTATTCAGAGTTACAGAAAGCGCTTGACTGCAGTTATTGTCTCCAAAGGCTGTGCTAGAAAATATAAAGTTAAGGGAACCAATATTTTTAGCCATGCCATATTCATTATTTTTATTGTATTAAATAATATGTTAAGTTGTAAATTAAAAGCAAAGTTTCAGTTATATTCAATGTGAAATAAAGAATGATGGATACCATATACTTCTGAGAATTTTTTTTTTTTTTTAAAAAAGGTGTAAGGGTACCAATATTTTCGGCCACGTCTGTATGCTCCTTCAGCAGAGAAGAAAATGAGAGCTGTTCTCAGTGGAGTTGCTAAGGAACATGCTGCAGAATGCAGCTGCCCTGAGATTTATCTGAACTATGACTTTAAAGAACAAAGGCCTTGAACAAGCAGTCTGTTGACTGTCATTCAGAGAGAGAAGCTCAGCCAAAATGTGATTTTCTCTCTCCTGTTTGTCTCACACCTCCTACTGTACCACTCAGTGTTTTACTTATTATTTCACGTCACTTACTGGTTTCCTGGTTTTCATGGGGTCTCAGGGTTTTTAGTTTTTATTTTAGATGCCAAATTCTCAGATGTTAAAATCTTTTATTGGACTGTAAACTTGCTTACTTAGAGAGGGAGTTAGTTTAGTTTAGAGCCTGCACCCAAGAATTTTCAAACTGGAATTACTACAGTTTTCTGCAGTCATTGTTTTATGTGAATGGCTGCATAGCAACTCTTCACTTTTTAAGTGAACAAAAATGTATAGGGCAATAAATGTGCATCATAAGGACATAGTGTGTACAGGATAAATACTGTATCACAACAATAATACTTGGCCATTGTAATAGTAATATTACATTATGTTATAATGACACACAAGAGTCTCTTGACTGTCTGTGCATCTGTTTCAGGTTGTTCCGAACATTTCGGGATGACAAGTTTGTCTACATGCTGCTGGAGGTGTGTCTTGGAGGAGAGCTGTGGACTGTGCTTCGGGACATGTGAGTGTAGGTCCTTTTGCTACATTAATAGCAACTACAACAAATGAAATATGCACATGTACAGTTATTGGTCACTGTAATCATTCCTCCTCTCCTTGGTGGTCATGAAAGGTGATCTCTTTCTGCACTGTAAAAGCAGCAGCAATGAACCTTCATGTGACTGCCAGGATGAACATACCCACTTGACTTGTTTAACTCAGATGGCTGAAGCTTTATTGTACTTGTGCTATGAAGGGATTCACAGCTAGTATGTAGAAGAAGAATGATTACAGTCATCAGTTCTTTCCCTGTCCATATGGCACAAGAGTATTGTTAAATCAAAATCTATCCTTTAAAGCTGTACTTAGCATTTTCATTGCTTTGGCAGCCTCAAAAGGTAGCAGGGGTTAGTGAAGGCTTCATTGCTCACTAATCCTGTTTATAGAGCATCTGTCTACTTTAGTCTCCTACAAAACTCTAAATAATGTCTATAAGTGAAGAGGCACTGATTGGAAGATGGCAGAGTTTGAGTTGTTACCTCTCCCCATGTGGGACACTTCTGGGTAGGGAGTGTTATATTCATAACCAAAGGTGACATGCAGTCTGTCCAAGAGACTAAAAGCTGGTATGCAGAGTGACTCTGGGTCAGAAGACAGAATAGCTCAATTCCTCAAAAACCAAACTATTCCCTTAATTAGAGTCATTTTAAAGCTGCTGTGTCTGTCTTTCCATTTCCATTTCATAAAGACACTATTGCAGACAGCACAAAACAAACCCTGTCCAGATATAACCTTGGGATACTGAGTCCCAATACATAGACTGTATCAGTTCTTAGCAGAATTGCTTCATTTTTCTACAAAAACATATGTTATCAGAATAATATGCTGCAATAACATAACAAGACTTAGGAGGATACTTACAAAGCCTGCCACAAATTACTGTTGGGCGCAAAATTTTTCATCACTTTTGCAATTTTTCTATTTATCAGGTTATTTACTACAACTACAGCACTAAATTAGATCTGATACCAGGTTCTTTTGACACATATTATGCACATCTTGAAAACAATGGAGCACAAAAGAAAGCGCGTCCTGCTGTTGCACTTGGAATATTGATACAATACAGAGGACATTTTTGTAACTCAAAGAGTGCATTCATCCAGCAAAGCTTGAAGTTACGTAGCCTGATGTTTACAGCCCAACAAAAAGATGAATGAATATATGTGTTATGAAAAATAATTGTGGGAGATTATTAGATAAACCTGTGAACTCCTTTAACTAGATTATTGCTGTAAACAGATACAAATAATATAACATGCATATTTATTGGCCTCAGTATTACTGGCTGCTTCAGTCATTTCATACTGGACTGCACCTGCTATGAACCATTAACAGGACAAATAAGAAGGAGGCAACTGCAGGAAACAGAAAGGTACAATGATGTGAAAAATAACAGCCAGCATCGCTGATCCTTTGTACAGTGTTGTGGTGCTGAGCTCTAGTAAAGTCACTTTATAATGCAGCTTTTAATTTTGTTTGTTGTGTTTGTCTCTCTCGCTCTCTCTCTCTCTCTCTCTCTCTCTCTCTCTCTCTCTCTCTCCCTGTTTCTCCCTGCTACAGTCTCTTTCCCTCCCTGTGTGTATGATAAAACCTGATTTCTGCAAACATTAAATTCTCTGTGCGGTCCTTTAGTAAATAACAACAAATATCATTTTGAATGTAAAGTGCCTAAAAAGGGACACAAATCCTTTGTAAATGTACCTGAGATGGTAACTGGTGGTTACTATCTCAGTTTGCTCAGAGTCCATGGTGATTGTCAGGTGGTTCTGCTGGATATTAAGTCACAACTGACCCTCCTAATCTTGTCCACTAATCTGCTCTGCGTATTCACAAGACATTAATTTATTGATGTTTTCCTCTCCTACCAGGAGTTATTTTGAGGAATCCACAGCCAGATTCTGTACTGGTTGTGTCTTAGAGGCCTTTGATTACCTCCATACCATGGGCATCGTCTACAGAGACCTGAAACCTGAAAACCTTCTCCTGGATGCTGAGGGTTATGTCAAAATGGTAAGCCACATGTTATAATGGTTGCTAGAGTGATGGCCTTTAAATAATAGTACTTGTCAGAGACCAAGCAAGTCAGGCATAAGACACACAGTGAAATTCAAGGGTTCTATTTACCAAAATTTTAATGTTCATGACAAACAATCACTTCAACTGAAATGTGAACATTTAACAGGCAAAATAATGCAGCTCTTTCTTGCCTCCTATGAACTGAGGTCTAAATCAGAAATTGCGCTACAAGCCTAAGCGATGAACATACTGAGATGACTCACAAAGACACAAAAGGGGAACTTTTATACCTTTCTGGCCAGGCAATGAACACAAGAAGGGGGGAACAGAGAAATACTAGGCCTATACATTACAAAAAAATAAAGGAATACCATTAGCATTAGCTGTAAATAGTTTCTCAGTTTAATCCACAAGATCCTAACTCATTGCTAATGATTAATAAAATTGTTTTATGAAACAATGTGTCACAGTTTAATTGTAAATTACTAGTTTTAACATCACCTAATGACAACAAAGAGTCAAAAGAAATTGTTTGGGAGGGCACAGCTCAACCTAAGAGACATGTAACTGGGCTATCACAGTACTCAGTAGCATTATTTCTGACATATCTCCCTAATTCCTCTACATTTCCTCAGGCAGACTTTGGCTTTGCTAAAAAGATCGGCCTTGGAAAGAAGACTTGGACATTCTGTGGGACCCCGGAGTACGTAGCCCCAGAAGTTATCATGAACAAAGGCCATGACTTTGGAGCTGATTGCTGGTCTTTGGGAATCCTCATATTTGAACTTCTCACTGGCAAGTAAGTCAGTAAGATATGTTGTGATTTGTCTAACTCAGAGAAAAAATCATTTTGAAGTTGTCTGTGGCTGTGAGTGTGACACATCATATCTCATTTGTTTAATTTGTACACAAACAGAAATGTAAGAATGACAGTGGTTTTAGGGGGAGTTAAGTGCTAGAATTATTTCTCGCTGAACAATGCTGGCTGCAGTCACTTTGTGCTTGTAGGCACAGTGCAAGTCCACTCATATGAAGAGATTTGTTCAAGAAAATGTGTGGCATTCATCAATTTTCAATCAAATGTACAAATGAAAGTTAGAAGTGGTCCAGACCTGTCGCCCAGACCCCCTCACAGAAAAAAGTGAGTTTTAGGATAAGAATAAAAGAATGTTCTTGTGTGAGGCCCAATGAGGTTGCAAGTTTGGTAACAATGTCCCCAAACCAAAACCTGTGCTCACTGATTATCTAGAAACCCACACTGTGCTGCGCAGAAATGATGTTGTTGTCATTGTGGTAAATAGAGATGGGTATTGTTAGGATTGTTAAGATTTTATCAATACTCTTATCAGTTCATTTTCATTACTAAATAATTGCTTTTTAAAAAGTATATTATTTAAGAAAAGAGTAATTTCAGAACAGGATTAGAATTGATTTATATTTTAAATATAACAATATGTAACAGCAAAGTAACTATACAAACTCAATAATATCTCACTGAAAACAAATCTAAAATGTCAATGAAATAAATAATATTCCTGACATCAAAATACTGAGTGAAGTTTAGAATGAATGAAGAACACAGACATCAGTCACTGTCAGTCATTCCTCTGTTCTTCCTCTGTTGAGGAGGAACCGATTTTTAAATGGATGACAAATGTTTCCATTTGTCATCAGGCAGTCCCATTCCCAAGTCATCCTCCCATGTTCTTTTGGGACTGATAGAGACATCAGGATTTAAAGAGCATATTAAATTATAAATAACTGATGTGAGATGTCTTTGACAAGACCAAGATTCAGAAGAGTCAATTTTAGAGTCAGGAGGGCGACTGGGGAAGTGAGGAAATTGCTTCTGGACAAACTGCCTGATCTGGAAAAAATGAAAACAGGTGGCTATTAGGGAGGCCAAATTTCAGTGAGAGTTCAGTGAAGGACAGGAAAACTTCATTGTTGTAAAGTTCAGAGATAGAGGTAATGCCTCTATCTCTCAATGATGGAAGATAATGATTCCGACCAAGTGCGAAATGTGGGGTCAAGGCAAGATGGTTCAAATAGATGGTTATTGTGAACCAAAGCTAATGTAGAAGACCTATGTTGGCAGAAATTTACAAAATTTGGTCCATATTTTAATGGAGTGGGTAACATCTGGGCTTTCACTGATATTAGTGACAGCCAGAGATCAACATAACAGGAACATAACAGAGAAAGAAAAATGAGATGATAGGAGCTCCATACAGGTCCAAACTGGTATGTATGGCCACATCTTTTCCAATAGAGCAATTTCTCAATATTTCATGCCCAGTAGTATTGAATAAAGTTGGGCGGTGCTAAACCACTCCTGTCCTTGGGAAGCTGGAGAGCTGTTCTCCTAATATGGGCTGGTTTGTTGCCCCATAAAATGAGGATATAATTTTGTCCAGTTTGAAAGAAAAACAATTTCTTACGAACAATGGGACATGCTGAAAGAGGTATGAAAATTTAGGTAGAACAAAAATCTTGATCAGACTGACACTAACTACCAGAGACAAGGTAGACCACCTATTCAGATATTTCTTACACTTTTCAAATAGGGGGAAGGAATTTTTGTGAAATATGTTATTGAATGACTTGGTAATGAAAACACCCTCTTGTATTTCCTGAATAGATATAGGGTCACCCCGTCCTCTGGCAAGATTCTTGTCAACTTTAAGGAAGGGAAACTGATCAAGAGGGTTGTCGTCTTCCCAAATATCAGGAGAGAATCTGAAGTGTAAAATTCTGAGTAATAGATAGAAAATAACTCATTTACTCCCACAAGGTTGGAGATGATTTCACCTGCTGGGGATCTGAGTCTAAGAATCGGTCTGGAGGCCAAGGCTGTGCAGGCTTGGTGGACCAGAAGTTTGCCCGCTTTATCATCCATCTCAAAGAAATGCTGTTACGAGTTTGAACGCAGGAACATTTGTTTTTGTTCACGTAATTCGCGCAAGTTTGGCCGCGGGATCATTTGTGCTTATTCGCCCCAAACAGCCAGTGAGCAATGGCAGGCACCAACTAGTCCCCACCTGGACAATGGGAGCCAGCCAGTGATGTTACTGAAGCTCAGCCTGCCTACTAGCTCAGGCCTCCTGCTAACAACATTCATACAACATTCAACAACATTCTGAAGTTGAATATTTTCAACTTGCGCGAATAAGCTTACATGTGAATTTCTCGTCATTTGCAATGCAAATTTTGCATATTTGCACCATTCACAGCGAGTTATTCACGCCATTCGCAGTGCCCAGCGCAAATACATGCGAATTTGCGTCTATTCACGTCTTTACATTGGCTTTATATGTAATCTCAACGCGCGAAAAATTTGCTTCACATTTGGTGTGAACACAACATTAGGCTACATACACACATCTTTTGTTTTAGCTAGTTCATAACAATTCGCTATTAGCCTAACTAGCACACTGTGGTTGTGCAAAACATACCTGCAGTGAATGAGAGACTGTGGGCTAAGCAGATAAAAATATCGCTTTTCTACATGTTCATGCTTGTTGAACAGGTGGTTTGATAAAGTACGTATTGGCTTTTTACTTGTGAAGGTTTTATTGCACTTACAGTAACAAGTGTAGTTGTCATCAACTTGATAAATCTGTTTCACTGTCTCCACTGCAGCCTCTCTGCTCTGCTGTCTGCTCTGTGTGTTTGTATGTGTGTTGTGTGCAGGAGCTGAGCCCCGCCCTCGGTCAAACACAGAGAGCAGAGGAGAGAACAGAGAGGAGAGATTGCGGCACGACCATAAGTTACACCAAAACGCAAAAAAGTATTGTTAAAAGAACTGACCTTAAAAATACCCTGGGTTCTTAAAATTTTAGCACCGGTTCCAATTCATAACTAGGTTTCAAGAGACATCCCTAGTGGTTAACATTTCTGTCTGTGCACAGGTTAAATACAATTAACAGGCATGTTAATCAGTGAGCTTTAGAGGTATTGGTGTGTTTTTGAACTTTGGACAGAGCCAGGCTAGCTGTTCCCCCCGTCTTTGTGCTAAGATAGATGTATTTTCCAGAATGTTGAACTTCCTTTAAGAATGAATAGAAATTCATATGGGTGATTTTGCATGAAGCCCATTGTGTTTGAATACCAGGTGTGTTACCACATAATGACAATGAACTGACATTTGCATTACAGATTTTCAAGTCATTCAGTATTGCACTGTTTTTAAACAGACCAGTCTTCATTTTTATCTTTGCAATGAACAGGAAAAATAAGACCCTGTTTTCTCTCCAGCCCCCCCTTTGCTGGCTCAGACCCCATAAAGATCTACACCATGGTCCTCCACGGCATTGAGAAAGTGGACTTCCCTAAGAGAATAGGCAAGCGTCCAGACGACCTCATCAGGAGACTCTGCAAGTACGGTGACGCACCAGCCTATATTAGATACAAGGATAATTAATGCTGCTCAGTGACATTTAAACAGACATAATCAGAGATGTGGAGCACACCAGGCAGCATCATTTAGAATAATGACCTGATGATTATGTTGCAGTGATGTTACACCACAGCTGAGAACAACAGTCACACTGATGTGGGTCTAATCCACATTGGTCATACACTTCTGTGTTCTGCTGCAGTTATTAAGCCATGTGCTTGACTGATTCAGTAATGTGTGTCCTGGTGAAGTTTCCTGGCTGTTCCACAGGTCTATTAAACCTGACATGTACGGCCCTCTCTTTCCCTCTCAGACTAAACCCAGTGGATAGGCTGGGAAACAAAAAGAATGGCATCATTGACATCAAGAAACACAAGTAGGTCTCACTCTCCAAATCACATCAACATCATTATAAACTCATGCTGTGGAGCCAAACAGTGTTCACACCAACATTATCTTAAACATTGTAAATTCTAGTAAAGTTGGCATGTGTGTGTGTGTGTTTATTGAAGGTGGTTCCAAGGCTTCAACTGGGAGGGTTTGAGGCGTCACAAACTCTCATCTCCACTGAAGAGAGAGGTGAGATTAGCCTTTGTTTCCTGAGTGTGAACAAGCAGACAGCCAGTACTACACTGCATTTATATTAAAAACATTTCAGTTTATTGTAATTGTCTTTTTATGACATGCAGGAATAGTAAAAATGTTAGCCTGTGAGCCTGTGTGCAGTATTATCCACATCATATGACAGTAAGATGACAAATCCTTATGATTTTTAATAGAAGAGATTTAAAAATAAATAACACAACTTTGTAGCAGGGCTTTAGTTAAGACAGTCTTCAGACTGATGTATGTTCTATACTGTTGTCTTGTTGTTCATAGTGAGAGTCAACTGGTAAACCTATATTAACTCATTAATCTTTCAGATTTTGAAAAGTTTGAAAGCAACAGGAAACATCTAGTGGTGTAGTCTATTAACAAGGAGGTGTCTGTAAGTTAAGATTTGGTAATGTTGCTTTACTTGCACATATTCTGTTGACCATCCTCCAAATCCAGCTCAGCACACACCTCATACCTACTAGCAGACTGATGACATCACTGAAAATCACTGCAAAAACAAAGAGAAAAGACTAATTTACTTAGCAGTTTGCACTTTGTGACTTCTTCCACAGAATTTTAGAGAAACCTGTATTTAAATGTGTGTAAATAACAACAATAACAGCAAAACAGTGAGGAGATATTAAAGAATACTGTGTGTCTGTGGTGGACAGACAGCAAACTGTCAGAAGAGCAGCTGCTCCAGTCTGCTCCAACAGACAACTGGAGTCAATCTAGACAAAGATAGTAATAGATGAGACCACTGACCAAGATTCTAGATGTAGAAAAACGATGTGTTGATTACTACAGTGCTGCTATGTCAGGGTATCTGCAGGTCTTGCATTGAATTTTAGATTCCCCAAGAAAGAGCCTTAGAAGATATTAAAAGTAAATTCCATTTACAAAAGTCTTAAATATGTTCTTTTGACTGCTGTGTTGGTTATAAAATGTGTTTGCATGTGGTTGTGGGCTATGAAACTGATTCGACAGTGGAAGGTGCTGCAGGAAGCTCTTTGATCCTTTTTTGTGGTGTCACTACTGCAGCTACAGTAGCTAGGAAGCTCATCCACTCACAATGTGTTAATTTCAGCAAAAACTTAAGGTAATTAATCACTTTTCATTGGTTAATCCGTTGATCCATCAATTTTTATCCAGGTCCAGGTTGCTTTGATTTAATTAATTATATCAAGAGGAAATATTGTTATATACTGCTGGGAAGAAACATGTGATGTAATGATAAATAGTTGCAGGTATTGTTGTCCTTATCCTGGTTTTCCATCATACTTTCATACTGTGGCCGGTATCACTGTGAAAAAGGTATTAAATTGCATTCTATGTGATATTACAAAAGGTCTGATATGATTTATATGCTTAAGATACATGTCTAAAAATGAAATATAATATGTGGCTGCTCTGGCTGTGCTTGAAAAATAGGAAAAATAATCATTCCTAAATATTTTGACGTAAAAACAGACAAACCTCTTTGATCTAAATATCATTCTGCAGTCCCAACACAAAAGTCTTCCTTCAAATGAAAAGAGCACTCTGTTACTTAGATTTATATCCTCTCAGCTGTTTACATGTATACATGTCATTATGCAAATTGAAGTAGCCCCATTAATTATAAGGATGTGCACTGAGAGGGGAATCCAGCTCTTGTGAATGATCACATGCTGAAAAAGTATAATGATTTCATTTGTTTGTGCAGCTGAGGGGGCCAATGGATCACAGTCACTTTGACATCTTTCCTCCGGACACAGAGGAGCCTCCTGATGAGCTGTCTGGATGGGATAAAGACTTCTGAAGACTCCGATCATACACAGTCTGTGCAACAACTACACATCTGGCTTTTGAAGCAGCAATGAGTTAGCAAGCTAACTCCTGAAGCTTTGGCTGACTTGAAATGGAGCACGTCACCATGGTAACTGAGAATGAACATGCAGCCTGCTACTGTAAAACCTGTACTGTAAAAATTTGTCTGTTCATACTACTTCCTTTTCCCTGTTTACCTTTGCTGCTTCAACAGCCACATCATGCTGCAGTGATCAGTACTTCCATCACACCCTGTCTGTACTGGACTTGCTTTGTGAGAAGCCATTTGTTTTTCTAAATCCCACATCAGCAAGACAGCGGATAGTCTATGACAGCCTCCATGGAACAACATTTTAAATCTTCTCATTTTTCACAGTTTTTAAAACCAGCCTTGCACATGTTATGTATTATTTTCACAGGTAATAAAATTACAAAATGTGTTGTTGCTTTATATAATATTTTCAAGGTCTTTGTCATTTAAATAAATAAATGTGTCACATATTATATGAATGATATGTCTTGGTTTCTAATGAATTATAATAAAAAGCATAATTTATTAAACGTCACCCTGAAAGAATTTCATCAGCTGGGGTTAGGGTTAGGGTGTTTTAATGTTCTATAATTATATATATGGCCTAAACAGAGGCTTATCTACAAGAATATCATTCTTTGAAAGAGTACTACTTTGTCAATTTGGCACCAAGCTTTGCTATAAACATATGTTGACAGTGGTCAGACAAAAAGCCTAAGCGCAGGATTTACAAGGGAATTAACATTGTATTTTCATTGAGGTTGTGACTACAATATGCATGCATGTCTGAAGCGTATGGCACAAATGCATTTCGGGTGTGTCGAAAATCACTTTTACTAGTTTAATGGTGGAAAAAATGGTCGTAGTGCCAGACGCATGGTTCAAAAGGGCTGTCCTTAGTCTCTTAATTACTCGTGGTTGTGTTTGGGGCATAACATGCAACAAACTAATGAAAGTGTCATCTTCCATTCCCCTGAAAAGCCAGGTGCACTTGCACCTTGGCGGATTGCTATTATAATGGCGCATTTGCCAAGTAATAAGAAGGTACGCTTCTCTGCAGAGACAACGGATCTGCTCATTCACAAAGTGAAAGTGCACGATCCATAACAAGCACACTGTCCCCTGCTGCTCCTGGACCCTCCCTCCCCAGCAGCAGCTGGGAGCTGTCCAGAGTTCTTGCCTTTTTTAGTTTAATCATTGTTTTCACCTCATTTATTTCTTCAGCTGTTCCTCATGTCCTCATGTATTGATGTAGCAGGAAAGTCCATCCGAGTCTGATCCATTGTTGATATCCGTTTGCTGGGTCTTGACAGACAACCACAATCTGACCAGTCTGTTTAAATACTTATGTGTATTGCCACGATTCAGTCAAATAATTAGACAATTTCATCCATCATTACTGCAATTAGCTAATTCTGATAAATATGATGACTAATCATTAGGACATGTAGTTTTTTAAAATATGTTAATTTACATAATAATACTCTTTCACATTGTAATCCTTTTATTTGTAATCTTTTGCATGTTTGTGCGCTGCTGCACGTTTCTGTGTGTGTAACAAGCATGGTGTACGTGTGTTGTGCATCTGCCTATTTTTTTTTTAGGTTTTTGTTGGTCAATCATGCAATCGCTTTCCACTGCCTCAAGATGTCAATGTGCCAACAATGTGCCTGACCACACCTCATTTTAAGACCAACACACCTATGGGCACTCAGATGGGCGCAAGTGTATTTGCTATTTAAACAACGTGGGCGCTGGACGGGAATTTGAAATAGCAAAGACACTTGCGTCACACTTGGCGCCACTTTGCACCAGGTGTAAGATAGGGTCCATAATGTTTATGTTCTTAGTTTAATAAACCAGTTAACACAAAGTACAGCTGAGGCTGATGGGAATGTTATTATGTAGTTTTGTAGGTATTTGGTCATACACTAAAGTATTGGACACATTAAAATTTGAATTGATGATGGCACTAGATGAAAAGATAAGAGATAACAAAAAATTGTTATAATTCATCCTTATATTCATCTTCCTCCTATGTCTGTGACAAATTTCATGACAATCCATTCAGCAGTTGTTGAGATATTTCAGTCTGGGGTGAAACCGTGGACCAACCTACCAACAGACCAATAATGCCAGCCCTAGAGCCACATACAGTGTGTCTGCTAGTAGTAATTTACTTTATAAGGCTTGGTCTATTTTTATGCTCATATCAAGAACCTCTGTTGGCTTTAACACAATTTTCTTTGCCTTGAAAGCAATGTTTCTCTCTTGTTGTGAAGTAATATTATTTTTTTACTTTTGTTAATAGATCCAATACTTTTTTGCCATTTGAACATAGTTGATATGAATTTGCTTTGGTGAGCTCACACAAAACAAAAACAAACAAAACCTCATATCACAAAATAAATACATAAAAATTAAATAATCAAAACAAGCGTTCATATAGTGATACTATCAGTACCACAAACCAGCTAAGATGTATACCATGTATACCACCATACATTTTCAATGTCTTACAGACCGAATTTTTAAAAAAATAGCACATTAGTGAATTAAGAATTAAGGGCATGAATGGTCGGTGGGTAAGTACTGTTGCAGGCTGTCCTGGTTCTGATACTTTTCAAATCCAGATTCTGTCCTCCCACTTGCTGCAGTCTTTACAGTGCTCATCTGTTACCATCCAGCAGATTTAACTAAGATAAGAGCTCTTCTATCCTCCATCACATGGCAACAGTAGTGACTTCCATCAACACAAACATTTGATTGAATTCAAGTGTCAACTGCTCTAATGCCAGCTGTTTACTGCTTACCTTAATCGGTTTCCCTAGTTTTGAGGCAAAGGCATTTAAAGTCAACTGTCACCGTCCTGTTCAGTGTGTTACTGTATACCAACCGCCAAAACTCATATACCAGCAGTAACTTAAAGTCACTTAGGTCGGCTTACTTGTGTCTACTGGATGTTCCTGATGGTATTGCACACTACAATGCAGATATTACTGAATAGTATCTCTCTGCACAAGCAGCATGAATTCCTTTCTCTTACGCTTCATATTGGTAGATATAATTCATTCATTTTGACATTGAATTAAATATACAGACCTCCTTATGCAAGTTCTAGTTCCTTTGATACTTTAACTTAGTTGCTGTCACTTATTTTTCTCTATCAGAATGTAGGGTGGCCTTATCTCTATGTAAGAAGAGAGTATCATTGGCTCCTGTTTAATTACAAAGGTATACCATAGGTAACCTAACCTAGGCTAGACCTAACCTAAGATAGCTTATCATTTCATCTACCCTCATTTCTCACCTGGAGATGTGGAACTTATTAAGCACATCCTGCAAACTTTTTAGCTGGCTCTTGGACTAGGAGTCCTTTGAGGAGTGAAGCTATCTGTGGATGGCTGGAGGCCAGGCCCCAACTGCCAGTTATGAGTTTGGAGAAGAAGCTGATGCCACTAAGATAAACTTTTATGGTATGTGTTTTAATAGTTATCACAGAATGGGCGTAGGTAATGAAACAAGTAAAGGTGATGAGATCTAACGACAGGAAGATTATGTTGTTCTGGTCATGAAAGTAATGAAGCTTTTCCAAGCTGTCCAGTAGGATGAGAGGGTTGAGGATTATGTAGCAATCAATTATCAGGGGTATTAGGGTGGAACTTAAAAGATGAATGTCAGTGCTGAATATAGAGGAACCAGTGTTGGGAGGGTATCTACATGAGGGGCCAAGCTTCTGAACTTCTGAAATGAGAAACAGAGAGAGAGTCAGTGATGGCGTTGGAGTGACCGGGAACATGAGCTGCACAGAGAATATATTGGCACGAACGGTATGATGGATGGGGATTTGGAGCGTCCTTTGTCGTTTATGTCTACAACTGCAGGGTTGTCTGAGTACTTAAGGATGAACTTGTGGGACCATTCATGGCCCTACAGAATAGCAGCAGCCATTAAGAGGTAGATTTCGAAGAGAGCAGAGGAAGTGACCTGACATTCATTTTTCCGGGAGCCGTTCTGCTATGAACCATCTTCTGTTGTAGAAACCCCCCAAAGCGGCAGAGGGAGTGGCATCGGTGTACAAATGGATGTCATGCGGGTGAGTCAGTTGGTCATCATAAAAGATGATTCCATTCCAATTGGTAAGAAGGTTGAGCCACATACAGAATTCGGCACAGCTTGAACTGTCCAGGGAGATGGAAGTCAAGAGTGTTGGGTCGGAAGAAGAAATAGAAAGCAAGTGAGAGATAAAGGCTTGCCCTTGGGGAATGATGTGTAGGATAAAGTTGGCATTTGGTGCAGCTCGGGGCAAGGAGGAAATTGGAGATCAGAAAACTGATTTGGTTGAGGTTTTTGATTGGGAGTAAAGCTTGAAACAGATTTGTGTAAAGAGTGATTCCAAGGAACTCAATGGATGTGGAGGGCCCCTCTGTTTTCTCCGCAGACAGTGGAACCCCAAGATCGGAGAAAACTGAAGTCAGAGTGACCAGGCTGGAAGCAAGTGATGATGACGGAGGGGAAATGATGAGGAAATCGCCCAAGAGATGGACAAGGAATGGAATCTTATGGTTGTTAGACAGGATCAAACAGAGGGCTTCTGACAGGGTGTTGAAGAGTTTAGGGTTGCTTTTGAACAACAGAAAGTGAGCCTAATGATGAAATAATATGCACCTCGCCAGTGGATGCCAAAGAAATGACAAGTCAGAATGGATAGGGAGAACTTTGAAAGCACTGGTGATGTCCACTTTTGAGAGCCACTACCCTTTCCAAGTGACTTTGATGAGGCGTAGTTAATGGTGGTGCAGTGAAGGGAGAAGTCTTCGCTTGGAATCAAGCTATTAATGCTGGGGGTGGTACTGCCATGCAGTGCTGAAAGATTGATAATAATGCATTTCTTTCCCAACTATTTCCTGGTTGTGATACGGAGGATGCTGATGCGTGAGTTAGGAAATGGCGGACAAGAAAATGGGCCGATCATGGTAAATGGACTGTACTTGTATAGTGCAGACTACTCAAAGCGCTTTTACACTACACTCACATTCACCCATTCACACACACATTCATACGCTGAATGGGTACAGGGGCTACCATGCGAGGTCCCAACCTGTCAGTTCACATACTGATGGCACAGCCATCAGGAGCAATTTGAGGTTCAGTGTCTTGCCCAAGGACACTTTGACATGCGGACTGGAGGAGCTGGGTAGTCTTGAATGTTGAGGAGAGACGAACTGGGCGGGACACGGACCATGGAAGAAACTGAGCTGATGCTTGCCAGACTCATGTGCTTCCTGGACGACTTTTTGGACTACAGAGAGTGGGGTATCAGGCATGGAGGTGATGGGGAAATTTTCGGCTTCTGTTACTGGGTTTGTTGTTGTGGGCAGGTGGAAACTTTGGATCCCGATTTCATCCCAGTAGATCATTATCTGATGGGAACAGTGAAACATCAGGTGAGTTGATGGAAGATGTTGCTCTTATGATGAAGTAGTGGCTCAATTGTTTTAGAGTGCTCAAGTTGATGTTGTGTGATCTCGGTTCTGGTGCAGAATACAAGAATAAAAGAGGAGAGGGTTGGGTGGGTATTTATAGAAATGCTGGAAGTGGCGCAGTTGAGGTGTGGTCCTGCTCCTGAAACTTTAATAAGCTTCAATTAAAGGACAAATGGAATAGAGCAGTGAGCATCACCATTGCAACCTTAATGGTAGTTGGCCACCCCCAGTTGATGGAGATCTGTTAACTGCTTATCAACTGTTTCTCTGGTCTCAGTGGCCACACAGATGCTTCATGAAACTCAAACAGAGGTGTTATACTCTACCTAACTCTACCTAGGATTTCATCTACTTTCATTGCTTTAACAGATCATTTGATCATGTATCCCTTTGAGGCCCTCAGCAGTTAATGTCAATTGATTCTGAACTGAGAACACACCAGAGAGAAAGATAGAGAGGGGACTTGTTGTTTGGATGATTGTTTCTTGACAGCTGTATCAATTTTTTAATTTTTTTTTTTTAATGCAGAATTTGAGTCAGATCTATGGTTGTTCAATATAGATTTTGTACTGTACAAAACACAAAATATGAAATACAAATTACAGTAAAGTATAAATTAACTTGATCACCCATGACTTAATGCCTGATTACTCTTCAGAAACTGTTTTAAACTGTTACAGTGATCCTAGTTGTGACATATTTTCAGTTAAGGACTTCCTCATTACCCCCCTGAATTGAGAAAGCTGTTTGCCCAAAAGAAGTTTCAAGCAGGAAGAGGACTACTCAACCTGTGAAAACAGTTGTATATTGTCTTCTGTGTCAAGTCTGAGAAAATAACCCTGACAATACATTTTGTTTTAAATAACTTAAATGATGGACTGACTGACATGAGCCATCTGTATTATCTTTTTGTGCCCATTGGCCTGGAGTGAACATCTGATCCAAAACCTATCTGCTAATGAAGACTATGATATGTGGATGAAAGCTCAAGGGGGGGAAGCTAGTAAGTGGACCTTGAGTAAAGACTATTTTGGCAAATTACTATTCATGAGGTCAATATGAACTTGATATGATTGCTGTAATAACAGATCATCTTTTGTAACTGAATGAGCTTTTTGCCTGCCCACCATGGTATGTGCTGCAGTGGGTGTAATAGCCCAGTGGGAGAACACATTTGAATGCATTTTACACATTTGTTTCTGAATTCCTCTGGAGGTGGATTCTGGCAAACAGTCTGCTCATTGTTTCCCTTCCAAACAGAAAGAGAAATGTTCCATCTGTCCAAAGTTGGAATTCTGCCACAGAGGTCTGTGAGTGTTTGATTATTTGTCATTCCCACAGTACCAAGGGTGGTGTGGTATGGGGAAGCTGGATGGAAATTATAGACATTACAAGAGAGCAGCACTGTTGTATTCTCAGCTGCCAAAGCTGTCTTATATTGTACATATACACTCACTGATGCACAGGTAAACAGAAAGGTTGGTTACAGTCAGCATCATCAATAGAAAAAGACAAACACAATTCAGTTGTTTTCAGTATTTTTTCAGAAATTATTCTAACAGTCTTATTTACATCATTTTATTGTTGTCACCACAGTGCCATTTGATTCTGATTCATAACTGCAGACAGCTGCTTCAGCATTATAGAAATGCAACACTAAATGGCAGGGGTACCCTGTTAATTAACTGATTATACTTTCTGGTTGACTTTTGCTTAATAATAGCTTTATTTATTTGTTTGCACATTTTAAACAGATACAACTTTATAAAAGATGTAATTGATATGTCCACAAAGCAATACAAACAATATAAAACACACACCTTTATCTACATATACTCAGCTATACACACATGCTTGAGTAGGAGAGGTATACAAAGACCTCTCCTAAAAACTAAGAGAAGATAAAAAATAATGATGGATGGAAATTACACCACAAAATAAACACAAAAATAAAATGTGCAACAGTCAACACTACTTGGGAAGTTTGTTTGAGATGTGTTTTAATAAATAAAGATGATGAGTCATGGACAATATGTAAGTTTGAATTCCACAAAACAGTTTCTGTATCTAAATAAAAATTTAACCACATTACTAGTAGATAAAAGACGAAGATGTTCAGACTGTCTAATAGAATATGACTGACTGACTGAATTGGTCAAAACACTAAGTCTGACATGTCAGTGAGTGCTGAGATAACATTTTGTGAATAAACATACAAGTTTGTAGTTTACTGATACTAAAGACGGTTTTAGATCATTGAAAAGAAGGGTGGATGAAGTAGCTAGTCTAACTAATTTCTTTTGAACTACAGGACTAAGATGTAAGATGTGGGGCTCTGCATTACAACAATGAAAAACAAGTTTATATTTTTATTAAAATGCAAAATGTAACCTTAACTGCCATAAATAATATTTATGTCACAGGTTACATATTTATTTTTATATGATTTATTTTCCTGGATACTGATCTATGTGTGTAGCACCACTGTGTAGGAACTTGTTGGTTTTTTTTGTTGTTACAATTCGCCTGAAGCAGAGCATGTAAACAGATGTGAAGCAGGAGAAGTACACTAAACTCCATTTAGAAGTTTTTAAATTTAAGAAGAGCAACACTGCATTGCCTGTTGAAGATTTATGTTTTGGTTTCAAGAACTAATGTGTCCTTATTCTGTACAATTGTTTATTTGAACGGTTCAACAGTGGCTTAGGGTGATTTATGATGGTGATGAGGAGGGGAGATAAAGCTATCTGTATCTGAAGAACCGTGGTCCCATGTATTTTCTGGAGGGAGTGACAATGTTTCATATCCTATCAACCACAGTGCCTAACTCCTCAGACTAGCCTAAGGCATGAACTGTGAGATGGAATAAAAAGAGGGCGAAAATGTCAGTGTCAATCAGGCAGTTGTCAGGAGGATATTATGAAAAGTGGCCCAAATCCAATTTTTTTGCTTATATGTGACTCAGATCTGTTTTTTTAATTTTTCATAACTCTGTGAACAGCACAAATCACATGGAATCTGATCTTTTCAATTCTGATTTGGGTCACTTTGAGGGCAGTGTGAACATAGTCGGATTTATTGCTCAGATCCTTTTTTTTATTTGGCTGTTCACATTATTTTTTAAATGTGGCCAATATCAGATTCCAGTGTGAGCTGCTCATGGTTCTGAACTGACCAGCATGCACAAAAGAACAATAAAAAAAAACAGACATGTATCAGATTTAGGACCACGTATGAAAGTGGCCCATCAGAATTGAAAAAATCAGATTCCATGTGATTTGTGCTGTTCACACTGTTATGAACATACAGATCTGAGTCACATATAAGCAACAAAATTGGATTTGGGCCACTTTTGCCTGCAGTCTGAATGTAGCCTTTCATATGTGGTCGTAAATCAGATACTGGTCTGATTTTTGCAATGCGACCTCAGTCTGAACAGTCATATCAGAATTAATGCAGCTTTTATATCACTCTAGATCGACTCGTCACAATTCTGCGCTGGTGAGAGTCACTCGGTGAATACAAACATGGAAGACAGTTACGAGGGAGGTACTCAGTGGAGGGACAGTGAGCTGTTAGACCTCATAAGTCATCTGCTCATGAATTTGCGGGCTTCCACTGCACATCATCTTATAAATGAAACCGTAAATGCTGACTTCAGTGGCTTCCATATTAAATTCTGTACAACAGCAGGCTGCATTTGATGTCTTTGTTATTGTTCTTTTGCACATGCTGGTCAGTTCAGGCCAATGACATGTCCACACTGGAATCTGATATTGGCCACATTTAAAAAATAAGGTGAACAGCCAAACAAAAAAAATGGATCTGAGCAATAAATCTAAATTGAGCAATAAGGATTGCAGTGTGAACGCAGCCTTAGTGTAGTGAATGTGTTACTGATGATCACCAGCAGATGTCAGGACAGAACAGTTTTCTCTTACAGGGATGAACCAGAAGAAACCCACAAACAATTAACAATGAGGACTGAAAATAACCCACTTAATGGGCAAGATACACAGCCAAAAAAGCCTAGGGGTATGTAAACCTAATCTCACTGTAAACTTATGCCTTTATTTACTGAAAACAATATAATACCACTTCATTATGTGCATTATGATACAACACCACCCCACTGTTCTGTTAATACCATTAATACTTTACACGTGTTCTCCTGATATCAATGCTCATTACTTGTTCACAATATCACTGTGAATAGAAGAACAAGCTACTTATATGTACTCAGAAGTTCAGTCTGCAGTGGACCTGTGTGTAAATATTAGCTTTCACTCTCACTGTGTGAAATGGTGAATGGGTAACACTAATGTCATGTCATGGCTGTAATGAAGTCAGCAGCTGGGGGTATTCTGACATATGTTGAATTCTACAGGGCAATAAAGCAGATGGGGTCGGAGGGTGAGGTCAGCCCCACACAGATCTCTAAGGTGGGACAACCTCAAAATAAAATACAAAGTGAGGTTCACATTATACTCGTAAATGCTCTGTGCTGTGTCTGTATTATACCTTTTTATTAGGCATTTTATGTCATAATGTGACACAGTTAATACATTCTGTTGCATACACCTCATTGTCATCCTTGCCTTGGTCGTGGTTCACCCCGATGCACTTCCTCCAAGAAGAATGCAAAACAGGAGGAACGGATTAAGGCTATCCAGGACAGCACAAGGAGATTTCTAGATTTATTTGATTTGAACTTGAAATCCTGAGTTCTCTATATCATGTGTTTTACAAAATAATTCGGCTGTATGCTGCATTGTTTTGAATTTATTGGACATTTTGTTTGAATATTGAAATCTGCCTCTTTGTGTGAATCAGCTTAAGACAGCATCAAGTTTTGTGCAAAAAGACAGCTGCTTCAGACACAGGGTTGGAAAACTGTGAGGGAGCAAAGCCAAGATTTTGATTGTACGGAACTGATACACTACAGCAACACAGGCAGAGATGCATTTTGAGAAATAACATTGCACCCAGAGCAATTTAACAAAGATCAAAAGTTCATGGTCAATATCATTTGACCAATATATTGGTCAACTGATATTGACCATGACAGATATGTCTGTATCGGCGTATATGTTGTCCGATATGCACCGATTTTTTTTTTTTTAAAGATATATAGGCAGCATTCTATGTATATTTTATCCTTTTTCTTAATTCAAGTTTAATATATACATGCATATGTTTTTTGTTCTATATGCTTTTTTTTAATTTATAGTTATTTATGATTATTAAATTCCCAGTGAAGTTTACAATTTCAGTGCACTGATGCCATATAAATAAATATAACAAATAATAAATACAACCATGGAATTATACATCTTCTATCCAATCCTTGACTCTATGATTGGGGAGTTACAGAAACGCTTCTACAAGCCCAACTGCAACATAATTAGAGGTGTTAAAGCACTCCATCCAATCAGCAACAGCTTTTTTTCATTCACAGAGCTTTACAAGTCTAACTTAGATGATCTGAGGCATGAACTGTACCAAGCCATGGAATGCAAGCATGCATCCCATATGAGATCATACTACCTAAATGAGAGCAATGAAACCCAGCTAACCATTTTTAAATGGAGCATTTTTATTATCACACAATGAGGTACTAATGTCTGTCTCCTTATGTATTAGTGCTCATAGCTTGTTGAGCTAATGTTATTTCATTTACTCCTGGGTGAACATAACATTTGTATCTGCTGAAGACGAGCGACCCATTGCCAGCAAGTGGATGCTGGAACCAAGGCAGCCACAAAGGTAGCTGCACCGATATGGAAGGACTGAGAGATGTACAGCAGAGAAAGGATTCCACATCGTTTGCAGTGGAGACGGAGGCATGTTGTGAACCATGACCTCGACATGGCCTTTCCTTTGTCGGTCAGGAACCGGGGTTTGAAACATTGAAACATTGAAAGGTTTTGCTTGTTGTAATCAATTTATCAGTAATTTCAGCAATTAATTTTTTTAAGAATTATGAACCTGTCCTTTAAGACAGCTCATTTGCAAAGCACCATTCTCCTGAAGAGGATCGAGTGTCAGTTTAGTTGTAGTTAATCACTCTGACCACCTGAGGTCAGTTAACACTCATTAAATTATTAACGCAGAGTGTGCATGAAACTGGCATAACACTTTGGATGCAATGCCATGAAATATTAACATTAATACGAATTAAACCAAAATATGAGTTTTGCCATTTCTGAAGGAGGATTTGTGATTTGACACAGCAGGAAAGGCACAGGTGGAATTAGCAATAATGAATCTGTTCCATCTATGTCTCCATAAGCAACCCTCTCTCCTGGAGATGTTTAGACAGAACTATCAACAGCTATCGATCAACAACAAATACGTTTTGGAGTAAACTTAATGCCACCCAGATTTCTTTTGTTTTCAACATAATGAGGAAATATTAATTAAATCTGGTACATCTCTAAATGTTGATTCTCATCATATCAGAATAAAAAGCTTCACTGACAAAGTATTTCATTTGTTTCCCATCAAAATATCTGATGTTACAATACAGTATCTGCTGATAGTCACATTTAGACACTCACAGCTCTTCGTTAAGGTTAGGGAAAGGTGGTGGTTCAAAACAGAGAAAGTCAACAATGACTTGAAGCTATATAATCAATAACATACAACACAACACATGATGTAAACACATGTATGAGCAGAGAGCAAACAGGGGCTTGCCCACACATCTGTGTCCAGAATCACAGATGTGTGGATAATGTGAGGATGGCAGAGAGTGAGGACCCGAGTGCAGTGAACAGACCAGAGACTGAGGCAGTTTGTTTCTTCTGGGTTTTACTGAAGGTTTCAAGCTAGCAGCACAAAAAAGGCAAAACTCTGTAAGCTCTGTAGCATGACTGATAAAGTGAGAGACTGTATAGTTGCCCACAGACTGATGAGCTGATGGAGCAGGGCTGGTTGATGGTTGACGGCTGTTTAAAGGCAGCTGCAATGGCCCAGCTCACATCCAAGGGGGCAGGTAGGGACCTCTGGTGGATCAATAAAATATAGGGGTTAATACTACGAAGCTTTTGAATACTTGACTGTAGTAGTGACAGATAAAGCAACAACAGGAGCCAGCCAAAACAAAGTCAGGAAGTAAAGGAAGGAGAGAGAAGAAAAGAGAAAAAAGGAGGGTGGGAGAGGGAGAGAGGTCAGAGGACAGCTAGTACTGAGAGACAGAAAAATAGAGACATAAGATGTGTTTCCATCCACCTGTTTTTATTCACATAATTTGCACATAAAATTCTGGATTGGAAATGGCAAAAATTGAAAAAAAAAAAATCACAAAAGCATTTGATGCTTGGCTGAGGTGAAAAAGCTGGTGTATCCATAAAAGAAAAATGAGTGTAAGTGTAATGCAAACAGACTTAGTAAATAAATGATGACCTACATGAAGCATAGGACATCACTGAAGACACAAAAACATCTGTGTGGAGTGATGAGGAGACTATAATGTTCCTCAAATTAATACAGGAAAAAAACTGAAATATCATATTTCCATCATGTTTTCTACATTGTATTTCACTGCATACTGCCACTCTTTTGTCCTCTTCTGCAATGGTTTAATGGCACTGACTGGAGAATTAGCACCACTAAAACCACTATCTTGATGAACCAACTCCTAATATTCATATAACAGCAGCTGATGGAAACATGCATGAATTTGTATTTTCGTTGATTTCGCTGATTTTCTGGAAATTTGTTTAAAAATTCTGCTAAATTTGGATGGAAACCTGGCCATAGAGAGATCACTGTGACACCCATCTATAACAGTTATGGGTATTTATTGTTCTCTACACAGTTTATCATAGTTTCTTCAGAAAATGTTGCCTTTTCCACATTATCACCATTCCTCATCTAAAACAATAACTACTGGTAACATGTAGGAAGCTGAAACAGGAGGTCTAATATTCATTTACTATACATTTAATGGAAGTTTCTCCTACCATGTGACAAGTGTCTGGTAAATGTTACAGCTAAATTATAACATCACAGTGTGGAATAATTTTTGATGTCATTCTGATCAACCTCTGCGTACATCTGTGGCAACAATATGCTCACAGTGGTTGATTTATCACTGAAATATTAGAGAATGTAAGATTAGAGAGCATTGAATTGTTACTCCACATTACTCTATGGCAGGTGTAAAACCAGTGCTATGAACACAATGACAGTACGCATAAATATCTACTTTTGATTTAACTTTATTTTGAAAAATAAATTTGAATATTGGTGCATACTGAAACATACAATAAAGATACAGATACAGTTGTCTGACGTCATACACAGAAACATCAGCTATAATTTACACACAAACAGTTCTTGTTGCCTTACAAAATTCTACATACATCCCTCCTTCTGCTGACTGATCAGACACAAGAGGAATACACTTTTATTGTACAGTATACAGTAAATACATTTTTTTACCACTTTGGAGTTCATTAGAATAGCGTACTATGGAGCATCCCTTGGTATTATAATACCTAGACAATATTTCTGAAGCATTTCCACCTTTAATCAGAACTGAAATGCTGTCTTGTGGTGTTGGAAGCACTTTGTCTTACACAACAGAGCAGCTGCTACTTACTATATCTGTTGCTGTGGCAGTTCGTGGAAAGCCTTGTCCTAACAAAATTTGGCATTCAAAAACTTTTTTTTTTTCTCTGGTTACTCTGTAGAGAAAAGGTCATTCTTGTTATTTTTTATTATTACCAAGTCTCCATCCTTAAAGCTAATCACTCACTGCTTTTGCTCTGAATCACTGAATTTTTGCACTGACATATTTTCCTTGGATGTCCTGCTGAGTGCAGCTTTACAAGTCATGACAAGTCAGGAGTTACACATCATTTTGTTTCTTAAACTACACAAAAAATGGCAGAAATATCAGCTATGCAGTATTCAATTTAATGACTTTAATGTACATAGATCAAGCTGCAGTGCAACCTTGAAAAACAGGACTGTGCTAGCAAATAGCCCCTTTATCACCAATTTCAAACTGGGTTAGCTTCAAAGGTGTGTTAAGACTGAACATACTGCAGATTGTTGAGGTGGTGTGATTGCTTGGATGCAGATGTGAATTCATTGAAATTGTTTCTGCTTGAGAGAAAAATTTGGGCTTATACTCAATGTTTATGATTCCAATTTATGAGGCCTTTACACAATTTCAGAAATCATCAACTTTTCTTTTCTGCTACTGTAACTCATGACTCCATGTTATCTGGGACAAGACAAGAGAATTCCAGTGACGCAACACTGGCACAGAACATAAATCAGAGCGCTTAATGTGGCAAACTCAAGCTTTGCATGTTATTAAACACACTAGTTATATGTATTCTAGTTATATCAAGAGATTGATGTTCCTCTGCAGCCTCCTATAATCAGAGTTTATGGGATGAGAATGAAAAAAGTGAATGTTAAGGCAGGCTGCTGTTTGATGGAAGAGAGTTTTTGAAAGGTTACATAAGAGGAGACAGTAGCCTGCAGTGAGGCTGTGGTTTCTATCTGACATGTTATCCTCAGCCCATACCTTAACATGATGTATGATCCACACACTGGAACACGTCATACACATTATCTCTGCATGCACCCCAGTTATACAACACCACACGCACATACACACACACATATACACACACTATATACAAAGCAGTCTGTCTATAACACATTTACAAACTTAAATACAGAATGAAAAATATGAAATATGTTTATATTTCACATTAGTTGGATTGTTACAGTTTTTGCAGCGCTCTAATGGAAACCTATCCTATTGTAAATATATCAACATGTATAATGCAGTATGTCACAGTTTAGATCGTTTTAGATGTATATAATTAGCCCCATCTTGATTATTTTATATGAGAACATCAGACTTCTAAGTTTCACTGTGATATACATTTAACAAGTCTCAAATAAACACTCATGTTCCCTCACGTGCAACAACTGAATCCCTCATACGAGATTCCTCTCCTTTAATTCCCTCATGCTCTTCTCTCTTATTCATTCCCTCCATTTTCTTCTTCACTGTTTCTTCCCCAGTCTTGAATCATCTCCCCTGTGTTGTGTCCTCCTTCTCCTCCCATGTGAGGCCATCTGGATCTGATCTGAGGGGGAGACAAAGATGTTGGGCAGGGTTTAGAAAAGTGCTCTCGTCACCTTTGTCAAGAACTCCACTGGACAGTGATTACAGCTGAGTGAAATGCAGTCTAGTAGTGTGAGGCTTTACACCGTAGTCGTGTATCAGCATTTGCTTTCCACGCCTGCACCCTGGGTCCATCGCCTGTCTCATATTAATAGTCACTGTTGACATTTTTATTATTTAACAATAAGCATTTTGAGGATTGGTCTGTATCTTGCTAGATACAGGCCTTTAATATAGTATATGGTACTAGTGCACTACCTGGATGTTTATTGTAGCCAAGGGAAGTCCAACTTGCTCTGCTGGCCCAGGGCAATCATGGAGTTCCTGTTTCTGCCAGCAGGTTCTACTGGTCCCAGATCAGGCCTGTAATGAAGAGCAGACCACTATTACTGAGAGTTTCTGGCTTTTTACAGTATTTCTGGTGGATATGTGGGACAGCCCAGTCTGCGAGTATGAGAAAACATTTGTTCATTATTCCCAAATTGACAGAAGCACTGCAGCAGGCTGGTGTGCACATCTCAGGAGGAGGACGGTGTTCTTTCTAATGAATCCTGGACTGCAGCCATATCTCACCAGGCCTCAGCTTAAATCCACGGGGGAATTCTCCCACTCCTCCAGGCATACCTCAGGCCTGACACTCCACCCCCTCCTCTGTCCGCCTGGGTCCGTGCCAAGCCCCAGTCAAGACAGAGAGAGAAGCTGAAGGGCCTCCCATCAGATTCCTACACTGTACAACCTCTCAAATACAGAAATACCACAGTTCATCCACACCCAGACCCCTCCTCTCCCGGGCAAAAATGAAGCTAATAGCTCCTTATATCTCCACCTGCCAGGAACCTGTCACTCTCTTCTTCTTGCTCAAAAGTCACTGAAGCTGTCACCACTTTTCCACCCCAAAAATGCCTTTCTTTCCCCTCATGCTGGCTTTTATTCATTGCAGTCAAATAACTTGCATTCCTTCTCCTTTTTTTTGGTTTTGTTCAGCAAACAAGGGAGGCGAGCACAGCTCCTTTTCAGTGGTTTTGAACTGATGCCATGTCAGTCGAGACATCACCACGAAAACAAAGGACACTAAAATCTGGGCTTCGTCAGAGAGTTTGGGAGCAGATTTGATATTTTTCAATGTTTCATACTTTTATCATTAAGCACTATTCTCTCCATAAGCATACGGAGAGAATAGTCTTTCATGAAAAAATATGACAATCTGTGTCAACATTTGAACTTGAACTATATGTATCTCTTCTGTTGCGTTCTGTCTGGAAAGTCTTCATAGAGTAGGAATAAAAACTGCAGTTTGGTTGATTGCTAAACCCTTCATTGATATTTCTCTTCCTTAGTGTCTCTACTGCTGAGTGTACTCCAGACGGTATGTACCGAAAACTGTGGTCTGTTGTGTATTGCCACTGCTGTTTGCTCACCTGTACAGTTGTGGACAGGACATCTTCAGTGAGGTGGAGCTCAGTCCCAGTCTGCTATGGTTCCTCAGCTTAGTTTTCCTCACTAGTTCTTTGACTCTGCCCCATGTGTAGCTTTCACTCAGCTGAACAGTGAGAGTGCAGAACAGACACACAAGAGCAACAATTTAATACTAATGTACTTTTAGCTGTGACAAACTAGTGACCCTGCAGGAACACACAGCAAAATCTACTGATGACAGTAAGACACGCATGGTCCAATGAAGCTTGAGGGTCCAGGTGTTGGTGTGCCCCAAGGCCTTTCATATCCACAAATCTATCAGATTATCAAGATGATATTTTATAATTTGTGACAGAATAAACAAAAAGTTTCTAATTTCAATTAAATTCAAGCGGTTTTCATGATTTAACTTCAAACAGAGCACATGCACTGCTAACTGTATAAATCTTAGGTTGTTAAAACCCTTTGGAAGGACTTGAGTGTGAAAATTCTGTTTTGACTTTGTGAATAGTAGTTTGACAAAATAATCTTAACTCAAGGTCAATTTATTAGCTTCTTCCTGGGCTTCCAACAACATCTAATGGTATTTATCAGCAAATGGAGGTGATGACTTTCAGAAAAAAACAGTTTGTAAGTGTACCATGAGGCAGATGAATGTGTCAAACCTTTGGAAAGTTAAAAATAAAAAAAGTAATCAAGCTAAAAACAAGACTTATTGTGTTGGATCTTAAAAAATGATCCTGCTGCATTAATTACAGTTAGTTCCCAACAGTGGGGCCTTTGCAGAAGGAGAATCACTCCTCCAGGCCCCTCATTCATCATGTGTCATCAGTAAGAGTTTTGCTGTGTCTGTTTGCCATAAAGACAGTGAACAGAAGATGTGGACATTGGGCAACTTTAAGTGATTCAGAGTGTGTTGGCTGGGGGGTGGGGTTAGGGGGCACCCTGCAGACTTGCTTAACCCAAAAGTCAGATTTCTAAGGTGAAAGCATGTGATGGTTGCAATACAACTGGTGCTAAAATAAATAATTTTTCTATTTTAAAAAAAAACAGTCACCAATCATATAAGTCATGAAATATGTTAGATACTATGGATCAACTTCCACAACAAGAATTAGTGTATATTTGAATGACTAGTGCTTAGAAGCAAACTAGCTATCAAAACTAAAAACAGCTGATGGTGATGGGAGGAAATCTGTTTGGGCATTAGTCAAATTTCCTCATTATTGGCAGCAAATTGGCTTATTTGTCTTCATATGAAGAGGTCCTGCTCTTCCATACCATCAAGACTATGCTGACTGTGATTCTTGCAGTGGATCT
Source organism: Thunnus maccoyii (assembly GCF_910596095.1). Lineage (NCBI taxonomy): Eukaryota > Metazoa > Chordata > Actinopteri > Scombriformes > Scombridae > Thunnus > Thunnus maccoyii. The sequence goes on from NC_056546.1 coordinate 29,910,469, forward strand.
ACAGCATGTGCACATGACTCACCCTCCGCTGGGGGATGGAGAGCCCCTCGGTGCTGTCACCGAGGAAGTGGACCTCCCCCTCAGTGTAACTCCTTCGGTTCAGGCCTCTCCTCCAAAGAGGTACGGCTGTCAAAGCCTCGCTGCTCATGTCTGAAAAACAAATCACATACAAGGAGCTGTTACAGTGTGTGTGTGTGTTTGTGTGTGTGGAGAGGGTTCACTCGGGTAGACAGTGAAAGCTGTATTCATATGATGAACCTCGTCTGTTCATTTATTGTCATACTGTAAGTATGAATTGTGTCTGTTATCTTGTGTATTGTTCTGTCTTTTTAGGGTGAAAAAACAGAAAAAAAGGAAACAATTGCAAAACAACCACTAAATATACTACTACTAATAATAGTGTTTTGGAGTAAATGTAATTAATGTGCTGTTTATGTTTACTTGCAACCATTTTTCCAGTCTACAAAGTGCTGCGGTCTTGTGACATGTTCCTTCTCATATGTTGTTAGGTTAAGACTACTCGAGAAAGTAAATTATTTACCGATATTTAACCATGATAACAATCTTTCCCTAACCAAGTACCGTATGTTCAGTGTGAACATTTTGTGATTTTTATACACTTTCTTTAACATTCATTAAAATCATTTCCTTATGTAGAGAAAACACATTTGGGTGACTTTTGGGTGAACTTACATGCTGTTGCAATTAATATTTTCCAGGGGAGTTCCACATTCAATCCTTTTAACTCCACCAACTCCTAAGAAAAATATCTGGCTCTTTAGCTGTGTTCACAGCTAGTGTCTAACTTTGCCTTTCAGCTGCCTGATGCTGCTCGAAACAAGGCTGATGAGAGCAGAATTTGAGGACTGGAAAACCAAAACAATTGGCTGAAAGAGGCTAAAAAGTTCAGTAGAGATGAGGGGAACTGCAGAGTTGGTGATAATTCTCTGTGGGTTTATCAGCATGAGCAATACCTTGCACACTGGACATAGTCATTTCAGATCTGCTCAGGGCCCAAAACGGTATCACTGTAAAGCCAGTTTCAGTCAAACAGGAGAATTTAGACATGTTCATAAATGTAAATGGTCACTGTGACTTACAACATATGTCATAAGAGATATTTTTAATTTCAATGAGTTAGCTTTAAAGTGCACATATACTGTATTTAGGTTTGGTCTGGGAGGTGGAGTGTTTGTTCACATGTTGGAGGCCTTTGCTCCATGTTGAGGAGGGAGCGATGACTGTTATGACGAATGGTGATGGAAATCAGCACAGGCCTGTTTTTTTACCTCTGTTCATTCCACTCCCAACTTCTCCCACATGCATGTAAATACATCTTCCCTTATCACAGGAGCTCACAGTTTCTACTGACCATGACACTCTGCTAGACAAAGGAAACCCCCACATTAAGACTACAGCTTTGTCATTAATATTTGTGCGCAAGTAAAGCCAGTTAATTCAAACTTGAATGATTTTGTGCAAATTATCTCTTTGTCAGTGACAGCAACAACCCAAAAATACAACAGTACCCTAACCCTTACCCTAACCTTGCACTTCAACAAACCCAATAAAAACACTCCTTTTTTGTAGTCTGTAATTCATTAGTCCATGCACATGCTCCTGTGTAAACATAAACACTCCTAACAATCTGTGATTGGTATACAACAATAAAACTCAATTCCACAGTCTCATATTGAACATTTGCACTTGCAGAGCTCTCTTCTCCTATTTACTACACCTAAGCAGGGCCTCCCATCTTTCATGACCTCTCAACCTTTTCTCCAGATCCAGTTTCCTGCCCGTCAGAGGAAGAACCGAGGCATTCCATAGTCCACGGGACATTATGTGTTCCTGTCATGAGCAGGATGCCAGGAATTCCGCCCGTGTCCCCGCTCGAGTTATAATTTCATCTTCCCCGTGGGGCCACTGAGCTATCGGCCACCAATCACCTAGGGCAGCATTAACCACTCCAAAAACACAACAGTAAGTATAACATTTGGGGAGATGACTGTGTTCCCAAATGACTAACATCACCTGGAGCTGGTGTCTGATGACAAGGTAAACACTGAGGCCTAAAAACACATGGGGTTGCTGCAGGGTCAGATTATGAAACTTAAGTACTGCTAAAGCTTTTTAATAACACACCTATTAGATCCATTTCGGGAAAGTGCCAGACAAACACTGAAATTAAAACATTAATACATGGTTGTGCGCATGTACGTTTGTTGACACTTCCCACTGGAGCAGGTTATTAAATGCCGATCCCACTAGTAATTAAATGCAAAGTTCAATTTGGGATGGTTTCAGTAACCTACAGGGGACTCAGCTGCATGTCATGGACTCACAACAAACAATACTGAATGAGTCTGTAGCTTAAGTGGGCAGTTGTGAAAAGAAGCCAAAAGCTTATCCAGTCTATTTAATCCACCTGAAATGTCAGTAATAATCCCTCATTGCACAGGAAAACGTGTTTTTGGGTATGTGTCTGTGTGTGTGTGTGTGTGTGTGTGTGTGTGTGTGTGTGTGTGTGTGTGTGTGTGTCTGTGTGTCTGTGTGTCTATGTGTGGGTGTGTGTTCACAAACTAAACTAAAGGTCTCAGTATGCTTCCTACAATGTGCTTATTTGTCACCCTGAAGATGGTTTGTTAAGGACTTTTGTTCAACAGCACCTTCAAGGACACACAAAAAAGGAAAATATATGTCAGCCTTACCTCTCCTGGTTGATAGAAGTGGGTGCCGGGTGACCTCAGGGATGGTGGACAGGTCAGAGAGCGTTCCACTAGGTGACAAAAACTCACTTCTGGAGTGTCGCTTCTGCGCGTCCTGAAAGGCCAGACTGGCTGCACCACAGCTGCAGTGCTGTTGGAAAAAGTCCTGTTCAGAAAGATAGTAGGAAGAAGACACAAACAGCTGAATATTGTAATATTATGCATTATTAATGCATATATCATATATATATATATTATTGCATATCATGCAAGGAAATATCTGAGCCAGTAACGAACGCTTTGACGCTTTTGAAACCAACTTTCAGTCACTTGTGGAGTCACAGGCTTACTCACAAGCCCATATGGTTAACCCAGAGCAAATTCCCAGTGAAGCACACATGCAAGAACTTGAAGCTAAGTACTCAGAGCTAATGAAGCACAACTACCAGCTCCAAACCGAAGTGCTTGACATAGAGGCCCACTCCTGTAGAGACAATATTGAAATCTTGGGAATACAAGAGGGAGAAGAGGAAGGTAAACCCACTGAATTAGTCCCCAGACTGATTCCCAAGATGCTTGGGGAAGAGCATTTCCCGCACCCGGTTAAAGTCAACCGTGTGCATTACTCTCCCCAGCTGAAACCGGCGACCGATGCCAAGCTGCAAACCATCCTGGCACGCATCCACCATTTTCAAGTCAAAGAGTTGATCCCCAGTTTTTAACAGTATCATATAGCCTGTGTTTTAAATCTTCGCAAAGAGGGGGTTTTGTGATAGCAGAGTTAGTTACCTGCCCAACAGCTTCTCTTTGGATGAAAACGGGAAACCTCGTGTTTCCAGGGAGACACAAGGGAGGGTGGGTGGGGATGTGTGTTGTTCTTACTTATGGTTCAGGCATGTCTGTCTTTTTCTTTTCTCGTTATAGCACTTTTACAAGGCTGGAAGTCACTTTACACTGCTTACTATGTTTGTGCTCAACCGAAATAATCTCTTCCTTATTTGCATATGCAGAGGTATCATGTTAGAATGAAGTTGGGGGGCAAGGATATTACAATAGTTTTGTGGAATGTCAAGGGGCTTGCCCATGCTGTTAAAAAGGACATAGTTTTTAAACATCTTAAATCTCTATATGCGGATAAGATTTTTTGCAGGAAACACATCAAAACAACTGAGCAATGCAGACTGAGGTGCAGCTGGATATTGCAAGTTCAACCACTCCTTTTTACCCTCATGATCAGACAGATGCCTGGAGGCAGAGGGGTCAAATTTCTCTTGAAGATATGTATGTAGATAGATGGTTTGCATCATTCAGTCTGCTGAGAGGAGAGATAAATTTGAGCTGTCTCACTCACATTATTTTCAATACCTACAAATTAGGCACTACGTCCAATCCAAGATTCGTATCTTTGAATCCCTTCCAGGGAAGCATAATTTTTTTTGATATTTTAAAGAATCCTCCTGACTCCAGGCATCTTGTTTCCAAGTTTGTATGTTTGTTTGATGGTTGTACTATAGCCTCTACTGTGAAAAGGAGGCTTTGAAAGGGGAACTGGGCATTGAATTATCTGAAGTTGCATGGGATAAGAGTCTGTCTATAATAGTCTTGCTCAATTAACGGTAGACGCCAGCTGATCCAGTTCAAAATTGTCCAACGTCTTCACTGTTCTACATCGAGGTTGCACAAGGTTTACCCTTCTGTCTCACCACTGTGTGACAGATGTCAGATGACACACTGTCTCACATTTTCTGGCTCTGCCCTTCACTTACTGAATTCTAGCCCAAAATATTCAATTGGTACTCAAATGCCTATAAAAGAACCATCCAATGAGAAACTGGACTTGCCATCTTCAGCTGCTCACAATCCACTGTGTGCTTTCCTACAGCCATGCAACAGTCCTTGATGCTGGGGATGATTGTCGCCAAAAGACTAATTTTGAGGAAATGGAAATCACCCTCTCCCCCTTCGTTCCAGAGATGGATGGCTGACATAATTTCAGTCATACAGATTGAAAGACTCAGTTTCTTGAGAACCAATTCAGTAAAAAAATTCTCAGCTCTTTGGGACCCATTGCTTACTTACCTTGACCAGGCCGGGGAAGGACGAGTAACTCTTTCCCCAACACTGCCTCATATTTTTTAAGCAATTAATTTAGTTTGTTTGGCACCTCATTAACAAAAACATAGTTGCTGACCTGCCTCTAACTCTACTGGTTCTCCTCCATAACTGACTTAAAGAGCCACAACTGCTTCTGCAGTACCCTGACTGTAATTCAAAAGCATGAATTATTCATCTGTGCATGCAAGTTTAATCCATTATGGCCTTGCTGGAGAATGTTACTTTGTTTGAGTTCATGGACCAGTCATCCTCCTACATATTTGGTTGTACTGTATGCACCATTATGTGAGTCAGTATACTGTATATTCCTCCTATGACTTGTACTTCAGGAGGACAAAGAACAATACAATCGACTGAGTCATCCCAGAGCATCAGTCTAATTGAAGTTCACATCCCTCCATGCTAAATGAAAGGGAACTCCAGTATGACATCACTTCCACGTAAAATCCCATAATAGTTCAAACTATATAAACGCAGCCTGCAACAGAAGTGTCACATGGATGAGATTAAAGCCAGGGGATGAGATGTGTTTTTTCCTGCTCTATTGTGTGGAATCACGTTTATACTCCTGCCCAGAAAAAGGATTCTATGTGTGTGTAGAGTATGTGTACAGACACACACACACACCACCTGCACAGCTTCATCATGCAACCCAAGTGGCTCATTGTGTGAGTCATTTCCTGATTTTTGCCAAAATATCTCTTTGCCTGCTCTGGAGTTACCTTTCACCTACTGTAGAGGCAAAAGTTCAAATGGGCCTCTAGAACAACACGTCCAAGTGCACATCAGCCTACACACACACATTTTCTCCCCTGATATCAACACAAAAGCACCCTTCTCCCAGCTTTATTACATAACCACTGGTCATTTGTATTAGTTATGGGGTAGATAAAGGCCTGTTGCTGTTATGCCTCATGGTTTTTGTTTTTGTTAAACCTCTAGGTATTCACTGTTCAACTGAAACATACATACAGAGCCAACACCAGTGTTTTTTCACTGAAGCTTCCAACCTGTGTAAAATAATCAGCAACAGTGTGGTTGTAAAGATGAGATTCAGGCAAACATCTATGTTGCACAGGTCATTCTTTATAAGCACCACAGTCATATTCCAAAAGTTAGGTGAAGACAGGCCCGGAAAAAGGAAACCCGGTCACCCAAAGAGCATCAGTCACAGGACAATAACAACTGAGCTGGCAGAGATCCTTCATGGGGTGAAGGGCTTCTGGAGAAACAAAACATATCAGTTGCTCGTCACTTCAGCTTCACGCATGAGGGGGAGGGACAGTCTGTTAAACATATGGGGATTTCCTTTGTGTGTCCAATTAGTATTCATTATTTCTAGGCTTGAGTACTCATGATATCTATAGATAAAATTCAATTGGATATATACACACAGACACTAAAGAAAGAAGCATAAAGTAAACAGTTGGAGTTTGATGCTTATAGCGAACACACTTCTCTTGGTAATTCCCAAACAGAGACTGTGTTCACACCAGAAAGCCACACAGGTGACAACCTGGCGGAAGCCCTCAGGTCCTCCCTCCAAGAGTATTCCTGGACGAGAGGAAATGGCCTATATTACCACGGACAATGGGGCCAATATTGTGGCTGCAATTCAAAAACTTAGCTGGCAATGGCTAAGTTGCTTTGGCCATAATCTGCATTTAGCCATCACCAATGCAATGAAGATATTTAGAAGACCTGAGCCATGGGTTTGTGCAGAATAGTTGTTGATGACTTTTTCACAGAGCTGGAAAAAGAAGAGAAAACTGCAGAAAGAACAAGCCAAGCTCAACATACCCCAACATTGCTTAGTTCTGGTGAGTGGTGCTAAACTTCGATTCCTATTTCTTTAGACATTGTTTTTCCATTTTTTTATAGGAACGGAGTAGGCCTATGTGTTACTGAGTAAATCTAAATGTGCCTACAAGTATAATAATAATAATAATAATGATGATAACTTTATTCGGATAGCACCTTTCATACAAAATGCAGCTCAAAGTGCTTCACATTAAAGAGAAAAAAAAACTAAAAGAATGAATATGGTATGCGTGTTGTTATGTATTATAACAGGAACAAGTTCATTAGCGAGTTTGTTACATTGTATCCGTGAGTTGTAGCCTAACGTGGCAGCAGAGGGAGGGGAGCGGACAGGCAACAGGGCAAAAGAGAGCCGCGCCCCATAACCAAAAGTCTGTTTAATAGCTTCAAGGTAGTATCTCTTCCAGCCCTCTTTCGTCCACTTCTCCTCGCTGTCCGGGACCCCTCGACACTCCACCTTCAGCTCCGTCTCACTGCTCCAGTCCAAGAAGCTCATCTTGATTGTCACGTGGTACTCACAGGGCCAGTTGTTATACTTCATGACTGTTTTCTCTTCAGGTATATCATTTATCATTATTTGGCTAATTAAACAACGCATTAGGCCAATTAAAAAGACTAATAGACCAAGGATGCTCAACAAGTGTGTTTAAATGAACTATTATTTAAAATTTCATGTTATTATTATTAATATTATGTTAATAATTATTTCAAAGTGTTATGCTTTATGCTAATATTTAAGCATGGTGAGTGACTGTTGTAGATGATAGTAGTCAGTCAAATGCTACTATGGCACACACTATCTGTATGGAGAACCCCACACAGGAGTTTATCACATCTTTAGGGATTCCCATGGGGAGTCAATGACCCTTAAACCATCAGCAAAGGATAAGGTTGTTGGAAGTATCTCACAGTCAGTCAAGGAGAAAAAAACACCATGGAATGTCCCTTCCATTGCTTCCTGTCCCCACATAACTGAGGAGACTCGACTCAAGGAGGAAGATCAAGTTTGAGAATAGTGGAGCAAGATGTGTACTGTAAAGTAATTCTACTTCTTGATTACATACATTTTATTTCTATAACGCTGCATTAGTGATATGTCAAAAAGGGCTATGGGATGTATTCTGGCAATAGAAATGTAACTTGTGGTGGTCTGGTGGTCTACTGCACTGCTGATGGGGGTGGGGGGTCTTCCTACTGTAGGTGTAACCGCTTTTTTGTTTATCCTCTGCCTGCTCTCAGTATATCCAGCTGTGCTTCTGGTGCTGATGTGACAAGTGAACCAGAGCTGTCACATACACACTGAGCTGTCATTAATGGTCTATTCAGAGATCTCAGACAGTGTTCCAGTTAGGGCTGCTCTTCTTTTGATGTGTCATTTTTGTCTCCAGTCGTGGATTTGCCTTTGATAATATCACAGCAGGGAATTGGACAAAAGGGCTTGGGAGAGCAGCCGGTGTGGTCCATCTGTCAGGAGTCAAGATTCAGACCTTTTCAGTCTTCAAGTGAATATAGAAATATTGCATAAGGATGTAAAGGTATGAGCATTTATAAACTTAATAAAACCTGCATGTATAAACTAAATACATTTCTTCTCTCACTCTGTCACTCTGTTTGCCTCGTTTCTTTGACTCTGAAACTCTGAAGTCCTTGACCCCTGCTGGGTTCACCCAATGCTCCAGAGGAAAGCTGTTCCGGCCCCTGAGCCCAAACTTACTAGACTAGTGTCAGTCCAGGTTTTCTGAATCCTCCCTCTCTGTCCTGTGCCAAGGCATCAAACAAGAAAGCAACATTCCTCCTATTTAGAGAACAGTTCAAGGCAAATGTTCATACGGTCAAACGATTTAGTCCTGTGACCTCAGAAATACGTACAACTCTGATTCAGATCATGACAAAGAGTACAGTTAACAAATTCCACCACCCAGCTGGATAATGTCTTGCTATCAAATTAAAGTAACACGACAAACATCAACAACATTTTTAGTGTCTGATATTGCACAAATCAATGTGAAGGAGTGTCCACGCATCAGCCAGCTTTAACCTCAAGCTGGTGTCTCAACAGACATGACAACTGAGACAGGATCTGGGAAGATGAGACCTGGAGCAAATGGTTATAGTCGGAACTTTTAATAAGGTGCAGCAGACAAAAAGCATTTCCTTATCAGAGTATATCAAATTATAGCGCCAACTTTGTCAGATTTCAGATCACTGTCACTGCAGAAACAATCTAATATTTTAATTCGAATATTTACTAAAGAAACCTAAATAAATGTTAATATCAGTAGGACTCCAATAGTTTGTCCTGGGAGCCATGAACCCCACAAAACATGTCTCTCACTGCGCATGTTGAAAATGCTTCCCACAAGTTTTCATAGGTGCTGTCCTGTTGTAAAAGACCACAGCTCTGATAAAACATTTCAAAACAACACAAGTTATTTGTGTTTTTCTTTGGAGCACTGAGATAACAGAGAGCCAGTGTAGTCATTGAGATCAGAGTGAGTGAGGAAAGCAGGCTCTGGATTTTATTTCCCACATTGTTTGCTGTGCCAAACTGTACACATTTAATAGTCACTTACTGGAATACTAGCTATTGTTGCTTACAGGAGAAAAAGGCAAATTTGTTGTAATTGCCTGCTGACATTGCTTTTATATTATTCAGTCCACACTTAGAACAAAGACCGAGTGTTCTAAAATCACTATCCTATCCTCTACATATGGACTTAATTTTAGAAAGCAATAAATTACTTCAGCTGTATTGCAGAACATTGTTCTCTCACTCGGTCACTGAGCACTCGGTCTCAATTTACTACCACTGGTTTGGAGTTTGTCTTCAAACTGTACTGAATGTAGATATCTGGTACTTTAATTTGGGAATTTGGTGAAACAGTGCACCTGGAAAATTTTAATTAAATTCATGTCCGTTTTGCTACTTTCAATTAATTACTCAACAGTGATTTAAAGTGGTTCTTCAGGGATTGCACTTCCATGAAGTTGTGGAACTCACAAGAGATAGATTAGAAAAAAACACAAGTAAAAGCACTGCAGTGTTAACAGACACACACCTCTTTGGTCTTTGCCATCCTGCCATCCTTCTGCAGGCTGCAGATCTGTCTCTGCAGCAGGAGGTTGGTCTCCTGCAGCTGGCCGATCTTCTCAATAAGCTGGCAGATGTGCTCCAGGTATCCCAGTCCTGAGCCCAGAGGGTTGGAACTCTGCTGTACCTGGATAAGCAGGGGGTGTGCAGGTTAGCCAGACACCAGGAGTGAGCTAGTTTGCTAGAAGTTTGTTGAGTTGAGAGTTCTAGTAGTTTGTTGCTGTTTGAATCTTAAATTATGAAATTTTGAAGAACGGTTTACTGATATTCAGTACTTTTAATTCAGTTGTAATCATGCCAGACATCACCTTGAATTCATAATGTACATCAATCAGAATCTGACTCTGAATCTGAATCATTTTAATTGCCCAAGTATGTTTATGCATACAAGGAATCTGACTCCAGTTTAGGAATAACTATATACAGATGGAGCCGTTTCTGTGAACTGTAACCAGGATACAAATTGTGCAAAGAAGTGAGGAGTTCAAGGAGTGCTGAGATAAATATTTAATGGTAAGGAAAAAAGTGTCACTTTATGTACATATAGTAGGTGGTTGTGTACAGTATATACAGCCTGTTCAGATATACAGTAATGAGTGAAATGTATTGCACATTTTGCATTTTAAACTAAAATAAATATATGTAATTTGTAAGTGCAATAGGTAGTGTTCCAGGGTTATTGCACTGTGCCACAGTTAGTTAACTGTTCACAAGTGTGACGGCAAGGGAGAAGAAGCTGTTCCTGTGTCCGGTGGCTTTGGTTTACAGTGCTCTGTAGCACTTACCAGAGGGGAGAAGTTGGAACAGGCTATGTCCAGGGTATAAGGGGTCTGCAGTGATTTCCCCTGCCCGTTCTGTGACTCTGGAGGTGTATCGGTGGGATGGTGGGCAGGTTGGCACAAATTACATTTTCTGCCATTGTAGTCTGTTCCTGTCCAGACAGTGATGGATGGGCAGAGAACAGACTTTGATGACTGCAGTGTAAAACTGGATCAGCAACTCCTGAGGCAGGTTGTCTTTCCTGAGCTGGTGCAGTTAGCAAGTCCTCTGTTGGGCCTTTTTGTGTGTTGATGTTGGACTCCCACTTCAGGTCCTGGGAGACTGTAGATCCCAGAAACCTGAAGGATTCCACAGCCAAAACAGTGCTGTTGAGTGAGGGGCGGCAGTGCTGGGGGCTCCTCCTGAAGTCCACTGTTATGTCCACAGTTTTGAGCATGTTCAGCTCCAGATTGTTGCAACCGCACCACGAGGCCAGCTGTTCAAACTCCGGTCTGTATGCAGACTCCTCTCCGTCTCAGATGAGGCCAGTGACTGCTGTGTCGTCTGCAAATATCAGGAGTTGAACAGACGGGTCTCCTGCGGTGCAGTTATTGGTGTAGAGGGAGAAGAGCAGCAGGGAGAGCACACATCCCTGGGGGGCGCCAGTGCTGACTACTGTCCGGGTGCAGGATGTGATTTTCCCAGCCTCACCTGCTGCTTCCTGTCTGTCAGGAAGTTTGTGATCCACTGACAGGTGGAGGTGGGCACAAACAGGTGGAGGCGAGCACAGAGAGCTGGATGAGTTTGGTGAGGATGACTTCTGAGATGAGGGTGTTGAATGCCAAGCTGAAGTCCATGAACAGGATCCTTGCATACGTGCATGGGTCGAGGTGATACAGGAAGTAGTGCAGTCCATGTTGACTGTATCATACACTGACCTGTTTGCCCAGGCAGGCAAACTGCAGGCAACTCCAGCAGGGGTCCTGTGATGTTGATGATGATTCAGGTGGGTCGACTCCAGTATTATTCTTGTCAGGATGGAAAAGCTTCAAAATATCATGGGACAAAATCTCCACAGACACTGATATAAAGGACATTCCTAAAGGCTAGCAGCTCTGTAGCGCAGGAGAATAGACTGTAAATCATTTCAAAGGCAGGAGAAATTCATGCACTGTAGGCCTTTGTTTAGTGGCCTTTCCAGGCCATTCTGAATGGAGCGGCCAAGGGGAGGCACAGACCCAAGCCATGGTGACACTGAACATGGCATTTCAGAATAACCTCCACCTCTGTTTCCCCTCAATACAGATGTATGCTTGTTTATAGATAGATGTTAGATAGATATTTTTAGCAGAGCAGCTTGTTCACATCACATTATCGTGTCATGAGTTTAAGGTTTAAGACATCACTGTCTATAATATGCATCCTGTATGCACTGTGTCACACTGTCACACACTGTGCAGGCATATATACACCAATTTTCACCAGGGTTGTCTCATATTTGTCAACATAATTTGAGAGATGCTATAATTACATCACAGGAAATTCCACACAGTTTGGCTTTAAGCTAATGACTATGACATTTTTTTCCATTGATGAACACAATAACAATATACCAAGAGGAGTGGCTGGAGACAAAAAAAAAAAAAAAAAGTGCGACTTTTTGTTCGTGAGGGGTTTTGTTTTTGTTTTGTTTGTTGTTGTACACCCAACTACTGCTACCATGTAAATCAGTATTACAAAAAGTATGTCCCTCTTTAGTCAAGTGCCAAAGGATTACATCTATGTAGTGCTTTACACGAATAGTAAGTATCCCATTAAGGACACAGGACTCTTGCAGGTGTAGACTATACTCTAGCAACAGTGCCTTGAGCAGTTTCCAGTGGAGGTCTCCTCTAAAGTTGATTAGTAGTTTACTAATGTATGATTTCATTTTACTAAATGTATTTAGAACTTGAGGGGCCTAAGTATTAAATCATTCACCTTATCTGAAATTTCAACATTTCACATTTAGTTCTAATACATTCTGTTATTGTGTTTGCAAGAGCAGATGAGAGTTACATTGTATGTGATGTCCGCAGTTTACAGTATGTAAACATCAGAAACAAAATGAGTGGAAGAACATGTAAACCCACACTGACTGTTTAGTGGTTTGAGTCTTACCCTGCCTGGGAAATGTATTTAAAAGAAATAGATCAGTAGCACTGTTTGTTTCAACAATTTACATCAGGGTGACTTTAAACTATGTGATTAAGAAATATGTAAATATGATGTGTTCTTTAAAACAAAGTTCTTGTTTTGCCTGCCTTTAATAAATACAGATTGAAAAAGCTGAGACCAAATGTATTATTTAAACTTTCATGTTATGATGTAATTTGTCAAGTATGATATCCCCTGTAATATTCTAAACATAACCCATTAACACATTGTTTATGCTCTTATCATTGCACTTTATGGCTTCTTAAAGCACTTTCACAAGTGAGCCACATAAACTGCACTTGTAAGAGCATTCCATTACCATTGGCTGCTTGTCTCCCAATAAATTCATGTTATCATCCAGTAGGGATGAAGAATAAAAAGGAATTATGGTTGATGTGATGCTCTTTATCTTTGCTTCAGCCTTCATCCTGACTTAGTTGCGTAATCATCACATACCAGAATACCAGAATGGATGTCATTTTGACTAATCTTCAAATTTCTTATTTTCCACATTTCCATGGTACAAATGAAGGTGTTGTAATACAAACTACAGATATGAGTTATGCTAGCTCCATGCAAAAAGGTGTGTAACATATACTACTATTAAAAGGGGAATAATGACTGGTTTCATCAAGGTAAAACTTCAAACAAGAAGTTTTGACATGAGTGGTGCAGGACTTAACTCACTTCTGTTTGAGTTTGAACATGAGTTACTGCATCACAAGAACCCACAGAAGCATGAAAACTTGTTAAGTTTATATGTCCGAGCTGCAGATGTTCACATTTTTCAACACTATGAAAAAGGAAATTTTGAGCAAATATTTATCCAGTCATCAACATTCCTAAAAGTGTCCCAACAAAAGCAGGATGTGAGCTCAGGTCGGGGTCTTTGCCCCCCTCCTCTGAAACCCCTTTCCTGTGCTGCTGACGCTGAAACTCCAGTCAGTCAACTGGGAGCTATGATGGAAACACTGGCCAAACAATGGGCCAGCAGCCATAACAGGTTGGAGGACTGACATCACTCGTTTCCTCTGATGGACAAACCTTCTGCAAGATCACACAGGCTCTTGACCATGAACCAGTTCCCACACTGCAGTGATGCAGAGGACACTTTGCCTCAAGCTTTCTTTCTCACTTTGATTGTGTCATAGTACATAATAAGAGACTCAGCATACTTTGAGCTGGAGTTTAGATCGCTGTACCTCTAAAACTAGATTTTTAAATTCCATTTAATATCTGTAGTATGACTTGATTGACATTATTGTTTTCATGGCACAAGCACGGATATCTTTGGATTGAAGCTACTGATGTGATATTTTGAGATCTTTAAAGCTGCACCAATCGATAATTTTATATTATCAATGGATCAAATGACAGTGTGAAAGGGGTCACTCATAGTAACGGCAGAGCCTTTTAGCCTTTTAGCCTCTTTAAGCTCATTGTTTTTTATTGCTCACAACTGTTGCCCTCATCAACGTGGTGTCCAGCAGCAGGCAACTCTTTCAGTAAAAAAATAAACACTACCTGCTCAACACAAAACAGCAGACAGATAAAGTTAGAGACTAGCTGGTGAACATAGTGGAGCATTTAGCAGCTAAAGAACCAGATATTCTTCTCATGAGTTGATGGAGACCAAACCCTAGCTAAAAGGAGAGTGAATATTATATAATAAAAATAATAAATAATATAATTTAAAAAGGAAACATAATGCTGCTTCAAAATGATTGTTGATTGGACATTCTAAGCTTAAGTTCTGTGCAAAAATCTACTGATAGCATAAAACAAAAAAGGAGATAGCTATGATTGTTATTCTTTGTCTTGTTAAGTGAATATATTTTTGCAAGTTTCGTACCAGGGTTCCCATTATGCTTTCGATAAATAGAAAGTCACTGTGGTAGCTAAACTCTATTTTTTGGCTATATTTCAAATCTGCTCCATAGAAAGTCATGCTACATAAGCAACTATTAACACCTGTTAGCAGTAACCGTGGATGTACAGACAGCATCACCTGGGTTGCTTACGATGCTCAAAAATATCTATAGGGACATTTATCCACTGGAAGGACATCACTGATTTCTAGCAGTGTGTTTATGATGTCTATGTATGTGTTCAAATTTGAGTTAAGACTTTCTGATGCAGGGGTTGGTTGTTGACACAAAATTAGGTTCAAAGGGTTAACGTCATTTTTAGCTGATGGATTTCCTCATCTGTTGAGTCCTCAGAATCTCTTTACTGCATCCAGACTATCAGACCTGTAGAAGTTTATTGGTGGCTAATTAAGATAAGGAAGAATACTCCTTCCAGGAGATGACCCTCACTTCCTCAGGGGTAGTTGTTGGGGGTGGAAGGCGGATCTTATCTGTGGCCCCACAGAGACCGGTGAGTGATCCACAGTCGGGAAGAGAGAGTGGGATTCAGGAATGCCCCCTTTTGCGTGCACAGAGCCATTTTAAAAAAGGCAAACACACACAAACAAACACACACCCTGCTGCACTTCCTCTGTGTTTCTGCTGGGCCCATGAGTCAAGGGGCAACAATGTCTCACACATGGGACTGACTGAGGAGGTGACAAGGATGTGAAAAGCTGCATGTCTGATATAAGACATAAAGTTTGGATAATGCTAAAGGCCTACAGCGACTGCACAGCATGCGCTTGTGTTGGGATGAAACACTGCATCCAATATTGCTTAAGGTGAACATGACGTCAGAACAGGAATCCCATAGTTCCACTGGTTTTAGGAGGATGATAAATGGAGCCTTGTGAGTGGAAGGGCGCTGGAAGCAATGTATATCTGTTATGTATTATCATCTGAGGGTCATTTATGGTGCAGCTAAGCAGAAGTGTCCAGATCATAATTCTAACATTTTAAAAAATTGACTATTCATATTGTTTGAATAGAAGCCCTCATACTCATGGGTGTAAATGGTTCTGGACTGAAATGGAATTGGGACTAAAAGGGAAGAAATAAACTGAAAATGAGCAGAAAGGGAACAAACTATTTAAACATTAGTTAGATTACCACTGGAAATGGCTCAGAATATAGTGTATTCAGGCACATTAAAGGGTTTCACAAAATACGCTCCTACTATATCAACAAGACTAAAGCTGTGTCATAATTCTACTCTACATACTAATGAATGACTAAGCAGGTTTTGGGTATGTAGTGTGTTCACACTGAAGTGAAGTTAGGTATACCTTGAAAAGTTTGTGTGTATACTAAAAACACAAGATTGCCTAAAGAAAATGAAGGAGCGACTCACAGATGTTTATTTGGCACTTTAAATCTGCAATCTGTCAGAGCAAGTATTGCTGTTAGTATACAACTATGAAGTCAGTTGATTTCTCGTATACCAACTGCAACAACAGTACACTTAGTACACAGTTAGAAGGTAGTATGGGACTGGGACAGACCTCGACCTTTGGGCCAAGTGTTAGCAGCTAACATTTGCTAATTGCCATCAAACACAAGGATACAGCTGAGTCTGATGGGGACATCTTTAGTTTTGCAGCTATTTGGTGATAAACCAAGTATCAAACTGAAATTTTGACCTGATGATGGTCCCAGATGTTATTACAATTCATCTTGAAGGGGAAATAAATGTCTGTACCAAATTTCGTAATCTGTCAGATTGTCTATCGAGGTATTTCATTCAAAAATCAAAAGTGTCATGGGATCCCCAAATTCAGTGTGATTCCTCGTAAAGGAACCACAAATGTCTATTTCAAATTGGTACAAATTTTGTGCCAATCTATCAAGTAGATGTTGAGATATGTCACTGGATAAGTTAAAACTTGGACCTGCTGGAGGAGTGATTTAGATACCTCCTCTGAAGAACAGTATTTCATTCAAAAACAAAAATGTCAATCTCATGTGGTGCTAGAAGAATAGGCAGGAGATCACCAAACTCAGTAGGATCCATTATAAGGGAACCATGAATGTCTGAACCACATGTCATGTAGTTGTTGAAGTATTTCAGTCTGGGCTGGCTTAGTGGACCAGCCAGCCAACCAACATTGTCATCCCTTTCCGGGGTTTTAAGTGTGGTGTAAAAGCTCAGAAAGGTTTTCTGTGGAACCACATTCAAATGATTTAACAAGACTTTACAAGAAATATGATGCTCTGACCCAACCATTGTAAAGAACCACCCTCCTTTTTTTATTTTAACAAATGACCATGTTGTTGAGTCATTACAGGTACGGACAGCACCATAGAGCCACTGTGGAACCATGTTTTTTCTCTGTATGGCTCTCACAGGTTTTACTCTTCCATGTGTAAATGTGGAATTTTTTTTAAAAGAGTGAGCATGTCATTTACTATGGCTGTTGCCGGGACTGTCCTAGTTATTTTTGTGAAAAATTGGGCACTATCTTTATAAGTTGAGAGCTCATTTGCTGTTACCATAGTTTTGTGATTTCATTTTCCCCATTTCACATCAAGTTATTCAAAATATGAGCATGATAAGACAATAACATCTAAGATCACCATGGAAACAGAGGCCTCTCCTGGCCCTCTCTTGTAGATGTTTCCATTATCTCTGCTGCATCCAAAATACTTTCCTAAACATGACAGTGGTGGAAAGGAATGAAGCACCAGATGTGTGTGGAGCATCCAGATAGGGAGGAAGGTACAAGCAGATCACGTACACTGCTTCTCCCAGCCAGACACCGGTCCTTTTAACACACACAGATAGCGTTTCATCCTCAATTCCCTGCACTATATCTTTCTAAGCACCCAGACAGGAACTGGAAGACACTACATATGTGCCTGGATATGCTCTTCTGGTACTGTTGGCCTCTGATTTTGATTCAGTTTTAGTTGTTTCATTATTGTCATAAGGTAGTAGATAAAGTCATTTCAGTTTAGCTTTTGTCAGTAAGTCTAATTTTTGTTAAGCTTTTTTACAATTTTATGTCCTCTAAGCTTTTACTGTAGATACTACAGCTGTCAACATCTTTGATGTGTACAGTTAGTATGATGGTATGGCATGGTATAGTATGGTTTGGTTATAGGGTTACGTGTGTTGTATTGTGAGGTAAGTAGAAAAAAAATGTGTTTGTGTGATTTCGGACATGTATGAATCATGATCATTTTGTGTCATCAGGTGTCTGACAGGTGTAGTGTTGCACTATTGCAATTTTTGCATCCATCAAATATGAAGCATTACTTTGTGGGCTTGTTAGCAAATCAACCTCTTGCAGCAACTTCTTTTCTGTTAAGCACTTTAATTTTTCTAAGAAAAGTGCTATATAAATAAAGTTTATTATTATTGTTATAAAAGGTAGTGTATGTGCCATGGACACAACCTTTTGTTTTTGTGCAACCCTAACCCTGACCCTATACAGTGCATAAATTCACTCTGAGAATTCATATATATATATATATTCTAATTTGTAGAAGAAGATTTAAATGGTTGACAGCTGACATTAATCCTGCACTCATTCCTGTCAGTAGCCTATAAGCTGAAATATAGCCAACTCAATGTAACAATAAATGAAAGTAACATTAAAATCTTTGTTATTGTGATAATGTTATATCATTATTAACTTTCCTTTTTAATGGTGTGCTGGCCTGCATGTTTTTGTCCTCGCTGTTTTGTTACCACCCCTTGTCTAATTTTCAATGGGACAGTTGAAGAATTTTGAATTTTGAGAACTTTTTTCCCTCCAAGTACTGATAAAGTTAGTTAACATTAGCAGAGAGATGTTTTGGGATGACAAAGGATACTATTTTACCATTCAGGAGTATACAATGTATGCAAGTTTTTTTTATTTAGTTTTATGTAATGTTTTAGTCATGGAAAGACATCAACAAACTTCTCTTTCCATAGTTTTTGTTGATGAAATGAACACTGCCTCTGTCCTCTTAGTCTTAGACGTGTTATTGGGTGTTTATCAGTTGGATTAGTGGATAGACATAACCTAGACAGTGGTATATCAAGTAGACATCATTCACCTGCAGCTCTCCAATACTGTCTTTTCTGGGACTTGAAATCCTTCATGGTGTAAGTGAATGAAAACAACTCTCCAGAAGGAGAAGGAACATGTGTGTGCTGTTCTCATTTATGTTGTGCAGCTGAGGAATTCAAGTAAACCAGAGGCATCCAGGCTCTGTATTTTAATTACACTTCACACTAGTGCTGATGAGGTAAATATGCTTTGAAAGTGGATACCAAACGTGAGATCAGACACACAGCTAAGCGGTTCCATATGATCACCGCTATTGCCTGATGATGGAAATATGACAGCTATGCACAAAATATATCTAACTTGCAGACATTACAGAATTTATTCTTGATGTATTTAATTCAACCTGGCAGTGTTTGCATTTCCTTGTCATGGTAACATTAGTAAGTTTGCTTCTGCAGCACAACTGTGTCAAAAACTGTTATCCATGTTAAGACAGAGGAACAGTGTGGGAGAGAAAAGACATGGAGGTAAACATAGAGAAAGTCCTTGATGTTCAAGTATTTGGGGCAAGGAAAATCCAATATCCTTCAGCCCGGACTACAGAGTCCCATTTAGCAGGGAAAGGAATTACATTATTAGCTGTGGTGACAAGTGATGATGATGGGGGTGGGGGGCATACCACCTAACTGCCTGTCAACAATGTACCCCTAGAGTCTGTCATGCTGGGCCCCTAAAAGCCACTGCCACACGCCATTACCTCACAAGGGCCCCAGAGACCTATCAAAGAGCCTTTATCTGGGTAAATATGTGAGTCATTTGAAATATTTGACACCTATTTGATGCATCCAGGTAGGCCACCATCCTCTGGGCTTGGAAAGCAGGGAGGGTCCAGATGAGAGAGGAGTTGGCGGTCAGAAACAGTATCTGCAGGAAAATCTCCAGTCTCTGAGCACAGATGAACAGGTGCTGCATGACATGCAGGTCAATGAAAAAGCTGCCGCGTACTGTAACGCATGCCCTCCCCACCTCACAGCCTGTCTGACTGCTAGCCTTGTCTACACCAAAGCCTTTGAACATGACATTGTTTTGAAAGGACTTTGAGGAAGAATGTGGCACAACATTTGTAGCTTTGAAAAGCAGTAATAGCTTGAAGAGTTTGAGCTGTTTAAACCCTGTGTTCTAGTATGTTGATAAATCTGTGGTGCCCAACCTTATATTCAGGATTTAAAAGTGATTGCCTTTTTTACAGCAGACATTTTGACTTGGCATAGTAGAAAAAGTACAGGTGTTCTATTCTATTCGAGTGTCTCAGTATGACATGACATTGTGACAGTGAGCCAGCATGAACAACACCAGGAGCCTGAAACTGAAGCAGTTGAAGCAACTGTGCTTTCCCTACTGTGGCATGTAAAAATGTTTTCTGTAAAAAAGGTCTCTAGCCTGAACCATACATCAGCAAGACCAATATTATTGGCAGATATTAGCTTATTCTCCTTACTGGCACTCCATACCAGATTCAGTACCAGGCTCCATACCAGATTCAGTCATCCCACATATGAAGTATGACAACATTAGCTCATCAAATAGAAATACTTCAGGAAATCATGTTGCTGTGTGGAGGCGCAGAGTGTTGCAGCCAGAGGCAAATAATGTGGGATTCTTAACAGATGATTGGTACAGTGACAGTAGAAATAAATAATAACAAAATTTGGTGAAGCTGTTTATGTGATGGTGTCAAAATGACTGTATTTCAATTCTAACTCTACTGTATCTCACATCATAAATGGTCACATCGTCCATGACACAAAATTGCTTGCACAACAATGCATTTCAGGAATAAAACATGGAACGCAACTTTCGCTAAAAAGAAAGTTGGAAAAGAGGCTATGATGATCCTTGGTGACCCACATAACACAATAACAGGCAAGTTATAACCAACCAGTCTAATGTGTGTACAGGTGTGTGTGGTTATTCTGTAGCAGTCTGGTGTCATTTTCAGGTGATATAATGAAGGTAAACACAGTGAATGACTGTGCGTAATGGCACTGTGCTTCTTCTAAGTATTTACTTTGCTCTTTTATATATTAAACTGGTCAAAAAGGTCCATAGAAAAAAATTACAAGTAAATAAATTCCCCTTTTAAACAATACTCCCTGTTTCAAAAGAGGGTTGTTGGTTCAAAGGTGTATCAAACATTTTTTCATTATTTCCAATTTGTCTCACTCCAGTCAAACAACACATGGCATTCATATGGAAAACTTATGGCTGTATCAGATTGTCACGCTAATGGCTGCCCATAATGAAAGACAGTCTCAGAGCTTGGCTGTGATGTTTTCAGGAGATCAAACAGGTGATTTTGACTTAGCAGCTCCCACAGCTGTCAGGTGCTCTCCTTGTAGAGCACACTCTGTTCTTTCATTTTAGATGTGAACAGTAAAGTGGCTCTTTTTTTCCTGTAACATGAATGAAACATGCCCTTGCAGGTCCTTATGAATGAGTACAGTTGTACAGTTTTTTTGTCATGCCCCTGGCACAGGAAGAGGTCAAAGCACAAGTATAGCTTCAATACTATTTACATTATTTTGTTTAGCAGAAAATTGAAGGACCTTCACCCATTACGTAATACAGTCAAGAAACGTACTGACTCTGAGAACCTTATTACAGCTGCAGTGATGTAATTACCTGGTGACATAAAGGCTGGAAAGGGTTTAAAATTAGAATTAATGACAGAGGACATAAAATATATTTGTTGCTCATCCAAAGGGGATTTCCCTCAAGTCTGGAGGAACCATAATTGTCCGTATTCAACAATTTTGGAAGCACAGAACACAGCACACACACACACACACACACACACAAGATGATCCAGTATGAATGCAAAGGGTTGTTATCACTGTGTTTCAGCAGCAGTAAGTGTTTGAACCTGAGATGACTCACTACACAGTAACAACATCCAACTTAGACATGTAAGAGCTTGTTTAGACAATATTTCTTAAAGTGTGTTAAGACTGAATGTATTGCGAATTTTACAAGCAGCATGATTGCATATAAATTCAACAGACTTGCTCACCAAAGCAGTTGCTGAGATCTTGCAATACTTCACAAAAAATAGGTCAGAAAGGTCAAGAAACACAAGCAGTCAGACAATCAGACAAGTTGGAAACAAACAGGTTAGTCAAACTTATTTGGAAGAGAAAACAAAGGTGAACAATAAAATTATTACCCAAACAATCAGTTGTAAACATCTATCATAGTTTACAGACCCAGCTCTTGTTTAAACTTTGACCTACTGTACCTGGCATAGTTGTGTGTACTCAGTTTTCCTGTGCAAAGAGGGAATATTAGCGACATCACAGGTATGCTCACTTTCAGTTTTACCTTTGAATAAAGTGGTAGCTAATCAAGCGAAAGCGTTGTCTGATTGTCTGACTACTTGAGTTTCTCCTGCGCATTCCAAGATCTCAGCAATTACTTTGGTGAGTAGGCTAAAATGTTATCATAACGGATTGAACTGATAACTAGAACTATGAAAATAGCACCCAAGTTGTAAGAAACAATAGTTTTCCTTTAAGGCAGCATTTGTGCATTTGGATGCACAAGTGATTGAGGTCAGTGTTTGGAGTAAGCATGTTTAGACATCATGTTCTTCTTACCTCACTGAGTCTGCAGCATTCGTCCATGTACTCCTCAAGGCTGTCAGTGGTGGCACTCCTTCTTAAAGGCTCCGGCTCAAAGTCATTGCCTGTCATGTCATCATAGGCTTCTGTCGACGATTGTATCCTAGGCCTCGTATTCTCTGAACAGATCCTTTCAGTTACAGCACTGTTCTCCTCAAGCTGTTCAGACCTCTCCTCATCTCCTTCAGGGTTGATTCCTGAAGCCCCACACTGGTCCTTGTCCAGGTTCTCACCTATGTGCAGTTCTATACTCTCAGCTGAAAAACTGAATTCATTTAAGGGCATGAGCACATTGTCCTGAGTATCCACTGCTGTACTCAGACTGTTATCCACCAAGTCTTCTGCCGGTTTAATCTCAGGGCTCTGTCCATGTGTGGATAGTTCATCAGGGAGAGTGGCAGGGTCAGAGTTTAAGTTGCAGGAGTCGCAAGATGACTCTCGACTGTGGACCACAAAACTCTGCTCAGAGCCTGTCGGGGTGGACGGAGAGTTAGCTCCACTGGGTAGCTCCACTCCAGAGTCCTCTGATTCAAACTTGTACAGCCTCGGTAGCTGAGGGTCTGAGAAAATTGCAGACAGGTAGTCTGAGCCAGACTCCAGCTGAGGCTGCCTGGACTTGACATAAAGGTGGGAATTCACCTTGGGAGCTTTGGTGGGGTCCGAGACGTCCTGCTTGGAAACCGACACTGTGGAGATGGTGGATGTAGAGTCGTCAGTCATAAGGAGCCTCTCGTTGAAGTTGCTTAAAAGCTTCATTTTTGTCAGAACAACCTCGCTGTCCAGTAACGTGTCTCCTTTACCTGTGAAGAGCAAATCAAGAAATACAAGTTTATTTTAATAGCTGCATCTCAACAAGTCCTTCAAATTAAACAACAAATACATTATTTGTAACAGCCATCTGAGAATTTTCTGATCGGTTTGGTTTGGTTTGGATTGGGCACAAAAACAGCTTGTTTATGGTTCAGGAAGTATCATGGTTTGGGTTAAAATATCTACTTCACAACAAGTCCTCCACATTAAACCACAAAATAACTGCCCTCCAGAATGACACAAACAAGCCTTTTCTGATTGGACACCCCTATTGGTTCTTAGTGCCTTCCAAAACCGTACAAATCACTGGGTTAGGGTTATGCTTACGATTATGGTTTGGGTTAAAATGACAACTTCTTTAAGGTCAGGTTGGGGTTAATGATGACTTGGCTGAAGTTAGGGAACAATCATAGTCAGACTGTTGATAGGTAATGAACTGTTGCAAAGGACCATGTTTTGTTGTCCCACTCATCCACCCTGAACTCCTGCGTATACGTACTTTGTCACTCTTTCTCACATAATGTCACGCAACTTCTTCCTGTGCTCTCAATGAACAAGAGACATAATTCCAGCAGCTGCTTGAGGGCATTGTCACTTGAAAGTAAATAAATATAATTTTGGGGCACTTGATGAAATGAAGACTGATCCTTCCTACGACCACTGGTGATTTTTGTCACCTGAGCGTAAATGTAAACATATACGTCATCATTGCGCATTTGCTAAAATGACTTATTCTTGGGAGGACAGTCTGCTCCGTCTGCATAACTGGGCTTCCAGTTCGTAATGTACACAGGAATTAATGTCTCTTAAATACCTCAAAGGAAATGAAAGACCTTGAAATACCTGATTTTGAGCCAAACTTAAGTGTAGCTTAGGACTGCCAGAGCGTGGATTTGCTTGACTTAAGGTATTTCAACAATAGCTGAATTATATAATTCATGGCTTGTACAACTATGATTATTTCTAAGGGTATTTTAACAACAAAATTAAAGACTGTCTACATGTATTTCAACCATTCTGTTAACATCATTCCAGTCTTTTGACCGTGAATTGCACAGACACACTAATAGAAGGTATATCAATAGTGGTATGAGTGGATGCTTTGGTGAAACCCGAGGACTGGTATTTATGTAATCCTGCATTCTTTAACTCAAATACCACAAGATCCATACAATTTGTCAGTGTCCCCTATCTGACTGTCCAGCTTTGATCTGAGGCTCCAGTTAAGACCATTACAGGGAGCAGTCATATGTGTCCTCTCCTGTTTCTCACTGTGGGCAATTTGATATGTCTCGCTGTCAATCAAATGACATTTATTTCCTTCCTTCCAACCTTTGAATTTTCAAAGAAAACACAAAAAAAAATCCCCTCAGGGAAATACAGGGGCCCTGATTAAGATTAAGGTTGATTTATTTGTTTAGTCAAAATGCTTGAACTGAAACTGCAGCTAAGCACCGTTTTTGGAATAATATAATTCCAGAGTGCGAGATCTCACCTCAACAATAGAAGAGGTTGGGCGACTTCCTGCAGGGTGAATTGGAGACCTTGCCAAGGCAAATATGAGATTAAAAGTTCTTTGAAGTGGTATATCCAATGCTTTTATCCTCTCTGAGGGGAACTTTGGAGGAGGGAGTCCTTGGAGGGGAATTTTCTCAAAAGCATGTTGTGAGAACTTGAACAGACGTGGAAGTATTTGGCTTATTGAAAGTAGGCACAGCAAAGCAAAACTAAAAGTAATTATGCAGTGTGGATATGGACAATCACTGTGGAATTCCTTCTGTGTGGTTTAGATGAGGCAGAGGGGATGTTGTGATTGTGAAGGGTGGAGGCCCGCACTGAATGATGAATGATTCACAAGTAATTAGTTAGAAACATAGGATGTTGATTGGAACTGAATGGATACTTTTATAACTTTAATTCTTACTTGGCACAACTATTTTATCTGCTGAAAATGTGAAATATTTATGATTTGGACCAATAAAAAACAACCCCATATTCGCCTCTAATTAAACTGCAGGTGCATCAAATCGATGAAAACTGGAAACACTGGTTTGTACTGCAGCAGAATTTCGTCAGAAAACATCTTGTTTTGATTTCAAAGTCAATCACTCAACAAAACAGCGACGCACCCATAGTTCCTAGAAAATGACCACTGTTTTGATAACCCTGTTGTTGAATAGAAGCAGCTCTGCCAAAACACTGATAGTACAGTGTTTGGTTGTACCATATCAGCTTCTAAAGGCTCAGAATCAGGTCTCTTCCCGTTTTAAACAAGGCCTGTGTTTTCCCACCATGGTTCAACACAAAACGAAGTACTTAGTCATTTTTCTAAAAAAAAGTGTGCTTGCCCTGTGCTTACACAGTGCTTATGTACAGAAGAAACCTCTCTTCTTCCTAACTCCACACCCCCAGATTTTTTTAATTTTCAAACTTGTAGTCTTCAGCACCAACCCATGCTGACTCAAGTGACATCACTTAAGGCAATTTATCAGATTTCAGACAGCTCCCTTTGGAGCCACAAAAAGTTTTAGACAACTTTTTCCCATATGCAGTAGTACACCCCAACACCTAGAAACACAACAATGCTAATGTTTCAACGTACTTCCCTTTTAACAGCAGTTAGAAAAACACTCATATGAATGTTGAAACGGTCATTCGTAATACTTTTGGAAGGCATTCGATGATGTCCTCCTGATAGGGACAATAGGTTGTGTGGTAGTTTTGGTTTGTTTTTTTTTTCCTATTGTTGCTGTTGTTATTGTTGTTGTTTTTTGTTAATGATATGAATTGTATTATGTCGTTAAATTTGAAAGACTTGTTGGAATATTCACAGCAATTACTGAAAAGCCAAACCATCATTATTTCACTGTGAGTACTCATAATTTATTGATCTACATGTCTATTATTACTTGTGGTCATTTGCTATCAGAAAGTTAGATATTATATTCAATTGCTGGATTATGGCAACTTTTTTTTAACTTTTTTTCCATACATACTGTACATATTGTTGTGCAAAGATGCACACAATTGTAGAACTGAATATTGCAACTGAATCAGCATATTGGACATCAAAAATGCCAGTTAAGCAGAAATTATTCTTAGATTTTCAAAAGAATTTAACCTGACCCTTTTGAAGGAAATTAAATTTCCACTGTTTACTCTGTTAACTGGCTAACTGAATCACATTGTGGCTTCATCAAGGCAGTGAATATGATGATGCTCTCTGTATATTTTCCTCTGCTTACCATGAAGTTTCAGTGTAACTTCACAACAGTACAGTCAAGCCTAACATTTATTTTACTAGATTCCACCAATTTATTTTCTTATACAGACATTGGTTGTGGTTAGCTCTTGTTGTTGGAGTCTGCCTCGAGCTGCTTATGCTACATAAAAAAAAGTTTTAAGAAAGGCTCAATTCGAGCTGTTGACTCCTAAAATAAATTCTGTTCTGTGTAAGCTAGAAAACTCATTTCCTGTTTTTGGTGAATGCTGGGAAAAATAGTAGAATGCATGCAACTATTTCCATTGTGGCTTCAGCAGGTCACCACTGAGGCTTATTGTTTTTCCCAATGACCTCACTGTATGGAGAGAATTAAAAAGCCCATTATGTGTTTAAGCTTTTGGTAGCCTAAATCATTGTTGACTGTTTCTTGAGCAATACCTCTGAAGCCACTGAAAGCCAGAGTGTGATGTAAAAGGATTTAGAGTCACCGGCAATGCAAACAATAGTCGTGCAATGCAAAATGCTTCCAGCTCATAGAGGCATTATCCATTTAGGAAAACCTTCTCACTGCTATTTTCTCCAGAACCTTTCTGCTTTGACACTTATTTATACACATATTTCATTCTGCACACTTCTATTGTCAGTTTCCATGTGAACAACTGAGTGAACACCATGACTGTCTTTGAGGAGAGACTGTCTGAAAGTGTTTCAGCTATGTTACAATTTGTTTCGAGCATACTCTGGCCAAAGGACCAAGTCACACCAGCATTTGTAACAGCAACATTTCAGAATGAAATCCATTTATTTCAGTGGAATTACTTTAATCAGTGAATTTGCTTGCAGACACAAAGTAAATCTACTTGGAGCAGAGAGTAGAGGCTTGACAGACCAATTAGTGCTGTGACGAACTGCAAACCATGTTTGACAGTGCTGACATTTGAGGGAACAGACAGAGAGAGAAACAATGAGTTCAAAATGGTGTCCCACCATTGCTTGCCCTGCTGGAGTATAAAGTGTTTCACAAAAGAAATGCAGCATGGTTTGCTAGCTTGCTAACTTGTAGTTAGCAAGACAGCTAGGGTTACTCCTGTTTGGTGACATTTAACCAACTTCCTAACTAATATATTGGGCAACTAGGCTCTAAAAATACATCTGTATACTGCAGGTAACAAGGGATAAGGGGCCCCATGGTCGGAGGCCCCCTGAGCAATGCTTCCACCATGGAACGTAGCAGAAAAACCTGACATCAATGGATTTTGTGACTGTGACAAATGAGCACAAGAGCCCATGAAACTCCTTATTAGACATAAACTACAAACTGCTTCCTGTCTTTCTTACCACTGTTAGAGTGAGTTGAACATGTACTAACAAGCAGCATTGCTTGCCCTGTTGGAGTATAAAGTGTTTCACAAAAGAAATGCAGCATGGTTTGCTAGCTTGCTAACTTGTAGTTAGCAAGACAGCTAGGGTTACTCCTGTTTGGTGACATTTAACCAACTTCCTGACTAATATATTGGGCAACTAGGCTCTAAAAATACATCTGTATACTGCAGGTAACAAGGGAACTGAGTTAACATAACTGACTTTCCAAGTTCAGATGAACACTCATTCATGTATTGAAAAAGATGTTATTGTTGTTTATCATTCCAATTTGTATGTTGAATTATGTCTTTGTAATTTGGTCAGGTGTAATTCAGACACATTCAGTCTTTGATATGAATTTTGAATAGCTTTAGTATCCATGGGCAATCTAAAAGTGCAAAACAAATATCAACTACATCACCAGTGTACTGAGTAAAATGAAGTAAAGATGGTGTATCTCGGGAGTTTTCTATACTATCAGAGTACAGACTGTATTCTTGACAGAACTGTGAACCCGGAGATAGAAAGGCTTAACACCCGTGTCCAGTGTCTCCAGCAGCAGCTCCTGATAATCTCATAATTGCCTGTATCAAGACAGTGTCCAGTCAGTTGTGTAATGAGTGCCAGAGTCAGGAGAGCTGCTGTGTTTCACACTTATCCTGGAGATAAAAGAATTAAGAGGGCTACAGAGCAGCAGTGATAACCCATAGTACAGTAACTACCATGTAGGCAGGCACAGAGAGTTAATGAACAGCTTTACTATATGTTTGGTTTGGAAGTTTTAGAAGTAATCTACACTACATGTAATTGTGCTCAAGGACTTGAGGTCAACAAATAAACATGGATGATGTCAAGGAGCAGTGTAGTGATATAAAAAATCTCTACTGAAGATAAAACTTAAATACTGCACCACAAAGTCAGAAGCTGGGCTTTATTTTTCGCTGTGTTTAAAGTGTGTCTGTGGTTATCTAAGCTTAAGCTGTTTCTTTTACAGAGATGAAGCTGTGGAAGCCCCTGGGCACAGTGTCTTTGAGGCCCTCTCCTCCCCTTGCTGCTACTGTATGACGCAATTATAGAAAGCACTGGCTGGAACAAGCCTTGCAATTAATTTTCCCAGGTCAAAAGTAGGATACCGAACAATGTTGATACATTGTTGTTCAATTATCCTGAGTCTCTCCAGCATCCATCCTGACCCTTTCCCTCAGACTTCCATGTGATATATAAATGCACCTAATTCAATAAAAAAAACAATGCCTCTGAACATCATCCAGGAAGCGATTATGTTTGCCAATGCAATGTAATTGTGAAAACAATTTAGTTGTATATGAACAAGGGGTGTAACGATATGCATATTCGTCCGAAATGTTCAGCACAGAATGTTCAGTTTGGTATACTCCATGACTCAAAATTACTTTTAAAATACTTACTTACTGTCAAAATAATTCTAGAGCACAAGTTTCACCCAGAACGTTTTGGCAGTGCACCACTTAGCTGTAGCATGGCTACCCTGGTTACCCTGGTTTCAAAATAAAGGACCAAAATATTATTTTCTGCCTTTCTTTTTTTCTGCTGTACTGAAAATGTGCCAACCTGTGACCCCAAACCAATGTACATACCAAACTGTGAATTTTGTGTACCGTTACACCCCTAATGTGAGCGTTATTTCTAGGAGCCAGGGTTGTGTGAATTGAGCTTGTTCTCTGCAGATAAGATGTAGTAACACCCTTGTCTTATTTCACACTGTCTCGCCATTTGAGGTTCAAGCAATATTTTTTAAAAAGTTTTTGTTTGTATTTGTTTTTTTGATGGTCTACATTTCTTACGATTACAAGGGGCCTCACCCACAAGTCAGTCAGGGATAAGGGGCCCCATGGTCGGAGGCCCCCTGAGCAATGCTTCCACCATGGAACGTAGCAGAAAAACCTGACATCAATGGATTTTGTGACTGTGACAAATGAGCACAAGAAAACTGAAACATGAAACTCCTTATTAGACATAAACTACAAACTGCTTCCTGTCTTTCTTACCACTGTTAGAGTGAGTTGAACATGTACTAACAAGCAGGAAGATTGTAAAATTACCAAAATATTTATGGATGTTGCATTCAGGTGTCAATCTGCACAGCTGTTAACCCAAACAGTATCTGACTGTGAAACTGCCCCACACTGACCCAGTTTCTAGCCAATATGACGTTTTGATGCTTTTTATTGGGTCATTGTTAAAGAATAGACAGCATTCTGCTTCTTAAATCCACCTGGAGTTCCAATTAAAAGCTTGTGGACTGGACTCCCTCACTAAAGAGATCAAACAGT
Source organism: Thunnus maccoyii (assembly GCF_910596095.1). Taxonomy (NCBI): domain Eukaryota; kingdom Metazoa; phylum Chordata; class Actinopteri; order Scombriformes; family Scombridae; genus Thunnus; species Thunnus maccoyii. The sequence continues at coordinate 29,940,451 of NC_056546.1, forward strand.
AACTCACCAGGCAGCCTGGAATCTCAATATTGCAGTACATTGTAATGCACCTTTCCATGAGTATGAACATAAGTGAGGTATGTTTTGGAGCAAAATACCAGTAACAAAATGTGGGTCAGTGGCTATCTCAGATCTCAGCCAGATATGAAGCAGATAGCATGTTTTTGTTTCCATCAAGCCTACTTTTACCTACAATAACTTTATTCAGGACTTAAATCTTTTACCAGGAAGTGTGTGTTAGCAACCAGTTCCCCTCTTCTTTGTACCAGCTATTATAAGCTAGTGAGAATATTCATTGAATTTGCAATGTTCAGTTGATCTACTTCATCAATCATTCTGTGTTCAATCTGTCAATTACACGGCACATGTCAAGAGTGAGTAAGAGGCAATAAAGCTATCACTACAGCTGACACATCCTGCACAAGTGAACCTCTGTCATTTATAGTCAAACAAACTGCACTCAAGACACCAGTTATATGCCAACTTAATCACCAGCAAGAATATTGCTATTGGACAATTCTGTAAAACCCCAGGTTACATTCAGCGCCAACATTTTGCAATGCTCTACACCAAAATTCTTTCTTCCTGCAGTATGGTGAGATTAGAAAAAGATCAAAACTAAACAAGACTAAGAGTCATGCTAGTGGCTCTGTGAGGCTCGACTTTGATTGATAAATGCTAACATCATCACGCTAACATGCTACTGTTTTAGCAGCTATACATGTATTGTACATACCATGCTCTCTATCTTAGTTTAGAATGTTAGCTTGCTACCATTTTGTAATTAGCACTAAACACAAAGTACAGATGAGGTTGATGGGGATGTCATTAATTTTGCAGGTATTTAGTCAAATTATTGGAACATTTTAGAATTCTGACCTAATAATGGTGTCGAAAAGTCAGAGCATGACCAAAGTCATTTTAGTTACCACTCAAAACCAAAAATACCAAGTTCATAGATAAACAGTCAGGTTCATTAAGAAACAGCCTGGGAACCATGAATGTCTGTACAAAATTTTGTACCAATCCATCGATGTTTACACATTTCACCAGTTAAGTGAAAATTTTGATCTGCTGGTGGCACTAGATGAAATGTAAGGGGGTCACTAAAGTCAATAGGATGCATCTTCTGTCTGTACCAAACTTCATGGCAATACATACGATAATTATATTTCAGTCCGGACTTAAATAGTGGACCGATCAACCAACTGACTGTCACAGCAATCCACAGAGCCACACTGCTAATTTGGATCACATGTCCATCCACCACCCCTACATTCTGCCTCTCTACATAAAAAACACAATACTTCCCATGTTGGCACTGGACATAAATCCTGAGATGTGAACCATCCATTATGAACATAATTCCTTAGGATACTGGCTTGCATGCTGCAGCTCTGTTGAAGTCCTCTTTGGTGTCCAAGTCATCTTTACTCAATTAACAGCATTAAGTGGAAGCCGATCTATCTTCAGTGACAGAACAGCCCAAGAATTTGTTTCCAAAGACCAGGAATGTGGAAATTGAAAAAACACCAGATGAGAATGTGAAAGCTGTGAAATTTATGAAGCAGAATAACAACACATTGCTTCTCTGGAGACCAAACATCAGGCGCTGGTTTTTACTCTACTTGCTATCTGGCTTATTTATTCTCCCACATAGCTTTTCAGTGCATGCCTGTTCCTGTGAATTACCAGCAGACAATAAGAAGGAGAGCAGGTTGACTTTAATTACACGCTGAAGTCATCTGGCCAACTCAGCCGTGTAATCTGACTTCTTGCTATTGTGATACAATCCCCATCCTCCCATACAATCCTCTCCACGCAATCACCGTCAGCTGGACAGGTGTCGCCCTGATCCAGCTGTCCTCATCCCTCCCAAACAACACAAACAGATATTCTATCCTGTAATTGTCTACACTGGCTGACTCAGCCTATTTCCAGTCTCTGTGCTTGACTAAACCCCACAACATATAATTACAGACAGGCCATCCTCCTGCCCCAGACTCATCCTAAGCCTCTTTTCTGTCTAAAAATGTCCTTCAGCCATTTCCCATCATATTCATTTCACATTCCAGGCATTGCTAGTATTGTCATTCAAGTAAGTGCCTTATAGAGTCAGAGTCCTCAAGACTAAAGGTGTTAAGGTAGAGTCTGTGGATTGCCCTGTTGCCCTCTCTGATACCTTGGGCTTGGACACCACAAGAACAAAGCTCTAAGCTGCCTGGAAGGCTGGAAGCCTGCATCCAGGGGTTAACAGAGCCCAGTGGGTGTTGGAGTCAATAAACACATGAGCAAATACATTCACTGGTACTAGTTCTTTTATTCAAACAGCTGACTCCTTCAGACAGTGAGTCATGTATAAATACAGCACAGGTGTAAAGCATGTAGGCAGCTGCTTTTAGACTAAATGTTAGAATATGTGCAGGGGCGTCATGCCATCTTTTTTTTTTTCTTTTTTTCAAGTTTCACAGTTTATGTTCACACCAAACCAAGTTGTTACCAGTAATTATGTGGTTTGGCTTCTACCATCAAACCACCTACCTATCAGTAACTATCTACTACTATAGCAATATTGAAATAAAATATAATATTTTCTTTCTATATTTAATATTGAAAAAAAATATTTAAGATGAAATATAATACAAATTCATTCCAGTCATACTGTTTTATGGTGTGAGCTAAGATTGATTAATCAATTTGCAACAATTCTACACGACTTTCACAGCTGTGCTTCGCTGTACTATGTAGTGCTTTCATGCTGGAAGGAACCGTGTTTTGAGCTAATTTGGGCTAATATCAAGATGTTTAAAGCAAAGTGAGAGTGGCTTAAATTCAGTAGGAAGTTGTGAATCCAAAGGACCTTCAGAACAAGTTGGAAAGGAATAGTAACAGCTTAAATATGCCACAAAAATCTGTTAGAACTGAGTGACATGATATAGTCGACATGTTCCAAGATTATAGTGGAATATTTCCAGCAGCTTGTTGAAGTGGAAAAAAAGAGTCACCGCATGTGACCATACGTGTGCGTGTTGTGCTCAAATTACCTACAGAAACTCCTGCAGGGGTTTTTCTACTATCATTCAGGCGCCACATTCCAAGCCTGCCATTTGTGTCATGTTTTCCAAGACAAACATGATTTATATATGGAACATAAACAATAACTGCATGCAAAGGGAGCTTAAATTCACAAATCGAAGACATAGAAATGTTGATATTCAGCTCATGATCTGAGTTATTTGCAAATATTATTATGTGTTCTTTAACTGAAACTCTTCTTTTCCGAGCCACAACATTCTCCTGAAATTGTTTTTCTAGCTGCTCATAGTGACTCATGAAACTGGAAAAAGGCAGTGTTTTCCTCATCCGTTTACACCATTTACAGATTCACAGTCTTCACTCTGCAGCAGGTGTGTGCTGTCCGGCTGCTGCTTAATGCAGAAGACAGGTTTTAGGAGGTTTTCTGAGATTTTGGTAGTTTGTCTGAGGCACCACATTTAGGCATGTGTAAGCCCTCGGGCTGAACAATTGGCTCAGTTGGCCTCTCAGATCCTGAGTGGAGAGGTCAAAAACAGGCTGTGACAAGCCGGCTATTTTTACAGCCCAGGTGGGTTATGGGTATGTCAGCTCCCTGTTAGCACTGGGTGGTCAGTGGTCAAGACTTACCACTGGTACTGCTGGGGCAGCAGTAGAAAGTCTGAACATCTTGTTTTATGGAGTCTGATTTATAAATGTAATTTTAGTCATATGACACAACTGTTAATAATCAGCTCTGGTGCCAGTACAGCTGACATAAAGCAGATGTGTGATGAGCAGGACGTACCACTGCACACTTTCCTCCCATCCCCCAACTATCACTGTCCTCTAAACCCAGGAGAGGCAGTCCACCTCTGGACCCATCTATCAACACGTGGCCGAGCTAGGATCCCTTCCCTGTTTTCCACCGCTTTCTCGCCCATGGCGTCATCACCCGCAAGGATGATACCCAGACTCCCTCTCTTTATCAAAGTTAACGGGGCCCACAACTCTGCTCTGTCCTATCAGAAACCATTAGGATAAGGCAAGAATGTGCAGGAGCACCGTAACTCAAGTCAAAACTCCTTTGGCTAATTTCCTCTGACAGTTTAGAGTTTGATTTCTCATCCCTCCAAAATACAGGACATAGGAGTTCAAGCAGCCAATTATTTTCAGGACAGTCAGCAAGGTCTGCATATACCCAAAATACTTTTAGGATGCATTCAGAGCTTTTACGCTTTAAGTTCATTCAGTCATTTTGAATCACACAGCACCAAATAGCAACAGTAAACAATGGCTGTACACAAGGGTTTTGTATTAAATGTCTTTCTGCAAAGTGACAGGTATGATATTCCCTCTGAAATCTAGTGGAGAGAAAGTAGCCAAAAATGGAAAATACTCAAATGAAAAGAAACAAGAACCTCATAACTTCTGTATACTGAAGAACACAAAACTTAATACAGCATATAATCACATTAGCTTTGTCCACATTTGCTATCTAAAATTTAAACTAAATCCATGTAGTTGTTGTAGTGTTTAGGTTTAGACGATCTCAAGAGAAAAGAGTGCCTGCACACTGAATAGATGCTCCCAAAAAGTTGATGTATTAAGTAGAATTACAACATTTTGTCATTAAGTCTTCATCAAGTAATACGCAATGTGTGACCAAGAAGGTCCATATATAGATTTCACCTGATTCGACTCTGGTGTAGATCTCAGGTTGAGCCAATCAATTCAATCAATATGTAGGCTACACATCAAATTGTTTACAATATTTACAACACAAAACTCTCAGTTCAGGTAACTAAAATGACTTTAAGATCATGGTCATGGTTAAAAGAATCTGTTGTTGACATTTGGAGGCAGACTGTGAACTGTGGTCTCTATGGTCAAAGTCAGACAATCCAGCCAACAGGGGTTCTTTCAGCTCAATAATGACACCCCTCTAGAGATCTTCATGATCCAAAACAAGCCCAAGGACAACCTACCAGAATCCTAAGTGTATAAATTAATTGTACCCGATCAGAGGGTGACCTGAGCACAGTCAAACCTGACCCGAATAAACCTGAGGATAATTAGACCCAATCCAAAATGTGGTGATAAACAGACATAACAACAATGTTCTAACCTATTTAATATCTGTGAATCAAATTCCAAAAGTCCAACAGCAAGAATTTGTTTCATTTATTTAACAGCATAAATCATGTAGACTAGGTCTACTGGGTTTCCTAAACTAAGCTCAGGTTCAGTTTGCTTGTCAGAACCTTTTTCTCATCTTTATCAACTATTTGCATAAAACAGGAGCAAACAGCTGATGTGCCAGTTGGTTTTACCTCCTTGTATTCCTTTTCCTTTAACTTGTCCCTCCTGTCAATAAAGAACACCTCAATTTCTTTTTCTCCAGTGATTGTGATGTACCACACTATCAGAACTGATACCACGTATACTTGAGTCCATTTGGATCCACTCAGGTACTGGACATGTTGACATACAGACCCAAGATTCATGGCAGTAAAACCAGACCCTACTGGACCTGATTACACTGAGTAAAATTTGGACCTGGGTCTGGGTTCCTTAGAAATGAGTGGACCCATGAAGACTCTACGTCTCACTACTTATGCTTCTGACAGACAACAGTCATTATTTACATGACCACAAAAGGTTGCTTGACGGGTGACCAGTGCTGTAGTTTTCTTGGTGAGGAACATCCGGACCCAAAGGAAACTAAATGCAAAACCACATAGTAGTAGTAGTACAGTATAACCTTCAACTATGATTGGCACCAAAATTAACCAACACAGGTATTTTCACACCCTCACAATGCTACCTTTTTTAGTTGTAATGGTAAAGTTAGACATTGAAATACCCACAAAAAATGATGTAGTAAAAGCATTAAAAATCAGTGTCAGCATCCTTTGAGAAAATCTTCGAACCCTCCACGTGAAACAGTGAGCGAAACCTTCTCCTCTACATGTGTGAAACTCAAATTCCTGATGTCTGAATAATGTCTAACAACCATACTCTAAATTATAATCCTGTCTCTTACAGAATTCCACTGAATTTGTCTCAGTCTTGCATATTTCAGGGTTTTAGTAACCTAATGATGAGCAGAGAATTTAAACATGCCACTTTTGAGGGAGGGATTCTGCTTGTTTTCCACAGTTTTCTACAGTCTCCTGAAACAAAGAACATCATATTTCAGCCAGTGATGTTGTGTTACAGTTTGGAGAAAGGCAGACAATATCCCCCTCTCTCCTCAACCTAAACAGTGATGAAACGATAACAAAGACACATAAGAACACGCCAATTAAGAGCTGCTCCCTGCTGCACTGTACACAATGTAAGTGTTATCTTTACAATGGCCCTCTTCTTCCTACTCTGAGTAACATGGCAAACAATGTGACTGCTGTCAACAGAGCGTAGGGGCTCCCTCACAGCCGCAACAATGAGCAGATTTATCATCCCTCCCACAACAGAGCGGCTGGAGGATTTGCACCTCGGCAGGTGTGGAGGCTTGTACTGTAAATAAGCTGACAGAGATATCTGACCAAGGCTTATATGAGGAATGCGCAGCAACCTGACGCCAGGATTAGAAAGGAAAGAGCGATGAGATGTAGAACTCTCAAAGTAGACTCTTCAGACAGATAATGTAATAATTAAAACCCCTTAAAACGCCACTAATCAATGTTTTTATATTAACAATGGATCTATTAGAATTAATATGAACTTTGCAGCTCTATTGATATAAATCTAATAAACCCACTATACACTACCTACTTACCACCAAACAGCAGACAGACACAGTTAGAGGCTAGCTGGTGAACATAGTGGAGCATTTAGCAGCTAAGAGACATATGATTTTCTCAGGGTTGGTCGAGACCAAACCCGAGTTAAAAGGAGAGGGAATATTGTACACAAATCAAAACATGACAGTAAATGTGTTTTTTCAGTGTTTCTAACTTCTTTTGCTGCCCCAAAGTGGTAAAAAAAAATTAATACCGCAGATCTTAAGTTGTCATATATTTACTTACAGAATGATCATCAACTCTGCCATTTTACGAAGCTTTTTAGCTTCTTTTAGCTAAATGTTTTGGTTTTCCAAACCAGAGCTAAAAGGAGAGATTTACATTCATCAGGTGGAAAAAAACACAACTGTAAAACTAATACAACCGTTTGCTAACATGTTAGCCATAACAACTTTATATGTCAGATGTGTTATTAGCTTGCTCTGCTGTTTCAAAATCACCATAAAATCAAATCAGCTTTAAATTCTAATTATGAGTTCATATGATGATGAATCATGCTACCAGAGTTTACGTTTTACAGTTGTGTCATTATAAATTATCAGCTGTTACTGTAATTAAGTCCACATCTGTGTTTTACTTGAGCCTTATTATATCATATCAAAGTCATACGCACACGGCTGCTTTAATGGAGCAACCGTAAGCACTTTCATGGCTGTTTTGTCAAGCAGACATAAAGGCTAGTTCTCAATTACCCAGCAGTACGTAAAGACCCTTGAACTGCATTGTTGTATGAATTGTCCTTCTTTGAAAGCTGCTATCTATCCTGTTCTCTGTTACAGTCAACACATGTTGTAGGTGGTATATACATGTGATTTTCATGTCTGCACAGACAATTTTTACAGCTCTCAGTTTCCATTCAAACCACATCTTTAAACAAAATGAAAAGTTTTACGGTTAACAGCAAGAGAAGATGAAGAATCGGGTCTAAAAAGTTGGTTTGCAACCACTGTAACTGTTTACAGGGTTCACTTTATTGCCCTTCAGAGAGAGAAGTTAATCTACTGTCTGGGAATCCAATTAAACTCTTATTAAGCTGAGTCTTGAGTCATATGATGGAGCTGCTAAGCTCAACAACAGATTTGCTTCCCATCAAAATGCCCCTGTACACCCACTGTTTTAAGACTTCTTCTGCTCAATCAAAATGTCAGCCTCCTACAATACAAAGCACAGCAGAGTGCTAATCATCCCTCTGCTCGCTGAGACAAATGCCCGCTTCGCAGCATCGCTTTGTGATGAGAGCATTTGTCTGCTGATGAGAGATCAGCGATGTAAAATAAAACACACCCTGTGACTGAAATTACTGTGATGTCTCATCTCACAGCAGACACAGAAATTGCAAGCTGGTAGGGAAGGTTAAGCCACTGGTACAGCCACAGAAAAAGATAAAAGGTCACTGTACCTTTCCTCCAAGGAGCCAGGATAGAGAATGACTTCTGCCAGCTGATGACCAGCCCAGCCTTTTTCCTCTTGACACTCATGTTGCTGTAACAATCCCTGAGGTGTAGGAAACTTCAACTTGTCACCCTTGTTGGTAGTTTTTTAAAAAGGAAGAAAAACTCCCTTAGAGATTCCTCATCATGTTGTCAAAGAGGTTTATTCTGCCTTGAAGTTCAGTTGTGGAAAAGGCGTCATTTGTTGGAAGATTCAGCATGGAGTGTGTCCTCAGGCAGGGTCATGATGCCTGTGTTTCCTCGCCTGCTGGCTGCCTGAGCGATTGTGTGTGAGAGCATGTGTGAATGTATCCAATTCCTCCAGCTGAGGAGAGTAAAGGGGGCTGGGCTCCACCGGAGCATTCAGAGTCATGAGAGAAAGAGGAGGAGGAGGAGGAGTGGCAGCCAGCCAGACAGAGAGGTGGAGGAGGTGGACTGAGATTTACACTCAGCCTGCAGGTGAACAGGGAGCGACAAGAGCTGGAGGGAAAGGCAAGATGGTTAAAGACGGAGGCGGCCGATGGTCAGATAAGAGAGAAATCAGTAATATAGCAGGAAATGAATGAATGTCAGCCACTGACATTTTATAGTAAGAATCAACATAATGTGCCAGTTTCTATCAGTCCACACTGATCACAGCTTTAAGACAGTGACACTTATGAACACATGGTTAGAATTACACAGTGAAACTATACAAGCAACTTAATTCACAGATTTAATGCTACTGTTTAATCATTGAGACAGTCAAAACAACCACACCATGTTTTACAGCACAGTAGATGACAGTATAAATTATTTTATAGGCCTGTAATTGTTATTTTTCAGAAATATCATTTGTAAGCCATTGTGTGGTAACACCAGCTGGCATTCACTATCAAGTTGACTGTAACAGTAGAGCTGAAACAATTAGCCGACCAAATGATAAGTCAATTGTCAGAAAATTAATCAGCAAGCAAAAATGCCAAACGTGATGTAGTTCCAGCTTCTCAATTCTAAAGATTTGCTGCTTTTCTATGTTTGATGTGATAGTAAACTAGATATATTTGAGTCTGTTGGTCAGATCAAACAAAGAACTCCGGCAAATTAGGATTGGCACTATTATAGATGAGAAATAATTAATTGATTAAATGAGAAAACAATTGTCAGAATAATCAATAATCATCCCTTGTATATGTTCAACTAAGATTATGAGCAAATTCACAAAAGGTGATTTTTTTTTCTGGTTTTGTGCTATATCTCAGTTTTCCTCATGGTGGTATCGACAATACCATTTCTATCCAGTGCTTGAACGAAGAGGCAAACCAACTGACTTCACCTGAACTAATCTCCAGACAGGGAGTGCAGCATTTTGCCTGTCTTCTAAGAAAAGCACCCAAAACAGAGATATTGGGACTCTAATGGCTTATTGCATATGTGTGTTAAAAACTCAGGAATTAATATTCTCCAGCTGATGCTCAATCAGTATGGTCATATCATGTGTTTTATTGGATACATGATATTCTTAATTCCTGATTGTTGTGGAGCATGTTGCCACTTTTTTCTGGCAATTAACTCCACTTACAGTGCACTGTCTATGTCAATAGAACAGGCACATGTTTAACAAGCTCAACTGATGTAACAAACTCGCATGACTTGAAACTTAATTTAACTCTGTGTACAGCATTATAGAGGAGTCGATACACAGTGCAACTGTAACCTGACTACAAATTTTTATTTTGTCGGCATAGCACATAAATTACACAAATTTAAACATTTAAACTATTTTGGTCAAGATTAGGGTCCACACCTATTTTTATTTATTAAAACAATGTTATTTTTTCTAGAAACAGTAAGTATGAAATTCCTGTGGCATGGGGCAGGTGATAACACCTGCTGTGTGTGGACAACATGTCATTTTGCTCTTTGACACTAAAACAAATAACATCAGTTGTCAGTAAAGTTATGTGCTATACAGTATGTGTATAATTTGAACTGAGGTCCTGCAGAATTATATCCACCAAAAGATCAATTCTAGTCTAGGATTTGAAAAGGTGGGAAAGCTGAGATCAGGTGGGTTTTACTTCTACTAAATGCCTCGCAGAAATACGGTATCACCTGAGGATTTAGCAGAGATTTTCTTTCTATCCACACCCAGAGTGTCTGTGCAGGAACCACTGACCTGAGAGAGAGAGCTGCAGGGAAGTGATCAGTGCTGTCTTTTATTATTAACTCTCATAAGACAGGAAATACCAAAGTATGGATCAGATGATGTGATAAAGATTTCACAACAAAGGCATTTTCATTAATGTGACTCTTGATTTTAGAAACCTTTACAGTATATGAAATAAAATGTTTGTTGAATCACTAAAACAACTTATATACTGTCATAGCTTCCAGCAGTGGACTGTATTGTATTTCTACTCAGAAAACATTGGTTGCATAGTGACGTTATGCTATGTTTGTGGTTATATATAACTTATTATCAGGATTATCTTGAAAATGACATGTTATTAAAAGGTATAACAGACATCCAGGTCAGACCAGGACGTCAGTTGGACCATTTTAGAAAGTAGACCATATGATGTTGTTAATCTAGACATATAGTATGCATAAAACTGCATAATGTTCACTGTATACATAAACTGTATACATAAGTCCAGGGAGAACATCCAACTGACAGCCAGGTAACATCAGCACAGCTTTCATTTTGGAACTATTTTTGAACCATTACAGTACGCCTTGAAGGGACGTTCAAACAACGGTCAAATAACATGTCAGTGTTTGCTGGGTGTTATTTAAATATCATATTCCCTCCAAATATTGACCCTTTATTGGATATCACCCTGCCCAGCTTTTTTTCTTTCCCTTGTTTTTCCTTCACTAACTGGAAAAACAAAGCAAGGTAATGGAATTCAGACACACCCACATACTGCTCTCTGCTCTCTCTCTATGAAGCTCAGTGATGTCTCTCTGTCTCTGCTGCACTTCTGTCTCAAACTATTTTAGACATTTCAAAATTCAAATTAAAGAGAAGCAATTGTGCTTTTTATTAGAAATTGCACAGTACAAAATAATAATAATTGCAATATGAATCCATAAAACCCATTTAAACAACAGTGTGGGCACAATGGGATACTGTGTTAACCATTGTGTGTGTGTGTGTGTGTGTGTGTGTGTGTGTGTGTGCATTTTTGTTACCTCATTGGGACCTTTTCCAACCTTGTCGGGACCAGTAGTCCTCATGGGGACCAAAGCCCAGTCCTAATGAGGCCAAATGTCATTTCTGAGGTCCTGGTTAAGGTTAGGGGTAAGGTGTGAATTGAGGTTATGTTGAGGTTAGGGTTAGGGTTTGGGTTTGGCTGTCCACAATGAATGAAAGTCAATGCAATGTCCTAACAAGAATAGATGCACAAACTCTGACTACAACAAATTGGTGTTGTAGCTGGGGAAATCAGGTTTCTCTAATCTCCTAACTGGGTTGATATGGAAACTGGTTTTCTCGTATGCATCATGTTTAAGAAAACAGACTGAAATCTAACTAACCAGTTACATGCAGTAAATTCACATAAACACACTGATTAAATAATAATCATAAACATTTTATTTTATTATTGCATATCATTCCCCTATGTCTCTTCTCATATTTCCTGTCTGTCTCAACTGTTTACTGTGTATCAATTAAAGGCAAAACACCCCAAAATAATCTTAAGTAAAGTAAAATTGGAAGTATTCTGTAAAACAAATCCTGACAAAAACACATTTATGCAATAATGAAGTATTTTCATTTAAAAAGACATTTAGTCAACTAGGGTCATTGTTTATTCCCTGCACCTGTAGAAGTAGTCAGATTATACAAATTTAAGTGGATAACAATGTGGATAACTGTATCCCAACAAAACTGAGAAATTTCAACCATAAGACAACAGATTCACTTAATACACTTAAGGAATTCCTTTTGTTTTGCAGAAACTATTTTAAGCACAGCACAGTGAACTTTGAAGCACCTGTCTTAACTAAAATAAACTGCTAGCGCGAGTATTGACTAACGCAGGGACTGTTCTGTTAGTTTTAATAAAGGGACCCCTGTGGTGCAAGGTTAACAGCTACTTTAGAGGTGTTTTGTTTTGACAGGTGGAGTGGTGAGGGTACAAACAAGGGGGGAGGGGGAAGGGGGGGGGGGGGGGGGGGGTAGCAGAATGATAAGGTGACAAAGGCAGGAGGATAAAGAATGTGTCACTCTCTTCTCTAACAGAAGAAGAGTTCAGACTGTATGTAGACCACACTGATCAATGTTTACTTCAAGGACAGTTCAGAAGGAGAAGTTGTTGTGGCGATTCTTGAGCTCTCTTGGGTTATATGGACATCTCTTTAAACTCAAAGCTATACATCCAACCAGCACATACATACAGTCAGATGATCAGACAGTAAACAGGCCAAAAATGTATCTAGATTATCTAAACCTCTTAATCAGGAGGTAAGTACAGTAGGCCAAAAACTGGACGTCGATCTAGAGTCACCACAGTTCTGTAAACTGTTATTTTTTGACTAAAAATAAACATTTTGTGCATATGATAATTAGATATTCAAATTAAGACATTTTACACTGTGCACAAACAGAAATTTGAATTAATCAAATTAATCCAATATATTGCCCAGCCCTACAGGGTGGGGAAGTCAGAAAGTATTGAGAAATGGACTAACACACTGGTTTTGGCGTTTTCATGGGATTTAATGGCAATAAGAAAAATACGGAAAAATACCAGTTTTTGTCCCATTATTGGTTAGAATACCAAAATGATCAGTATATTGTTCATTCCATTCAGTACTTTTTGTATTGTGGGCTGCAATAAGGAACTAAATCAAATCAACAATGCTGTCATGCAGGGACATTTTGAAAGCTGAGACATTATAACTCATTATAATTAAAAATGCAGTGGAAGGAGGCCTGGCCTTAGAGTTCACAAATTTTTGCAAAAATTCTTTTCTTTTAATGCTCCTGAGTACAAATCACACAACAGTCTTTTCTTGGATAAAATGATGCAATGAGAAACCAGAACTACTCGTGTTTCCCATGTTGCTGACAACTATTCTCTGTTAACACATGATGACACGGAACCACTCTGCTCTTTGCTGGGGTTGTTGTCAAAACACAGATAATGGAATATGCATACGAGTGCTCATGCCAACAAAAATAGGATTGTGGTGATCACAACGGCAAACTACACACAGCACAGTGTGTGTGCTAATGCCAAGCTGGTTAAAAACATTAGTGTTTGGTTGGAAGCTCTTCCAGAGACAAATCCAAAAGCCCCAAATGATTCAGCTGGTCTCTGATGTGAAAGTGAAGAGTCTCTGCAGGTATTGTCACTTGGCCAGTTATGTAACCATCTTGCAAAGTTTCACACAGTTTGAAACAACACTGCAGCGTGGCAGAAAATTCTGGAGACCAGAATTAAGCCAGAATTGCCGTTGTTTGGTTATATAAAGCCAGATAAAGCAAAGATACTCTGACTACAGTGAGGGTGAAAAAGGGCCTCAATTTCAAGATTAATAAACCTTGGTCTGCTTCTTGACTGAGAAACATTCACTCCATCCTGATGAGGTGGAAGTGTGAGATTTTTTGCCATAGTGTTCAGGTGGAATCACTACATTAGTCATCTTTGTCATATGAGGAATGCTGGCGGTGGCGCCTGAATGAGGCAAGAGTGAATAATTCACAATAGCAGGGTATACTCATGCAGTCATTGTTTTCACAGGTGTTCTTGATTGAAGTCCATTACATCATACAGATCAGGTTGTGTCAAGTGGTAAAAACACAATCACAGAGCTCTCCTCTTTCCACAGCAGTAGATCTGAACCTGCCTGTTCTGTTACGTTTGGCAACACTCACTGTCAAATGTCCTGTGCTGCTTTAGTTTATGTAAAACAGATACATGCTCTCTGAATACCTGATTTAACTCATTTTAATACAAAGAATCTTAAGCAAATCTGTCTATGAATGTGAAATTTGCAATGGGAATGGGTGGGGAGGACTTCCATTTCAGTCATTCACCACCCAAGGAGTGTAGTCTCTCTCTCTCTCTTATGTGCTTAAAGCTGCACTAATCATTCCTTTTCATATTAACTCTGAATCAAATCAATGCAATGTAAAAGATTTTTCATATAGAAAACCTGTAGAAACTCTGAAGATCCCCTGAGGAGCTTTTTAGCTTTTTTTACCTCATTGCTTTGGCTCTTTGGATCTTGTCATGGCCTATCTGCGCACTGCACCTCTGGCCTTGAAACCCTGCCTTGACCTACTCGCCAAGTCTGCACATACAAAGCTGCTCTGCAATCCAGAGCATATGACTGACCGCCCCACCTCTCTGGGTCTGGGTGAAAGGGGGGTCAGGTAACAATAGGTCCCTCGTCCCCAGAGTAGATCATAGGTCTGCTGCAATTAGGAGAGCAGGAGGAAGACAAGTCAAGTTCTGACTAGCAGAGAGCTATCTCATAGATATTCTCTATCTGCTGGACTTCTATATAAGCTTAAGAGATATACAGTACTGTGCAAAAGTTTTAGGCACTTAAGATGTTTAGATTCTTATCCATAATGCAATACCATCAGGGAGGCATCTTATCGGTCCCAAATTTATTCTGCATTATGACAACAACCTGAAACATGAAGCCAGAGTCATAAAGAACTATCTTCAGCAACAAGAAGAACAAGGAGTCCTGCAACAGATGGTCTGGCCCCCACAGAGCCCTGATCTCAACATCATGGAGTCAGTCTGGGATTACATGAAGAGACAGAAGTAGCTGAGACAACTAAATCCACAGAAAAACTGCAGCAACTTCTCCAAGATGCAGGAACAACCAACCTGCCAACTACCTGATAAACTATGTACAGGTGTAGCGAGGAGAACTGCTACTGTTTTAAAGGCAAAGCTGCTCACAGCAAATATTGATTTCATTTAGGTTTCTGATGTTTACTGAACTTTGTATTAAGGTAAATAAAAACTATTCATGGCATTATTTTTGAAAGTATCCTCACTTTGCTTTTAGTGTTTAAAACTTTTGCACTCTACTGTATACATCAATCCTGTCCATGTACAGACATGAACAATCCGCAAGCTATGCAATAAGTCGCACAAGAAGGAAGCTTTGCCCATATTGTAGAATCAATAGTCACATATACAGGTCCAACAAAGAGGTATAAAAAGTCAAGCATTGTGTTATTCATGGACTTCTTCATCATCTCCTCCATCCAAGAGTGGTTTGAGACTGCCTTTAACTTTAACTTTCCTCTTGCTTGACTCACAATCTGATAATTTCATATTGATGATTGAATTGTATTGACTGATGTTTGCTTTTAAGATGTT
This sequence comes from Thunnus maccoyii, assembly GCF_910596095.1. Classification (NCBI taxonomy): domain Eukaryota; kingdom Metazoa; phylum Chordata; class Actinopteri; order Scombriformes; family Scombridae; genus Thunnus; species Thunnus maccoyii. Next base: position 29,956,039 of record NC_056546.1, read on the forward strand.
GCTATGCTTTAAGAATAGTTAAGACTCAGATAACTTTGAAGTTAAACATTATTTATTATAACATTATAACATTATTGTTATTGTATATAAAATTGTATATCGTTATTTTGATTCTTGTTTTATATTTTATATTTTTTCATGCTGCATTTCATTCATTCATTCCTTTTTAAGTTGATCTAAGATCTTAATTTTGTCATTTAAGTTTTCCATTGTTTGTGCCTTTAATGATTGATTGATTGATTGAGCATGGATAAGGTCAACAAAGGTATTGGCAACCTGCTTATTTGATTATAAGGTTCTCATTCTTGACATTTTGTGAATTTTTTCACCAGTCAAAGACAAAATGTATCCAAAATGGAGTGGGCTGATCCTCTGGGAAGTATGACTGTCCTCAGTAGTGTCATTACCAGCCCATCCAATAGAAAAAAAGTGATTGATTTCTATTGTCTATCACAGTATGCCATAGTAGTTAAAGGAAAATTCCACCCTCAAATCTTCTGGAAAGGGTGTGCTTTCTTTACCCTGTTGCATTGTTTTACAGTGTGGATATTTAACTCTAAACTACTTCATTGAAAATCCACAGGGTATAAAATTCACAAAATGTCAAGAATGGGAACCATATAATCAAATAAGCAGGTTGCCAATATATTTGTTGACCTCATTCATACACTCATATGTTCAAGAGTATATTTTCTTTAAAATTATGCCTGTCTGATTTTGTAATTAAACAGTATCTATTCTTTAACATGACAGGAAATTTTACCGATGAAAATGACAGAACATAGTAAGAAAGGGCTGAGGTTGTTTTCCACAGTGTTCCTGTCTTATCTAAGCAGCCTGTCAGAGTTACAATGTGAGCCACTGATAAAATAAACTGGACAGTGAGCAGGAGCTGGGGTAAATGAGGACATAAGCATAGTTTTTGCCTATGTTAAATTCCTTCCTTTAGTTTTTCTTCCCCTCTAACCTGTCTTTGATAATGTGGAACTAAATTATATGATTATAAAAAGAAGGTAAGTATTGTTCAGCCTTTGACCCCTGATCTTATGCTCTTCAGTGGTTCTGGACTATGTTTTCATGTAGTTCGAGAAGACTTTTCCTCAGATGTAGCTGGATTTTTTCCTACACGATTATATATACAAATATTCACCAGTGACAACACATTAATAAATTATCAACCATAATTTAACTTATTTTTAGTATAATGGGCCTCAGGCAAGAACCATAGATTTGTTTTTGAGGTAAATACAACTCACTTCAGAGAATTTGTCACATTCAACAGTTTTCGTCTCTTGAACAAAATTCAGGAGTGATCCTAACCTCTCACAAGAGTCAAATACAGATAGTCTGCTGTTCTTCACAAGGAAAACACTTGACTAACTTGAGAATGTTTATTAATGCTTTAACTTAAAACTTTTTTTAAATCTTCTTATTGAAATTTTCAAAAATATATGAAGTCAAGACAACATACCAAACAACATAAAGTACACAACAAACAGGTATGTAAATGGAATGATTAAAAATGAAATAGGGATTAAATATAATAATAAAATAAATACATACATCTATACACTGATCTGGTGCTTTTTGTGCCAATTGCAAAGCTTCAAATTCTGGATTTCAAATTCAGTTAATCCCTGGGGCACTCTAAAATCTATGTTTTTTATTGAAAGAACATCATCAAACAGTTACATAAAATAACAAATAACATAATAGCTGAGATAACTACACAGCATGCAACTACATGGTTTCAGCAATAACAGCATCCATAGGAACCACCATAGCAACGATAGAAAGCCTGCAAAAATCTTAATCTAAATCTCGTAATAACTGACAAATTAAACATCATATACATTCATTGAATGAAGATTATGAAAATAAAAAGCACATTTATTGCTAGAAATGTTATCAAAATGCATTTTAATGCCAAAAACTTTAAAGTTTTAAAATATTGCATTTTCTACTGAGAATATAAGGAATGGCAGCCATTTTGTTTGTTTGAGCAGAGAGAAAATTGACAGTCACGTGACGTGGATGCAGGCCAATCAAAAGAATAGGCCAAAAAAATGTAGGCATCTCACAATTTTAGAGCCGTTATTGTGAAACTATTACATTTTGCACTGTGGACTAACGTAGCTATTACACATTTTGATGTGAGAATGGGTTGCACTGGATTACAAGCAAAGTGTTCCATCGCCGCCGATATGGGTCCAATGCCCTGATAGAAATTTAGTACCCAATAGATAACTTTGTGAATGTTGAATTCTCAATAGTAATGCAAAAATGTGTTAATGCCAATCCCCCCACTTCCTTCCATCTCTCTAGATATGATTTTCCAATCCTTGGAACAGCAGTCTTGGTAGAATAGTCGTCTTGACGGAATTTATCCTCCCTGTTAGTGAAATAGGAAACGTGACCATCAGTTTAAGTCTTATTTGGCTTTCTCTAACGTTGGCAACACATTGCATTTGAACAAATCTTTATATTTATGTGTCAATGAAACCCAAGTACGTGAATTTGTTGCTGAGTACTTTAAATGGAACAGATCAAAATCTAACTGTGCATGATAATTTATCAGAAATATTATGCTTTTGAATAAATTAATTTTATAACCTGATATTTTCCCAAATTTAGATATAATGTCCAAGGCTTTAGGGATAGATGTGTCAGGTTCAGAGGTATAAAGAATAAGGTCATCCACGTACAATGATAGTTTATGGGGGTGGCCACCCCTGTTTATACCCATGCCTATCTCTTTTCTTATTGCGATAGCTAAGGGCTCTATGGCTATATTAAACAGGAGTAGGGGCATCAGACAGCCTTGCATAGTACCGCTGTAAGGGGGAAAATACTCTGATATAACCTTGTTAGTTCTGATGCATGCCTTTAGGAGCAAAAAGTAAGGAAAATTGTATTTGGTAGATTATTACCAAACACAAACGTCCTTACTTTTTGTGCTAAGTTTAGATATTCATATTCAGTGCAGTCAAAAGCTTTATGGGCATGGAGGGAGATTAGCACCTCAAGTGAGGGTGGTCCATTAGGCAAGTAGAGTATGTTAAATAATATGTATAGATTTCCAGAAAGCTGTCGCCCAGAGATAAACCCTGAATGGTCTGGACGACTTACAGAATGTATGGCAGAGTTGAGTCTTGATACAAGGGCTCTAGTTACAATCATAATTGTTTGAGAGCAGACTTATAGGCCAATATGAGTCACATTTCAAATGATCCTTGACTCTTTTATGTAAGACTGAAATTATGGCTTATATAATGCTGGGTGGCATTAGCTTCTTTTCAAGTACTTTTGCAAAGACATCTCAAAGACATCGGTGATCCTCTGGGTGTAGTCGGGTTGAATACGTATCCTGCCACCATCCAGAGTTACAATCTCTTTTTTCTGTATAGCCCTCTGGCTCCTGGAAGTAGTGGCCCTTCACTGCCAGTGCTCTTGCTGGTTGGTCATCTCCCAGTCTCTCCCTTGGAAGTACGGTGTGCCTAGTCCAGCAAGGAAGCTTTATCCAGCCCGAGAGAATCCTTAAGCAGTGTGAAATGAATTCTGGAATATGTTTCCTGTCCTCTCATCTTTCCCTCACACTGATTATGTGCAAGGTGCATCGAATGAGATCTTGCCTCTAAGTCCTCATTCTTCTGCTCCAAGATGGCGACATTCCGTTTAACTGTTCAAACTTATTTCTGATCTCAGTGGCTTGTGTTTCTGCCTTCTCGTCAATTTTCAAGAGTAGCTACGCATTCAGTTTCCTTACCTCACGGAAAATCACTTGTTGGCCACTGCTAGCTTCCGTCTTGTCATCCAAGCTCTCCATGCTAGCTGCAGCTATGTTAGCTTCTTGTGTCTTGTTGCACGGCAGGGCTTATCACATTCTAAACTAATGTTGCAACACTGCTTTTAGTGTTACTTATTCTTTCTTTTATATTTACACTTACTTAGGAACACTTTACACAGGTCAATGTATTGTAATGTATTTTTGCTCAAATAAATCAAATTTGGTGAGGCACTCAGCCTAACACATCTTCACACATGGTATTGCTCAGAGTCCCCTGACTTAAAACTTAATGTAAAAATTAATATTCTGCTCATAACTGTATCAGTGTGATGTGCCACATGGCTGCCAATTTACTGAGATAAAACAACTGTTTTTGTTTTTATTTTATTTTATATAAATTTTATAATTCCTAAGTTCCTAAGTTTATTGACTTGAAGCTCTGCAGTGAAAAGTTCTGCTTTTTACTCTTTGGTGACATTTTGTTCATGAAACTTGCCCACAAATGGCGCAGCACAGGTAGCTTTATATGGCAATTTCTTTATTCTAATGATCAAATCTCTAGACTAATGCAGTTTATTATTTCTGCTGAATGTGGAAACATTTTCCTACCACATGAACAGATACATCAACATCATTAACTATCCATAATGAATAAAAGTCTACCAATTAAACATATGCTGAGGGAATATCTAGAAGGAAAGCTGCACAAAAGGCTGCACATACACCACCTCCAGTATAGAGTTAGCAGGTTTGAAGAAGGAAAATCATATCTCTCTATATCATCTATGAACATCAAAATAACTAAACCGTCAACATCACTGAAAAGCACATGTTGTGTTGATGCAGCATGTGTGAGCTTGTTTGACAGTAGCCTGTCATTAAAAGGTGTCTGAGTAAGGTTTGTTTTCAACAAGAGTTCCAAAAACAACAGATTCCAGGAGGAGGGTGTCAAATTAAAGAGCAGCAAAACTGGCGGCTCTTTACACTCAAGCATCTTTTTTAAGTATAAGTGTTTAAAACTCCTTAAAGACCCTACATACTGCTATTTTCAGCTGGTCATTGAACGAGGATGAAACTTTGACCCCAGTGATTTCTGTCACCTCAAATGTCACTTTCAATCCAAAAATCAAACTAAGGCTGCATTCAGACCAAATCTGGCAGTGTGTCACTACAGTGCAGGGGTCTATGGTGGTAGGGGCGTGTTGTGGGAAGTACTCGTGAGACAATGAAATATGATCCAGGAAGGCGAGTAAGAGTTACAGAGTAACTGCATTTAAGGACTTATCAGAAGCCAAAACAATGCAAAGCGGTTTGTAATACTCACAGACAGAATTTTACAACTCTGGAAATCATCACAATGGCAAATGTTTATCTTTCGTTGCAACAATTGTGAACAGGTGACTACAGCGTTCATGTTACAAAGTAATCCACCAGGCATGTACGTAATTGTATGTATGTAATTCGCCAATGCAGCACCTTGCCAGATGATGTGGGGTTGTGTTGTGGCAAATGTTGAGCCCAGTTCAACTTTCTGATGCCAGCTGGGCAGCTAGTATTCGGCCAATTCTCCATTGGCTATCCGCACGTCCAGAATCAGACAACAAACCTTTTGTCCAGAAACAGTACTATCAATTCCCAGATTCTGATATTGACTCCTTATCAGCACCTGTACGATCATTTAAGGGCACAATATCTAACCTATATAATACACTGTTTGCCCAACAAAACGCCTCCCTCACCATCATAAGACATAGATTTGAGCAAGAACTGGGTGAGAACATAACAGACAAAACTTGGGATGCTATATTTAAACCTGTCCACACCAAGCTAGCTGTTTATTGGACTTCTGTGTTTAAGACACTCTCAGAGGTCCTTGAGGTGACTATAGACCCCTACCCTATTATAGCTCTCTTTGGAGTACCCTCTGATGTCTACTCTTTGAACAAGCTCTAGAGTGACGTCATAGCATTCTGTACACTGCTTGCTCATCATCTAATCCTACTGAAATGGAAGAACGCATCCCCTGAATCTCATACGCTGTGCATCAGGAATATCTTGTGTTATATGAGGTTAGAAAAAAATTATGCACACACTGCAAGGTTCATAAGATTTGGCAACCTTTCTGAGATATGTAGAAGAGGAGCTAGAGCTACATGAGAACCCTTAGAGAAAAAGTGATTATAGGATAATGGTATTGGTTGGATATCCCACTCTGATAGACCCTGAGTATTAGGATAATCTCTCCTGAATCAAACTTCTCTTCCATTTTTCCCCTCTCTTTTAGTTTACTTTTATTTATTTTCATTTTTATTTTGTTCTATTGATTTTATACTATGGACTCTAATACTATTATTGCAGTGTTACTGATCATGCTGAAGTTATCAGTAGAGTGACATTGGGTATATACAAGCATTTGATAATGCTGATTTGTGACATCACAACTAGTTTGGAAGCCAATCCTGGTCCAATATTCAATTTACACAAGTGTGATGTGGAAACTTGAAGCCTCCAGTGCACAACCCCTGAAAATGGACTTTACAGTGAAGTAGGAAACATCTTGTGTCAAGCAGTTAAACTTCTGAAATTAAAATATCTTCACATATTTATAGATTCTAGATTTTTCAATGAAGGAGGAATATATGTTATTTTGAGCATTTTCATAATAATAACATTAATTATTGCTAACAAACATTAGTATGAGCTGTAAACACTTAGAAATCTAGCTGACCAGCATGGTAGATAAAGGTAAAAATAGGTAAAAATGATGCTTAGTATTTGGAAACTTAGTGAACCAAGAGATTGATTTTAGACAGAACATTTTCTTCTCTCAAATTTTAGAGCCATCCATCCATCCATTTTCTGACGCTTATCCGGGACTGAGTCATGATGGCATCAGACTGAGTCAGAAAACCCAGACATCCTTCAACTGGGCAACGCCCTCCAGCTCGTCCTGGGGGATCCCAAGGCGTTCCCAGGCCAGAAGAGATATGTAGACCCTCCAGTGTGTTCTGGGTCTGCCCCAGGGTCTCCTACCAGTGATGTGCCTGGATTTTAGAGCTATCAATGCAAAACAATACATACATAAAATGTTACTAACTTACTAACTTGTCGAAGAATAGAAATATTAATAAGTCATTGTTCACAAAAGGTCAGATAGAATCATAGACTGTGTATAAAGATGGACATAGCAAGGTGTGAAGTCACCTTTTGGTTTCACTCTAGCTGGTTTGAAGCATAGAGTTGCAGTTTATGGTTGGCGCCGTCTTTTCTGTTTGGAGCCGAGACCTTTCAAATAAGGAGTGCGCGTTGTTTCTTCTTGTGCCTTTCACGCTCTGGTAACATGCCCCACTACTCAGACTCAAGCTTCAGAGTCACAGCGGGACATTCTTAAAGTTAGTTTTTTATTCACTTGATCTCAGCATTTGCATGTCTTTACTTTGTTATTTAGTTTAGGTTTTATCAGCATCAGTTAAATTGATTTAGTTTTGTGTTTGTATGTTTGTACACATAAAAGCTGAGTGAAACTCCCAAAACACAAAGCTAAATCAATTAAATCTAGATAAAATTGAACGCACTGGGTGGATGTGGTTACTACAGTCTATGCAAGGCAGGTCCATTCTCTGAAGAACAGAAGAGGGCATGTAATCCATGTGCACAGATTGTGAATCCAAGGGCACAATTCGGAAATCAATGCGCACAGTTTACAAATCCTTTCACACAGATTTACATATCAAGTTTTTTTTTCAACCATGTGACCCCAGGGGGGTTCCATTAGTCTGGACAGCAAAGTTGAGGTGCTCCACCGGGAAAGTCTGCTGATGGAAGACAGTGAGACAGAATGAGAGTAAGGCCCAAGACGAGATACCGGATGGACAGCCGTGGACGAGCCAGGTGGGAGGTGGAAAAACTTGGTTCAACGCCCACTATAGAGTAAGTAAAGGAACGTGAACCAAGTGAACCCATCCTGTGTGTTGTGTGAGCTGCTGTTTGTGTAAACCCACAACTGCAGGTGCTTTTTTTTCTCCCCGCAGCAGCTGCAGCAGATTCGACGAGGCGGAGGAACGGTTGGACTGGAAGCAGAGAAGCCAACAGGACAACAGCCATCACAATTCCCTCCCCCTGTGCTGCCCCCAAGAACTTAGGTACATAACTCCCCTTTCTGAACTGTTTATTGCCCATTAGTGGTATTGGACTTTGACAGCGCCATTTTAAAGGACAGTTATTAATTGTGTTTTTACTATTGTACTCTTTTTACTTTTGTATTGCAACAATAGTGCGACTCAGTGCGAGTCCTGGAGCCGGGGAGAGCAGCAGGTGAGCCGACTGTCAATCAATGCCCACACAGCAGACATCAAAGCTACTATAAGTCTTTAAATCTTATTAATGGAGCAATAATTTCCAAAATGTCCACCAGCACACTTATTAGAGGGTCTGAATTTAGGGATTGAGACTATAATGACTTGTTGAACAAAATGATTGACTTTCCAAAGAGAAGTTGAGGCTTCTTTGAATGGGAGTCAGTTGGAGCATCTGGTGGCCGTCAGTAGCCTTGCACTTTAAGGTACTTCTACGCTGGCTTCAGCCTCAAGCCGTGGCAGTTGCTGCCTGGATCGAACCTCATGAATCTGAGATAATGAAATGTACTAAATAATAATCAATTAAATTGAATAAGTGATATAGCTAAAACCAAGAAAAAGACAGACAAGATAACTGTACTGTACTTGAACGGTGTATCTTCATCTTTTCTAACAGTCCTGCCCTGATGTATAACTAAAGTGCCTTGTTGGAGTCAATGATGTATCATTTGGCTTGTGGTGGGAGAGCCGTGCAGGGCCAGAGGTTCCATAATATTATCAGAGTTCATCATGTTCCTGAGAACCTGGACTTCAGAGAGCTGAGCAGAGTCTGTCTTGTCAAGAAACGACTCTGAGCTTGTGTGTCTTGGCCCATCTATGAAATGATTACAGTCAGGGAGAAGATTTGGGGATAAGGGAAACCATGTGTCTCTCCGAATGGCCTCTGTTCTCTTGAATTAATACCTCTGGAGCTGATAAAATAATAAAAGCACATCTGTGTTGGATTGGAAAGTGATTTACTCCATTAGACTGCATGATCTCTACCCTTTTTCCATTGCAGGAGAGAGCATTATGCTGAAGTTTCATTTTTTGACCTGTGTATGTGACACATTCTGAATCATAAACTGGGGAGTATAAATCTCATTCCTGCATATTTTGACACAGTTAACCCCAGCACACACGTCATGTTGTTTATTTTTGATCGTAATCTCTCATATATTTCACACTGGGGTCATAGAAAAGGGGAGTTGCAGAGAAATTCTTAATATTTTCTTGATATTCATAAATAAAAAATTTAGTGTGGTAAGTTTCGGTAAGTTTCATAACCCATCTCTGCCTTTCTGCAAGTGTCCCACATTCACAACTTTGGCATGTATTTCCAGGAATAGAGAAGAGCAAAAGAAAGATATCAGTGATGGAGGAGGCATAAATAATGGTTGAAAATACAATTTTACAGACAGTATTCATCAAAGTCATGACTCTGAAGATATCAACACTGTTGCACATGGACACTTAGAGTTTAATCTGCACAATTCCTTAAAAGAACCATAGCAGGAGTTTTTCCATGGTTTAGTCTATTGTCACGTTTAATTTATCTCTTTAAAATGTGATAAAGCAATGTTTTTTAGATTGATTTCCTACCTTGCAAGCAGCAATTGCTTTCAGATCATTTAAATACACAATACTTGTACAATGACTTGTTTTCAGTCACCAGAATAAACTTTTTTTTGTTTCGATTTTGTCCAGCAGGATGACAGGTTAAAGACCTGTGTGAGTGACTTCATGTTGGTTTGTTAGTAATATCTGTGCGTAAACATGAAATAGACTGGATAAATGGACCAAGAGAACCAAGAGAATTAAGATGATGAAATATTTTGATATTCAGCAACAAAAATAAAACTAGCATTGAGCCTGTTGGCCAAGTCCAATTTTTTTGAAGACACGTCTCAAAACTGAGTTGAATTGACAAAGAGGACATATATCAGTCCCAAATTATTACCAACATAGGCCTACATATGCACGTCCCCACACACACACACACACAGTACTGTACCCCACCCATCGCTCCCTCTACACAATTCCGGTAAACTCTGAGTAACCCACTCATAAACACACAGACATGCGAGGGTTTCATCACAGCTAACATTTTGTTTTTTTTTGCTTTTCCTTCTCACGTTTAGAGGGCAAAGGGAAGGAGGCAACATCCGTGATCCTATCTGCCAACTAGAGTAAGAGTGATTTCCTCAGGAGTGCTCTCTGACAATTACTGGATGGACATAAAAGGCCTTGAGAGCTGACTAGCCTAAGAATAACCCCATTTAGGGCAATTTACTACTGTGGGAGGGAGGATCAGACTGGAAGGTTGTTAAAATGTTTTGATTTGTCCCCTTTACCTCCCTCTATGTGACCAGTCATAATCTTAGTTTAAACTTTATTTGTGTTTTCTTTCCAACTTCAATTATACCAGTCCCTTCCACTGTTTTGGAGGGTTTTCACATGGTTATACTGAGCTTGCACCCAGAGGGGGAATTAGAGATTTTAGGGGCCCTAGTCAAACAGACATGGAGTCTCCACTGTGCCTTATTTTCACTCTCCCTCTAATTAAGAATGTTGGTATTGTCTAAGACAGAAGAAGTACTCAAAGAAGTACTCAGATCTTTACTTACATTTACTTAGATCCAAGAACAAGCTCATTTGAACTGCTTCATTTATTGCTGGGTAGTTTAAATTATAATAATGCCTCATATTTTCTTTGTTGATCACACATTTTGTGTGTAAAATCTGAATCTACAAAGTAACCAATACAAACTGTCAGATACATGTAGTAGAACAAGTTGAGTAAATGTTCAAAAGTGGAAAAAGGTGGCACACCATCAAGCAAACAATGCCTGTAGAGCTTCACATTTTATTAGAATATCATGGCTGATGCCTTTTGACCACAGGCCCTCCTCAGATCATGAATAGTATTTACAGTAATTCACTTGTATACAAGACAATGAAGGCATTGACCTGTTTCAACACAGGCATACAGCAGATCTGAACAAGTCAGCCACATTATTCTTATAAAATGTGAAGCTTAACAGGCGGTGTGTATCAACATTTTCCACTTTTGAGCTGATTAGTATTTTTGAGGTTGAGCACCCAATTGGAACGCACCCTTGCTGCCCTTTTTTACTTGAGTAAATGTACTTGGCTACTTTCCACTACTGGTATTGAAGACGCTGGTGATTAATGCAGATGCAAACATTTACCTGAATTTCCTCTGCTTCTCTGACATGAACTGCACCCTGGAACAGCCAGTGAAAGATCTCTAGTAGATAAATCATGATACATCACTTAAACTATCCAGCAGCACATGAGGTGGTTAAGATTATGTTAAAATTAAAATTGAAATGTTATTTTCATGTTAATGCATGTATAATGATAATATTCAAGTATAAGACAAGTAAAACTTTAACTTGTAATGGAGTACTTCTGTATTGCAGTATTGCTACTTTAAGGATCTGAATACTTCTTCCAGCACTGACAGGAGCTTATTGCTGCACATTGTCCTCCTCTCTCTCTTCTGAAACATTTCTTTTCTTATAGGCTAATAGTTTCTTCTTCCTGTTTTTTGAATACAGTATTCTTTTCTTATATTTATCTTATTGTCTGTTTTCATGGGGGTTGGGGGGAAATTTGGTCAGAAACCTGCTTGTTTCAGTGGAAGAACAGAAAAGGCGAGTTTTACAGTCAATATATTACTAATTACCAATCTTGTTTTAATAGCATTGCTCACTGCAATAGCTGTCATTGTTGATGTTGTGTTTTACAGTGAATGTCTCATGTTCACGGTAGAAATGAGAGGTTATTTGAGAAAAACAAAATCAGGGAGTGTTTCAATATAGACCTTCATTGTTCCATGGTGTACATAGAGGTATTTTACGGTTCCACTTTATTCCTATTAACCAAGACAAGTGTGGACTGTGAAGTGCAGGAATAATGTGCATGTGCAGTTGTTCTTTTCCACAGTGGCTGCTCATTAATTGGTGGAGCATGATGCTGCTATCAGACTCTGTTTAGGTCTGTTCATGTGGACTGTATTTTGGATCAGGTCTAATTAGACTAATCTGATCATGTCTGACTGACCTTAGGTCCCTCTCTGATTGTGTCTTTATTTTGAATGTATACTGCACATCATGTTGGATCGGGTCCAACAGACCTGTGAAGACCTCTACCACAGTGATATGTGTACATGTTGTTTGAGAGGCTTTTCTAGTTTGACCAAGCTTGTAAACTTTGCTTGTAATATTCATCTTATGTATGGTTTAAGCTGAGCCTGCTGATGTTCAACATCTGTCTTTAAAAATATCCATGCTGTTCTGAGCCCTGGTTTACACTGAGCTCATGAGGACCTGTCATCATCTTCATGTCCAAGGCTGCTTATTTGTATTTACAGTCTGTCCCACCTGCAATTTTGCACTATTCAGAGGTGTTGACGTTACATCAGTGTGTCTATGTGGAACTTAAAAGAATTAGGTCAGTGTGAGATTTAAGATGGGAGTTTCTCAGCTATTTCCAAATGTGCTCTGACCTCAGTAACTCAGTTACTGTCTGTGTTATCATAAGGCATTCCCACTGCTTTTAATAAACTAAGCTTTGTGCTTCTAACAATAGGCTCAGAGCTAAGCAAACATACAGTATCAGGTGTGTCTGAGGTCTTCCTAGATGTGAGAGCTCAGTTCCTGCGTTGTTTTCCACTGACAGTTTGAGCCTGGGGGCCATGTGACAGACTAGTGATTGAAACTGTCATTTAACTTTTTTTTAAAAAAGAAGAAGACAAAACTTTCAGCTAAGTTTTCACATGGGTGTATAAAGAGAACTGGATACAAGAAGAGCGCCAGGCTTTGAAGTAAATTTGGCATAGCAGCCAAACCGTGTAATTACAACATCACGTGATGCACACTAGCCCAAAAAGACTTTTTCCCATAGACTTACATTGTGAAAGAGACGTCTGTAAATCAGCGGATAATTTTTTCTGAGCGTCACAACCCCCGCGAAACGACTCGTCTCACTATCAGAATTAAATCTGTTTGGTCCGATCACATTTCAAAAGCCTAGAAGAGCTGCATGATTGAATTGTTTTATCCCCATTCAAGTTAGCCGGAGGGCTAAACCGGAAGTAGCCAACTCGGCCAGCGAAAGTCACAAGTGCACATGCTCTATTATGGGCCGCACAATGCAGAAGATCCGGGTACTTTCATACCAGGAAATCGATTTTTTTTTTGCTTCATGCACCACTGAGCAACTTTCATAGGAATGAACGAGGCCCCGCCTCCGACACTGTATCCAGTTCTCTTTATACATACATGAGTTTTCACAGTTGTCTGTTGTTTTTTTTATTTCAAAACATGAATGTTATTGCATTTATTTTGTATTTAGTGTGATAACTCCAAACAGGACAGTTTTTTAAATTGTTTTTTATGTTGACTTGTTTGTTTTTTACTCAGCAAATAGTGTGGGTAATCCTTGTGTCTTATAACCTGAATAGACACAGCTGTACCAACTGACCAATGGGAGTAAGACATGGCCCTGTGCTGTTAATCACACAGATAGTAGGCTGCTTGAAGTTAAAGTTAAGTCAAATATTCTTTATTATTACCATTATCATTGTTACTATTATACATTATTAATAATAAGATTGTAGTATTTCATTAGATGTTTGTGGAAGTGTAAAACTTTGGTGTAATGTTGGTGATCCCTGGAGACCATGAATATACACTGAAATTTTTTTTCTTCAACACAATTCACACAGCCATTTTCATTAACTCGTAGTACAGATATGTCATCATCTAAACAGACAATTAAGTTAGCCAGGTGAGGTTATAATAATAATAATGATAGCAAAACGCACAGCAAATTTCATGTCAAATCCTGGCATGTAGTTTTTGGCAGGACAAAGAATTGCAGTATAGGTCTTCAGTGCATGTACAAAGTCATTTTTAAGGCTGAATCTGTAAACGTAAATGTTTAACTATGTTCAGTAGGTAATCCCCAACTTGTTAACACAAAATAGCAGACAGCTGTTTATTTGGCTGAAAATATATGCCTTTTTACTTATTAATATATCACTAATCACAATTTACACCACAGCCTTTGTGATGGGCTTTTCATTTAGCTGTGAGTTAAAAGCTCTATTGATTCTCAATTGAAATGGCGAGTAATGCTGTTGCAGTGGGTCCAGCGGATTTACACTGCATCTGCTCCTTTATAACCCAATTTGTGGAACATCATGTGGTTTCATATTTACTTAAACCTCTGCTATCTTAAGCTCTTTTGACAAAGATCTTATTTGTATTGATTTCAGTTAGAATTTCTTGAAACTGGTTCAACTTTTGATCCACCCCTGCCCTCTATGTGAACTCCATAGCACATGTTTGGACATTTGGGAGTGTTGTGTAACTGCACAGATACATAATAAAAACTGAAAAGAAGGAAGCTTTCTGTGTCGAAAAACCCTCAAACATCATTAACCAGGTAGTACGTTATGCACAAGAAACTACAACATACACAGTGAATTGCAATGCTTTCACTCTTTTTTTCCTTCTGATTAGTGTCTGTTTACACAGTACACATTGGATTTGACAGATACTTTACCAATACTGGCTTCTGTCACCGTGACAATCACATACTGTACACTTTAATACCATTCATGGCCTATGTATATTAACACACTGTGACGACCTGCAACCTACTGACCTGTAACTTACTGTTACTTTGTGTCACTGCTCAATAGATGGTACTGTAATAGCAATTGTTGTATAGTACTCTCAGAAACATTACAGTAAAACACTGTAAGCCATTTTACAGTTATATAAAGGAGACACTGTAGTAGTAGTAGGATTTCGTTACTGGAAATGGAAACTTCTCAAATACATCTGTACATGTTCAAGCCTGAATCAGATCTGAATTATGAGAGTGGACGACGTGAACAACCCATGGAACAACCTTAGTAACAAAGGCCATGGAACAGATGGCCATTTGTGGACGTGCACAAACAATCTGACATAATCACGAGGAGCAAGTAGAAGTAACTTTACAAATGAAGTGTTCAGAGCAGAGTGAAGCCCTGGTTTTTGACTTGCATGGTGCTTTTTTACATTAGTTCACCTCAAGTTTTGGACCTGTGACCATCTTGAACATCTGACATCAGAACAGTATATAAATGACAGAAAATCACAAAAAGCATAATATGTCCCCTTTAAGGTAATATACTGGCGATACATTTGCCAGTAAGATAATGTGATACCTTTCCAAGATTATTTGTCTCTCTTCTGTGATAATGTAGTTCCTACCAATGGTCATGTACTGATACAGTGTTGTATATTATCATAAGCAAATAGTAACCTATAGTATCTCTATTGTAACTATGTTCAGCTTTACTTGAACTTAGAGGATAAGTTTGGGTTTTTTCAAGTCTGTCTTAATACCATACTGATGTGCCATTATGGATGTGGAAATGGGTCTTGGTCGCTGTAACAATCCCAACTCTATACTGACCCTGAAGCTGTTCTCTCAGAATGCAACCACACTGTAAGAAATGAGGGATTAAATCCACAGCCCTTGTTCTGTGTAAAAATGCATTCCAAATTTCACCTGAAGCTAATATGCAGCTTCAGCAGTCTGAGTTAACTAAATCGAGCAGAAGTGGGATGGTTGAAAGCAGGGCAGAGGCCCTGTTCACAGTTGGTATTAAAAAGCGTCTTGGGTGATCTGATCACAAGCGGACAGCTCTAAGTACAGGTGTGAATACACCCAAGACGCATTGAGGACACACTGAGATCCGATTGTTCAGATCATATTCAGAGGTGGTCTGGGCCGCATATGGCCACATTCTTTTAGCAGCGTGCACATGAATGTGTCCTGGGCCACATTGAAAATAGATTCTCATGGATGGAGTACACACAAAAACATGCTGTCTAATTTCCATTTGGGCCAAAGAATCAGTACAACGGAAACTGGATGATTCATATTGCAATGATCGCAGCGATTATGAGGAGATTTCGAAAAAGATGGAGGGTAATGGTTACAGTCAATCATGGTAGCAATGCAAACGTAAAATCAAACACCTCAAGAATGCTTTCAGATAAGCCAAGGACTCAAACAACAAGTCTGGTAAGGACAGGATAAACTGTCCCTTTTACGAGGAACTGGACAGGGTGCTAGGAGATCGACTGTCATTCTGTCCCAGCAAAGGTGACATGTTGGACCCTGAGCTCGATTACAACCAAGAAGAGCCTCTTTTCAACTCCACGATGGATACCTAGTTTGAGAAACCTGAATTGTATTAAAATGCATTCAACACCTTGAACCACTGTTGGATGAACAAATGGACAAACAGACCAGCGGACATTGTAATTCTTTGGTTTTGACACTAGCAGTAAAGAAAAGTTGCAAAAAATTGTAATTTTCTTTCCCGGATCAAAGTAGTATTGAGATGAGATTCTGAAATCATCTAAAAATGCCTCTATGAACATGAGAAACTGTTGCTGCTTAGGTCAAGCATCATATCGGAACAAAAAGTAACTTGATGAAATATTTTAAAGCTCTTCCTTTTCATGATCAAGGTCAAGCTCCAGAAAAGACTAAAAGAATCCTCTTACTGATGTATCCACTCCTGCATACTGTGACTGTAACTGATGAGTATCATTGTGAGATTGTTCTGGCTAACATGTCAGCAAACAATAGGCCTTTTCACAACTACAGCTACACATCATTTTACAGACGTCTCTTTATGATGGCTGTCTGTGAAGAAAACAACAAGCCTTCCAAATTAGACAAAGGCTATATGTCATTTGAGCATGTGACTCCAGAATGACACACAGGAGCGTCTTCTAATCTGGTGACCCTATTGGCAGTAATCGGGAGGACAACATAATTTGTCTGTGCTTGCCAAAACTGTTACACATCACTGTTAGAAAATAATGATGTTGTATGATGTGACAACGCTGTGGTTAAGGTCTGGTTAGGCTTAGGGAAAGATTATGGTTTGGGTTAAAATTATCACTTTGTTATAGTTAAGGTTAAGTTACTACTTTCTTAAAGTTAGGCCTCCTCCGTCGTCATGGCTACAATAATAGGGATGTGCAGAGGGCCCAGTATTTGTATTTGTATCTGTATTTGTTGAGGCAGCAAAATTATTTGTATTTGTATTCAAATAAAAGTGGAAAGAGGTTTAAAAATCCTGTTTTTCTTTTTATTACGCTTTTAATTTTAGAACATTAAAGTGTTACAATAAGTGTTCATGAATAAACTACCTTACGAAGGAGGTCCCTACACCGGGTCTCAAACTAGAGTCTCCCAGATCATAGATGACTGTGCTGACTACTGAGCTAAAGCTTTACTCATCAACTCATTACAGACAGACCTCTACTTATTTACACACCCATGACACAGAGAGACAGCACACCCTGTAATGTGTAGGGAAGAACTTCAAAGGTGATTATTGCTTTGCACTTTTCATTTATTGCCTATTTTTTACAACTTAACTTTGTGGACAGGAGAAGGGGAACAATAGGTTATGGAGAGTCCCCTGGGAGCACTTCGCGTGTGTCAATAGCTCAGCGTTATCTCTGGGGCACACCTCCAACTCTGGGAGTGATGTCCATATTAGGAAATGTGCATCATGTAGCAGGAGGATGTGACTCCCCTCATTGAGACCTGCTGATAGATGTAACAGCAGAGCAGAGGAGAAAGACTGAGATAGTGATGTAACCAATCTGCACGCTGGTATTTGACATGGGTTTTTTTTTCTTCTCGAAAACAAATCATTTTCTAAAATATTTGCATGAAACAAATATTTGTAAAAATAACTCCACTATTTGTGCTTTGCTGAATAACATACTGGTATTTGGGCATACTCCTATACAATAATAATAACTCAGGGTTAAGGTTAGGGGACAATTATAGTTATGTTTTTCTTTAAAAAAACTATATTACAGCCTCCCACCACCCCACCTCCTCTGAATTAGGAATTTTGTCAACTTTTATATACGTCATCTAAACTGTACAACTGCTCCTCTGTCATAATTATTACGGCCTCCAGATGGCCTCTGTTACTCAAATGTAATTATATGTCGCTTTTGGGCAACTGACATTACAACCTATTGTGTTGGTTTTTTTAGTAGGACAGTCTTGAAAAAGCCTTTTGGACATCAGGGTTTTAAATATTTATTTTAGTTGCAGTGACAATTAGCCACTGAGACAGACTGACATTCCAGCTCTGACATGGCCACCAGAGCTGATTGCAGCCACTCTAGCCACACAGAAATGCTTGTGATCCCACCACAGCGCATTTCAGAAGTGTCCCAGAAGCGGCTCTCCACTCTACTGTGCTAAAGATACGCGTCCTGTCTGTTTTTGACAGAAGACGCGTCAAGCTGCATGGAGCAGCTCGAGCTAGGCAGGAAGTCAGACACAGAAACAGCACAGAGCATCCGGTCAATTTTCAAAATAAAACCCCCCGTGCATACTTCCGATCTTATATCAACAATAAACACAATTAAAACAGACAAATAATTTTTTCAATTCAATTCAGTTTTATTTATGTAGCGCCAAATCATAACAAAAGTTATCTCTGGGCACTTTTCACATAGAGCAGGTCTAGACTGTACTCTTTAATTTACAGAGACCCAACAATTCCCCCATGAGCAAGCACTTGGCGACAGCAGCAAGGAAAAACTCCCCTTTAACAGGAAGAAACCTCAAGCAGAACCAGGCTCTAGGTAGGCGGCCATCTGCCTTGACCGGTTGGGCTGAGAGAGAAAGAAGGAGGGGGGGAAGGGGAGAGAGAGACAGAGAAGCATAACAACAATAATAATAAAACGATAATAATAACAGAAATATGAGTAGTAACAATAACAGCAGGCGTGGTGTCAAGGCAGGACACCCACAGGACCACAACACCATGGCGTCCCTGCAGCCATGGTCCCTGCTAGTCTATTAATGGTACATGAATGTGTACAGATGGAGAGGAGGAGGGGTAGAGAGGAGCTCAGTGCCTCATGAGAAGTCCCTTAGCAGTCTAGGCCTATAGCGGCATTACCAAGGGCTGGTCCAAGGCAAGCCTGGTTGGCCCTAACAATGAGCTTTATCAAAAAGGAAAGTTTTAAGCCTACTCTTATATGTAGAGACCAATCGGGAAGATGGTTCCACAGGAAAGGAGCCTGATAGCTGAAGGCTCTGCCTCCCATTCTACTTTTGGAGAAACTAGGAACACAGTGTTCTAGTGGGGTAATAGGGTACTATGAGCACTTTAAGGTATGATGGTGCCTGGCCATTTAGGGCTTTGTAGGTGAGGTGAAGGATTTAAAATTCTATTCTGGATTTTACAGGAAGCCAGTGCAGTGAAACTAAAATGGGAGAAATGATCTCTCTTCCTAGTTTTTGTCAGTACGCATGCAGCTACATTCTAGACCAGCTGGAGAATCTTTAAAGACTTGTAAGCGCAGCGTTATAATAAGGAAGTGAAATTATCCGGCCTAGAAGTAACAAATGTGTGGACTAGTTTTTCTGCATCTTTTTGAGACAGGATGTGCCTGATTTTTGTAATATTACGTAGGTGAAAAAAGGCAGTCCTTGAAATTTGTTTTATGTGGGAGTTAAAGGACATATCCTGATCAAAGATAACTCCCAGATTCCTTACGGTGGTGCTGGAGGCCAGGGTAATGTCATCCAGAGTAGCTATATCATTAGATAATGTGTTTCTAAGGTGTTTAGGGCCAAGCACAATAACTTTAGTTTTGTGTGAGTTTAGTGGCAGAAAATTGCAGGTCATCCAGGTCTCTATGTCCTTAAAGCATGCTTGGAGTTTAGTTAACTGATTGGATTTATCTGGCTTCATTGATAAATATAATAGGGTATCATCTGCATAACAATGAAAATGTATGGAATGTTTCCTAATAATATTACGTAAAGGAAGCATATATAAGGTGAATAGTATTGGTCCAGGCACAGAACCTTGCGGAACTCCATGTCCAACTTTTGCATGCAGGGAGGATTTATCATTAACATGTACAAACTGAAAATGATCTGATAAATAGGATTTAAACCAGCTTAGTGCAGTTCATTTAATGACAATTAAATGTTCCAGTCTCTGTAATAGGATGTGATGATCAATGGTGTCAAATGCAGCACTAGGATCTAACAAGACTAGTAAAGGTATATAAAAAAGAAACCATTTAACTACATAGTTTACTTAACCATAGTAGAAACACAAAATTGAGCAGTTTAGTTGCCCTGCTACTGCAGTATTTACAGTAGCTTAAGGGTGCTTTTTCAGCTTTGACTAGGCTGCCATAATTACTGTAGTAGGAGTGCAACTGAATTTAAAAGGCAGATAGCTTCCCCACAATCAAGACGCTCTGCTTCTTAAATGCTCCCGGTGGGATAGGACGCCATGCAGAGGACAGAGCAAAACTGCGTCGGAGCCAGAACACGGCACACACACACCCCATGGGATCCCATCGTGACTCTGCCTCACTGTTATTAGCTCTGTTAATCTGTGGAAAACAGCTGGACTTTGAATTGCAGATACATTCTTTGACAAGACAATATTGTCTTGTCAAAGAATGTATTTGTGTTTGGAATGACATGGCATGTGTTTGGAATGACATGGCATGGAACATGGACTGAAAATCAGTGTCTTGGACTAAATGGACTGAAAATCAGTGTCTCCTAACACTGTGACACATTTCTTATTGCAGTAACAGTGTAAATAACTAACCGATATGTCAAAAGATTTTGATTAAATACATTTAAAGTGTGTTTACCCTACACTTCATCCTCACAGTGAACTAACGGTCATGCTCATTAACAATACAAACGCCAGAAAACCTGTCACTGTAATCTACCAGGAAAACACCAGCAGCTCAGATGGAGGAAGTGGGTTAATGGGTCATTTCCATGTTTTTACATCCCACACAGGCTCATTGATAAGCTCAGTAATAACCTGAGCCCAGTATAATGCACACACAGTGATTCATTCTTATTTTACAGTAAAAGAGAAAAACCAACAAGCAGAATACAGGGCCCGTCCAAACTTTTCTTATGCCATTTTTGACAACTGTTTTTCTTTTTCTGTTTTTCACAAACATAAACTGTTTTTGAAAGAAAAAAGTTTTCAGTGTATACAGTCTTGATCGAGCCATCAAAATACTTGTACAGAATAAAAAAATGTGCCTAAGTAAGTAAGTAAGACATTAATATCAATTGATTATGACACTTAAAAAATGATCATTAAAGGTGGTTAATAATAACAGTCATTTTTTAAAGGGATTTTCCAAAATACTTTTTAAAAGGCTTTCAACTTTCAGTTTGTCATTCCATTTATTAATGTCTTCCTATATCCTTTTGATTCTGTGTTTTGTGATCCTTGATTACTCTCTTCATATTTCATGTAACTCATTATCAGTCTGTTGTATACATACAGTATGTTAATAACCTCTACACAGTACACTACTGTGAAAGATTTTTAATTTTACCGAAGAATTTAGTGTTTGGATTTTGGCCTTTTTGTGACCTGAAAATCTGTTTCCTCTTTCTGAGGTTCAGTGGCAGGGAAGGAGGAAAAAGGAGTAGGTGAAATGGGCAAGCATGATGGAAATACTGTATACTTGTTTACTGAGCATATACTAAGTCAGGGTAATATTGATTTTGTGCACCCTCTGCTGACCATTTAACAAAGTAACACTATCTCTGGAACATGCATATCACTGTGCAAAGTAATGTGTTGTGTGTTCAGTAGGGATGTGCATCTGCATTACTGAAACCGATGCAAGATGCATCTCCATGCATTGCCAACAAACTAGTACATTAAAGACACACATGAAGCAACTGCCAATGCATGCAGTGCAATACATGATTTGATTCGACACAATGCGATTCAGAGAATTTGACTTTATTTCTTAAGTATACAGCAAATCATAAATTAACTAAAAAAGTGCAATTTTTATTTACATATTTGTTTCTCTAGTACTGCAACCCAGTAAGCATCTCATTTATTCAGTTTCTTTTTGACCTCTGAAAAAATACTTGGACCTTTCACAAACAGGCCTTTTCACAAGTCCTTTGTAGTGTAGTGTTCTCTGGTGTTCTCTGTCTCCAATTTACATGCATATGCCCGTTGACCCAAACAATTACTGTCAAAATATTTTAGCTTTTGTTTGTGAGAGCTGTTCAGCAATTGGTGGTCAGAGCTAGCTTGACTTTTAGCTCATCTGTCTTCTCAAAGTGTTTTTCACTGCGTTTAGTCACAGTAGCTCTCGATGGCATTACATCCTGGGGCTTGAGGTATGAATATAAATAATACTACGAATATAAGGTGACCCTGATTATAAGACAACCGCCCATTTCCAACAGCTGTTTTTGGAAAAATGACGTTACTTTTTGAATATAACTTACATAGTAGAGTTAAATACTCATACACTCTCCTGCCAGGCTCTTGGAAGTGGTCAAAAATTATTTATTTAATAAATTAGCAGTTATATCTATTTCATCATCTATTTGGCAACTTGACATATTCCGACATATTCCAATATTCAGACTTGGTTATGTTTTATATTAATAAAAATGTTATGTTACAACACTTAAGAAGCCCCATAGTGCGCTCCACTACATTGTACTTGGCTGTGGCGCACATTGTAGTTCCTCTCCTCTGCAGTCTGTGGGTTGGGGAAAGGGGTCAACTGCCACCACTTGAGTGGATATCCACTGTCACCTGCAAAATCAGTAAATGGATTAGGCACTGCAGTATTTGGAGTTTAATACATTAATCATCTGTGCCTAGAAGCCAGCAATCATGCACAGCTCCAGCCTTGAGTCTGCGCCCAACACTGCTGTGTCTCAATGAGTCATGGGTTGACCCAGGCCATCGAGTCACTATATTTGTTAGTAACATGTCTGCATCACATAAAATTTGGACATTGTGGGAATGAAAATGCTTTCTATTAATGAAAGCAAATTCATTCTCACTTGGCACCCTTACAGCAACATGAGTGCAGTCAATAGCATCGATTACATTAGGGAAACCGGACATTGCTACAAATTGCACTTTTTTATTTGCCTGTTCACCCACCATGTAAGGAAACTTTATGTACATATGCGACAAACCAATTATACCTCCTAACATGTCTGGCATAACATGGCTAAAGATTGGCTAAGATATCCCTGACCTGTCAGCCAATTACCTCTGGAAAGTGCCAGTTGCTAGAAATCCCAGTGTCATCAGGACTTGAAGGACTGACACGGTGTGCTTTCTGCAGGTGCTTCTCTTTAACACTGGGCCCAATAGAGCACAGAGATCCAAGAGGACAGGTCATGTAAATCGGAACTGGCTCATAAGCCACTCATCATCATTGGCCAGCATATCTTGCTGGTCTCTGAAAATTCACTCTCTCCAAAGTCTTCCATTTGCCACATCCTGCAACAGTGCCAAATCAGCCATTGTGCATCATTATGCATTGTGATTGCATGCCTTTTTATACCCACCCATTTGATTGAATCTGAAAAGCCACAGGTGTGGGAATTACCCTGATTGTAATTGATAATGAAAGGGCCATTATCTCATTAACAGTTCTGTACAACAAACATGTGATAATTATAATAAGAAACTTTATTTGTATATCACCTTTCAAAACAGATAAAATAAGATAGAACTAACTAAAAGCCATACAAAATTAGCTCATTATAAAACACAATATGACATGATAATATATGCACCTATGCACTCATATCTACCCGATCGAGGCATCGAAAACGGTATCAGTGTAAATGTACTTTGTTTTACTGTTCACCTTATTATGTATGAGAATATATTTCACAACAAGCAGGTATTGTGTACTAACAACAGAACATATTTGAGGGGTTCTTTTGCAATAACAGATACTGTAGCAAACTGCTATCACTACCATCCAGCCTGTCACAGACACCCCCCACTCATAAACCAACCCCTTCATTCACCTACCATTAAAAGTGGTGATGTGGTGACGATGCTCAAAGTCCAAAATGGCACAAAGCATGAAGAACCCTGTCTGAGCAGAAAATGGGCTGTTGTCATCTGTCTTTCTTGTTTTCTTGTCTAAAGTCCATGTTGCACACAAGTCTGTGTTGCTTTCTTGCTGAAACCACCGGGCAATTAATTCCTGGGAGTTATTCGGACCTTGGAGCAGCTGTGGATAATCTCCTTCTGATGTGACAAAATGCACAGACTAGACTTGACTGGACTCACATAACTCGGTAAAATCCGTGAGTAATATGGTAAAATCTGTGAGAAATATATTTTGATTTCCTTATTTGTTATTTTACTTTATTGGTTTATCGTTATACATTAACAGGGTCAGGCAGGATGTTGTTTGGACCATTTTAGAAAGTAAAGCTGATATGTGATTTCACTTTAGTTAACGGTACAGTTCTGTTGTAATGTGTCACAAATTACACTCTAAGAAAGTCTAATAAGAGTCTAACAGTGGGAAATAAAGATGCAATGTCCTGGCAGCTTCCATATGTGGTGGGGAATGCTCCCTTAGTGCAAGTGAATAGTGTCACGTGCAGTGTCAGTGAACACAGCCCCAGGCTTGACTCCTCCTCTAACCAATCCACTAATCAGGCCAAGATTATATAAAACACATGTGCCCTGGTCAGAGGTATGTAGGCTATTTGATTGATAGAAAGTAGCTGTATTTATAGATGGCTAACTTGAACCATTGTTTTAGCTTCCTTGCTAGTGCCTCCAGTCAGTCTTCCTGCTTATAGACTTCTCAATACCATGGTGGTAAGAAGGGCCCGCACCAAACTTGAATTAATTTGCCAATGCAGGTGGAGAACAATATTAATCATATGTTTCTTTTGTAGGTCTTCACCTGCCCATCCTTTAGTGTTGCCATTGTGTCATATTCTAAACATTGTAGTAGGGTAGAACCAACTGGCATCTGTATTTTGTTTAACCTTGTTAGTAGTTCTCTTTATTTCTTTAGTTTAGTGGTGCTGAGGGCCAGTCTACTGGAGGAGGTCCCTTCACTGTTTGCTGTGATTCAAAGCACCGGGATACACAAGTGGTTCACCCATTGCTGTGTGAGTGAGTTTAGGTTGTGGTGAGTTTAAGGTAGCACTCCTAGACACACCTCTGCGTAGTCTGCCACCCCATTTAACAGCCTCAGTCCACTCAGGTTTTTGTCTTTTTGAAAATATTAGTAACACCCTTATATTTAATGGTAAAAGATTTTAATTATATTAAATAGTTTTGTAATAAATATTTTTACAACTTCATATTGTCTTTTAATCACTAATTTGTCTTTCAGCAACCATTTTCCAGTTTTCTTATTTGACAATAAAAATACTTTTGTTTTGAATCACGTCTCTGTCCCCTCAATAGAGTCTGTGTGCCTTGTCTAATTGTGAACTGAAGGTTATTGGTAACTGGTAATACCCATTTCTCTGTTGTACATATCTCCCGGGGTGCAATTCCCCAAGTGGTGTAGTTGGTTTCCTATCATACATAGTCCTCCCAACCCTCACAATGCCACACATAGACTAAAGTTACTAGGGTCGGATAGTTAATCTATAGATTCGTGTACATGGACACGAATTTTCCAATTTTTTTTCATGACACTCAGCACAACTTTCAAATGTATTTCAATGGGAATATTTTTCGTGTCTGCACCACTTTTTTTCTTTCAGCCGAGTCTTGGGAGCACAGAAGCTGTATTTTTTCTCTCATTTGTTGTTGATTTTTAACCATAACCGCTACATTACTCAACATTTGATCACAAGATTTTATCCTTGTTTTTACTCTGAGCAGACCAGATGACCTGTTGCGCGGAAGTAGCCCATTTTCCTTACCATGTTAAGGTTTGTGGTAATCACTTTTATAGACAACAAAGAGTACAGGGCCCAGCACAGATGCCAGTGGAACTGTAGGTCACTGTGTCCCGTCTGTAACTCTGTCATCTATGCAAAATAATTTGAATTCTGCCAGTCGTCTCTTATGTGGAACTGTATCAAAAGCTTTTTGGAAGTCCATATATATGCAATTGACTGACTGTCTTCTATCCAAAGCTGCTGACCACTTATCAAGAACCCTGAGAAACTGAAGTGTAACTGATCTTCCAGATAAAAATCCATATTGCTTATTACTAAAAAGTCTGTTTGACTTCATATGGTCAACAATATATATGTCCTAATTAGATTTTCCATTATCTTACCTACAAGATATTAGCCTAACTGGCCTTTAGTTTCCTGCTATTGATTTGTTTCCTTTTTTGAAAATTGCACTGATTTGTGCCTCTTTCCATTCACAGGGTTGATTCTTCTAATGATTGATTATACAATACTGTTAGACGTTCAACAATCACACAAGCCAATCTGTTTAGAATTAGGATGTATTGCATCTGGCCCTGGTGATTTATAGATGTTAATATTCTGAAAAAAGCAGTATTGTATCCTCTGTAGTTCTTATTAAACTTTCTATTTGCTGGATTTCCAATATTGGCAGTTCAGGCACTGTGTGTCCCCTTCAGGTTCAGTCACAAACACACTGCTGAAGTATTCTCACAATATGTATGCATTTTCAATATCTTTGTCTTTTTTGGGGGGAGTTAGTATTATTCTGAGTGGTACATAAGTCTCCCACTGTTGTTTTCATTTTTGTTCTCTTATTTATATAATTCCACATAAACTTTGGTTTCTGTTTAGATTGTCTTGCTAAGTCTTCTTCAGATATCTTTGCTAAAATATTATGTTCCAGTTTAAAAAGCTTTTAAGTCCAAAAATATACCCAAAGCGTATGCATTCATCCATACTTTCAAGATTTTTTAAAAACGAAGGATAACGAATGAAGGATAGAGATAGGGTGATGATTGCAAAATGATCTCTGATCCCCAGATTTCAGGTGAGGGACAGCTTCCACTTGGTAAATACATGAGTAAGTGTTTTAACTATTGAAGAAATTATTTCAGTAACCAATGTAAGCCCAGCCCCATCATGACCTGCTGCAGAGTTTTGCAATTTGGATACATCAACGATCTTGCTCTCTGTAGGAGGATCAAAACTCTGAAGGGAAGGATGAAATTTTCAAATAATCAGATGGAGAGCCATCAGTTATTGTACTGACTGAGTTTTGAAATCTACCAACAGATGTAAATTTCAGTAACACCTGGACTCAGAACCAGAGATGTAACCTGATTGTTACACACAGACATCCAAATCCATGCTATGCATTGGATTTCAGGATTAAAGATGATTATGAGATTTATGTTCTTTGTACAAACATTTCTCTATGCAGTGATACTGAAACACAAACTGATGAGGTTTAGTTTTCTCCATATTAATGTACTGTATACACTGCTGTGGAATTTACTGATTTATAATCAATTATTTGCATTGAGCAGTGCTGTCTTTTCACTGAATCTGACTTTCCAAATTTGTAGACCTGGGAAAAAACAAACATACGATAGTAATACCAATTTGCCACAAAAAATAGGAAATTTCCCCAGAGAACAGAGATTTTGTTGACAACATGGTGCCCACCTGCAAGAATCAGGCCACAAAACTATTCTGAAGTCAAGGTCACCTTTATTACCAAAAAGATAAAACACAAACATGAAAGATAAGGATGATAGAACATTAATACATAACAGTACATAGACAGAAATTCATATTTAAGGAGTAGAAAGGGTGATAGTTGTAGTAAAGATAAATAATAGACATGAAGAAATGAAGCTTTATGTCAACTAAACTTTGGTTGACTTCCTCTGACGGAGAGGAGACTGCACGTTCCACTGCCTCAGACCAGCCCCCCTGAAACACAGATGACACACCTTACACATGGGATATTATACAGCTTTAAATGCAACATAATATTAGAAGCTTCACCATTTAAATTAAATGATATATCGAAGAATATTAACAGCTCTCCATGAATAAACCAGACTGAAAAAAGGACATCATCATTTCTGTGCTCCACAAACTCAATTCCATTCACCTCCATTGATCTTGGAGAGGAGGCAGGAATGCATCTCTAGAGATAAGTGAGAAAACATTTCCTTTTGAGATTTGGGAGAACCAACACTTTGAAAGACACATTTTTATTGTATTTGAGCATAGTTAATGTTCAAATACTTCTTGAATTGTGTTGGAAACACAAGATCAAACGTGTGGAGGGTTGTGTATGTCTGGTTTAGATTTCTAAAAAGACAAAAAATGTACTTAGATGCCATTATTGGTACTGTACACTCCTTTAGCCCACATGAAAAGGTGCCTGCAAAAGCAGAGCTGGCACTGAAACATGGACTATGTAGAACAATGACAAAAGTGGTGCTACTTACTGCTGCTGCTCAGGTGACTGCACATGAAGAACACTGGTCTCCCTGTCAAGACCTGTGAGTAGACAGAAGACACATTCATCTAAACCTAAACTTCAAACCACCTAAAAGCTAAAGCTAACTTAAAACTTCTCTTCAACACAGAAATTAGGATTGATTTATAATGAGGTTCTTACTACCATGGTCACTGAAGATGGCGCTGACTGCCTCATCAAAAGTTACGTTGACGTTGCAACCTATATCAGAGTGAGAAAGAACATTTGGGAGTGAGGATGGACAATGAAGTTCTTGTCAATGAGGTAACAACACAACAAAATAACAAAGCTTTCACCATACTGCCAAGACTAAGATTCAACTGCAATGTCTGCTAAAAGTCATCTAAAATGTAATTACTGTAAGTGATTAACTATGTGAATAAAAAAAGGAAACTGTTGCAGATATTACTGGGGTTAATACATGTTCTTTATTATCTTGACATCTTGGTAGCTGTCTAAGTTGCTGACAGAGTACACCAACTATGGAAAATACTCTTTTCTGATTGGCTGGCTCTAAAGTTCTAAATCAATGCTCTGCCTGTATCACACATACAGCGACTGTACAACACAGAGAAGCAAAAACAGGCTTTACACACTGCTGTTGTTCTGTGGTGAATCAAAAAATAATTTTTACTTGTGTGTGTGTGTGTGTGTGTGTGTGTGTGTGTGTGTGTGTGTGTGTGTGTGTGTGGGTGTGTGATGTTTGCATGTTCTTCCTGTGCCTATGTGGGTTTCCTGAAAGTGCTCTGGTTTCCTCCAAAAACATGCAGTTTAAATTCTGACTCTAAATTGCCTGTAGATGTGAATGTGAGTGTTCATGGTTGTCTGTCACTGTGTGTCAGCCCTGTGATTGACTGGTGACTGTCCAAGGTGCCCAATGTCAGCTGGGATAGGTCGCCCCCTGCAACCTTCTAGTGCAGTGGTTTCCAACTGGTGGGTCATGGTTCACTTTCATTGTGAGTGGGTTGTGAACACTTTGGTCAAACTTTAAAAAAAATTAAAAAAACAAATAAACAAAAACAACCTTACTTTGAAATCTAGTGAATGTCTAGAACAGTGCTTGTATTTTAAAACACCACTTCCTGCTTCCTAGTTGCAGCTATAGTGAGAAGTAGTAACCTACTGATGTCAGCTTTGTGGATCATGTGACCCTCTCATTGCACATATGTTGACTGTTGTGTCTTTCAGAGACGAGGAAGTTTGCTCCACAACAGCCGAACAAAACTGACACTGAATATTTTCAGCTGGTTTTACTGACACGGAACATAAAACAGAAGAAAAAGGTGGATTGCTCCACTGAGTTGCTATTAACCTCATGTCTCTCTGCAGCCTCTCTATTGCACCGTTATCTCTGGGGAAAGCCACCACTGTCCAAGAGGCTACACAGATGCAGGGTTTTTGAGGTGAAACAGACTGAGCACAGAGTCATTTTCTTCACCCCACTAGAGATGGTTTAAGTTGTTTAATGCTGTTGTTTAATGCTCCTGGCTGATGGCGTATAAAGTTTTAATAATATACTTCATGTTCATCTCCCAAAGGTTATTATTGAATCGTTAAATCAACATAAAAAAAGCGCCCAAACGCTTGCCTTTCTTGAAGATGAACAAGATAACTCTAGTGTGCGCGCTGGTTCTGCCTTTTTTGATCCGTCAACGTAACGTTATTAATTAACATTTAGAAAATCGATTCCTGACATTTGTGAGTCGAAGCACAATCGTAAGAGATAAGAATCACAATTCTTATGTGTATCGATTTTTTTCACCCACCCCTACTGGTCAGTGTTTGGACCAGGTCTAAGGGAAAATATGGATCCTGAGGCTAGACCAGTTGGAACCACTGCTATAGAAGATAAGTAGCTGTAGCTCATCCATTCATGTAGCTCATGAATGGATGAATGTTTTGTGTAAGGATTAAACAAACATCATGTTAAAGGAATAGTCAGACATTTTGGAAAATAGGCTTCTTGCTGAGAGTTAGGTGATAAGATTGCTACCAGTCTCATATCTGTGTAGTAAATATGAGGGTACCTCCGGCAGCCGCTTGACACGAACACTTAACAAGGGCAAACATCTAGCCTGCTATTCAGCTAGCTAGGCTGAACAGCAGAGCCCTTCTCCATACACATGTACTGGCTTGGCTTGACTCGGTTTGACTCAGTGCGTCAGCCCAGCGTGACAGGGCTGGGCTGGGCAGGCTACCCGCCTGAAGGTGTGTCTTTAACTGATGACACGCTTGTCTTGAGTTGATGACGTTTAAAAGCAGCGCCCTCTTTAGTGCTGTTTACCCAAGCCCCCAGGAAGTGTGCCGGGCTGTGACTAGTGGTCAAAGGAGCGGCTGTGAAACGGTGGATAAAATTTTTTGAGCATCACAACCACTCTCAAATGACTCGTTTCACTATCAGAATTTGATTAATTTGTTCCACTAACATTTGGAAAGTCTAGAAGGGCCGTACAATTGAATCATTTATCCTCATTCAAGTTAGCTGGGGGCTAAACCAGAAGTTAGCCGGCTCCTGAATGATGACAAAGTCCATCTGACGTCACCACTCCCTGCTTGGAGGCGGGTCAGGTGTGCTTTGATTCGACTCCCAAGATGGTTCATCAATGGAAAAAGGCCACAGGTGTTAGGATGTGTTGTAGAGGTTTAAACAGTGCTGTGGGCTCATACCTTTAGGTGTGCTGATAGCTCTGTCATTCACAGCTCCTTTAGGCATCACTGGAAACAAAGTTACACGACATGAATACACACAACTCCAAACTAAAGCTCACTGCACTCAGTGGAAGTTCAGCTGAGTTTTCTTAAACATGTAAAGTTTAAATCTTAAGTGCGTCGTACCTGTTCTTTCCATAGCGATTGACTTTGACTTGGTGTGTTCTTCCAGCCTGGATCTGGTGTGTACATGCCTGCAACCACACAGACACACACACACACACACATAAAGAGTCGTGTTTCCATCATTTAGAGGACATTACATCAACCACCTGTGGAATACCTGGTACACACACACACACACACAGGAGTTCCTTTTTTCTGATCCATTATTGTTGATTATTTATTTTATTCATCTTTTAGCACTAGCCCAGTATTTTAGCATGCTTTTACTTCAAATCATGTGTACTGTACAAAACTGTACAGTACACTTTCCACAGCGTAATAAAGTTAATTTGCCGGCTATCCTACTGTTAACAGTGTTTTAAGCTTTTGAACAATTTATTTTCCAATCCTTCTGAACAGCATGAAAATCCTTTTGCAGGCTAAAACTTTGATTTAGGTAGTCCATCACAGTGAACATCACGTCTGCTTATCTTTTAAAGTTATGTTATTGTTGTGTGATAATAGAGTTGTAAGTGGACATTGCTTTGAATACTACACAATAATGCACCAACAATCAAAGCAGACATAATGTTCACTGGGATAGATAACCTAACTCAAGCAAATTTCAGATCTCTATGTTGATTTTCCTTGCTGTGTACATTTGTTGAATGTCATTCCTCAACTCGCTCTCTCATGTTTCTTGTCTGTATTTGTGCTACTATCCAATAAAGACAAAATGCCAAAAGAAGCTTGCTTTACAGCTAATTTTGAATTAAACTGACTAAACCATGGCATAGTTTTTTAGTGACTTCCCCCTGCTCAGTCCAAGCGAAACTGAAGACAAACTGCACTTGCATACAATGCTGGTGTCTGATTCTGGACTCATGAAGTCTGTGTTCTTTGAGCATCATATAATCAGAGGTTGTTTATCAAAGAAAAACAAAAGTGCGCAGTGTGAGTCACATGTGTTGGTCAGCGCCTGTGATGTAAACCTACCTGTCAGTGAGTGTCCATCTGGCAGACAGGGAACGTGGACGTGGCGGCTGTGGAGTGGCAAAGATAAATGGAGCGAGGGGCCTGGACTTGACAGGAGAAACTGGGACTGAACCCTGCGGAGACCAGAATCACCATTTTACCTTCAGAGACACTGGACCACACTTGTTAATGTAAGAACAGTACAACTTTTATTTAAAAATTGTAATCAAGTCAAACCGTAAATATCAATTAAAATTTGAATGCAGTATTTAAAAAACAAACAAACGGCATAGTATTTGCAAAAACTTGTTTTCCACGTATTCATCCACATCATCATTCTAAAATCAACTAAAATATTGTGGAACAACTGAGTGCAAATTAAGTATATGGAACTATCAAATTAAAGGACCAGTGTGTAGGATTTGGTGACATCAAGTGGTGAGGCTGCAGATTGCAACCAACTGAAAACCCTTCCTGTCCCCTTGCAAGTGTGGCCGCGAAACTTGCGAAAAACCCTTTCTAGGGCCAGTGTTTGGTTTGTCCATTCTATGCTACTGTAGAAACATGGCGATGCAACATGGCGGCCTCCGTGGAAGAGGACACGCTCCCTATGTAGATATAAAGGGCTCATTTTAAGGTAATGAAAATACAACGATTCTTATTTTCAGGTGATTTTACACTAATTAAAAACACTCTTATGAATATTATATTCCAATTCTGCCAAAAGTCCGTTCCACTAGATGCCACTAAATCTTACACACGGCACCTTTAAAAGGTTATTGAATATTGTTATCGAATAGTGGCAATTGCAAGATATAATCCAATAGCAAGAAAACTGCACCAGCTTATATTATTAGTAATGCAGGGATTGCAGTTTACTTTTAAATTGCACTATGATGTGTAACACTATTAGAGTTCTGTTGTGTATGTTTTGTGTTCCAACCTGTGTAGTGGGAGTTTTGGCGTCTCCTGCCAGGCTGCAGTTGTCCATCTGCTCCTCCATCTCTCTTTCCTTCTCAGCTGTCTTCAGAGCAAACTCCACCTCAGCCGCCAGCTGCTCGTCTCCGCAGAAAAACTCCTTCACCTCGTTGCTGTACTCCTGCATCGTCACCTGATGGTAACAGCAGCCTTGTGTCACAGAGAGGATGGGTGTAGCCTCAAAAGAGCCTCTTAACCAATGGCCGTCTACTATTGTAGATCCAAGATCCACACTTGTTGCTGTTGCACATCTTGAATGTTAAATATAATAGCATTCAATAAATTTTGCCTTATAATATTTGATCTTTTAATGCTTATGTTTGATCTATGTACATGGTTTTGTTTTTATGATAGTGTATGTCATCATGCTGCACACCAGTTCCCCCCACAGCAATGGAATGAATATGCAGAGAGGTGGTGTCACCTGGAGGTAGGCCATGAGGTCTCTCAGGACTGGTGAGTGTTTCTGCTCTAGCAGGCTCTTCAGGCTGATGATGAGAGGAACAGTGTTCTCTATGAAGGCCTTCTTCTGGACCTGTGAATCAAAGCAGGAAATTGATTTTATGTTATTTAATAGCTGGAACTTTCTAACAGGAAACTTCTATCACCAAATTTGTATTGTAACTGCCGTCTGATGTTGACTCCACCCTCTCACCTGTGACACCACCTTCTTCTGTGCAGCCTGCAGGACAGCTTTGGCCATGGTGGCCATGTTCTCCTCCTCTGGTTCCTCCCCTGAGGCACCTCCAGCTGGAGCAGATATGGCCTGCAGCTTCATCTCCTTCAGACTCAAGATGTTGAAGGTCTCTGACAAAATTTCAGCACCATCTGCATCCAGCGGCAGCTCCTTATCTGCAAAGCATGCTGGGATAGGAAAAGAACAGAGGTTGCAAGTAATTTTTTTCAAGTTAATACTGCTCAAGACCCAAACTGGTGCTTCCTAACAGTCCAGAATTCACAGAGAATCCTTTCTAGCTGTAATATTTGTGACCGACTGCTCACCCAAGACAGTCTGGTTGATCTTGATGGTGATGTTGAAGCGCTGGGCGTCAGTGAAGTGTTCCAGGAGAAAGCGGTAAATCCGAAAACGCCTCTCGCGGTGCTGGGCTCCTTTTAGGGAAAACCGAACCTTTTCTCTACATAGATTTAAGAATAAAAAAATCTATGAATGAACAAACAAAAACTCAAAATAAATATTACAAATAGTCCAACGTATGGTTACGGGATACAAACTGTTTCACTTATCTGCCCAGTTAAGAGCAATATGAATACACAGGTGAGTTTAAAGTCTTCTAAGACAACTAAAGTCGGAGCTGAACTGGAAGACTGAAGTTGTATCTCCCGACATCCTACCTCTCACTTTGAGGGAACTTGTTGTAGGACTTGTGCTTGCTGTAGGAGTTGAAGTGGAAGATGCACTCGATGAAGTGCTGGCTGAACATTTCTGGGTTCTTCTTCAGCAGCAGGTGGAACAGGCAGTATTCACACAGACTGGGGTAGGAAACAGGATGTGCTTAGGTTTGATATTATGGTACATTTCTTAACTTAGAGATAATCTCTCCATGTATGCACTGCGTGATTTACCTGGCGATGGCAGGCACTGGGTCGACGAGTGCCACCATGAAGCGGAAGAAGAGGGAACCCTTCCATTTCACAAATTCCTCCTAGAAAAAAAGAACAAAGTCAATTAAAGTAGACAATGAAAACACACCCTGCTGAGAAACCAGAGAACAGCCTAGTAGCATGAAGGGGGAAGGCAGCGTCCATCAGTTGTTACAGGAATCTGTTTTGGACTGCTGTAAACCACTTAGTTTGCCTTTGTTGGCCTCAATCTTTCCTTTGTTAAAGGACATATTCTGCACATTT
The DNA here is from genome assembly GCF_910596095.1 of Thunnus maccoyii. NCBI lineage: Eukaryota > Metazoa > Chordata > Actinopteri > Scombriformes > Scombridae > Thunnus > Thunnus maccoyii. Next base: position 29,990,924 of record NC_056546.1, read on the forward strand.
AGAGGTCTATATTTATATTCTGGGGCTCTGCTGGAATATTGTTGCATGATTTACAGTTAAAAACTCCTTATGTATTGTATACTGGCCCTATATACTTCCCCTCAGTTCAGCCTCTGTTTGAAACAGGCCATTTTATAGCTCCTGTCTCTTTAAGGCCCCCCCTCTCGATGAGCCCACCCTGTTCTGAATGGCCAGCTTCAAGAAGCTTCCTCTGGCTCTGGAGGCTACGTAAACAAACTATAGTCAGGGCTTGAAATAAATGAAAAATGTAAAATTGCCCTCGGAATTGACATGACAGGGCCTTTTAAATGTCCTCGTAAAATAAACAGTCAAACAAAAACTCGATACATTTTGCAAATGTAACGGGTGTGCTGGAGCTACAGCTTCAACTGACTGACAACACCCATAAAGTTCTGTTTTATCTGTGTTGTGTTCCGCTGCAATGCTGAAGCAAGGACATGGACCACAAGCTGTCACACTGGCTGCTTCTTTACTGTGAGGCTGCAGGATGATGGCAAATATCTGTACAAACTAGCAACAAAGAGAAAATAAAACTACTGCATGGTTCGCTGCCACACACACACATGTTGTCAGTCCCTTCTCTCAATTCAGACTGACACTTTATGCGTAAGTAAAACAACCCATGTTAACGCCTAACACTCAAAAACAATCATAATATTATCTCAAAAAAATTATTACAGGCTTCCTTAAAAAGGGGTGCATACAAGTGTACATCACCTCTACTGACAGGAGAGCCTTGCTGTTATTTGAGGCAGGATATTCACTTAGTTAGAGGCAGACATGTTCTGCCTATGACAGGAAAAGCTGTTATTTCGATTTGAAAATATCAGCCATGTTCTTTTTTTTTTTTATTAAACTACAATAAACACTTTTTCACTCATTTTCAAGACCACTCTATTGCCTAGTAACGTGTAGAGCAGTTCCCACCTGGAGTAGGTTGGTCAGCATGATGAGAGTCTGCTCCCTGATGACGCCTTCGGTGTCTCGCAGACAGGCGGAGATGTTGGGGATGTAGTGATCCACTATGTTGGTGTATCGAACACACAGATCACACATGATCACCACCACGTTGTTGCGTACGGCGACCTCCGTGCCGACCTCCAGCTCCCTGGCGAACACTGGCAGGTACTTCTGGACTAGTTCCTCATGCTGCAGACACAGTTTACCTGACCCGGACAGACACAAAGGGAGAGGAAACATGAAGCTCATGATAACTAACTGCAGTGTTGAGAGAAGCCACATGCTTCCTCTGATACAGTCATGTCAACAAGCCTTTTAGTCTCACTTCTTTTGGACAACAGAAATTTGTAGAGCAATAACATTATCACAATTGAATTTCACTGAAAACCCAACAAATCCATTAGTAAGACAGAGACAGAGGAGCCAGACACAGACTGGCAGGAGGACAGTTTACCTAGAGTGATGACTCCATGTGCTCTGACTCTGGTAGGCAGAGAGTTTGCTTTGAACTGGGACAGAGGCAGCGAAGCCGGCAGCTCCTTCTGGCAGTCTGTCAGTGATCAACAGAAAAGACCAATAATCAATCAATATCAGGTTTTTCCTACTAGAACTAGGGTTGCTCAAAAAGAAAGAGGTGGAGTTTAATATTTATGTGAGTATTTTTAAGCTTCATCAAATTGGATTTGACTTTCTAAGATATTTTTGTGCCCGTTTCAATTTTTCATACCAATTAGACTTAAAAAAGAAAGAAACTCTGGACCAGTTAGAATACTATCTGTATTTAACAGCTACAGACCTTCAAAACTGAATTTAAGAAAGTAATCACTGCAAGACACTAATCACTAGTGATACTTTAAAGGGGAATTCTACCAGTAAACACATCAAAGTGTGTTTACAGGTGCACTGCAGAGTACTGCATATGTGAAAAGGTTGTATAAAGTCTTGTGGATCCAGAGGGAGCTGTGTGAAATCTGATAGACTTCCACAGGACTTCAAACACCTGCCTCTATGACACATACATTATCTGCAGTGAAAGGACTCCACTAGGGCAGCAACTGACAGCTATTGTCATTATTGATTAATCTGCAGATTATTTTCTCTGTTTTGTCTATAAAATGTCCGTTATAATTTCTTGGAGCTCATGGCAATGTCTTGTATTATCTGATCAACAGTCAAAATCTAAAATTTTGAAAAGCTTCAAAATCCTCACATTTGAGAAGATGAAACCAGCATTTTTGTTGCATTTTTGCTTTAAAAAAATGACTAAAACAAATATTTAGTCATCAAAATTAACTGCCTATTAATTTTCGACTACACAATTAATGGACTAATCGGTCTTTACCCTCTCAGGGAGGAATGTAGCACGCTCAATCAAACAAGCAGTGGAAAGTTATATCAGATCCTGTAGATTTGAATGCAGTGTCTCTGTTTTTAGATGTCCATCCTCTCCTACTACCTGTGAGTTTGTCAGAATGTGTGGTGAGGACAGATTCCACCAGCAGGACCGTCCTCTTGCCCACCCTGGCAGGACAGTGGAGTGAAGCCACACCCAGAGTGTGGAGGTGTTTTACCTGGAAGACAGAACATTTTCAGTTCTATCAGAACCTCTGCAGGTACTGACCTGGGATAGTGCAGCACCTGGGGGCTGTGACAAATAGAGTAGTGTGACTGCTGGCACATACTGAGCACTAAGCAGTTGCTTAACTAGCTCACTACTAGTTCACACTGCTTAATGACACCCAGGCAGCAATCTGGTTGGTTATTTGAACATCAGTCAAAAAATCCATTATAAGACATCAGCCAACGATGTGACCCAGACTGTATTCTGAAAGCCTGGCTTTAAGAGTTGCTTGCCCCAAACACAGAGAGGTCAGGGTCAGAGAAACACATGGTTATGGGAAATTTGTCTGTCAAAACCACAACAGTAGTTGTCAGTGACAAATAAAAATACAAAGAAAAACTCTTTTAGACCGGTGTTTATTGAAGAACAACGACAGGTTGGAATTGGAAAGCTGACTTTTAACCTGCATAGTAAAGATAATAGAGTAGTTCTCACCATCAGCTCCTCATTTAGGTTTTGGGTTCCGTTTTCACTCAGCAGGATGCTGGCTAAATGTGCCTCACACACCGACACCAGCTCACCACAGTGCTGGTTCAGAAAAGCCTGAGGAAGACAAAACACATTCTACTGTAACACAACAGAAAGTGTTGAGGATTAGGGCTCAGTTATGTGATTTGAAGATGTTAACATTGCTTAGTCCTACTGTTAATTCTTAGAGTCTCTCGAGTATGTGTGAGTTTTTGTTTTGTCATTCATGATGCAGTGTGAAGGTTTTTTTGGTCTCATTCCTCATTTGTAGCCTATTGAAACTCCAAACTTACTATCTGGCATTTGGTTTCTTGTTGGGTTGAACTGAAGCTGATCCGTAGTGTTTTCAGTTCAAAAGCTCATCTGTCTCAAACATACAGGTTATGACTGTGAGATTTCTCTGTGTGCCATGTCTGTGCGTCACCATAGAAACCAAAGCCATGTGGCTTTCAATTTTATTTAAATCTTATCTTTTAGTTGTTATTCAATGTCCTTACTAACTCAAATGCTTTGGACAGTACACAATAGTATCATATGTACACTATGGAAGAATTGCATTTCTAAAACAAAGTTTCTGCACCTTTAAACCTGCATTAGCTGATTTTTTGGCCACTTGGGGGCAGTGGAACAACACTGACATACAGTTTAATCAACCTTTAAGTTGATACGTTGAACAGTAATAATAAGTATTCATGAGAATGAAAAATATGTATAAATAAGAACAAGCATGATAAATTCAAGTACCGAAGTCGGAGGCAACTATTAATATCTTGAGTCTGCATTTTTAACTATAAAACTATACACGAAAGAAGACTTTATTATTACATCAGCAGTTGTAAAGTGAGAAGGCAAAATCTCTGACCTGAGTCTGTTTGATGTCTTCGCTGCTGCCGAGTTGATAAAGAGTCTCTACTGCAGCACTGATCATCTCCAGAGACAAAGTAAAAGTCTTCAACCAAGACATCAGATCATCTGGGGACGAGAGAGAGGAAGATTAAAGCAGGCGGTTCCAGAGTGAACCTGTGAATTTTCTCATCATCCAATCCTGTCATTACTCACTAACTATCCTGTTCTTGGTATCGTCGTTCAGATGAGCAGCAATGTCTCCCATCACACACAGGATATGACAGCAGGTTGTCACGTTTACATCCTTTGAACTGAGAGAATAAAAAAAAAAACTTGGTTTCTCTGGATTTTTAGCTGAACATTAAACAAGGGCTGAATGTAAGTTTGTTGTTGCTGTAAATAAATATTGCCAGTCTCACCTGACCATGCTATCCCAGGCGTCCAGGATCTTGCCGTAAGGCATTCTGGGGGATGAAGCGACAACCTTGGAGAGCAGCAGCCAGGCCCCCGCAGCGTGATCAGCCTCCGTGTGTGAGATCAGGTTGGTGATGAACGTTTGTGTGAACTTGTTTTTTTTGGACCAGATGGTGAAGGCCCGGCTGAAATATCGGCTGGAGAACCAGGAAAACAATATCAGCAACAGCAGAGGTGTGGTGTAAAGATAGTTAAGAAATGACTGCTGATACCTGATATTTATTGCCAACATTCAGGATTATGTTTCATATTTCAAGCTAAATACAATAATGAAAGTTAGTTTTGGGATAATTAATCGATTATTGATTAATTGTAGTTAATTATTTAACCTATTGAAAAATAAGTCAATGCAGAAGACGAGGGATGTGTGGTGCAGCTGTCAAAAAAAATGTAGATCTCTTGTAGTACCTGCTTGCACCACAAGGGGGAGCCTCTTACTGTTGAATGAGATGAGTTACAAGTGTGTTTGCTGACCAACAGTAAGGGCTGAACAAATTGTAAAGCCAGCAAGGAGATAAGTCATCCGCTCTGTTCACTGTAGCAGAGTCGTGTTCATGAACTCTGCAGCATAGAGTTGTTGTGTGGTGGCCATCTAGTTTATCTAGCTATCTGAGGCTCATGCTAATGCTAAACTAGCATCTTCAACAGAAGTAGCAAGCAGCTGTGAATGCAGGCTGAGCATCAGACAGCAGAGAGCACCTGCTGTAGCTGCGGTGCTAACAGCTTATCTAATGTTGAAGGCTGCAACGTTTGTTTTAATTATTAGATGTCTACACATTTAGTTTGATCTCATTTATGTTTTCTAATAAAGCTGGAAGAATTGATTATTGGTTAATGTTTTTATTAACCAATAATTTACCTGAATTTATAATTCAGGTAACTTGATGTTTAAATTATGTACTTTGATTTTGTGTCGAACATCAGTCACATCAGTACTTAAAAACACTTTTATTAAGTAAAAACATCCACTTCATAAATTCATTAATTGCCTATTGCTTATTAACATGGCTGACTATCAATTAAGGAAATTGCTTTAAATTTTCATTTTTGAAGTTTGAAACACAAACTGGACTAAATGTAGTTGGTCCAACCTGAGGCTCTGGCACTCGTTGCAGAGCAGGCCCAGCAGGTCCCAGGTCAGCCTCTGACCGGCATCCAGGTGGCGGCCGGCGGAGTACAGTTTGACTTGGCTGAGCAAAACCTCGTCGAGAGCCTCCAGGGCCTTCTCCTGAACCGAGTTCTCAGTGTCCACCACAGCTGGCACCACACCCTGCAGCCACGCCTTCTGCACCGCACTGCACTCTGGTTTAGCCTGGTGGTGGAAGTAAAACATATACAATTTGACTTTGAAACTTTTACTGATGTTTATTGTCAGTGTTTCTGAGTTCTCTGTGTTCTGCTGGTTGAGACTCACAGTAAGCAGCTCTCCCACACACTGCAGCGCTTTCTTCTTCACAGACACAGCCGGGTCTCTGCAGCGCTCAGACAGCACAGCCAGGTTCTCCCAGCTCATGGGGATCACATCATGCTTCAGGAGACCGTTCAAGGCCTGAGGAGAGACAGCAGAGCGCAGAGGTTAAAGGTCATCTGTGCATCTCTTTGTTCACCACATGCACACTGCACAACATACATAATGTACAGTGAATGATCTTTCATTCCATGTATCACCCTTTTGATTTGAAACATGAAGCCATCTGATAAAGTACCTGCAGTGAGGATTTCCTCACGTTAGTCTTGGGGTCTTGTACGCGCCGCAGGAGAAGAGCCAGGTTCTCTTTTGCTGCATTGAAGATATAAGATAATGACTTAAATCTCCTTAAGTTCATCTCAAACATTGAGTGTATAAATCTACATAAAAAGTACAATGTGTAAACAATACTTTCACATCTCTTCAATTTACATAATGCTGCCAGATACCTGTTGCATGTGAATGACTCACCATCACAGCTTGAGCTGTCAGTGCTGCTGATCTCCACAGTCCTGAACGGTAGGGTGCGGTAGGTTTTCTGAGTCTGCTGCGAGCTGAGACTTCCTGAAGCACACAGTCACATCTATCAAACACCACAACTTCAAACAACATGGACTATAATGAACCAAACGTGGGTATCAAACTTCAAAGAGCTAGCACTGAATGCTTGGTTTTAGGCCTTGTTTACTTACCTTAAGCAATGTCATATCTCAAACCACTAGTGGTATCTGTCCACACAGTTAGTTTTGGTTTTATTTAGTGAGGTTTTGCTGCTGAAACTGCTGGTGGCAGCACTGTTGCAACCATCATCTCTTCTTAATGACAGTTGTTAAGAATAATACTGGTTTATTACAACTTGGGTATAATTTTCAGAGTTTTGGCCATCATTTCTATTGGCTAGAACATGATACTCCCCAGATTTATTACCTGGAATCTGACAGGTAAAAAAAACAAGAGCAATCAGACAGGTCGTAAACAAACTTATGTACTTTCTAGAAGTACATGAACTTTGGGTGCAGGGTTTGCAGGTATGACTCACTGATTGGACACATTGGACAGTGCAGCTGCTTCAACTTGTGTACCACTTCATTCACAAAACAAGGAAGTACTGTAGTATCAATTTAAGACAAGGGGAGGACATTTCTCTCTTTGTTAACATTAAAAGTAAAGTAAGGAATTGTTGTCGGCTTCCTGATTCATTTTAAAAAAAGGGCGAGAGATAGTGCCAAGGAGCTGAGAGCATGAGTGAGAGAGAATGTGGCTGTGTTTGGAATCACATACTAACGTAGTATTCATACTAAGTATGACATGGATTTTATGTACGCAAGAAATGCCCGCATGTATACTAGATTAGCAAGAATTTCTGAGTATGCAGTGTGAGTATTGCATCTCTTTAGACTGCGCAATCACTGAGATTTTGAGCCAGGCTAAAAGCTGTTAAAATGTCACTTTATTAAGTTTTAATATTTTTTCAGGCAAGAAAGTAACCAATTCCCAATATGTAATCAGTTTATCCAAATAACACCTGTTTGGAAATTTGCTGCAACATTTTCGAAGATGTGAGGAACTGCTGGCCATCAGTCACATGACACGCAGTCACATGACTGTCTTGTTTGAGTATACTTCAGTGTTTATGGCATACTTATTTGTTTATTTAGTAGGCAGTATGCAGTACATACTGAAGAGTATGTAGGCAGTACGTTGTGTGTGATTTCAAACACAGAGAGAGAGAGTGATGATGGTCAAGCAAGCTAGAGAATAAAAGAGAGGGAGCAGCAGTAGCGTGAACAAAGCCAGTGAGACAAAGGACTGTACCTTCTGTGGTTTCACCCTCCAACATGGTCTGGGTTCCAGCTAAACACAGAGTAGAGAGGTTACTGATGTATTCAAGGAGTTTCTATGTGATTCTTTAATAAACCCATTTCTTCTCAATCTGACTTTTATTTCAGTTAATGATTTCCTACAGTTCCCAGAGAGCCTTAAATGAGCCCTGGAAAATAAAATGTTGTGAACATGTTATGGGGAGAGAGAGAATTAACACTACATGAAAAACTGCTCTGGATTCTCAAACTCAGGTCCAATGTGTGTGTGTGTGTGTGTGTGTGTGTGTGTGTGTGTGTGTGTGTGTGTGTGTGTGTGTGTGTGTGTGTGTGTGTGTGTGTGTGTGTGTGTGTTTTCTCACTGGCGGAGAAGAGGTTGTGGACGGCTCGGGTGGCGTTGAATGAAGGCAGCTCCAGACACTGGGCCAGACAGGCGAGCGCGTGGCCTTGGACGGTGGGTGAATGGTCCATCCGCCGAGCAAACAGCAGACTCTGGATCAGGAACTTGTGTGGCAGGAAGCGGGCGAGCTCTGGGTCCTCACATTCCTCCGTCCTCCTCTCTGGCTGCTCCAGTAAAACCATCACCACATCCACAGAGAATAGCCGGCACACCATCTACAGAACCGGTCCACCATATTATTGGCTGAATTTTAAGATTTGCCTATTAGATGAAAGAAGGACTGTTGCTAATCAAGCTTAGCTTGTATCATATGTTTGGGCATATATACAAAATAAACCAACATACAGTGTTTGAAATACATCTTTTAAATAATTAAAGAAATGATATGGATTTTGCCTTCAGAATAAAAGTAATTAACACATTTCTTTTTGAATGCACAATATGTCATTTCTACCACGAGGGGTCTCTCAATCAAAACAATAACAAAAGACGGAGTTTGATGATATTGTGAAGTAGTGTGAGATCATGGATTGTTAAACAACCAGCTTCTCCCAAACAGAACAAACAGACCCGGTGATTAAAACCAGTAAAAACAGTGAATAAAGTGGGTTCACGTTAAAAATGAGTGTTTCTCTGACAGTGTTCGGTGGACACAGGGCTTAAGGAGGGTCAACTTGTTTCTCTGACAACTTAAGATCCAGACATCCAATGACTAAAATCCTTCATCTGGTTAAAAGATATGCTTAAAAATGACCAAGATCTACAAAGTTTATCATAAAAATGTGGCTTAAAACTGAATAAAAGTCAATTTATTGCCAGTTTCTGGCGGACAACGCACATGATGATTATGGCGTATACTCTTTGGTGTAGGGATATGACGCCGTTGACAGACAACCAAATGAAACAGACCGTTGGATTTTCTCTTGGTTTGAAAATTGATGGAAACATTTGGGATAATGTAAGAGCACAACTCAACAAAATATATAACATAGGTCTAGTCATTTTAATGCGGAATAGTTATATATAATAGTTTTGAACAAGAGTGTGTGTGAGTGTTGCTGTCATTTCTGGAAGGTGTTACCTTTGAGTGTCTGGAGAAGTTAAACAGCCACTTGACAAAGCAGGCATAGTCTGTACTTGCCATCTGAGACGTCAGCATGCCCACAGCCTGGGCTCCATGAGTTCGAAACTCATTTTTCTCCACCATCTAAAAACATCCACAGCAGACGCATTACATCACAGCAATACATCAGCTAAAAAAAAACACTGGAACAACAAACGATTCTACCAATACGATCATCTGTAAACATGTTGGGATGTGCCTTCATAAACTACAACACAAACAGTTGAAATGGGCGCTCTGCACTATTTTTATCTTGACAGGGCGACTGCAGAGCAGAGGTGGGTCAGCATGTGCTGGAGGATTCACCTGGAAGCAGATATGCTGCAGGAGGATTTGTAGGAAAGGCAGCGCCAGCTCCTTCAGCTCATCCACAATGTGACTGTAATCACAAACACACATCATGTTAGAGGTGAATGATCGGTTGATTGAAAGAAAAGTACATGGCTTTGATAAATTTGATAAAATTGACAACTGAGTAAAAAATGCCAAACATTCTGTTGCTGTTGCACGAAACAAGCAACCTGAACACATCACCTTGTGCTCTGGGAAAACGCGACGGCCATTTTTCACTATTTTCTTTTTTTTAAGACTAAATGTCAAATCAAAACAATTATCAATAGATTGTTCAATAATAAATATAATTATATAATTGTTAGTTTCAGTCCTAGATCATTTGCAAAGTGATGTATTGTTCATGTGTGCAGTTAAATTTTAAATAATATCACAATTCTGAACTAGCAGGAGAAATCCTAATGTGAAATGTTTCCTCCAACCTTTAGACTCCACCAACAGAGAAGAAGAAAAGAAGGAATGGTTGATAACTTGGAATACTTCATGTCATCATTTTATTCTTATGACTTGACAGCTGGATTGTAAGATGTAATTGTCCCGATTGGTTATAAGAAGTTAATTCTTCGTATTAACTCAAGACATTTGTGGCTATTTTATAACTTTAAAGGATAATGATGACACCTGATTTAATTCCATTCACAGATGAAGACCATGAGATGCAGTCCAAAGCTCTGTAAGAAGCTAGTAAGTGAACCTTAGGTTGAGATTATATTGATGAACTACAACTCCCAAAGTGGAGAATGAGCACTCAAATCTCTATACACCATCTTAAGATTTAGAAAAATAATTCTACTAGTTGGTTTGACATTTGATCGAAGCACTGTTTACCAAACGAAATGGATGGCCTGGTCACGGGTAGCGAGGATGGCTTGGCTGGGTACGAGGAGGGTGGGTTTCCCTCTGTTGCCTTTATTCATCATCAGGATCACGTAGAGAAGCCGGTGGAAAACCCTCCGCAGGGACTAGACAACAGATACATTGGTTTAAATTCAGACATTGCTACTAGCCTGCTGTGGAGCAGGATTGTTCATTGCTGCACTGAGTGAGAGGTTTGGAAAGTACTTCTTTCTGGTCTCCGTGTTTTGGTGAGTAGAGTAGCTGCAGACCGTAGAAAGCCATCTCAGGAATGCTCTTCAGCTTAGTGATTTCCCTGTGCAGAAACAAAGACAACCTTCAGCTCTCCTGCCTCCTGGAGACATTTTCAAAAACACAGAGAAAAAACAAAAACACTTCAACTCACTGTCCAGCAGCAAAGGTCAGCTCTCCAATGGCCGGCTCAAAGTAAAGCAGCTTACTGAAGATCTGCAGAGAAAAACAAACAGGTCAGATATGAAGACAGAGTCCTGCAGTGAGGTATAAAGTGGCTGTGATGATGGTAGTCAGTAAGTACTTGGGTGCAGTTGCTGGCACTCTGTGGTGTTTTTTTAAGGGGAAATGTCTGCAGGAGTCTGAGGATGCTTTGAACCAGGAGAACCACAGCATCTCTGATCTTCATCAGGTCCTGACCAGAGAAATGAAGTTCCTCTTCCTCATCCTCCTCCTCTTCCTCATCTACTTCCATCTGAGGGTAACAGACACAGGTACCATCATTACTAGCCATCCTGACTAATGCTGCCACACGGCTAACCTTTATCAAGAAAGCTTTCAAGCCAAGCAAGTGAAGTTACATTTCCTGAGTTAAAGAAGTAAATGGATCATATCCTATGATATTCTTGTGAGTCGAGGTGATTTCTGATACCTCTGGGGTGTCTTTTCGGTGTGGTTTGGAGCGTTTGCCCTCTGCCTGAGAACTCTTCAGGTTGTCCTTCTTGCGTTTCTTTCCAGAGTCCTGAGGCCAGCAGTGAGAGGTCATGTCCAAACACGTGTCCAACAAAACCTCATGGAGGACCTTGTTAGCAATGCTTCCTGGAGGCAACATACACATATACAGTATTACTGCATTATTTTCACACACTGACACGCACACACACACACACACACACACACACAGTACTGTAGCTTTTGAAAGTCATTTACTTCATTTATTTATTTTGCTGTATGTATTATTTGAGCTCTTTATCTGTTTCCTACATCATTAGACTGTTTCTTTTCCTGCTGTAACATGTGACTTTACCCTCTAGGGATCAATAAAGTCTTACCTCAGCAATATTTAAACATTTGAGACATTTGACTGAAACAGTGAGCAGACTTCCCTCCGTGTATGTTCCCCAGATTTCCCAGCACATTCTTACCGGGGATTCCCAGCAGCAGCAGGTAGAGCGAGGCTGCGTGCAGGCTGCTCACCCTCTGCCGGACATTGGCCGCTTTGGCTTTCCCTGCCAGGACAAAGAAAGACAGCGCGGCTACCAGAGACTTGACCGACATCCCGTTCTCCACCAGCAGTGCCCAGATACTCTGCAGTGCAACATGGGAAACAGTCATGGATTACTGCTGCTACCAAAAATGATGAATATGCAAATAACAGCTGGACACCAGATGTCTCTTACTTCACTGTAAGTTGTACACTGGACCACGAATGGCCATGCTAAACTACATATATAGCCATTTAAATAAATCAGTCCTCTCTGCAATTTCATTTTTTCCCTGCAGCAGGAGAGCAGAGTGTGGATCAGTTTTACCTGTGAAGCTTCATCACTGCCTGCAGATTGTTGTTGTTCTTCAGCATGAGCCAGTAAACATTGATACAGGTTTCTGAAGGCCTTGTCTCCAGCAGCCGTGAGTTCTTCCTTTATGGGGTCATCCAGTGGCTTGCTCTCTGTGAATTCCACATCCCACACTGCATCCACCCAGGCTGGAAATCACAACACAGTTGTTAGATCATTTTAGGTGATCTGAAGTCACACTGACAGGCTGTTTTCAGTTTTCTTCATAAGAGCAATACTGATTGTGCCTTTTAAATAACCCTGTTGTGTGGAGCTGTAGGGAGAGCTGCATACGCTTAAGAATCAGCAGTTTGGTGATGGCCGTTTCAGAGGTTGTACAGGGATTAGAGCAAGAAAATATTTGTGCACCTGAAAAGTTGTCCAGGAGGAAATGTGTACAATGAATTGAATTAAGTATTATATGAATTTAAAACTGCTCTTTGCCTGAAATCTGTCATGGTGCCTGAGAACTTTAAGTCCTGCTTCTAAATAGGGCTGCAACTAACAATTATACCTTTTAAACAGTCATTCACAACTTCAGTCTAAACCCATCAGATTTGGTATCAGACGTTTAAGAGGCTACTAAAATAGAAAAAGTGGCTGATGAAAATACAATGCCCTGTCAACTCTGTATCAACTGCCACACTTACATCACAGTAGATTAATCCGTTTTAATAGGATGTAATAATATTAAATGAACAGCCCTTGATGACAACAAATTACACTCTCTTCCCCTTTCATTGATAATAAAAGAGTGAGTTGTATGCATTGTGCTAAACACATTTTGATAGTATTCAACGGGCAGAAGATCCTGGTTGTCCCAGAGGGACTGGGATTTGACAGCAATGTTTTGAAGCGACCCACTGGACTAACGTCGAGCAGCTGATCACCCAGACGTGACATCATCAATTACGTAGACTGTATTTGTATTGCTTATAATTCATATTCAGTGTACACATGTGTATGTGTGCGTACAGCTATTCCTAATACTTGACTTAGTGTAAGATTGATAAGTAACGTTATGTGGAGATCCTGGCGCCAAACTCCCTTTATGAACCTGTCAATTTAACGTTGCCTCGGTTAAGCTTCGTGACTTTTTGGTACAAGTAGGCTATTACACATTTGAGCGTATTTTACCGACGTCCACTCTTCAGTTGTACGAAGAGCTACCTGATTAAAATAAACTCTAATAAAATAAAATACATTTCATCGATCGGTTGGCGTTTCTTCTCAGACTGAAAGGTCAGCCCTCTGAGGACACAGTTCAGTTGTTTGCCGAATTTTCCACCGGCTCCCAACGGTTTAGGTATGAGGTCTGATGTTTCGTTATACGAGTGGCTTTGCTTCCAAACCCGGTGGCATTAGCTAATTTACGACATATGCGAATGGGATTGAGAATGCTGTTCTTCCTGTACACATGAATACGGCATATTACCCGATAAATACGTTAGGGTATCTTCTCTATCTTCCCTATCTTCTCTTCTTATCCGAGCCAGGCGGCCTCAAATTTAACTCTACAATTCAATATAACGGAATACGCACAAAATACACAATTTTACCTTCAGGAATTTCATGTAACTTCAAAAACTGCAGCGCAGGAATCAACTCCATCTTGTTCATGTTTTGAAACAGCGCGCCGAAACTACAGACGTTTACACATGCGCAGTAAAGCGTTCTACTTCTTCCTTTTTTCAAATTTCATCACCGCCCCCTCTGGTCTAGAGAGGGAACTAAGCATGGATGTTTTATAATCTACTGCATACCATATATACTGTATCTTATAATACATCCATGGACCTAACCCGCAGTCTGACCTAACCACATTAGCTAACACTAATGAAGTGATACTGCGAATACAGCAGATGCCTCTTCACTGAGGGGACTTTTAATAAATTGTTCTTCAGAAGCCTTCAAGAACATTTACACTTATGAAATCGCCCTTACTAAACAACTGCAGAGCAGAGCAGAACACCTAAAATTTATTAAAATACAAAACAACTGGTAAATAATTGAGTTTGATACTTCCCTGAAGAAGGAACTTCAGGAGACCACTACATTCATATTCCCAACCTCTATACAATCAATAACATTTTTAAAGGTGCTATCAAATTAATTTTCACATTAATTGTTGGCATACATTTTTCTTGTAGAACAAATTTGCTGCAAAAAGTTTATCGAGAAGTAAACTGGCATATAAATTAACTTTGTGTCTCCCTGAGCTATATTATATTACTATATATACAGTATAATCAAATGCAGGCTGCAGGAGAGTTCATTTACAGGTTGATCCAATGTGGCATTCTGTACTTTACGTTACTGTTTTGCAGATACTAAAGTTTTGTTGGTTGTATGTGTAGCATGTAAACTCCACTTGGACCTGAAGAAACATTAAAATGCTGCTTATTTGTTAACAAACTAGTAATAATCATCCCATAGTATAACACTGACAGGGGCCACTCTGCATGCATGATGAAGACTTACTTGTTTTAATGATAATACTTATGTGTTTTTACATAAGGGAGGTTTGAATACATTAGTTTTATTTGTAGTGGAGTACTGAGATACTGCAACTTTTAAACTTTCTTCCACCACTGCCAACATGAATCGAGAGGTCGGCTGTGCACCTATAAACATCAAAGGCATTTACTATTACGCATTTGCTTATTCATTGCAAAAATCCTGCAAATTCTGCCTACTGCAAGTAAAATTAAATCTGCAGGCCATATGACTAGCTAGTGAAAAAAACTTCAAAGCCAGTGTGGAATATGATGACTTTATTGACCCAATATATACAAATATGGATAAACCTTTTCCTGCAATCTACATTCGCGGGAAATATCAGATTAGGTTTGGTACATATATCCAATTCGAGGGGTGCTACATTGTTAAATTGTTTTCCGTGTTCACTGAAATGCTCTGTAGTCTGTAAATAACTTTTAACCCTCACTTCTAAATAATAAAGAAATCGTTATTTTTACTCCGACCTTCGTATTCACGTTTAAAATACCACAGTATCTACACTCGTAAACAAAAATCAACCCTGTTTTATAAGCAGTGGTTTAGTCCAAACTGGCGCGAAAGGGAATGATAGCCCCGCCCATAACAACACCCCTCGCTGCGTCAAGTCAGTCGAATTGACGTAGAAAAGCGGCTGGAAAAAGGTACTTTTGCTTTCAAAATAAACACAATCACGACCTGTACAGCCAGCTTTACAGCGTAAACGGGCGGTACACAGTTTTATTTTGAAAGATATCAACCGGAGGTGCATTTCATTTTCATTTTCTATCCCTTTACTGTAAGTTAGTTCAGGACACGAGAAATTTTTTAGTTCAGTTGTAACTTCGAACCATATTAGCCACATCCTCTGCTTCGCTGTTGGTAACAATGAGCTGGTAAGTTAAATAATTTTGCTTCTAGTTTTCATTGAAATAGTACAACGTCGATTAGAATATGGTCATTGTAATATTGAGCAAAGCATGTGGGAAATAATGCAAAAGCATTCACTTGACGTTACTTAACGTTAGCTAGCCGTATGTGTTAAAGAATTGACTAGTATTGCCAAGGATATTCAAATTTTTCATGATTTACTCGCTCACTTAACTGTTCAAAATGTAATGCTCTAAAAATCTACCGCACTAAATTTCATACTAAAAACGGTGGAAAAAGTTAAATACTGCTCACCCTCTCCACAGAAAGTAAAAAGAAAAAGGCTGGTAGAGTATAATGTAGAAATATTTTGTGTTCATTAATTAACCACCATATATCATTTTTTCTTATTTCTGTCTTATATTGTTGGTTGTAGACGGTGTAGACCATGTTCGAGTGGAGTGCTTTGAAGTTTGAAACATGTGAATGAAGTGTGTCCTGCCTGCTGTAAAACCAGCCGGAAAATTTCCCCCTCTGGATTTCATTTGTGTTCTTCTTCACTGACAGCGTGAAGGAAGTAACTCGCAGTGCCTCCCCTCACTGCCCCAAACCAGATGAGTCTGAGGAGCCGCTGGGCACAACCATGGAGACTGGAGCTGCGGAGGGTCAGTAACACTCCAGCCCAACATATAACCTCCCAGACCCAGAGGAGTTTACTATGGGGTTATCTTGAGCTAATCCTGGTTTAATTGTCACTGTCATGTAATCTAAGGTTGGCATAATGAGGGACTGATGGCGCTTATCACAGGTTGTGCTTCCATGAATCTCCTCACCTACATTATTAACATGGAATCATATCATACTTACATTAAAGGACGGGTTCACAATTTTTCAAGTGTCTTAAAACAACAGTCAGGTGCCCATATGATCACTGAAAGAGGTTTTTCTTGCTGTAATCATTCCTCCTGTTCATGCTGGTTATTAAAAAAATCCTTCAAATGTGCTTTCAATATAAGTGATGGAGGCCAAAATCCACAGTGTGTCCACACAGTCATTTAAAAGTTGATGTG
This sequence comes from Thunnus maccoyii, assembly GCF_910596095.1. NCBI lineage: Eukaryota > Metazoa > Chordata > Actinopteri > Scombriformes > Scombridae > Thunnus > Thunnus maccoyii. The sequence goes on from NC_056546.1 coordinate 30,007,554, forward strand.
AAGCTCATATGAGGCTTCAGCAGTCTGAGTTAGTCATATCAAGTGGATATCTGACACTGATAATATAATAAGGTAATGTTGACTCCTTCAGCTTCAATATCAATGTTGTTTTTTTTTAAATTTGAAGATGCCGGTGTGAAATCTGAGAATATGACATCCGAAGTGGTTATCACCAAGGAAATGGAGGACGAAGAGAAGCAGCTGATGGAGGAAGGGGAGAAGAAAGAGAAGGAGATGATGGACAAGGTTTGTTGCTCAGTAATTCCTCTCCTCCCCTTTTCTTTCCTTTCTTTTTTTCTTCTATCATGTCTCGGGTTGAGTATTGAACGTCAAAGCTTTTTTGGTAGTGACTGAAATTCGTAGTCTCTGTCATTAATGTCTGATCATTTTGCAACACTCACCATAAGGCACGGGAATCCTGGCAGAGAGACTCTCATGACATGCGATTCAAGAGACTGCAGCATCTTCTTCAGAAGAGCAACATCTACTCCAAATTCCTGCTGACTAAAATGGAACAACAACAGAATGAGGTACTGTGTGTGTGTGTGTAAGTAACTACCTGTGCGGTTTGTGCATTTACTGGCTACAGGCTGAATCCATCCAACACCTCACATTCTGTTTTTCCATCAATGATTCCAGGAGAAACTCAAGAAGGAGAGAGTTGAAAAGAAGACAAAGAAAGTGAGTGAATGTTCACTGCCAAAACATTTTTGCTCAGCATTAAAATATTCTTGTAACCTTTTATTCATTGAACTATTTTTGCTTTTTTCATGCAGAACATAAACAGTGCAGAACCAGAAAAAGGTGAGTGAGGAGTTCTGATCTTATGATGTTCATATCAAGAAAATAAATGAATTAAAGTCACTACTTAAAGTACAAGTCTAAAGCCTGTTTTCAGTAAGCTTTTAAATCCAAATGAGAGAGTGTATCAAGTGTTGGCTGTTCTTTAACTAGATAAAAAGAAGAGGAGGAGGGATGACGACTACAAAATTGCAGATGTCATGTCAAAAGAAGTAAGGTCTCATTTAACTTGTTTGTTTTTTTTTTTTTTGTGAATTTGTCATTTTCTGATCTGCTTACACGGGTTTTGCCTGATTTCATCTTCCAGGAAATCATGTCGCAGGCAAAGAAAGCAAAGGTGGAGGACAAGGTAACGGTTCATTTTATGTTTACTTTTACCAAAGTTCTGGGTAGGATAACATTTGAATAATCCATAAGGGGGAAATTTGAGGTGTGGGACTGTATAATAAGGATAAGGCAAATAAGAAAACAGCCACCAATATATGTCAAATATTTTGATATTAGGATGTGGCACCCGCCCAGAAGAAACTGCAAGCTGAGGATATCGAGAAGATGAGCGATTCCAACCAGGACATCAAGAATCGTCTGTCGGAGGCGGTGCGAGACAACGCCAAGCATCTCCTGCACCCTGACAGGAAGGTGAACGGCCAGCCGGTCCCCGCCCAGCAGCCACACTTCTTCACCGGAGGAGTCATGAGGTGGTACCAGATTGAGGGCATCGAGTGGCTGAGGGTGAGAACAGCCTGACCAAGACACAGAAACAGATTTATTCATTCAGTAGATAATACTTCCATTCCCCCATGAGCAAGCAAGGCAAGGAAAAACTCCCTTTAATGAGAAGAAACCTCAAACCTCCTCGATTAAAGGCTGCTCCAGTAATTATTTTGCACTTAAATAAAGTTAGAATTGCAAGAGATGGCGAGTTTTCCTTCAGATGGTTGGAAACTACACACTGCACCACATCACATGATCAGCGTAGCTTGTAGCACATCAAACAGACCCCGTCAGTCTCTTCACAGTAGAAGTCAGTGAGTGACGGTGTTCCTGTTGAGTGTAAGCCAGCAGCCTGTTCTCTCTCTGTGCTTGTCAGATGTTGTGGGAGAATGGCATCAATGGGATCCTGGCTGATGAGATGGGACTAGGAAAGACCATTCAGTGCATAGCACACATCGCCATGATGATAGAAAAGAAAGTGATGGGCCCCTTCCTGGTGGTGGCCCCTCTGTCCACTCTGCCCAACTGGATCAGTGAATTCAAGCGCTTCACACCAGAGGTAAGAGGGACGTGTTGTTGAGATGTAATCTGATGTTACTGTCACACTGGCTTAGACAATAAAAAGATCATTTGTGCTTCTATTCATTATATTCAAGGTTAGTCAACATCTTTTTAGAAAGGAAAGATTTCTCTGATCAAACATTTTGGTTTGAAAAATAAAAGCATATGGACTAGCTGTGGTGGCATTTGCTGACCAGTAACGCAGAGCAATCTGAACATGTCACATGTTTGTCCTAGGTGTCTGTGCTGCTTTACCACGGGCCCCAGGCAGAGAGGGCCAAGCTGCAGAAGCAGATCCGCAGGCCTCAGGGGCCCCTCAACATGTGTCCTGTGGTCGTCACCTCCTTTGAGATCGCCATGATCGACAGAAAATTCCTGCAGGTAGGATCACTGCTCGTTCTTCAGTAAAGTAAACACTTATTATACAAACATTATAAAGGGCCAGTCCATCCAAAAAAGTATCATGAGATTACACCTGAGCTACAAATCCTGACATGTTTCCCATCAGTTCACATAAAATACCATAATACATACATAGTCATCTTGTCATGTGCAAATTAATGAATGAGACAACAACAGAAGTTGAACCAGGAAGCATGTGTGTAAATTGAATGTACAGCTTAAGCTATAAGCAATGCTTCACCATAAATGACAGGAATCTGCCTTTTGAGGTTTTGCACTATAAAAACTTGACCTGACAAGATCATCTAGAGGACGTCAGAGCTGCAGCCACATGTGAATCAACAGGTCACAATCTGACTGTGGTTGTAAGTATTGTATAAGAAGCCAGGCCATGTCTGTTTTTCTTTTCCAGCGCTTCCAGTGGAAGTACCTGATAGTGGACGAAGGCCACAGGATCAAAAACCTCAACTGCCGGCTGGTGCGGGAGCTGAAGATGCTGCCCACCGACAACAAGCTGCTGCTGACAGGAACACCGCTGCAGAACAACCTGGCTGAGCTCTGGTCCCTCCTCAACTTCCTCCTGCCAGAGGTCTTTGATGACCTCAAGAGGTATGTTTGATCACCGGATGCTGATCAGTTTAAAGATGTACTGCCTTGTTGTGGCCTCTCATAACACTCCTCCACCACTTGCTTTTTGCTTTTTATTCAGAGGATTAAATGATGCAGCAAAACTAGAAAATCAGATTGATGTTAAATGGAAAAATTGGTAATGAAACAGTAGAGGCTTCGCTTTTTGTCCAAGTGTAGTTAAATGTGGTGAGTTTTGTTGTTGTGTTAGTCTTCTGGTGAATACTGTGACTGAACTGCTGCCACGGGAAATCTTTCACCGAGACAGCTAGTCAGCACTGCAACCGGCAAATTAAACTTTCCCTCACAATTTACACACTTACTCGTTCCCTTCCCCTCATGTTCACAATCTCTCACTGTTGTCTCAGTGCTCACACATGTATACAATGTTCAAGCAGAGAAGTTAAACAAGCGTTCCTACAATCTACAACAGAAACTGCAGTAGTGATCCAGTCTGAGCGTACTAACAGCTGTATAGTGATGGAAAGTCTGCGTAAACACTTTGAGAATTTGAGAGGTGTGTTTACCCTCCACTACAGTCCTGGGCCTGCTCCAGAAAACGCGTGAGTTTGTCAACCCTGAGATGAGGGAAACTCTGGCTTTTCAGTTCCAGAAAGTAAGCTAACTTAAACTCAGGGTCAGTTACCATGGTAACTAAACTGTTACCGTGATAAACATTTAAAATCTACTGTATTTTTAACCTCAACACCAACACATCATTACTGGATGATACTGTGAGCTTACAGTCATGTCTCTGTGTCTTTGATCTATACATTTTAATAAATCTGTAACTGTATTTTTCATCTTCAGTTGCTGCCGTCTGTGTTTTGTCAGATTAAAGCTGAACAACCACATATTTAAAATGTGACGTAGCTGCAGCCTGGTACAGTCAGATTCCACTTTATCATCATTAAGGAAATGTAAGTCTGCTAAATGATGAATTAACGGACAACACTGAACGAAACTTTGTGTTCACTTATTGACACTTTTCCCGCTTTGACTCAGGCTCTACGTCAACTAGATTAAAACGGAGGCTTTATCTTTTATTTACCTGTCGTCATGGTAGATTGTAGTATTGGAGCTCCACTCTACTCTGAGTTTCACATCTCAGTGTTACTCAACTCAGAATTCAGGGTTAGGCTCAGAGTTTTGTTTAACTTGCTTTCTGAAACAGGCTTCTGATCATAGCGCTTTGTTTTACCAGGCGTTTAGCTGTCTGATGATCACTGGTATCACACACACACATTCAGAGCTTCACACATGACTCTCTTCAAAGTCCTTTAGTTAGGTTTATTTCCCCTTAACTTTAGTTTCATGTCTGAATAATTCTCAGTAGTACAGACCTGTCTGCCTTCATATGCTGTTAGATCAGACATCTGTTTCTCAGCTTTCCACTGAGTGAAATGATGATTGGCTGCAGCAGGGTATAGATATCTGCTAACCAATGATGAGGAAAATGTCCCCGTGTGAACAGAAAGTATCTAGTTGGTTTAATCTCTCGTTGACATGTTTGCTGTGCAGCTTTGAGTCGTGGTTTGACATCGACACCCTCGGTGAGGCAGAGAACGTGGTGGCTGCTGAGCGTGAGCAGAACATCCTGAGCATGTTGCACCAGGTCAGTCCAAACATCACTACAGAGTGTGATCACTCGTATACTTACAGTACGTGTTATTATGTGTTTATGATGTGTGTTTTAATATGACGGCTGTGTGATTGGCTGCAGTTATTTGCAATATGCTGTTAAGCCACACTTTTTTTTCTCATTATATTACAATAGACTGAAGATACTGATTTTTCCCCTTCAGATTCTGACTCCGTTCCTGCTGAGGAGGCTGAAGTCAGACGTGACACTGGAGGTTCCTCCTAAGAAGGAGATCATTGTTTACGCTCCTCTGACTGCCAAACAGGAAGCCTTCTACACTGCTGTGGTCAACAAAACCATCAGCAAGATGCTGGGCCAGGAAAAGGTAACAGCACAGAGCTTTCACTAGTATTGATGTCAGGTTGTCTCTGTTGGTTCATTATCCATCCATCACACAGCTGCAATGACTAAAGAAGCTGTTCCTACGGAGTGTAGCTCTGTTGATAAATATCAGATATAAAACATGTCACTGAACATCAGTGTTTCCCCTGTAACAGTACAGGCCCGGTGGGCGATGATGATGATGATGATGAATCAGCCAGGTCGTCACACTGACTGCTGTTAGCTTACTGCAGATATATCTGAGGATGTGCAATATCAATGTATAATGTACTAAACTGTACAATGTCTGGTAACTTATTATATCCTAGACCACAAGGTGATGTCATTAAATGGTTTTGTTTTGTTTTGTCTTTCCAACAGTCCAAAACTCTAAACATTTTCTGCTTTTTCTGGTCTTAAATATATTACATTGAATATTTCCATATGTGAGGAGCGCGAGTAATCAAATCATCATAATATTTGCTTGACAAAATACCTAATTGACAAAATACAATCAAAACAGTCGCAGATTTCCTTTCAATCGATTAATCAACTTATCATTGCAGCTCTAATAAAACTTACTATGAGTAATTAGAGTTTGTTGTCTTTAGACGGAGGCTCCTGTGGCTTTGACATCGAGCGGCAGGCCAAAGCGCCGCAGTCGAAAGGTGGTGGACTACAGCGAAGCAGATGGAGACACTCCGTACGACCTGGAGAAATATCTGGACAGAGTCCGAAAGGAGCAAGAGCATAGGTCAGCACTGAGCACTGCCCGCTCACATCGTAGTTTCACACTTAACATCATTTCATGAAGTTGTGATGCCTGTCTGCAGAGGCCATCACTGATCTTATTTCTTCACTTTGTTTCATCTTAGTTGTAAGTAAAATATCACGTTATTATTTACATTCATGAACCTCAGTTGTTTGCTTGTTCTGTTAATACATGATGTGCTGGTTTCCATGTCTCCACGCTCTTCTATCCTGCTGCTATAGAAATGATGTCCTGTAGCTGTGCACCAGTCTGACTGTAATGTGTTCACACTTCTTCTCAGCTCCCCTCCCGTGCTGGATGTCCAGAGCCCACTTGACACTCAGATCAACCTGAAGCTGCAGAACATTCTCATGCTGCTGAAGAGATGTTGTAACCACCCGTACCTGGTTGAGTACCCGCTGGACCCCGCCACACAGGAGTTCAAGGTAACATTCACTCACATGTACTTGTTTGCTACAGTAAAGTTGGAGCGTGCCAGCACCTACAGGTGTATTCTCTTGTGTCTGCCACTCTGAAGCACAAATGGTACAATATGTGTATCTGTCTGTTGATTTTATAATGAAACGAAGTGAAACTCATGATGAAGCAGTTTCTATGACTGTCATTTTAATGTTGTTTGCGATTTTTGATGATGCAGATTGATGAGCAGCTAGTGCAAAGCTCCGGGAAGTTTCTCATACTGGACAGACTGCTGCCTGCACTGAAGAAGAGGGGGCACAAGGTATAACACAGCACCAGTGGCTAAATATGTAACCACATAAAGGTGGTGTTTATCAAGATTTCTGGCTGACGTGGTGCTGCTGTGTCAACAGTCTTGTTCCCACGTTGCTGTTGCCTTTTGTTTATTCAGTGCCTTGGTATTCACAAGTCACACATGTGACTGTTTGCTTGTCGTGGTCCAGGTCCTGATCTTCAGCCAGATGACGTCCATCTTGGATATCTTGATGGATTACTGCTATCTGCGGGGCTTCCAGTACAGCAGACTGGATGGCAGCATGTCCTATGCCGACAGGGATGAAAATGTGAGTTTAAAACAGCAAGATGATAGAGGTTACCTAGATGGCTGCCCTAAACGCACTACAGAGGGTTTCTGTAATTTCCTCATTTGTTAAAACCATGACGCAAAACAAAACACTGATATGAACACGTCAGCTGTCTGTACTGCTGCATCATCGGGTTCTTCTTTTTCTCCTCCAGATGACCAAGTTTTCCAAAGATCCAGATGTTTTCTTGTTCCTGCTGAGCACCAGAGCTGGAGGACTTGGGATCAACTTGACAGCTGCTGACACTGTCATCATCTTCGACAGTGACTGGGTGGGTTCAGACGAACGAGACCAAGAGTCTACAGTCATGCTAGCAGCTCTCTGAGACTGTATTCATTCTAAACTTGGCGTGTTAGCTTGCTAACATTTGCTAAACATTAAGTACAGCTGAGTCTGAGTTTTGCAGGTATTTGGTGACAAACCAAAGTATTGAACAAATGGAAATAGTGACCTATGATGGTCCTAGATGAAAAATTGAGAGCGTAAAGTGATCAAAATTCATCCTCTGGTTACCATGAAGGTCTGCACAAAATTTCACAGCAGTTCATACAATAGTTGAGATTTTTCAATAAACTAAAATGTCATCTTCATGATGCTGCTAGAGCAAAGTGAGGGCATCACCAGTAGAGTCAGTTGAATTCATCCTCTGGGAACTATGAATGTCTGTACTAAATGTCATGGGATGTAGCTAATAGTAGTTGAGACATTTGAGTCTGGACTAAAGTGATGGACTGACGGACCAACACTGCCATCCATAGAGTTGCAGCAGGTTGATGATATTCGGCCATGCTGCTAGCTGAAACATTACCATTACAAGTGTACATTTATAGTTTTAGTCAGCGTGTAGTGATACCTGCTTCCCCTCTCAGAACCCCCAGGCAGACCTGCAGGCTCAGGACCGCTGTCACCGCATCGGACAAACCAAACCAGTGGTGGTGTACCGCCTGGTCACAGCCAACACCATCGACCAGAAGATCCTTGAGAGAGCCTCGGCCAAGAGGAAGCTGGAGCAGATGGTCATCCACAAGAGTGAGTGTCACTTCAATGGGCTACCAGGAGCTTTTATTGTCTCAAGCTTGTCCTTCATACACTGTAGCAGCAGAATATTTTCTTAAACCCAGATCAGTTCGATCTGATGTTGTGTCTCATTTTAGATTGCAAGCATTGGTTTGGTCATCTGAAATACTCCCCAAATGTAGACTGTTAATCTTTTTTCTTTTGTTGCTTTCCTCCACAGATAAGTTCAAAGGTCAGAGGGCAGAGCTGAACCAAGGTAAAAGCTGCATTGATCTTGATGAGCTGATGGATCTGCTCAAGGCCAGAGGCACTGAGAAGTATGTATGAGAATCCTGCTCCATTACTACAAATGTAAATGTTTTGAGAATTTAAATAACTATAAATGAGCTGATATTTATTTGGCTGTAACTTTTGTCCCTCTCAGGGAGGTGAAAGCATCGAGAGGGAAGGTGATCAGTGACAAGGACCTGGAGATTCTGCTGGATCGCAGTGACTTGCTTGGTGAGCAGACAGAACACTGCACAATCTAAATAATAAATTGAAAATTATAAATTTATTGTGGGGCAACACAGACCCTACTATTGTCTTTGAGATATTTAGGCTCTCTTATATCAAGGTAGGATGAATCAAAGCATCATCCTTTTACCGTGTTAGCACAGAAAATCTCATCGCTATAACTTGTCGAGGTGCTCCTCAAGTTTACAGAATCCAGATTTGCAGCCCTGGAATAGAATGTCTCACAGTTTGCAAGACACATTTTAGTCTGGATGGAGGAACAAGACAGAGAAGAAGATGCATTTATTAATTTTAGCCAGCTTAGTGTGGACATGGTCATAATTTAGACCTTAGTGTCTATGGTTGAAATTCAAATAAGGTTGTGGAGTTACAGTCTGTTTCCAGGAATCTTTTTCATAAGATTTCTGCTGCTACCTCGATGCAAAAATTGGAGGTTAATGCGGTTTTTTTTGTTGTTGTTGTGCTATTAAAGTTTGAAAAGATGATTTATTTACTTATCTTTCATCATTAGGGTCAACTGATGACTTAACCATTTACTTTCATGTATACTTTCCATTTACCATGATACCTATCTGCTGATATAAATGGTTTCTGTTAGCCATGGTTTTAGCTGTAGTCTTTTTTTTGTACTTTCAGACAAAGAAAAGGGCAGCCTGAAGAAAGAGAAGGTGGGAGTCTTCAGAGTGATCGACGCCAAAGAGTCATCAGAGATCATGTTGACCTGAGAAGACTTGAAATATTCACATGTGAACCTCTGACATTCCAAAAAGTTTACAAAAGCACGCACATCCAAGCGATAAATACAAGGTGCTGGACAGAAGAACATGTGGAAAAACAGAAAAATAGTGCGCACACCAAATAATGCTCCCATGAACATTTATTGGTATGCAACCAAGTGACTCATCTTCAAGAAGAGCTGGTGGTTTACCAATAAATGTTCATGGGAGCATTATCTAGTGTGCAGACTATTTGTTCATTCAACCTCTGACATTCCTTCAGAAAAAAAATGCTAAAGCTGTATCCAGATGGCTTGCAATTGCTGCCGCTTGTAGACGGACTGAAACTTTGAGCTGTAAAATATCCTGAAACTGCTGTTTGTAGACTGAAAATACTGTATTTTGTCTTTTACTTTCTTAACTGCCTTAATAGTGCTCTTTGTTCTTGAGCTTTTTGTGTTGAACGTGATCTGTGGTGTATGGTATGCTGTACCCTTTTAGGATTTGACTGACAATGGGGTTTTGAAGGCTGAAACTGAGATTTTATGTTCATCTCATGTATTCCCTGGCAGGTAGGAAGACTGCAATGGCATTAAGACTATCATAGGACACTAGAACCTGTCAGTGAAATCCACAACACATGTTGAATACATTCATGAACACACATGGAACACAATCAAAATTTTATATTAGGAAGTGTTCACAGTCTTCCCAGTTCTATATATATCTATATATATCCTGTATGTCCTTTCAACTCTGTGGATGATTTCTTCACTTTGAGGTTGGTGTTCACATAGATTATTTTTTCCTCACGGACACTGCCCCCTGACTGACAAAACCAAGCTGTAGTGAATTTGGCCATTTAAAACCAACTATCTTCATTTAAACAATGTAAGCAACGCACTTTCATGCAGGTAAAGCATACATGTTCTCTGTCATGTGTTTTTATATAAATAAACTATCATTTGAAAACTTTCTGTTTTGTCTTTTTGACATCATCCTGTCAGGTTCTGTACTGAGCAGAAATGCTTTCTATTTTTTTTTATAAAACCAAGTTCTAAAAAGTGAGAAGTCACTTTTAGGCCTTTTGCCAGTGCACTCTGAATGCCTATTTGAAAATAGTTTTCTATTTTTATTTCAGTATCCACGCCAAGCCTGCATCTCAACCACTAGAAATGGCTTTTCCAAAATGCTCTCCAGAGTGGGGGCTGTTTGATAATGCCAGTGTGGAGATAGGAGCGTGTGTGGTCTTTAGATGATCCATGTTGAAGGCTTTTCACAGCAGTGTTATTAATACAGTGTGTCTGCCACAATCTGATTTCAACTTGAGTCTTGGCGAAATAACAAAGACATCAACGAGGTTGGAAACAAGCCCCCAGCTTAGTCAAACTTATTTGTCTGATTATCTGCTTGTATTTCTTCACCCCTCAAATCATAGCCTATAAAAACAAATTATGAAAATAAGAGATTATCTTTTAAGAGACCTTTAATATTTTTTTCAGTACAACCCCAACAGTGGTTTGTCTTCTCTACAGTCCCATCTCTTTTAGAGTTGAGTTTCAGTCCCAGTCATTAATACAATACAGCCCTACCAGGAACTAACACTGTGGCTACTTTGATGTGAGTGCTCCTTTAACAGAGAGATAGGGTGTGGTCAGACAGCTCTGCACCTGGTCAGGTGTATTCATGCGTTCTCAGACTCTCCCTGGAACACTGCAGGACTCACTTCATAACAGGTATCTTCCCACAAACGCTCAGGCTGTGAAGTGAGAATGCTAAACTGTGGATTTGTTCAGGAAAGATAAGTTCATATTGTGAGGTGGGGTGAATTGTTTGGAATTTGAATTAAATAATCAGACTGCAAATACAGACTTTTCATCTTTAAAGAGTATTTTTACAGAAGCTAAAGCATTTTGTAACACTGTAAATGCTATTTCTGTTTTATGTCAATATCATTGTTTGAATTAAGCCCAGCAGCAGGGGGACCATCTTGCTGTTTCTACTTCCACCCTGAACATTACCTACAGTATAAACTATGGAGCGTCTGAAGTTAGTTCTGCAGTATTTCCAGACCAACTCTGAGTCCATCTCCAATGGGATCTGTATCATCCTGGCCTTGGTCAGCGTCAAGCTCTACACTAGCTTTGACTTCAACTGCCCGTGCCTTCCTCAGTACAACAAACTATACTCTCTGGGAGTGATGATTGTCCCACCCATCATACTGTTCTTCCTGGGGGTCCTGGTCAATCGACATACGGGCGTCATGATGGATGAGTGGATGAGACCTGTTGGGAAAAGATCCAAAAATCCTGCTGTGGTTAAGTGAGTCAGACATTCCCAATTCATGAACAACTCATGATGTGTATTCTTGGAGTTTTAAACCACCAAATGTACTTGGCAACCTGTTTCACAGAAGTGTTTGTTGGATGGATAAACTGTAGTTAGTCAAGATACAATTTCTGTTTGAGTACAGATTAAACAATCCGCTCTACGCTGCAGTGGACTAAGTTTAGACTAGAATGATGGGGACTTTTGGGTTCATTACTCAATGTAGATTTTATGAAGATTCACCTCTTTCAAGTGAAATTATTATGACCTGCTAACAGAAATAGCTACTCCACTTAAGTTCAGGCTTATTCACTTCAAACTATACCTATTTAAATAACTGACCCCAGACAATGGTAATAATGTTTTATTGATGGCTCAGTTGTGAATTGTAAAAAATATTTTCTTAATTTGAAATTAACCAGAAAATAAAATAACCCAAATAATACAAATTAAATCTTTTGAAATGAAAAATAGACTCCTGATGAGGGTTTTTTCTCACCTGAAAACGAAGAAAATAAGAAGTGCACGGCTCCCAGGCTCCTTAGAACTTGAAATGTATTTATTTTGCCATCAACTGTTCAGCATATATTCAAATTTAACAAAATTACCATAAGCAACCAAAGCACAACAACAAACATAACAAGAATACAACACTCCAGTCCCCCAACCAAAGCAAATTACTGGTGCTTTTTTACTGTCTTTGCATGTACCAGTAGCTCAAACACTTTTTTTCCTCTGTTTTGAAGCTATGTGCCTCAGTCTGGCTCGCCTGACCTCCTCCACTTCAATCCTCCTGCTTTCCTCAGCATTGATTGTTGGCTGGCAAACCAACACTTCCTGCTACCATCTCTTCTGTAACATCTTGTCTAAATCAAGGCTCAAGCAAGCTACAAGAAACTGAAGTTGAAACTTCGCATAGTGCCTCAACAATAATGAACAATTATTTAACATGATTTGGATCTCAGTTGATTTAATCTCTAATTTTTTCCGACGGGTTGCAAACATATTAATTAAAACATTTTTTTAGAGGTGTTTGTAGAGGTGTGATCCATTTTTGAACTTCAGGCTATCTGATTCCCTCTGCTGCCAGTCTTCTAAGCTAGGCTAACCATATCCTGACTCAAGAGTGGCATCCATCTTCTCTCTTCTAAAATGTTGACCTATTCCTTTAAATCTAGTATTCAGTGCGCACTACAGATGGTTCAGTACTACATTTAGCATAAAATGCTGCTGACACTATGCTACAGACTAAAAGGTGACACTGAGAATAATTTTTAGAAGTTGTAGAGATTGTGAGGCTCAGAGGACAAAAACTGGTCCTATCTCTTCCTGTAGGTATCTGTTCTCAGCCATGATCCAGAGGGCCCTGCTGGCACCAATGGTATGGATCCTGGTTACTTTGCTGGATGGAAAGATCTTCATCTGTGCCTTCAGTATGAGCGTTGACCCTGCACTCTTCTCAGGTAACTGCAAACACCAGGGACATTATACATACATATATACATATTCAATGAGTATTCTCAGTAATCTCAACTGTTTCAGTAGTACTGAGTCTGTGGTATCTCTCCTCAGGTTTGCCCAACAACACAGGACTGGATGTCATCAAAATCATGGCGAAAGTACCCTGCAAGGAGGACATCATCTTCAGGAATAGCTCTTTCCGCAAAGCAGTCTCTCGTTATGTTCGCTGCTACTCCCAAGTAAGCCAGTCATCTGTGTGTGTGTTGTTTGTGTTTGGTTTTTTGTTGTTGTTGTTGGTTTTTTTGTACCATTTTATTGTATGAAATCTTGTATAGCTCTGCCATGTCATGACCACTGCTCACTGTGTTCTATTATTTTAGGAATAGTCTGTCCAGTATCTTGTACATATGGAGATTATGTACCTATATTGTATTTACCTTGTATTTCTCTACAGTACCAGTCAATGGTTTGGACACACATACTCATTCAAGGGTTTTTCTTTATTTTTTACTATTTTCTACATTGTAGAAAAATGCTGAAGACATCAAAACTATGGAATAAAAATATGGAATCATGTAGTGAACTAAAAAGTGTAAACAAGTCAAAATATCTTTCATATTTTAGATTCCTCAAAGCAGTCACTTTTTGCTTTGATGACATCATCAGACCAACGTACAGATTTCCACTGGTCTAATGTCCATTCTTTGTGTTTCTTAGCCCAAGCAATTCTCTTCTTCTTCTTCTTCTCTTCTTCTTCTTTTCTCTTCAAGGCAAACACTGACTACTTTGAGGAATCTAAAATATGAAACATATTTTGGTTAGTTTAGACCTTTTTTTGTTTACTACATGATTCCATATGTGTATTTTCATAGTTTGATGTCTTCAGAATAGAAAATAGTAAAAATAAAGAAAACCCATTGAATGAGTAGGTGTGTCCAAACTTTTGACTGGTACTGTATATGCACACACACACACACACACACACACAGAGAGAGAGAGAGAGAGAGAGAGAGAGAGAGAGAGAGAGAGAGATCCTTGTATATTTAACGTTATGACAACCTTCAGTCAGTGGTGTGCATCTGAAAGGGAACCTGTGTAATGGAGAAACTGTCAGTCATTATACAAAGTGCCATAAAATATTTTGAATATTTTCTTGACTGACAGTGGAAATGGCAAAATGATGTACAAATTATTGTGATTTCAGTCTTTACTATATAAAGCAGAAATCTGTAGCTAATGTGGAGTGAAATGTATTTATTGTATGTTCCACACAACTTTTGGGACAAACCCATAATGAAATCAAAGGTTACATTAATTGGGCAACAAACACAGGCTAGTCAAACTTATTTGAAGAGAAAACAAAGATGAACAGTAAAATTATGACCCAAACTGTCTGTTGTAAACATCCACCAGTTTACAGACCCACTTCCTGCTTTAACATTTCAGATGCGTACACTTTCAGTTTAAACTCCAAATAGAGTGGTTTGGGTAAACTATTGCTTGTGTTTCTTTTCCTGTTGGACTTTGTTGTAGTGATGTCACCATGTTCCCAGATGTCAGCTATTAACTTTAGTACAATGGTATGATAGTTAATGGAAATGATGGCTAAGCCTTCCAAAAAGACCTAAATTAAAGTAAACCAGAATTATCCTTTAATCCTTGAGGAGGTTAGGATATTCAAAAATAACTGTAAAGGTCTTATCTCACAGTGGTTTTCACAAGGACAGGAAAACAATGTACATAGTGTCTACACACAAACACTGACTTTCACATTAAATGGCAAGTTGTGTGTTTAGTATTTCAGTCATTTGTAATAGAAATGTAATCATACTAGTCAGCTGATCAGGCTTTTGTTATTGTGTTTGCACACACCTACACCCTCCATGTTTAAGAGTATCAGGGACTTGTGGTGCTACTGATTGATGGCCCTTTGTGGGCTTGTCACAGTCTCTGCACCAAATGACTGATAGCTTTCATTGGTTTTGCCAACCATTGGTGTTGCTAACCTTCCTCGCCTTGTCTAGGCAGTTGGCTGGTCCATCCTCCTCTTCCTGATTGTACTGGGAGCACTGGGACGCCTCATCAAACCCTGTTTTGATGACCACTCCACCTTTTTGCAGACACGCTACTGGAGCAACTACCTCGACGTGGAGCAGAAGCTCTTCGACGAAACCTGTGTCCTCCATGCTCGAGACTTTGCCCGGAAATGTGTGGTACAGTTCTTTGAGGACATGAGGGAGGACGCCATACTCCAGATCCCCCATCCACCCTTCATCAAGCACTCCAGAGATGAGTGGGAGGATGAGGAAGAGGAGAGACTTCATGGGATAACAAAGGAAGAGCAAGTGGACCAGCTCCTCAACAAGTGGTACTACAGTAAACCTGAATTGGACGTGACCAGGATCGCCTACAGACCCAGAATGTGTGTTACCTGGGAAGACCGTGAGGGGAAGACTTTATATTCGGATGTCTAGGACACACTCAGTGGTGTGTAGTGGTGTGTGTGTTTGATGCGGGTGAAGTACAGAATCTATGTGATCATTTTTCTTTTTCATGTCATGATGAAGGCCTTTGACTTCATTCTTTTGTGTTTGGGACTATTAAGATAGTTGCTCTTAAGAGCAAACCATGTTTTGACGGTCATTTGAATATGTAAGGGTTTGGGCTAGTTGATTTTGCATACAGGTAGTTCACTTTACCTAGAGCTCACTCACACAGACTGATGGAAACATGCAAATGAACATTTGGAACTTCAATCAAAGGCTCTGTTTAATTTAACTTGCTTTAAAGCTGCACTAATAAATACGCTAGCGGCATGACAATGTTGGTCGGACTGAAATATCTCAACAACTATTGGACGGACTGCCATGAAATTGTGTACAGAAGGATGGATTGATGACGGAGGATGTAACCTACTGACTTTGATGATCCCCTGACTTTTCCTCTAGCACCATTATTTTAACTATTTGTGGTTTTTAGTGAAATATCATAATAAGTATTGGGTTGATCGCCATAACATTGGGTTCTGACATTCATGTCCTCCCACAGAATGAACTGTAACAACTTTGGTGATCTCATGACTTCTTCTAGCACCATCATCAGGTCACAATTTCACTTTGTAAATACTTTGGTTTATGGCCAAACACCTGCAAAACTAACGACATTCCCAACAGCCTCAACTGTAATATGTGTTTAGTGCTAATTAGATAAATGTTAAATGCTAGCAAGACGGTGAACATAGTAAACATTTCCTGCTAAACGTCAGCATGTTATCATTCAGATGTTTTCACTTAGCTCAAAGCCTTATAGAGCCACTAGCAATGATATGTTAACAATAGGGATGGGTATTGATAAGATTTTATTGAGACCATTGACATTATTGATTCTGCTTATGGGTCCAATTCTTTATTGATTCCCTTATTGATTCCTTATCAATTTTCTGTGTGGAAAAAAAAAATCATAAAATGAGAGAATATTTGTACAGCATTCATTTTCATTTAGGTTTTCTTAGTCAAAGAAAAAATCTGCTAAGCCTGCCTGCATGGCGCTAATGTTATTATAACATAGGATATTGGTAACGGACACGCTGCTCGGTGGGGGAGCAGTGGCACTCGTGCATAGAGTGTCAAATACATGGCACTACTGGAATTTAAGCCCATAGTGCATAGAAAGATGAAAGACAGACATTACAACTAGCACTGTTGTTATCTTTCTTTGTGAAATGAAGCCACGCATTGGACTATTTCTTCCTCTCCGCCATGACTCCTTCTTTTTGCAAGTTTCCAGCAGTGTAGACGCATGAATTTGATGTCATTGTTTTGCTATGCTCTACTATCAGAAAAACATGCCGGCGTCGATAAAAGGAATTGATCATCTCGGAGGCATACAACTCCAATGGACTGGACAATTTGGAACCAGTGCTCAACTGGACCACTCCAGACCTATTGTTTTCTACTGAAGATGTAAAACTTAAAATATGCTTACAGATATATTTATAATATATAATATATAATATAATAATTTCACAAAACAGCTGGTCACTGTAGTTATTAACAAATGTTACTCAAACAGGAGGAAAAAGTGTATTTGTTGGGGACTATTTTAACGGCGGATTAATCCACAGTTTTTAATCCACAGTATTTCTGGCTGCAGGATGGTGTGTATGGAATTGAGTCGAAATAGACTACAGTATGTGTGTTCATGGTAATGAAAGAACATGTCACCCAGTGCAACACTGTGGCTCATTACTGTCTCTTTTAGTCAGATACAGGCTTCTCCTTTCTTGGGCTGCTCCACCTTGCCTCCATATTGCTTTATGATCTCCAACACATGTTTTCACTCACAGACCACATTTTTTCTGTGGATAGGAAACTGGAGGGCAGTTCCTGACTGTGACTCATTACTGTGCCCAGCCTGCTGACAGAGACACAAAGTTGCACGCTAAAAGAAGGAACTCTCTTTTCAGTCCTTCATGTATAAAGTTAATTTTATGTTTTGGACTCATCGTATTTTTTCCCAGTTTTTCTTGAGATTTCAATGCACTGGATGTATTGCTAATGGATTGTTAAGGCTTAGTCACATGTCCTGCCTCAGGACACTGCCAGAGGGTGAGTTTGCATGACTGCATTTCTTTGTTGTCTCTGAAGTTGCTGGATTTATTTTTGAAAAACTTTCATTTGTGTTTTCAACAGACTTTCGCATCTTTTTTGATCGACGCCATAAGCATTACATAACTGTAATACTTATTTCCTGCCAGAAAACATAACCCATTCATTTACAAAACAGTCATTCACATTTCAGACTGCTGTAATAACCAAACAGTGTGTTTGCTTGAAACAGAAATTCCTATGAGATGTTTGGTTTCTCATTTATTTCCCTTCTCTTTCTCTCTCTGTAGCCTGATATCGCTGTAAACCAAACTCACAGCTCTTCAGTGTTATTCTCAGTAAAGACCCAACATCCCAACATGGCTGCTGCTGCCCTTGTAACAGAGAACTTTAAGTTTGTGTCTCTCTTCTTCAAGAGCAAAGATGTGATGATCTTCAATGGTCTGATTGCTCTGGGCACTGTGGCCAGCCAGACAGCGTACAGTGTTTTTGCCTTTCATTGTCCATGTTCCTCTGGGAGGAACTACCGCTACGGCCTGGCTGCTATTGGTGCTCCAGCTTTGGCATTTTTCCTAATAGGAATAATGATGAACAAGAACACCTGGGACCTGGTGTTCGAGTGTCGCCTCAGAAACTGCCGTAAGCTTTCGCGAGCCGCAGCCTTTGCACTGCTGGGAACCATCATCGGTCGAGCTGTGGTGGCACCGCTAACGTGGGCAGTTATCTCTCTGCTGCAGGGTCAGGCATACACATGTGCCCTCAGTGAGTTTATTGACCCCAATACACTGGAGGGCTTCCCCTTAGGCCAGGGTTCAGAGATCATGGCGAAGTTCCCGTGTCAAGAAAGTGTTCCAACAGAGCTGCAAGGCTTCTGGGCAGAAATTGAGCGGCGTCTGAAATATGAATCTCAGGTAGTAGAGTACCTTTTCTACAACTGTCTTTTATCTCTTGTGTGTTTTATAGACATTGGTTTAGTGCAGTTATTATAGCTGCATAAAAATTAATGCTAGCCCCTACATTTAAATATTATTTAGCCATCAAAACCCATTAAAGGAATACAACATTTTGGGAAATATGTTCATCACTCTTTTACCAAAAGTTAAGTGAGAAAATCAATACCACTGTAATGTCTAAGCAGGAGTCTGGACATGGATAGCCTCACTTAGCATAAAGACTGGCAGCAGGGGGAAACAGCTAGCCTGGCTCTGTCCAAAGTTAAAAAAAAATACACCTACCAACCCTTCCACAGCTCATTATTGTGTCACATTGTGTCTCATTTGTTTTACCTGAAACAGAAATGTAATTTGTGGTTTTAGGGGGAGTTAGGGGCTAGAACTATTCCTTGATGAACAACAGTTTATCCATCCGCCCAGCGTGATGGTACCAAACCTGTCAACCTCACTGTTATGACACGATTCCAGGACGAAGCACACAGTCACTGCACCTTGCTGTTGTTCACCAAGAAATAGTTCCAGCATGTAGTTTAACTTTCAGAGAGTCCTCATCGAGAAGAAAGTGAATAAACATTTCCTAGAATATCAAACTATTCCTTTGACATAAATTAACTGTGTGGAGCAACGTGGAACAATGAGCTATTGCAACATTTAGTCAGTGTGATTTAATCATTACCTTAGCTATGGCTCAACTAACCGCAAAGGGGACGTTTTCCCTTTAAGGCCCAACTAACCCACACAGGTGTTTTCAATTACTGCCGCTGATTAGACCTCTGCTCAGGCTGAACTTGTGTGGAGCAATGCTGGGAATTACATGATGTCACCAATCTCTATGTACTAATAAGAATGATAAAGTTGTAAGCCCACATGCCTGTAAGTAGAGGTCTAATTGTGCAAAATGAATGAAAACATCGGTGTGGGTGTACCATGGGTGTGTGGGGCCTTTAAAACAATTGCTTGACAACTGGTCTACTGTGAAACCCACAATGAGGAGATTAATATTAATTTCACCTGTATGTCCAGTTGGTCCAGGATATCCTTCACCTACTTACACAAGGACTAGAACAGGAAGGTCTCTGTCAAAGGTTAAAAAATACACCTTTCAACAACTCCAAATGTGTCAGCTTTACATCTTATGTTGTTTATATAACTTGTTTGTGGAAGCAATAACTTCAGTACATAAACAGCATAGAGTTACTATTATGTAGAAGGCACTTGATATTAGAAAAACATCCATAAACCACATCATGGGTTATATATGTTGAAAATTACACTGATGGACCTTTTTCACAGCAGACATTTTGACAAGGAAGCCATACTGGTGAATCATAATAACAATACCAGTGTCATGAATTTGGAAAACTAAATGTGATTTAGTCATCATTAATGTTATTAATTGTATCTGTGTTTTTCCTGCATTTCAGATTGTCTGCTGTGGAAAATCTATCAGCTAAAGGGCCCAGTGTAATTAAGACCTGGCAGCCTCACTATAAGGATATCATGACTTTTGAGATGCTGCACACAGTCACAGCAAAAAGCTAGTAAAGAAATAGCTCCTTTTACATTCTTACACATGTTAAAAAACCAAGATAAGCTGTGTGAACAACACAGCTTTGGAGCTGATGGAAGACTCCAAGCATCATTTTTCTGTGTGCCTTTTTCCCACTTTTGATGGAACTAGACTAGCAGTTTCCCCCTACTTCCAGTCGTTCTGCTAAACAAGTAGAAACACATCCTGGACTTACTGAATCTCTGTACTGGATGCAAAGAGATGAAAGTGGTAATGATGTTCTCAATCTGATTGTAGGTAAGACAGCAAACAAAAATGTCAAACTGTCTGTAAAAGAATAAGTCTGGTGATATTCTATATTTTTCTTCTTGTCAACCAATCCCATATGCAGGCCCAAACCAGTAATGAACATGTTCCTTCATTACCATGAACACACACACTGTAGTTTAATTGGACTCAATCACCAACACACTGTCCTGCTGCCAGAAATACTCACTAGAGCACCAAATATGCATTAATCCGCAGCTGAAAATAGGCCCGAACAAATGCACATTTGTTAAAAACTACATTGTAAGGAAATTACTGAACTTTTTCAAAATTGGAACTATATATTTGTGAGCTGTTTTTAAACATTTAAGTAGGGATCAATGGACTTGGGAAGTCAGAAGGTGTTGAGAGAGTAACAAAGTGTTGGTTTTCGTTTTTACCATGGGACCTGTTGACAGTAAGAAAAATAAGGAATATTATTATATAATTATTACATAATTAATCTTTATGGTGACTAAGAAAAAATGATTTAACACCTTTTCCCGCTGACATTTTGCAAAAGCCATTCACAATGTATTTGCATTATATGTGCTCCTCTATTGCACTAATTTCCATATTGAAGGTAGGATCTGCCATTGCTGCTTGTATGCTAATACAAACAGTAGTAGTGTAGCACACAGTTTTGCATCAGCAGATGCCTACATGAATACAGGGATATGCACAATAAACATACATACACCATTTCCCACCCACATTAAACAATCCTTCATTATGAAGCACTTTGTAAAGCTTCTCTCAATATGAGTGCTGTAAGCAGCTGTAAATCTGTGACAGCTTAGTAACACAGGACTTAGACTCAAAAGCACAACTCACAGGCAGGACAGGTAGGCAACAAGCATGGAGTCAGAAAAGACAACCAGGTCTAAAAGAGCATAACCAAGCAGATTGACATCCAAACAGGCAGGCAAGGATTTTTAAAAAAGCAGTCTAGGTGACGGCTAAGGGGAAGGTATATACTGTATGAGGAATACTGAGGAGGTAATGAGGGAATTAGAGGCAGGTGTGCAGGTGGGTGTGGAGGTCAGGTGATGCAGAAAGGCAGGACCATACTGCAGACAACTGCTCAACATGGATGCTTTTTTATTTTTTATTCTTTTTTTTTTGCACATTTAAAATCAGGCCAGAGAACAAGATCAGAGTATTAACAGCCAGACATTGCGCTCAGGAAAGTTGAACAGAGAGGGAACAGGCAGATACTGGAACAACAGGAGAGATTAGTAACTGACAGACCAACCATATCGCCAGACATGACAAACAGTCAATATTGGACAATTCTGCAAAACCACATATAATGTTTTTTTTACATCCAGTGCCAACATTTTTTAGGATTCTCACTTCCTACAATATCTGTGCATGGCAGCTACAGTTAAAGTTAGGGAAAGATCATTGTTACGGTTAATAAAAAGGCAAATATTGCAGGGCAGCGATGAGATATGAACTTTGGTATTCCGCATGAAAGTCAGATGTGCTACATGCCCATCCACCATCCCCACCTCCACACCCCTACTCTCCTATTCCCTACACTACTCCCAGCATTGGAACTGAACTTTAGGATTACATGTATGTAATCATCCAATATGAACAGGATATTGGGCTGGACAGCTGGAAAAGCTGCAAAATAAAAATTGTGAATTAGCTGTCATTGATTTCTGATATTGGCTATTGATGATTAAGAAATCACTACCAATTATGGTTTATGGGTACATGTGATAAATTAGTGATAACAAAGGTGCTATAATTAGCCACTGTCGTCAGTAAGTCACAGCATTTTCTCTTTGCCATTCTTTTCATGAACAGATATAAAGACTGGTAGAACAGAGATAGGTATTAATATACAAACAGTTCCTGTGTGCCTACACTCATCTATGGGAGTGGAAGCCAGTCTATTGGATGCATGCTAAGGTTTACAATGGTGGAGATGTACAGTGTAAAACATAACGTGCATATGAATGGCTTCATGATGAAAAGATTGTATATGCATATTTCTGTCTATGTGCATACAGAGAGTTTTAGTTATCATGGTCCAGTGCTTCAGAACCTGCATTAAAGTGTTGACTCAGGGACTGTCTGTTGTTTACAGCTGATTGGCTGGCTGGTGGTGGCAGGAATGTCTCTGATGGTGTTCCTGTTGCTGTGTATGAAGCGCTGCTCCTCTCCCTTTGGGTACCGGCAAGAAGAGTACTGGTCCCAGTACCGCTCCAGTGAAAATACCCTCTTCCAACGCACAGCTGCTGTCCATGCCCGCCTCCTGGCTGCTGAGAACATTAAGAGCTTCTTTGGCTTCGTGGCTTTGGAGAATGACGAAAAGGAGTTGCTTGCTGAACACCAGAGTGCTAGTCCTATCTGCAGCAATGAGTGGAACAGAGTGACTGGTGTGTACCTCTACAGGGAGAAGAACGGACTGCCTCTGTACAGCAGGCTCAATAAATGGGCCACGTACAGCCTGGAGAATAACATGGAGGCCATGGAGAAAGAGATGGATGTGCTCAGCTGACAGTATTCTGTCCATTAAGGCATCAGTATGCTTCAAATAAACTGCTGGTCAGATTGTCATTTTAGACAATCTGTATGCAGTGATTGGCCAGGTGTGTGGAGGTATGACAGTAGGTGGGATTTGAACTTCTCTACTCATGCTCTTCTGATACTTTTCATGTGTACAACCATGAATGCCACCAAACACATTGTGATGCTGAACGCTGTCAAAGAGAGACTTTTTGAAAGTGTGCACCCTTAACTTAACCCTTAACCCTTGATTGATTACATCACTCTCTATAAAAGATGGGCTTTCACCTTTAAATGTGTTTGAATGAGCTTTTGTAAGAACTGGTTCATTTGAAGCATACTGAACCCTTAATTTAACTTCAGCACTTGTCAAGTGCTGAAGTGCTAAATACCAAAAAAATTCTGTAGCAGAAGCCAAGCAGCACAGAACTATAGTGCTACAGCAGTAAGGATGGAAGAGCAGTAAATAAACCTCAGACCTGTAATTATTGTGTTTTGTTAATTTATTAGCAAAAATTCACTGTCAGTGGTTGACACAGGTTTCCTCACAATCTTCCCCTTCAACCCCTTCAACTCTGTTGGCTCCAACTTTATAAAGACACATGGTACATTAATTTTGGAACAAGTAGATTCAGAATATTATTGTTATACAGTGAGGAAAATATAAGCAAATGTAAAAAGAAATGTAAGCCACATTCTTAAGAAAGCTGAAAGGTCACATGACTCCATCTCTTCCTGCTGTCTCAAACTCAAAAAGCCAAAGACGAGTTCTTCCACTGCAAATGAAAGATAAGTGGAACCTACAGCAGCATCTTTCCCTCGATCTGAGAGGCACCATATTCATATTTGTTGACAAGTCTAACTGCTCCACCCACCTGATTTATTGAATTTGATCACAGTTTGATCACCTGTGGGTCATTAATGCAGCAATACATTTACTGGAGCTCCCTTGACATGCAGAAATCCTCAAGCCAAACATGTCATGTTTACTGCAGATTGGACAATGTATATGTGGAGCTAGAGAACAACCACTAATCATATGTCATGCTGCTGTATATCATGTGGAGACCACACCATATAAATTTCATGTAAATTGGATTATGTTTCTCATATAAGGCTGACTTCCTGTTGTCAGTAGGTGGCGCTATGACTATGACTCAATATGGGCGTGTATATGTCTTCAGGCCTGGACTCTTATCCAGTATGTGAAAAGCTAGAATACATGTGAGATGACTGGGAGAAGCCAGCTTGCCTGCTGTTACTGTAACATTTGTGAGGGTGGCAGCAGAGGACCATTTATATCATGATATTTATGCCCTTGTAAAAAAAACTATTTTATAATTTACGGGTTGGAGCTGCTACTTACTTGTAATCTGTAACTCCAGGATGTTGTACCACCTTTTTGCATTCTTCAGGGGTTGAAAACAGCAGAGCACTGATTTTGTTTGTTTTTTTCTGATGAGATTTGTTTCTATTTCAGCCAGTTTCCTATCATTTCACACTGTGACATCATGTTGGGAGTGGTTACAGTTTTAATAGCGCACAATTTTGACCACACGCTTATGCGATGGTCGATGTGATCGGAGGTGAAACAGGCTTGAAACTTTAATCTGTAATCTGAAAATAATTTTCAGGTTTTTTTCTCATTTATTTTTTTCATTCTAATCTTACAAGTTGTAGTCTATGAAGAAAATAATTCAGTTCATTTGTTTTCATTTTTATAGTAACATATTTTATCAAAAATTTAAAATGTTGAGGAATTTGATCAAAAATAGAGTAACATCCCTTTAAAACAGCATATGCACTGTATAGCTTATACTGAAGCCTTGGGCCACATAATTGGTCAAAGGAATGCCTGAAAGATCATTTTCATAATAGTACATTTCTCTTTTCTTTCTTGGGGTTGCAATTTGGAATTCTTGTATTTTATACACACTTTTTGTATAGATTTCCCCCTTTTCTTCTTCCTATCTTAGATTTTGTCTTTCTTGTTACTTGTGCCCTTCTGTTTCTCTCCTTCTTGTGCTCCTGTACCACTGTACTACATATGAAGAATTGTATTAGCACCAAAGTGTGTCTTAATCACCTTCCTGACTGAAATCGTCTCTTTTTTTTCTGTTTTTTTTTTTTTTTTTTTTTGTATGTAATAAATAATTTTTCACAAAAATTAAGGTGGGTAATATAAAGAACAAAAATCTTTATGTAGACATCCTAATATTTACTACTTACTATATTTACTGTCTTTATCATTTTAGTTGATCTTATTTGCATGACTTACCAGTAAGTCTTCACAGAGATTCTGTTATGGCATGCTCTTTCACTTTGACCCTTGGGTCACTAGGGGGCAGTGCAATGCAATATGGGGAGGAAGTGGCCTGAATCTTTTTATACATACTCTCCATTAGATATGATGACTTACAAAAGATACATTACAGTTTTTTTACGATTGCTTACACACTAAAATTAACTAACACAGTTAGTGAAGGAGCAAAACATCAGCTCAGATCTGCACAACTATAAGTACGTTCTCAGCTTCACACTTTTTGCAAAACACTAAACACACTTCTCCACATTACACAGAAATCTAACATGATGTCACTACTTTGCCATTTCAAGGCATTGCCTTTCAAAATACCACACCTATAAACCAACTGATTAAACATGGCCGTCAAGTGTACAGAAACTGAGGTGCTTAAGTGTAAACTCACCAATCAGGGGTAAGCTTTATAAAAAGGCATCAGGTGAGTGTACCTGTCTTCAACAAAAATGGAAGGCAACATTGCAATAAGAGGAAGAGGAGGAGGGAGAGTGAGGATGAGAGGGGGGAGCTCGCAGAGGAAGAGGGGTAGGGAGAGGAAGAGGTAGAGGTAGACCTGGAGGAAGACAATGACAGAGGCCGGACAGATAGTTCAGCCCATCCTCAGCAGATATACTGTTGCAACAGTTATTTGGACATTTCGACAAGAGCACAGGTGAAAAACAACTTTTCTCTACCTTCTAAAGTAAAATCAGTACAATTCACTGCATTCCATGTTTGAAACAATGCCTTGTACACTGTCCTATGACATTTTACATGTAATTTGATTGGTCTACATAGGATTGAGTGTCTAGAACATCAAGGATGAAGGGGACCATATTCTCAGAGGAACAAGAGAGAGCTATTGTAAACATGGTTTTGGCCAATAATGCGATACGCCTCAGAGAAATTCAAACAAACATCCTCAGTGACCACACATTCTATTTGGAATATGTTCTGTTCTGATTTTCAGTGCAAAATGCAACCTTTGGAAATGCATAGATGTATTGACTGATGTTACAATGTGGAGAGAAATGAATAATAATTACAATAAAGTCTCTGAAGCCATAAGAAAATAGAACCTCCCTTTTCCCAACAGACACAGACTCACCACCAGTCTTGATTTCATCGGTGTGCAGTACTGGTCTTGTGTGTTGTGTTTGGTCGATATATTCATGTACTTTAATAATATCTCTGAAAAAATCAAACTCAAAAAATCAAAGTGAGACTATATCATTAGAAAAGTAGAAATGTTAGAAGTAGAGATGTTTCAGGTTGAGCACAGCAGTTTGTAAGTGGTTCAAACAATCAGTTCATATGAACCATGTGTGATCCATACTGTGACAAAATGGGGTTTTTATGAATTATTACATAGTTTTGAATGAAGTGTTTCATTTTGCAAAAGATATGAGGTGTTCTGCTACTTGTATGTGTGGTTGCATGAATTGTGATTAGTGTTTTGACAAAATGAACTCTGTTTTCAAAATCATGCTTAAGCAATCATAAAAAACTGTAATCCACAATGATCCAGCTCTTTCCTAAGGGTCTGGGCCCGACCCAAGGCAGGGGTGATTCGTGATGCTTATTACTTCAAACAGGAAACAGGAAAACTTGGAACCAGACAGCCCTCTGACCATCTGATTATTACATATTTATTTGAGGTTTTCTCTTTAATTTTCTCTTGCACAATATCAACACACAAACATGAACACTACTTACCTGTGCTGATCAGACAGTATGTCAGCCAAATTGTTATTATATTGCAGAAGTGTGGACTCAAGTGGACATAAGACAATTGAGTCAGCCTTGAGTCATGAATCCGATGACTTAAGAGTTGACTTGACGAAATGCAACATCATTTGCAACTGGATTTTGGCACCAGTGGCTGATGACGACACCTGGACTTTAGCCTTCTGACTTGGAATGAGTTATAAAAAAGAATGTCACCTATACTTTGAATCAAGTGGACAGTAGCCATGTCGCAGAGCAGGAGGTAAAGTTGTGTTTGTCATTGTAGACCAGCAGACTGAAAAAACAGACAAACATACAAAAGCACACGCATATCTTTAACATAATGTACCTTTAAAATATTTTTTAAAACCCACTGACTCTTTATAGGTATGATTAGAAAAAATAATTTGCTACCATTAATCAGACTGACTCATGATGACTCATGATATTTGTACCTGTGCACAGGTGCTGACATGAGCTACCACCGTTCTTACTCACACCTATTTCTGAAGACTAGTGATAACAAGACCGTGACTCATGACATGAACTCAGGAGAGAAGTTTCTGGATTTACGGCTCACTTGTTTGCAATGTTATTAGATTATATTGAATGTTTCTAATAAAGTAATTTGTTCACACTAATACATACTTTTAGGGACCACGGGCCAATAGAGTGTCAATCTGGGATAAACAGCAGTGAAGCTGGTATGGTAAACTCATTTACTCAGCAGATGTGTCAAGCTCGTCATGTCTTTAAAAATAAAAGCATCACTGTTAAGCAGAAGTGAATCGCACAGAATGCACCTTAGTGTGGTTTATTTTGAAGTATTTGACCGGAAGCTGCGTATTATGTGTACCTTGACACAGAGCACTCGCTGACTCTTCTTTGCCACGTTTCACTAAATGACGTAATCTCTCTGAGGGCTTGACAGGTTGCTGTTTGCGGTAACGACACACTTACCGAGAGGGAGACATCCATACACATCCCCTGTTTATCCGCTGACGGGTTACGGCTAAAGAACGAGTTAACAGTCTCTTCTAAAAGACCAGGCATCTGTAAAATCAAGCCGCGCACTTTGTGTTACTACTGCCTCGGCTAACCAGCTGGCTAATGTTAGCTGTTTCCTGGTCGGAGTTGCAGCCATTTTGGATTTTTACTGAGCAGCAACCAGCCGGCCGTGTTTCTGGTTCTGGTTCAGTTTCTGGGAGCAGTGTTAGCTAGACAGCGCTGTTTATTTGCAGACACGGGACAAGAGACATTTCACGACACGGGATACCCTATACAACGAGTCAACAATGAATCCTGAATAGTAAGTATCATTATAAAGACCACTGTGTTAGATTCTCACCAGCTAGCTGAGGTTAGCCATGGGCTAACAGGTAAGTCAGCTATTGGCAAATAACTTAATATTAGCAGTTGAGCTAAGTTAGCAGCTAACGTCAGCTGACATTAGCCTCATGCCTGCCTGAGATAACTTGCTGTGAACATTTTCTCGGGATATTGGTGGTATGTTGGTGTTGAACAGAAATCAGTCGATAGCTGTGTTTTAATAAACTACGAAGCGTACATTCAGTCCTCTGAGGAACATTGTTAGCCAGCTGTTAGCCAGCTGTTGGGCAGCGGCACAGATGTAAATACAGGACAAAGGTGCCTTGCTGACTGCTAACGCTACCTGTATCCGTTATTGCGAGTCTGTCTTTGTGCGGAACTGTTAGTCTATTTATATTATCAGCGGTAGCAGCTAGAATTGACCTATTGAATTCATAAAATTATAATGGATACGACTTAACTACAATGGCTTCCTTCATCAGAAATGTTGATCGATGACATTTGTAACGTTTGGTTGGTGGTTATGGTTCAGTGTTGTGGGTTTATTTGATAGCCCACTGATATCCTCGCTACTGTCAGCAAACAGATACTGAAGCGGCAGTGACCCGTTGTTTACGGCCAGGTAACCGGTTTTACGCATTACCTGAAGTTGAGCATGACTCAGTTTTCAGTCATATTGTTGTCCTGTAGAGCTGAAGCAGCCCCTCCAGTCTCAGTCATGTGTAGGTCACATGCCACAGGACAAGCCCACGATTTCACCACAGCAGTGTTGAGCAATCACTTACTTTAGCTTTCTGTCTTTCTGTGGCTCTCCATTCATAAATTGATGAGTGGACTGTAGTTATGAGTACAATTTTCCCTGATTTGGCAAGCTGTTTCACAGTGTCATTCTTTAAGCTAAAAAATGATCTTGTCGTTAATCTATTATAGACATTGATATTTGATCCCCATATTCCTCTGTAGACTGTTAATCGTGTATTAATGATTCACCTTCTTGGTACAGACTAGATACCCCTAGGCGAGGTCCAAAACCTTCTTACTCCATGAGAGTCAATGGTAAAATGAAAAGGAGGCATCTTTATCCACATTACAGTTTAGAGCACAGTTCTTTACGCTGAATACCACACTTGAATTTGAAATGATGAGCAAGCAATTATGTGTCTGTATGCATTTCTAAATTGCACAGCTTGACTTTTGATCAGTGGCGTATTTGGGATACTGTGGTGAATAGTTACGAGCGTGATGGTAATTGGAATTTGCATGTAGGACTTTGTTCAGACTATAGGCAAATCAAATTTGTTTTTCAAATCAGATCTATAAGACAGACTATCTGTACTGTTATTTGCAAGTGATCATATTGGATTTGTGTGTCCAGACATCACCGACTTATCTGCATAGGTTGCTATGGTAACGTCATAGGCATCAGTAACCATGTACGCCGGTGATGCGGCTTTCCAACGTGGAAGCATGAGAAATGTGTTGAGTAGTGAGCCGTCAGCCTTGCACAGGGACAGCCATTGTCCCCAGTCATAGGCTTAACGAAGGGGGCATGACTGGAATCTATTACAATGAGAAGAAGAGGAACTGGAGACGGTTTAGGGAGGCAGGATAAGACTTCCCGGCTCAGCTGATGTGTGAGAATAAAGTTGCACATTACTGCTGTTCCTCTGCTGGTGATGCATATCAGTAGGGTTTTTTTTTGCCACATTGTGATTGTTAGTTATAATAGATTGACTGACACGAGTCATTCAGGTCAGGTTGCGTGTGTGAATAAGGTAGAATATTAAGTTTCCATGCTGGGATCTATTTGTAACCAGGACACCCGCATTCCATGTAAACAGGGAGTTGCACATTATTCTTCCACCATCACAAGAGGTCCTCACTCAGGACTTCACTCCCCGAGACCATAATTTGTAGGAGAAGTCCTAGAGATGGAGAGAAAAAAAGTGTTGTTTTAGGATTCTTTTATCAGAGTGTAGAGCTGCAGAGGATCAGTAGGAACAGTTAGACACAGAAAAAGGCTGAACACTTGACAAACCAAATATTAGACAGGCATAGTAACCTGTGTGTACATTGCGTCGATACTCTGTGTGTGTTTTTGGGAGGTTAAGTATTATCATTATATTGCCTAATTTGATATGGGTGTAAGTGAAGCAGGATGTAGTTTAGACCTGTTTGCAGGCTGTAGGCTGCTTATGCTTGCCTTGCTGCAAGATGTGTTTTAAGTGGGTCATTGGGTTGGTTCATCTGAATGTAATTCAGAATGCCCTGCCCTTAATATGGTAGTTGTCCTGTGCCTGAACAGTGCTCTCACAGAAGGAAAAGTGAGCAGCTCTCACAGTAGAATACAATGTCAGACTCTGTAATCCCAAACTTTCAGTCCCAGAAACAAAAAGCTTGGGCTTCCATGGCATCTCAACAACTGTGAATATGAAGCATATTAGACTGGTAATGGATTGAAAAGCATGCTGTCTGAGACATCATTTTTTGCTCAAAATCCCACACAGTTGTGTGACTCATGTTTAGACAATGTCAGAGGGTTTTTTTGTTGGTAACAATTTTGAAACAATCAGCAAATTAAATGAAGTTTAGTTCTTTTTTTCCTCTCTTGCTGACTCATCACAAAAAGAGTAGACAGGAAGTGGGCAACGCAACTGTTTATTGAAACAAAAACATTTAACAAATGTCCCATTCTGTATCCTAATATTGATAGTAGACATAACTAGCCCTTGTGTTTGGGTCTCTGGGAAGTACCTCAGGAGGAGCAAGGAGCTCTGATCCAGGAACCAAAACTGAAACTACTGTAGACCATGTGATTAAAAACCAAGGTGAATTCCTACTTAAACATGGATTAGACTAAACTGAGAACCGGAGCACATAGGTACAATATGTGGTCAAGAAAAGAGAACCTCTCCACTCTTCCTGCTCTGCTTCATGTGTCCAATCACATGATCTGCTGGCTTCCTGCATGTCCTTCTGAAAATATGGCTGAGCTCAGCAGTGTTCATTGTCCTGACGGTTTCTTTTTCTTGTAAAATGCGAACCTTTCACCCATGATGCCAAATGATGTAATGACACTATCAGACACTACGACCCATCAGCATATTTGTGTCTAACTGAAATGGACATTAGATCAAAGAACTAGAAGGTTTTAGACTGAAGTGGACCCATCACTGACTTGTGTGTTCTCAGGCTGTCACTATGGCAGCTATTTATGAAGTCAAATGGGTAATCTATTACTTTGCTAACCTATACCCTTACCTTGCAGTGACTATTTATTCAAGCTGCTCCTGATTGGTGACTCTGGTGTTGGAAAGTCTTGCCTTCTTCTCCGATTTGCAGTAAGTTTCCCCAAAATGTATGATGTTATAGTCTATGTATGTGTTGTTTGTGTTGTGTAACAGGCTTGAATGTGTAGTTCTGTACAAATGCAAGAATGTTAATAAAAAAAACCATCTCTATCTTCCCTCTAAGCAGGCAGCAGTCACTATTCAACAGTATATTTTCACTATCTTAACTGGGTTTATTATTACCTGAATAAGAAACCATTCAAGTTATTGTTCACAGGATATGATGCTCACATGAGCAAACTGTAACACATTCATTCACCTGTTGGTATACTATTGAAACCTCCGGTCTATTTTCCACTAGTGTTAGTAATGACTGATGGTGCTGTTCATGTGTGTGCACAGTGAA
This sequence comes from Thunnus maccoyii, assembly GCF_910596095.1. Lineage (NCBI taxonomy): Eukaryota > Metazoa > Chordata > Actinopteri > Scombriformes > Scombridae > Thunnus > Thunnus maccoyii. Next base: position 30,039,426 of record NC_056546.1, read on the forward strand.
GCAGGAAGTGAACAGGATGTGTGAGCCGTCTAACTCTGACTCTGTTTCTCTCTCCAGGATGACACATACACAGAAAGTTACATTAGCACTATTGGTGTGGACTTCAAAATACGAACCATAGAACTAGATGGAAAGACCATTAAACTTCAGATTGTAAGTAACTTCTGGTTTCAGTTTTGCTTTTAAGTTCTTTCATATTAGTGCCCTTCAGTAACTTTGGCTCACCCAGAATGCCACATTTACAGGGAAGGAGAACATATTTTCCCTTCTAAACATTAAGGGATCAGTCTGGTGATATTCTATAGTTTTCTTATTATCAACTAATCCCAGGAAGAAACCAAACCAAACCTTAATCAGTATGTGGCTGTCATCTCCAAGCCCAAAATATGTAAATCTTGTGTTCATGGTGAGGAAGGAACATGTCATTGATGTGTGTTTAGACAACAGTGGAGCTCTATGGCACAGAGGAATGAGATATATCTGGCTTTGATACACACACAATACTTGTTGTCAGATTAATTCATTGTTGGTTTGAGTCATTAAGGATTTGTTGACAATAACAAAAACATAGAATATCACCAGACGTCTCCTTTGGAACAAAAAGGAATGAGCATGTAAAGAGAGTAGACACATGTGATGAACTATGAATGCTGCTGTTGTTATTGTGGCTCTCGGTGGAGAATTTGAACATCCCAGGAGACTTTTAGACTCTCACAAGAATAAAATTGTGTTAGGAAGCACTTAATACTTGAATTGTGTTTGTCCAATGGTCAAATTTAAAGATATTTAATATCAAAGAGTGTTTCTTTTGTCTTCCCCAATGTAAGCACACAGCAAGTCATCACCTCCCTCTTTTTTTCCTTTGACAGTGGGATACAGCGGGTCAGGAGAGGTTTCGTACAATCACGTCCAGCTACTACAGAGGTGCTCATGGTATCATCGTAGTGTACGACGTCACAGACCAGGTCAGTGTAACAACACACCATCTCCTGACCATTCAAACTCTGTGTTTAATACATTTCTACACTAGCAGATGAGATTTTGTCATGGGAACCTCATATGGGAAGACATGGTCATTTGTTTATTGAACTAGGTTGAACTTCCTACCATCTAAATTGGGTTTGACATTGAAATTCAGTGTAACAAACCATTCCTGGGTTTGTTTAGGGCTCCCTGGATACCTGTTGAATAGTTTAGCAGCCCTCAGAGAAGAGGATTCTACTTGTTGTTTTCACTTATAGCTGGGCGGGGTGGAGTACAGAGTTAGACAGCAATTAGGGATGTCAGTTTCGGTTACTTTCCATAGACCGACACCCAATAACTGGTAACTAACCAGTTCATTGTTAAGAGAGTTGTGATGTAGCTTTTTTTTGGGAGAGCTGTCTAGCATTTGGTGGTCAGAACTAGCTTGACTGCCCTGCTTGGCTTGACTTTTAGCTCATCCTTCTTCAAAGTGTTTTCAATGTGTTTAGTCACAAAAGCTCTCGATGGCATAATTTACTCAGGCTTGAGTTACCGAACTAGCTCTTTCAATCCTTCACCCTCTACCTCACTGATTGGCAGGATATGGGTCTCAATCATTCAGCACACCAACTGGGTTATGGCCTAATAACAAAGTAACACCTACGTTGTTAATACAGATACGCCGTGACGTCTTTCAGAGCACACAAACACAGTAAACACACCTGTTACCTGCCTCCATTGCTGTTAAACCGGAGACACTGCAGCTACACCTTATTTTTATACAGTCTATTGACTACACACTGCAAAGCATGGCTATGCTAATGATGCTAGTCATGCTAACTAGCTGCTTGCTGCCATGCAGGCTGGTAAAATGGATCTGTCACATCTCTTTGTATCTGCGGGTTGGTGCTCCTGTCAGTATTGGAGCTTCTGTTTGAAAGGCTTCAGTCTGGAAATGTGTGTTTTTAAAACTTATTTCGGGGCTGTGCTCACTCTCAGTCCCACAAGGTACCAAAATTTGGCACCGATTGAACATGAAGTAACAAGTTTGGTACCCAACCCTGGTATGCATGCGTAACCAGTCAAAAATATTCTAAGTGGTTAACCGTTGACATCCCTAACTGCAATAATAAGTGTTTAAGACCTTACTCAAATCACTGCTGTCTGGTCTGTGATGAGGAGAAATCAGTCTGTCCTCCACTAATGGAAGAATGAAACTCTCACTGAATGACTCTGAATGCGGGTCAAACAGATTTGATTCAGGGGTAAACAACAAAAAATGTTCATGTTTTAGATGGCTGAAACATTATCTACTGTTAGCATCTATTGTGTGGTTTATATTTGGCCAGGAATACATCTGTTTTTAAGGTTGGCCTCTAGCTTCCATCTTTTAGGTTTTCACAAAAATGCATCTGGTTTCCAGTAGCTGGATGTTGCTTGGCACCAGGAGATTGTTTAATAAGTGGTGGTGGTGAAATGAGAGGTGGGTCTTCCTGGAAGCAGTGTTGGTAATGAAAAAGTTCAGTTAAAACAGCAGTCTAAACAGTTCCACGTTTTGTTCTTCAGGCTCTGTGCTTCAGCACATGATGTAAATAAAGTCATGGATACTACATGAAAGTGCCAAGTCTCAGATTTCATTTGAGCAGGTGGTTTAATATAGAAAGACTGTGTGGGAGATATAATATTTTTAAAACATAGTGCCTAGGGCTTCAAAAGTAATTGGACACTTGGTTACTAAATGTTTGTTGGGTAGCTGTGTGTCGTTCCAACATCAGTTCAGCATAAAAGAGCTGAAACGTGGCTCAGAGATGATTGAAAGTTGCCATTTAGATTGAGGTGGAGTTGTCTGTCAATATGAGGAGTAAAGAAGTGACCATGCACGTGAAGAAGATAATAATGAGGCTAAAAAAAAAAAAAGCTCAAATCTATCAGAGATATCAAAGGTACTTGGTTTGCCAAAATCATCAGGTGGGTTTGTTTTAAAAATGCAAGTGAACACAGGAAAACTAGAAAAAGGCAAACAAGCTGGTAGACCGAGGAGTCTTGTGGATGATCAGAAGATGATTTGCATGGTGAAGAAAAAACGCCTTTTGTGATTACACAGCAAGTCAGGAATGGTTTGGACATGATAAGCAGGAGTCTCTGGGAACACTTCATCGCTGCTGAACTTGACTCTCAGTTGATACTTGTCTCAGTAGGCAGATTTTCACCTGTGATGTTGACTAGTTGCAATTGTAAAGCAGGTATTTTCATCCACTCTGCTTTTATAGTTGATGAAAACAGTGATTTTTCTGCTGTGGAACTTTTCCCACATCCTGACATGATTGCCTTGTCTAATACAAGTCTTCATGTAGGATCGATCGCTCCTTCATTACATATTGGAAGCACTGTAAAACGTTCCTGCATCCCTTCATCTATCCACTTCACCTGTGCATGGTTCCAGCTCACAAACCAGAACCAAACATTAAGCTGCTGTGTAGTGTAGTTTTTTTTTACAGGAGTTGCTAAAAGTGTTGTGTTTAATGTTTAAAAAATGTGAACTTAGCTCACTGGCACTGTCAGCGAGTCTTGAGGTTGTTTCACAGTGAGGACCTACCACTGCTGCACATTTGTTGTGTTGAGCTGGTATCAACAGTAACTTAATGCAGCAACATTAGCTTACTGCAACAAATGAATAGAGCAGAATAGAAAAGACTGGGGCTGTTTGAGCGACAGAATGACTTTCAATAAATAGTGTGGCGGGCTGATAGAAGTCGCATTAGCATAAATATACAGCCGCCTTGAATGAGTGTGTGTGAAAGCTGCTGCTGTAGTAGATCTTTAACCTCCTCTGCTAATGTTTGTCTGCTTCCTGTCACAGGAGTCCTTCAACAATGTCAAACAGTGGCTACAGGAGATTGACCGCTACGCCAGTGAAAATGTCAACAAGCTATTGGTTGGGAACAAGTGTGACCTGACAACAAAGAAGGTGGTGGATTACACAACAGCAAAGGTAAGGCTCCCAGGCACATAACGTGTTGATTATAACCTTTTTATGCTTTTAACAGTTTTTGTATTTGAATTCTTTCCTTATTTTCTTTTGCTGTATCCAATTTACTGGTTGGGAGTCAGTAGCTTTTCATTAGTACAACAATAAAGAGATATGGGAGATAACTGACAGATGACTTATTTAAGATGTGTTACTCAAAAAAACCTTCTTCTTAGTGTGATAAACTCAGATAGGTCTCTCTCTAGAGGGCGCCTTTGTAGGGAAACCTGCAGCACAGAGAGAAGTGCAAACCATGCCTATTTTGACACCTCCACATCTGATTGTCTGTTTTGGAAAGTAATCACAATTGTGGGATGCTGCCCCCCCCCCCCAATTCAGATGTGAGAAAATGGTTTTCAGATGCTGATAGAGAGTATGAGAAGCATTTAGTTTGAAGCAGACTGAGGCCTTTACACACCTCCAGCATGTACTGACACACAGAATCCAGGACTCAGGTTACACTCTGAACTTATTCCTCACATTTACACTACAGTACATCCTGTGTTTTTCTCTGCTGTCCCCTTTAATGTCTTGTAATGCTTAGTGTTTCTCTGCCATTTCATGCCCTGTCGCTCAGCACTAGCAAAAACAAAAAAATATGCCTAAACACGGCCATCTCTCCTTACATTGTGTCCAGGAGTTTGCAGACTCTCTGGGTATCCCATTCTTGGAAACTAGCGCCAAGAACGCCACCAATGTGGAGCAGGCCTTCATGACCATGGCTGCTGAAATAAAGAAGAGGATGGGCCCCGGGGCCACAGCCGGCGGAGGGGAGAAACCCAACGTGAAGCTGACCCCTGGCACTACTGTCAAGCCTTCATCAGGAGGATGCTGCTGAGAGAGAGAGAGAGAAGCCACTTCCACTTTGACCCTCCCTCCCTGCCTCCCCCCCCCCCCTCTGCAGGCCTGTCAGCCCGGCCGCCACCCTCCTCTAAACTCCACTGTGTCCCAGCAAAGGCCCACCACAACCAGACAGGACAGGGAAGACATGAGTCACAACGTGTGTATGTGAGAACAAGATGAAGTTGCCTGTATTTGTACTGTACATAATGTAGCCGCACTACCAAAAACAAATAAAGCATCCTTCTTGTCATACTGTCCTGTTATTGATGACAAATTCTACAGATAGGTGATCATTCGACCCGGCCCTGACTCCTCCCCCATCACCTCCCATCTCAGACCTCTCAGAGACTAATCTTTTATTTGGCCCTCTGAATGCAGATTCATGAGAACGGTCTGTGTGTGTGTGTGTGTGTGTGTGTGTGTATGTGTGTGTGTATGTGTGTGTTTCTCTGCATTCCTACAGCAGGGTTGGTAATTGAATTTGTTTCATTAAGGTTTCTGTTTGTACGGATCTTTTCTGTCGTTTCTCTTTTCCTTCAATGATTTCTGTTGCTGTTTATATCAGCATGTGTCTGTCGCTCTGTCCCCATTTCAAGGTGTGTTTTTATTTTCTGCACAGCAGTGTGTCTCACTGTCCAGCATCTTAAGTCTAGTGCAACAGTATATGTACATAAGCATTATGTATATATATATAAGTAAAATCTGATTTGCCAGTTCTGTAGTGCTCAATACATTCTTGGGATAGTCTTGACTCTTTATCTCTGCATTAAATTTGTGGCTGAAGACAACTGTAAGTTTGTTGCTCAACATGTAACACTTCAACTGAAAATAAATATTGTACTACCAGACTGTATGAAATGGAAAGACCTGTCTGCGATTCTTGGTGAGATGTGTAGAAAAGCTGTTTTAATTATTTATTCTACATTCATTTGGCAAATCTACTGCCAGTTACATAGGGTCTGTTTGCAAATTGCTGTGTAATCTCAGTACAGAATTGCATATATAAAATACAATGTTCTTTTGTTTTCATAATAAAGGCAACTGAATTCAGTTTGAAAGGAACTCTGGGACCAGTGTTTGCTGTATGGATAAGAATGTCAGAACAGTGCTCCATTGTACAGCTCAACTATGTGAAGGTCAGGTCACAACACAGCGGCTATAGATGTGTGTATGTGTGCATACGTTAGCTCGTTAACCTCAATCCTAAACTGCTAGTGTGCAGCCTAGTTTCTACTGAACACAAGTCAGCAGAATTACTCAGGAAATCCCTTAAAGTTCCAGTTGAATGTCAGGAGAAAGCGTCTGAGTCAGCACTTCTCTAAAACATGACATCCTAAATGCTGCATGAGACATGTCAGTGGATATAACACTGAGCAGACTTCCCAGAAACCTTCACAAGTGTGGTTCCTCCAGAGTTACTGTCTACAGAGAAAATCCCAGTCAGTGAAACCTGGACTGATACCTGCATTTAGGATAGACCTTTAGTAAAATTGAAAGTGCATTTCATACTCAAAGTCATGTAATTGCTTGTTAATTTATAGGAGAAATAGATTGATTTTTAGCATCCTTTACTAAAGTAAAAATAGCAATATTACAAAAGTAATAGTACCCACAATGCAGCAGAATGGCCCCTGTCAGAGTGTTAAAAGATAATATCTTCCATTATTTGCTGATGTAGTAACATGTAAGCAGTATTTCGACGTATGTGCTGGAGGTGGAGCTACATTTTATATGCTGTTGGGAACCACCAACTCCAGCTGTCATAAAAATGTAGTGGAGTGGAAGTATAAAGTAGCATAAAGTAAAATACAAGAACTTGAGTGTATAAACTATACTATAGTACAGTAAATGTACTTACATTCCATCGGTAGTTAAAACAGAAAAGGGAAGAACAAAGTAAAAAGGTGAAAAGGGCAAGGCAGGAGCAATGGGAGAAAGGAGGTACAGAAGAGGAAAAGGAAAGAGGACGAAAGGAAGAAAGTGTGAGAGATAAAGAGGAGAAAGGACTAAAATAATGGGAAGGAAAAATAGATAAGGGAGCAAAGAATAGAATGGAAGAAAGAGGGAAATATGAAAGATGTGCAAAAGGACAAGAGATAGATGAAGGGAGGAAGAAAATGGGAGGGAAAAAGAAGAAGAAATTAGAGGAGTGTGTGATTCATCCCAAAAGAATCTGTCTGCAGCCTGCGAGACTATAAGTTACGCCCACTTCAAGTTACCCCCACTTCTTTCTTAAAGGTGTATGACCCTCTGAGGGCATCCTGCCTTTCACCTGTCTCTCATTGTTTTCTTTGATTTGTTCAAATCTATTTTAATTAGCTACAATGACGAAAAAAATACTTTGAAGGAAAAAGTAACTTTGAACAATAAAATATGATGTTCAATGTGCATTAAAAATGCAGAATTTGCATAAAGAATGAAGAGTAGAACTAATTATTGATAGATCAAAACAACCACAACATTAAATTGATACATTTTATAGTTTTTTTTTCCTTTATTCATGTGCAGAGGAGGTGATTGTTCATCAAATCATTAAACAAAGGGAAACAGGCTTAAAACAGTCATTTTCGTCCTCTTGTGTCCAGCTCACCAGCTGCCTAAAAGAGATGTGATGAGTTCATGATTGATCAATATAAATAATCTAGCTGGGCTTTTTTTTTATTTTTTTTTTTGGATCAAAATGTTGCTGTATGTCATTTTACTACATAGAGTACTGGTGAGTTTAGGTGTCTGCACTCCTAAAATTCTTCTCAGCAGGTGCAAAAGGAAAAAGGCCAAACTGTGCAGAGCGGTGTGCATAGAGCTCCTCCACGGCAGAGTGCCAAGTAAATGAAAGTGTTATTTGGCTTAAATGTCCAACTGTCATGGATATCTGGATGAGTCCTCTGTGGACAGCAGGGTACTTTTTACAATCAATAAAGAAGATAAATCTCCATGACTACCACAATTACACACTGAAGTTATTGGCTTTTGCAGTGTATACCTACTTGTGGGCTGTAATAATACATTTACTGCACATGAATGAGTGTACAATTTGTCAGTGTCAATATTGGCAATATTTAAAATGTATGACGAACATGCTCTTCCTGCAACGGCAAAATTATGCAGAGAAGCTCAGGAGAGTAATTAGCCAAAGTATATGTAAATGACTGTCAATGAGGCAAATGTAACCAACTACCATCAGAGAACAGAGTGAAATTTATCTTTATGATTAACTTGCTTGACCAACAGTATCTGCTTTATTCTCTTCAACTCCTTGAACTGATTTCCTTTTAAGTAGCTTCAAACACTATGAAAATGCCACATGTTGTGTTGTATAAAAAGGTCACATTCTGTGTCATGCTGGTTGCGGTCCCAAACTCCAACTTTAACTTATCAAAACCAGCTATAGAAAGAAAGAACCAAAGAACTGGCAGGAAACCAGGAGAACTGGTTCCAGGGTGGCACCAACACTTAGCTGGTCTAGAAGAAAGAACCGCTTACGTCAGGGCCTGAGGGCAGGATAATCGTGACCAACCAAAACCAGAATGCATTGCGTCTCTTCAGACTGTGCAGTGGTGGAGATTCTGAGTCATGTTGAGAGAGTTATGCTATTAATATGCTGCAATGTTTTTTCGAGATATGAAGGGGCTGCTGGCAGGTTACACTGTATTTGGTGACCCATCAGATTCTGTGTCAACCTGCCGTGTTGGAAGAAGTACTCAGATGCTTTGCTTAAGTAAAAGTAGCATTAAAATATATCACTCAGCCCAATTTTCTGCAAAATTAGTGTTTTTATTTTAGTACTTCAAGTAAATTTAGCTGGTAGCACTTCTATACTTTCTATACTTAAGTATGATTTTAAATGCAGGATTTTAAATTGTAATTAAGTATTTTTACATTGTTGTATTGGTAGGCTACTTTTACCTAAGTAACGGATCTGACTGCTTCTTCCAACACTGCAGGTCACAGAATCTGATGGGTAACCAAATACGGTGTAACACCAGCTGAGATGCCTGTCAGTCATGTGATAGCGGCAACCAGCATTACGGTGCTTTACCACCGCCTCCTATGTTGGGGTGTGAAGTGCTTGAAGTTGGTGTTAGAGAAGCCCATGAAGCCTTTCAGATTCCCCTTCAGTGTTATTCTCTTTAACAGAAATAACACACACACACACACACACACACACACACACACACACACACACACACACACACACCAACCCACAATGAATGTCTGGCCATTTGTCTGTCTCCCATAATTTTTTCAAAGACTTCACTGCATTTCCCTCCACATCCTCAAATCATTCTATTGTGTAATGAATACAATGATTCTCATACTGATCATTGATTTCTCTGACATCCTAACAAACTCTTGTCCTAAAAAGCCTGGAATCTCCTCTCATCACCCTGCTGCTGAGCGAGCATGGTCTGGATCTTCTCCAGCATGCTTGCTGCCTTTGCCCTAAACTTTAGTGCTTCTAGTCTGGTTACTGTCTTTCTCAACTCTGACGTGGCTTGGGGGAGGATCAGGTTCATTTCTTTACAGGGTGAGGCTAAGTGAGGATAGCTCCTCAAACATGTCTGAGAGAAAATGGCAGAATACACATAATAGTGCATTCTCCATTTCCGGCTTTACCTGTTAAGTAGTAAGTAAATAAAAACACAATAAAAGTGTTAGTTAAACTTTTATTCCTTGGCCACCCGTCAATTACTTGATTCTTAAAGTTCATTTGACTCTTGAACCTACTTTTTAAAACTAGTGGTATTAGATTTACTGTGTAAAACTGACCTTCTTTGCCTGCCCTTGAACTTCTGCTGTTGTTGATGCTACAGCCAGGTGCTCCATGCGCTGCAGAACAACGGAGTACTGGCCCTCGTCAGTGGCAAAGTCCTTGTCTTGTCCATGCCACAGGAACACTTTGTGGGCTCTGTGGACTGAGGGATCCAGCAGGTTCCCTTGACGCTAGACGGTGTGCAAATAACACCAAGCTCTTCTCCGAGACCATAAAGCTCTTGTTTGAATTTCCACTTAAGTGATGCGTCTTCCATGTCAGATCCAGAAGATCGTACGCAACAGACACCTTTGGCTCTTGGTCAGTACTGCCAGCTCTAGCCTGTGCAAGAAACATTTCCTTGGTATCTTCTAAACAATTCACTGTCTCTCTCTCTTGTGCCAGCAGAAAACAATGATTCTGTGGTAAGTATTTTCCACTCCAGCACAAACACACATGCACACACATGTTCATGTTCATTTAATGTGGTGTGTTTTCCTCAGTGCCCACTAGATGGCAGTATTAGAGAACACATGGCAACCTGGGTTTTTTTTTAGTAGATTTATGGAAAAAAGAAAGAATTCGGTGTTCTGCAGGTCATTGATTTCGATGTAAACTGGTTAAGATCCTCTCTGATTAATGGCAACATTTTTAGTGCAGCCAAGAAACCTCAAGGAGAATCCGACTCTAGGTGGGCGGCCATCGGCCTTGACCGGTTGGGTTGAGAGAGAAAGAAGGAGGCTAATATTCATAGAAATATGACTAGTAACAATAAAAGCACCAGGACACCCATAGGACCACACCACAACGGTGTCCCTGCAGCCATGGTCCCTGCCGACGATAACTGGGGAAGAAACTCTGGGGAAGAAGCCAAATTAGTAATATGCATTAACGGTACATGAGTGCTGCATGTTTCCTGTTTAAAACACCACATTTTATTTAGAAAGAAATTCTTCTATTACCGAGACTGGATGAAAACACACACATGGTCTTTTGTTCACCTTCTGGACAGGAATGAGAACCTGTAGAGGATGTACAGTGGCTATCAGAGTATGGGCGGAGTGGAGTTGGACTGGACCAGGGAGCAGAGCACCATTAATTTAACCTGAGCGAGGAGTGCACTTGAACCATTGACATATATATAAGAACAGATACTTGAACTTGAACAGGTTTCACTCAAACCTGAGCCTCATGCATTTAGCCATGACACTAAATGCATGAGGGTGATAACCTAGTTAGCCTAATATTGTTCTGTTTTCCTTCTGTAGGCCAATTGTCCCTATAATTAGGCTATAGTTCTTTAGATGTGTGCATTACACACACATTTGAGTATTTTTGTTGTATTCCTTTTTGTTTAAATCTAAAATAGAGACTATCATCTTTTCCTGTTGTGGTGAATAAATAGCACGAGCTGTCCAGATTATTGAAATAATTTGATTCAAAACACTACAGTTTTTTGGCTGATTAGCAGAAAAAGGGAGTGAATTTGGAGTTTTTTCCTCCTGGGAGCAGAGAACGGTAACGCAGTGAAGCAGAGCACAACCACGCTGCCGGGGAGTGGAGTTTCTTTTTACTCAACTCTGCTCACATGCTCTGGTGGCTATGCAAATAAAGTTTGAGCATAATATTTTTTCAATTCAAAATCAATCTTTAATAAATGCAGAGGAGACCATTCATCAGTAATCTGCAACCTACATCATTGAACCCTAAATGTAGATCCGTCTGCAAGGTGCAGGTATTAAGAATCCAGTCTCCCTGCTCTGCACTTGGGCTCAGTATGGTTGGTGTCTGCATTCATCCTCAGTAGAGGTGTGCAACTTTCTCCCTTTAATTAATGAGACTGAATGGTTTGGCATGTTCAGCTTGTCTTGTTGGCTGGAAGAACAAATGTTGATGTGTGTCAATTAAATCCTTGACTAGAGTCACTTCTATGTATATGCACAAAGTTAAAGTTCTTTGTGAGATGCCCATGTAGTTGGCCAATGTTGATAATGTAATACACTAACCCATGGGGCTGGAGCACTGTACATTTAAATATAAGCAGTGCTTCTCTGCCCTTTCTAAACTATCAGAAGCCAAACACATCACACAGAAATAGAGCAAAATATATACTTTGAGTATTTGTACAAAATTCATTAAGCAGGAGAGGCTTAATGAATATGTTGTAACATTAATACTTTTATTAATATAAAACATAACATCACCTGGGCACTACCTCCCTTTTGGTTAAATTTGTTAGTGCCAGCAGGAAGCAATAACCCTTAATCAATTTAATCAATGAATCAGTCTCATAACCATAAGTTCTTGTCCCAAACAGTGATTTCTGTTTACTGCAGCTCAAAGAAAACCACAATCATAACTTCTTAGGATAAATGAAGACATTTATTAATAGCTAAACATCTTGGGAATACATGATAAAGCATAAGATACTAGATAAAAAGAATAATAAGGCCTATAAATGATAATAACATAACATAATAAAGAAAATTGTTGAGAGATAGTGGCTTGAAGTGTGTGACTTGAGGCTAACGTCTAGACAATGTCTAGACATCCAGTTTTCATTGATTCAGCTTTCTCAAACCATCTACACTGAAATAAAAGTTTAATACTAAAGCGAATGGAACAAAGTTAAGCAACACTATGTGATCAGATTACTTTCAGGAACATCTTCAAATATAAATTCAACACAACTCTTACTTCATAGCATAAAAACATTCAATATGACTATTATTTCATAATAAAGGAAAACTTCAACCTGAAATTCTTCAAACATTATATCTTTATATTCCTATTACTTCAGAAAATTATATTATACATATGTGTGTGTGTGTGTGTATAGAAATGACTGACTAATGTATGTTTGTCAAATTAAAATCAATGTTATTTGCGTTCATAAGATCTCTACATGAGATAAAATGTAGAGTCAGTGGTCACACAGCTGATTGGTCTTTAGTAATGTTTTTAGTTTGAATGTATTGATAGAACTACAGTTCTTCATATCATCAGGTAGGGCATTCCACTGACTTGTGGCTTTCACAGAGAAAGTTGACTGCCCAAATGTAGTGTGATGAAATGGTATGGTACAATCTTGTATAAAGGATATTCTGGAGGATCTAATAGAACTTACTGAGCGAGTGTACACAAAGTCACATAATGGAGGAGGAGCCAAACCATTTAAAATTTTATAAACTAGACACAAATTGATTGGTCCCACCCTGGAAATTTACTCTGCAGCATGAAAATGACTCCAAACATCCAGCTAGAGTCATAAAGAACTATCTTCAGCAACAAGAAGAACAAGGAGTCCTGCAACAGATGGTCTGGTCCCCACAGAGCCCTGATCTCAACATCATGGAGTCAGTCTGGGATTAACATGAAGAGACAGAAGCAGCTGAGACGACTAAATCCACAGAAGAACTGTGGCAACTTCTCCATAAACTGTGTGCAGGTGTAGCGAGGAGAACTGCTGCTGTTTTAAAGGCAAAGCTGCTCACAGCAAATATTGATTTCATTTACTGTAGGTTTCTTCTGTTTACGGAACTTTGTGTCAAGTTAATTGATGAATAAAAACTATTCATGGCATAATTTTTGAAAGCATCCATTCACTTTTGGTGCCTAAAACTTTTGTACAGTACTGTGCATATATGCATATACAGTATATGTATGTACTGTATGTGTATATACACTACGAGTCAAAAGTTTTAGAACACCTCAATTTTTCCAGTTTTTATTGGGGTGTATGTAGTTTAATGTCTCAATGTACAGATTGGAAATAAAGAAATCATGACATATTTTTAAGTGTATATATAATATCCCCTACATGTCCTGTACACTCTCACTCATACATATACATCTGCACAGGATATTCTGCCAACCTCCTTATCCAGCAGCATCTTCTGTCATCTTCTGTTTTGTACCACACACTGCTCTGTTGTTCACTGTCTTTATTAGTAGGTTCTGTCATATCAAATGTATGTTGTGTTCTGTTCAAGTTGATTGTGTATTGCACTGGGAGCCAATGAATTGATCCACATTTGATGTTCTAGTGAGTATTTCTGGCAGCATGACCAACACACCAGCATGTTTCCATATGGAAACATCAGAAGATGTTTTCCCCTCATAATTTACCAATAACCAAAAATGAATCTAAGCTTAAGCCTTTGAAATAATGAGCTAGTCTGACCTGACAGACCTGTCAGTGAAACAACCTTTCCTTTAAATGTGCAGACCTCTCTCTCAACCCAACCGGTCAAAGCAGATGGCCGCCCACCAAGAGCCGGGGTCTGCTTGAGGTTTCTACCCGTTAAAGGGGAGTTTTTCCTTACCGCTGTCGCCAAGTGCTTGCTCATGGGGGAATTGTTGGGTCTCTGTAAATTAAAGAGTACGGTCTTGACCTTCTCTATGTGAAAAGTGCCTTGAGATGACTTCTGTTGTGATATGGCGCTATATAAATAAAAATTGATTGATTGATTGATTGACCAGACAGGAAAGAATACAGCAAACATTGACAGATATAGACACTCATACCACTAGGTTAAACAACCAGCTTTATTTAGTGATTTGATCGAATTACAGTATAGTGAAAAGCTTGAGTTGTTTTGGGTTGTAAAGGCTTTTTTAAAGGGTCAGTTCACCCAAATGACTATAACTAGCCACGCAAATAGTTTTTGTTTTATTTGTTCAGTTTCTATTTGTCCATTTTCTCCAACAGGTACTATATCTTTGGTAGTAGGTAGTTCTAATGACAACTGCCCACAGTGGGTTATCCACGGTGATATATAAATCAATGCTGTAAGCACCACAAACTAAATATTATATTGTACTGGGGTGGATATCTGTGTCTGAAGTCTCAGATTCAGATTGTCCAAACTTGGACAAATAAAACCAAAACTATCTGCAGAATAGATACGACTAGAGGGAAGTAAGAAAACATGTATCTTTTGTAATTTGGGTGAACTGACCGTTTGACATACATGTTAACATTAGAACACATAACACTGACGTCCATGAGAACAGATACAAATGTTTTAAGGCTGTGTGTGTGATGTTCTAGTGCACTTCACATAAGGACACATTTGATAACCTTGTTAAACCAGCTAATAGAAAATGTTTTTAAAAAACTTTTTTTGTTTCCTGTGAGATAATCAGGTCATAAAAAGGATCATAGTACCGGCTGGTGATCACATCCTGCAGTAGCTGCCAACTGATCAGAGATCAGGATCAGAGAAACAGATGTAAACCTGATGTGTTGAAATGACAGAGTGAATGAAGCTGTCCCTCTCTTTAAAGGGGACTTACTGTGCTAATTTACAGCTCTATATTTTTAATTTTCAGACACCATTTAAGAGCACTTCAAGTTCCTGCAGTATTTTAAGTGATCACTTTAGTTCAGATAACACACTGGTCCTGAATTTTTCTTTCATGAAACTTTTAAGAA
This sequence comes from Thunnus maccoyii, assembly GCF_910596095.1. Classification (NCBI taxonomy): domain Eukaryota; kingdom Metazoa; phylum Chordata; class Actinopteri; order Scombriformes; family Scombridae; genus Thunnus; species Thunnus maccoyii. The sequence goes on from NC_056546.1 coordinate 30,054,450, forward strand.
CTCAGGACATTTTCTTCTAGATCATTAATGTGTATAAAAGATTTTTTTTGTGATGCATAAATGAAAGCTGTATATTAAAAAAACATAATCTTTGGAAAAAAGTAAGAAAATAAAGAAATAAATAAGTGAAACGAATCATATCCCTGCACACAGACATGTTCTGCGCTTCTACTGAATGTTCACAGAGTGGACCCCTGCAGCCCCACAGGGCCTGGGGCCTCCACCCTGCTGGGCTGACTGGGCTGGGTCAGACTGTCCATGGCAGACAGGATGGAGGAGAAGAAGTGTTCAGTGTGGCTCTCCAGAGCTCTAGACTGCCTCTCAATCAACAGCAGGGTATCTCTTAAAACTGGAGAGGAGGAGAGTGGACAGAAAACAGAAATCCTGAGATTCATTTCATTCAGAAGTTTTCCTCTTAATACAGTATTAGCAGTATTTGCTGTTAATACATGTAGCTGGCGATGTGAAACCAGAGAGACTCACCTGGAGAGGTGGTGTTGATGCAGCTGAGGAGAAGTTGTCCGCTGTGCAGGACACAGGAGGTCAGTGGCTGATGGTTGCTCACTTCTTTCTGAAAACTCTGACAACCGGACCATCATACAAAACTGTCAGCATAGTACCATGTGCACTGAGTGAGTATAAAGTTAGAAAATGGGGTTGAGTTTGCTGAGGAAACACTTGGAACATGTACAGTAAGATAGTTTCACACTTTATCTAGTTCAGTTACTCACTGTCTGTGTTGGCAAAGGTTTAAATTGCAATGATTGTGGATATGCATTTGCTTCAATGAAAGCAATGAGTACAAGCAGAAAAACACTAGTGTGGAGCTGACTGGTCACTTAATTGATTAGTCCATCAACAGCTCAAACATTTTGATAATTAACCAATCATTTAGCTCCTTCATCAAGCAAAAATGACACTCTCAGTTTGCAGCTTCTTCAATTTCTCTATTTTATATGACTGTTGATGCTGAGGCTGTGACTCTACATCCAGACAAGTGCCACTCAAACAATCTGCAAGTCACTTTTGTTTGAGGGTGGGCTCAGTTTTTTCCCATTTGAAAATGAAAATGAAATGAAATTACTGTATTGGAAAGAATTTGGAGAATATATATATATATATTAATTATCAATATTAAAGAAAGGTAGGGATAGGGAGTCACATCAGGAAGTGTTAACATTGATCAGTATGAATCGAATTATGAATAAAAACATTATTCTGGTAATCCTGTGAACCCTAGGGTCTTTTTTGTTTGTTTTTAATTTCCCTCATTTAAAGGATTACAGGGTCACTGTATGTGTCACACAGACATGCCATATTTATATATGCCATTTAGGCTATTCAGAAATGCCATCATTTCTCATGTGAGTAGTACAATACCTGTTCTAGGAAACTTTTAATGGAAAAAAAATGTAAATTGAAATGTTAAAATTTCTTGTGTTTATACCCAGAGGTTTTTAAATTCAGCACAAATATGACTGGTGACATCATTCTGATTCAAGTTTTGATGTCATGTTTTGGGGGGTTTGTTTTGTTTATATGATGGTCAAAAGCTGCATTTATTTCTCAACACTTCTGGTTTCCACACAGACATGTAGCTGTAAAAACCTTTTTTTTTTTTTTAAAGGACCAGTGTGTAAGATTTAGTGGCATCTAGCAGTGAGGCTGCAGATTGCAACCAAATGAATACACCTCCCCTCCCTGCTAAAATTTCACATGATTATTAATATCAATGGGCTACTTATGATTTTTACTCGCACACTAGTGCTTCAAATCCAGAATCCTCCCTCTCCTCATTCTTCAAAGCACATCTATGTGAAAGGTACTGTTATAATAGTAGCATGGCTCCTGTAGGAATAGGGCAGTGCGTAATGTGTGCGTGTAGCGAGTGGAGAGAGTGAGCCGCAGAAAAGTGACGATGGATGCGAGCAGAGCAGAGGAAAAGTTTAGCAGTAAGTTGTCAGTCTGACAGTAAATGTACAGTACAGACTACAGTGTGTCAGTTAATAAATGCTGCAACTTCTCAAGACCAAGAAAAGTCTTGTCTGTTGTTTCCCCAACTGCTGGAAAAGTGAATGGGTTAGCTCCAAAGTTAGCAACAATGGGTTAGCCTAACCTGACCAGGCTCACTTACGGTGGACCAGCTATTCTCATTTTAGGGCCAATCTCAGCTGTTCCTACACAGAGTCCCCTTTTTTTTTTTTTTTACCTGGCCTCGCTATGAGAATTTATGAGTAGCTTTAGTGACAGATACTGGTCTTCACTGTCAGGTTTCTCTCTGACGACAGCAAGCCTGCAGCCTTATTATGAACATAAGAATAAACAAGTGACTTATGAGTGAGTGACTCAGCAGACCCACAGGTGCAATCTGCCCATGCTTACAGCCAGTGTAGCATAAACAGAACCACATGTGCCCGCTGTCCGCTCTGTTTTGGAGTATAACAGGGTGCCGAGGCTCGGCCCTCACCTGATAATCGGCCAGCGATGACTTCACACTGTCTATATCCACAGTGGGCGGGGCCATCAGGTCCATCTTCTCTGACACTGTGTAGAGCCATTGGATGAGCTGCCCCAGGTGTGAACAGAAGATCTGAAACATACATGGTTCACATTCATGGCTGCTTTTAGATTATCATGGTCCAGCTACAATAAAAGCCTGCAGAATTTAGTCAGTATGAAAACATTTAGAGAGTTTCAATCAGATGTTTCACTGGCAGGTCAGATTCTGTCTCTACCTGAATGTGTCGCATGAGGGAGTCACTCTGCTCCTGGTCCTCCTGGCTGCTCCTCTGGGTGTCAGGCAGGGTGAGGCCACACAGCTGTTCTGCCAAAGCCTCCACCTCCCTGAGACTAGCCCGAGTCAGACCTCCTCCAACAGACTCCATCCAGGCTCCGGGACTCCTCCTCACTGCCTCAGAGTCTCCATCATCAGCTGCTGATAGACATTCACCAAACTGACATCGTGCACACATTTCCATGGACTGTGTCTTTGGTAGAAAGAAGTTACAGTGATAACTGCTGCCATTTTTTTCATGCTGTGAGCATCACAAAATGTATTCCTTTCACCTCCATCGTATTGGGATGGAGGCAAGATGCACAGATATGTCAAATCTGAGCTCTGAGTTATGAGCTGTGACTGAAGAATTTCTTCATTATTAATGCATACCTGTCTCAGCAGCACTGCTCTCCTCTCTGTGTCCTTCATCTGTGTCTTGTTTGCCCTCCTGCTCTTTGACCCCCTCCTCCTCCTCTTCAGCCTCCTGTTTCTCAGGCAGGGTGATGGAGGAGAGGATGGAGGTGGTGCCTGGATCCAGAGACTCCCAGCTGGCTGTGATGGGCCGCCTCAGCTGTGCCGTCACCTCCCTCACCTGCACACATGGACCAAACCCTTACAATCAAACCACGTCATTACAGCTCAAAAGCATTTTAGTAACACTGATCCACTGTGTCTGTCCCTCCATGGTTGTATTCATGGTTCAATGGAAAGTGCAGTTTTGTTTAAACAGCCTATAATGTGTGTAGGAACAGACTTTGACACAAAACTGGGACAGAGAGGAAAGGAAACATGTCTTCAGACGAGGTGAAATTACTGTGACATCCCTCGCTGTGCTTTACGGCTGAACTCATTGTTTTTCATGTCAACGTGGCCACAAGGGTCCGCGTGACATAAATTTCATCACCTGCCTATGTCCGTGAGGGTGTGTGAACCTCTCTTGTGGACGCCTGTGTGCAGCCCAAAATTTGAGACCGCGCAGACTGTACACATTGCAAGCACACCAACTGCACATGTGCTAGAAAAGCAAACAGGAATGCCTGTATCTTCTACTGTATGTATGTATTCCTATTCTCATTAAACTGTTGCTTTTTGTTTGTTCAACTTTTTCTTGTTGTTCAGCAACATACAGGAAGTCCTCAGCCCTGTGTAAAACAATACAAGAGGCTGTGTTGGTGGGGGCATGTTGTGTACTGAGATGGTCGACATCTGAACCCACCAGCAGCTGCTGACAAGCTACATGTTAGCACACGGTGACTAACGGCAGGTAAGGGTCTCACCTCAGCAGGGGTGACAACTGTAGCCATGGCAACAGTCGGTTATTGAGTTCCCAACATGTAATAATGTCCCACTAAGGTTACGATCCACATCATCATCACACATTGTAAAAAATACAGTCTGATGGCAGACAGTCAAGAAAAGACAGAAAAATGTCATCACATCACACACACATACAATTCACATTATCCTTTTCACAATTTGCAACATTTCCTTGTTGCCTTTTAGATTTTCCAACATCACAGCTCATCAGTGTATCGCTTTTTGGTAGCTGACTATTATTGGATGTTGAGGTATCCTTGAATGGAAAATTGGAAAATTGTCCCGGCTCACAATTGCAGTATCATACAACAATGACAGAACTGAGAGAAACATAAAAGCAATGAATTGTTCACTGTGAAGTGTGTGTAGGTTGATTTTCAGACCATGATGAAAGTTACACGATGTAAAAATGTTTCATGTGCAACATGATTAGCGATAATGACATGTATGGGTGAGTAGAGGTCCATGAGTGTGCACAGCACTGACCTGTCTGGACAGAAGCTGCAGCTCCTCCAGCTGCTCTGGGAGAGGCCGGAACTCCTCATCTACCTCCACACCAACACGCCTGGACCGAGGAAGCACACTGGTGGAGCGGATGAAGGCAGTGGAGGTGGAGGAGGATGGTGTGTGGTGCTCATGATGGTGACCACCACTCCTGTAACTATTCATCTCACCTCTGTCTCTACAGCAGTCCATACTCTCCAAGGACAAACTGGCTGGGTGCGTTAGAGGCAGCGGGGCACCAGAGGGCGAACCATCTGAGGATTTGGAGAACCCCTGCAGGTCAGGTGACCTCTGACCCACGCTAAGAGTGCCCCCTTCTCTGATCTGCCCTGTGCCGCTCAGGGAAAAGTCTAACCCCGACAGGTTGGTGGAGCTACAAAGGTGGTCCAGTTCAATCCCTGAGTCCTGTAGGTTCGGGTCTGGTTGGAGGAGAGAGTCTCTCCGGAGCTCAGAGCGGTCCCACTCACTGACCAGATGTCCTGGTCTCAGAGGGTAGGTGTAGTCCAGCAGGGCCTGGTACTCTCTGTTTGGATCCCAGCCTACAGAGTGCCTGTCTGGGGAAGGCGGCAAAGCTTTAGGGATGGCACAAGCCCAGTAGTTTGCCTGACAGGAAGACATAGTGCGTCCCCTTGACTGTCCTACAAAAGAGCATGTATTTAGTTTGGTCTCCCCTCCCCCTCTCCCCTCCCTCCCCCCAAGCCTGAGCTCAGTCTGGCCTCGCCTTGAGTAACCTGAGCGAGGGGTGTAAGTAGGATATAGGACAGTGGAGGTTAATGGCGGCCTCAGAGGAGGGTTTAGTCTCTGGACCTCCAGGAAGGAACTAGAGAGGCTCCGCTGAGCTGATTTGCATCCAGGGAAAGGTGATCCAACAGTGTGTTCTTCATGGGACAGCCTGCCTCTCAGGTCTGAGACACCCAAGGGTGAGCAAAGCTCTTCTCTGGAGGCTGAGGGTGATGACAGGTCACAGTGAGAGAAGCTGAAGCTCTCTGGGGTCAGTTCTTCTCTTGCACTGGTCAACAAGCTGATGTTGGCATATTGCTGATCTTCTGTCCTGCTGACACTTAAATGTTTCTCCTGTGAGGAAGGAAACAGACAGAATTTAAAGTGATTAGTCATTTTCAGACATGGAATCTGTTACATCAGTGGCTTCATCTGTCTGCTGAAATGATTGCTTTTCAGTTTCCACACATACATCTGGGTTAAATAAACGTTTTGTAATGGCTCTGTTCAAACATGACACGAACATGATGGATAGAGCTGCAATAGACTTGGGAGTGAGTTTTAAAATACAGCACCAGTACTTACTCATTCAAGGGTTTTTCCGATACAGAAGACATCAAAACTACACACATATGGAATTATGTAGTAAACAAAAAAGAATTAAACTAAAATATCTTCCATAGTTTAGATTCTTCAAAGTACCCACTGTCTGCCTTGATGACAGCTTTCCATACTCTTAGCATTCTCTCAACCAGCTTCATGAGGTCACCTGGAATGGTTTGAAATGAACAGGTGAGTCTTGTCAAAGTTAATTGGTGGAATCTCTTGCCTTCTTACTGCATTTGAGACCATCAGTTGTGTTGTGTTGAGGTAGTGTGGGTACACATCAAACAGTCCTATTCCACTACTGTAGTAATCCACATTATGACAAGAACCACTCAACTAGGTAAAGAGAAACATATTTTTTCTGAGTGCTTGTTGATTCTGATCAATTGATTTCTGGAGGACGACCTCATGAAGCTGGTTGAGATATTGCCAATAGTGTGCAAAGCTGTCATCCAAGCAGAAAATGGCTACTTTGAGGAATCTAAAATGTGAAAGATATTTTGGTTTGTTTTTTCTTTACTACATGATTCCGTATGTGTTATTTTATCATTTTGGTGTCTTCAGTATTGTTCTATGTAGAAAATAGTAAAAATAAAGAAAAAGCCTTGAATGAGTAGGTGTGTTCTTACTTTTGACTGCTACAGATAAAAAAAAGGAAGATGAGAATTCTCGGGTCTCTCAGAGTTTGCAGCATTGATGATTTTTTTAACATTTTTGCAGTTGAAGCCTTAATGAATCCCATCATGAGTGTGGGGGACACTCACACCCTCTTTTCACCCTTGGATCCTCTAAATATTACATAGCGTAGTTAAAAATAAAAGAAAATCTCAAGTAGAAAGACAGCTTGACAATAAAGTAGAAATATTTTAAGAAAAATGTGTATTGTTTGGAGAATAAAGTCAGAATTTCTCAAATAAAGTCAATAATATCACAAAAATAAAGTTGTAATTTTATGCGAAAAAGTCATACTAATCATGAGACAAAATCTTCATTTTATGTAAAAAGCATAATATGAAATAATGTTTTAGTATTTTGTCAGACTCTTGCAGGGAAAAATAGCAACTGCACAATAAGGAAATTGTTACAACATGCACATGAAATCTAATATCTATCTAATCTATCTAATCATAACATATGACATTTTGTTCTAAAAATATGACATCCATATTCTCATAAAAAGTATGACTTTACTCTCATAGTATATCATATATTATAACTTTTTCAATTTTTCATTTTATTCCTGTAATATTAGGACTATATTTTCTAGAATTATGACTTTATCAACATTTTTTACATTTTTTAAATACTCCAACTTGTTACAAATCTCTTAAGAAGATGGAACAACTCAAGGATTTTATTGCTGTGTGTATTTAATCTTGTGCTGCTGCAGCCTTTATGTTGATCTGACAGTATTCAGTTCAGTTGGCAGTGTTATGGAAATATGACCAGGGGATATATTCATACAGAGACCAACACGTAAAACTGAAGAATGAGTCTAGTAACAATATAAATGAGTGTTCTACTCCTCCTCCTCACCTTCTGCGGGTGCTTCAGTGGATGAGTCTTCTTTAAGATAGATGTATGTTGTTCTACGGAGAAGAGAGGCTTCCTCATTACATACTGTCTGTCACTCAGATACCTAGAGGTGGGCGCCATAGTAACACTTTTCTGTGGCCCTGCCCCGTTCCTTTCTTTCTCTGTCTTGCCTCTCTCAGTGTCTTTTCCTCTGCTGTCTTTAAACTCTGGCAGACGCATCTTCCATCGCTGGCTGCATCCTTTGGTTTCCATTGGACGAAAAGAGAATCTAGGAAGGTCTGTCAACTACAGGAATGTAATCATTTAGTAACTTTCAGATTTATATGATAAGTTGTTTTTGTTTATCATTTACGTTTAATTCATGATTATATTCTTGAAGTTTAAGTTTCATTCACGTACCTTGAAGGAGCTGCAAGGTTGTGCTTTTTATCCAATGTTTCCTCAACAACAAACACCATGTTGCTGAGGTGAGGCACACAGGAGCTCTGTAATGACACAGGACAGACGTACATATAAGAACATGTTAACAGACACCTAAAGAAGTAAAAGCTACTGTGTGTCACATTTGAACATTTCTGACCAAAAGCAACATATTGGCTGCACCTATTTTCATCACACCGTCTAATTTCTTTGTTATCCGAATAATTAGGAATTCTTCTATAATTCAAAAATTCTACACATAAGAAGTTTAAAGCTGCATTATTAGAGCAGAACAAGCTGAACAGTTGCCTACATATCAGTTCTCCACAGGCCTAAAACTAAGACCCAAACCAGAGCCACAGCCACACCTTTAAGACTGACCCCACTGCTACAGTCAATCATGCTCTGTTCCCGGTTCTCCAGTGTGATGATTTGCTGCTTTATTGTGTTTTATATCATTGTAAATGAAACATCTTTGGGTTTTAGTCTGTCGGTCAGACAGAATGAGACAGTTGAAGAAATCCCCTGCAGCTCTGGGAAATTTTGATGGGCATTTAAATGTTTTAAAAATGATTTTGTAAACTAAATGATGAATCAAAAAAAAACAGCTGACAGATTTATCAATGAAAATTTCATCCATTACTGACCTGTCACTCACTAGGCTAACTTGGCTACAATCTTGTCTTTCTCCTGCAACACATATATGTACAAATTATGAAAATTATTTTTTTTCTTTGTCACATTTTAAATAACCAAACCCAGTCCAAGTCAGAAAGCTTCTGCAACAAATTGGCCCAGAAATGGAAGCAGAACTCTGCAGCACACATGTAGCAACTGGAGCTGCAATGATTAGTTGATTTATTTTGTTGATCAAGTAATCATCTGCAACTATTTGGGTAATTGACTGATCTTTTAAAGCAAAAAAAAGTCAAATATTTCCCAGTTCCAGTTCCATCATTAGTGAGGATTTGCTGCTTTTCTAAGTCTTATCGTAAAGTGAATATCTTTGGATTTCGGATTGTTGGCCAAGCAAACCAGGCAATTTGTCACCGTGGACTTTAGGAAAGTATGACAGACATTTTTCCCTATTTTCAAATGTTTTATAGACTACATAATTGGTCGATTAATCGAGATAATAATCAGCAGATTAATCGAAAATGAAAGTAATTGTTAGCTGCAGCTCTAGTAGCAACATTAGCATTATTTTTGACTTGTCTTTGTATCTGAACAGAAGTCCAACATTCACTCTGCTTTTAGCTCTGGTTTGGTCTCCACCAACTCCTGAGAAAAAACATCTAACATCTGTCTCTTTAGCTACTAAATGCTCCACTATATTCACCAGCTAGTGTCTAACTTTATCTGCCAGCTGTTTGCTGCTGGGCAGGTAGTGTTTAGTGTTGAACTGGAACCCACTCGGACAGCAGAGATAGATATGACACACTGCAAAACCATTCCTCTTTAAATCCCACACTCATTGGATCACTGTTAACATAAAAATACTGATAAGCGCAACTGTAAACATACTGTATGTTTAAGGCTACAATATAATGGACAAATGTCATCATTCTAACAGCTGTCACTCATCTGATCAGTTGTAATCCATGACAAAGCCTCCTCAGATGAAGGACAGTTTAGGCCTGAACACACAGGAATACAGACAAACAGATTAAATTAATCGTTCAATCCTTGTGAACATTTGCTCTAGATAAAGACATGTTTGAGCAGCTCATACACACCTACAGTAGCTTAGTGAGTGGAATGTCTCTACCTGTTGTTGTGGGATCACTAAGCAGCAGGCCAGATAAGCATCCAGTTGGGTCCCCGAGTGTAACGAAATGCTCACTCCTCACCTGACCGATCTCATTAAGACTGCATGCTCAGACCCGCCTGTGCTCACTGGACCAACGAGGAAGAGTACTGTCCACAGGTCCACTGACACACAGGCACTGGATCACGCAGCATGCTGGTCATAGTTTACAGCTGGATGGGTGCATTAACTTCATAACTCAAGTGTTTCTCTAGGAAATGTTCCAAAATAGATCATCTGACACACTCACTCAAGACCTGTGGCGATACCCCAGAATCCCTCTTGACCTGATTAGACAGAATATAATTCAAAGCCAGCCTGACCCAGGTCTTGGGTTGCTACTAGAAACCAATCAGAGAGGCAGCGTGATACAGCCAGGCAGAACAAGTAGAAACATATGACTTTAGACTAACAATGCAACTAACTATTATTTTCATTATTGATAAATATGTTGATTATTTTTTTGATTAATCAATTAGTTGTTTGGTCTATAAAATGGTGAAAAATATTGATCAATGTTTCTCAAAGCCCAAGACGACGTCCTCAAATGTCTTGTTTTGTCCACAACCCAAAGATTTATAAAGGGTACAAACATTATGTACAGTACTGTTGTGAAAATGAGAAGAATGCCTCAGTGATGACATGATCACTACATATTTTCTTGTCTTCCTGTGTGACTGTCAGGATCTTCTCCTCTCACACTACCCTCCATTGTAAGTGGTTTGCCTGGTTGCCATGGTGATGGCATAGAGAGGGTGGTGCTAGACTCAAGAGGGAAGTGTCAGTCAAAGGCTACACCAGAACAAAGACCAACTCAACACTGAAAAACATAAGAAGGATGAAGTGGAACCCACTCTGACAGCAGGGATAGATAGCATTCACTGCAAACACCTTCCTCTTTAAATCCTGCACTCATTGGATCTTTGATCATGTTGTTGAGCAGCAAACACCTACATGCACAGCTACAGTACATGTCACACTCTGCTATTCACACCCATATTCGGTCACAGACATTAGAAACTGTGTGTGAAGCGGTGAATGAGGAAGTGACATCACTAGTGAAAACATGAAGCTGTAAAGCTAAAGTGCAACAAGCATCTTCAGGAAGTATACATCCCACAGCAAACACTATTCACTTACTGTGTGAAAACAGACAGCAGCACTGGATACAACGTGGACCATTTCAAATACATCTTTAAGGGTTTCTTTAGGATTGCAACTAATGATTATTTTCATGATCAGTTAATTTTTATATTGTCATGTGTGAAAAAAAGAGGTGACATCTTCAAATGTCTTGTTTTGTTTGACTAGTTTTTGATTTCAGCACTAGATTTGCTGTATACTGTTGACTAACAATGGCGATATGGATAAAACCTTTTGTCATGGTATACAGTATGTCATCTATTATCATGATGTCTGGACATACATATATATGTATATATATATATATATATATATATATATATATATATATATATATATATATATATATATATATATACATATATATATATAGTGACTTGTAAATTTGTGGAAATTCAATTGAGAAACAGTTCATAGATGTTTAATACCTGAAATGTCATAGGCTACCTAATAAATCTCAGTACTTCATCTAGGGCCGCAACTAATGATTATTTTCATTATCGATTAATCTGTCAATTATTTTCTCAATTAATCGATTAGTCGTTTGGTCTCTAATTTTCTGGTCTTGACCACAACCCAGAGATATTCAGTTTACTGTCATAGAGGACTAAAGAAACGAAAAAACAAAATATTCACATTTGAAAAGCCGGAATCAGAGAATTTCTTTAAAAAATGACTCAAAACAATTAATCGGTTATTAAAACAGTTGGCAGCTAATCGATTAATCACTGCAGCTCTAATTTCATCACATTAATGTAAAAATCCTGTCAATCCAATACTGCCACTAAGAAGAACTGCTCATTGATTTACAACATTTCCTTCAACACAGCCACAATTGTTAAACAGATAGATAGCATGGTATTAACAGCAGGGCCAGATCTCTGACCACAGACACATTTATACTGTCTAACAGAAAATATGGCCACACCGATCAACACTCCACTATGCCAATAAATGGTCAAAAATGGACCTGATAAGGCTTTAGTATACACTCGTTGCTAGGATACGAGTGTACATATATCTTTTATTGTTGAATAGTCTCTGGATTTATATGTGTAACAGTAAAGTTTTTTTTCCATTAACATCATGCTTGTAGAACATGAATGTGCTCCTAACATTGAATATCTGAGCTTCACTGTCTGGATGTATATATGTGTGTGGAGGGGATCTTTAATGTCTATCCAGTAACTGCCACATCAGTTCATAGTACCCCAGTGTCAATCATAGGGATCATCACTGTTACACACCTGTACACATGAGTTGCAGCGCCTTTATGTTTGAGCCTTTGTTCATTTGTTCAACATTAAATCTATGTCAAACACAGGGGACAGTGGTCAGTGTGGGACTGTGTCAGTAACCATCGCAACAAAGCAGTGACAGCAAACACTAGTGACCTACACAAAGCCAGGAGCCATTGTACCGGCATCACAGCACAAACGGACTTCATTTACTTACCTGACAAGAAAACTCGACATATGAAATTTACAAAGACTTATTAAAACTTGAAACCATATGATACAGAAAGCTACTGGATGTAGAATTAAAGCTAAAGTGAAGTTGCTGCTTGTATGACTAAGAGTAAGAAAAATATGCCACACGTATTGAAGTCATTTCAAAAATCCTGCAATTATTGGGTATCTATCGTCAAGCGTAGATACTCACTGGACCTCAAATTAGTACCAGGTCGATTCTTTGGGCTTTTCTAATGAATTCGGCATAACTATGTTGCACAAATTGTACTTTCTTCCCGTACAATCTCTTATTTTAAGTATTTGACACTTTTTCTGCCGCCCACAGCTGTTTTAGGTCGGCGGAAGAGAGACCGATAACGTAATTTATCGAAAAAGTATCGATGCAGTCTCATGAACTAACTCCTCGAACAGGCTTTACAACCCTGGCTGTGTCAAACAATACAGAAGACGTGTTCTTACCACATTAACACCGAGGTGTAGCTGTTAGCAGTAGCACTGTTACTGCAGCTAGCTCTCTCCTTCCTCTATCCGTGCTGCCTTCACGTGCTTCTCCTCAACTCCTCTCCCGCCTCCAGACTGTCTGAATTCATTTACTCCAAGTCTTTTCGTAACATTTAGCTAACAGTCCCTGTCCAAACAAATTGTTATACGAAACGACAAAACAAACAAACAAAAAACATACACATTTAGTGTGTTTAGTACTTACCAGACCTTCTATAAGAGAAGTGTCGAAGTTAATAACAAGTATGTAACGTGTAAAATGTGACAGGCATATAACTTATGACTACTATGGTAATAATTCGCATAAATGTCAAACAATAACAGATAAATGCATGCAAATTCTTATTGATTTATTTTATCGTGTGGGGTGAGAATTTCATAATTACAATGCTGCTGATGGCATTTGAAGGCAACATAACATACAGCTGAGTTCAATTTTCATCAGGAGGAAGCTGATGTGGATCTTTACTCCCCTCTAGCAGGCTAAATAACGTGCATGTGCATCTTTTAAAATAGCATTACTGATCAGACATAATGGATCTTGTAGCAAGTACTTTCACTAATACCAGTACTACCAATACTGCTACTGCTACTAGTGCTACAGTGTAGTACAATAGTACGATGTACTACAGTTACCACAAATATACTGAAAAGTGTAACCTATCAATAAAGGATTTCTTTTTCTTTGGAGCCACATAAGCAGAAAACACACATGAAACCACAGGTAATCCACCGCAGTCTGTACCAACAGATCCCATTTGGAATGAATGAAAACCGCAAAAATGGTGAAATGAGAAAGCTGTTGAAAAACTTTTCTGTGTGCGTTCCCCAAACTCTTGTTTGCCAGATTAATCACATTATACTTGAATATTAAGTGCTAAACAAATGCAATTATTAGTAAGATATAAATAAATAGTGAAATTGTGGTTATTCTGGAAAAAAGTCAGATGCTGTTTCTTTTGAGGTATCCTTATCTGTCTGACAGATTCATACAGTTGTAAGGTGAAGTGAAATACATCCTCAAAATAAAACCATCAACATACAGGACTTGTACACAGAGTCATCACCTCTTTAATTGGTCTTAACATTCATACCTGTGGACAAACTTACAGGACCAGCACTTAGAACCATGTCTTACTCTCATCTGAAACAAAACATCAGCAATGTGCAAAATATCAGTGATTTATGTTGATCTTTTGTTTTTATGAGCATGAAATCAGTATTCCTACATGGTGTCAGAGAACTGGTTGACAGTCCAGTCTGCATGGATGATGTGTCATGAGACTGTCAGGAAGAGCGAGTGGATTAGTGTACACTTGTGTAAAACTACTTTCTTTTGCAGAGTTAACTGGCTGAAATATTGATGTTTCTAATTGTCTTTGGTACCTGTGAGTACATCTACAGTCACAGTCACATACACAGTTTGTACTTCTCCCTCATTCTCACCTCCTGATCTGAAGTTCTGACTTTTGAGGTTACAGCAAAAACAATCAAGGTTTTAACATGTACAGGTAGGTCAACTAGAAGTCCACACAGCGGCCCTTCCTCTCCCAGTCTCCGTAGCGCGTGGGCTCTGGACCCCGGGGCCCCCCCTTCTCCTTTGTCACAGGGTTCACATCATCAGGGTACTCTGGAGGACAACAAACAAATGAATGAGTCTGATAGATGCTGCTGAACTTCCAACAACTGCTTTACTTTCTTCTACAACACATCATTTTTTTTCTGATCTCATCATCTTTCATCTCATAGAATAAATCTGATGGCTGATAACTTAAGGTGTTATCTGCTAAAAAACAACAACAACTAAATTTAATCTCATGGTCTTTTCAAATAATCCTGCTTTTAATTTGAAATTAATGATGATTACATTATTAATTTCTAGTTGACATTGTGGGTGTAAATGAGCTTTAAAGTTAACTCCGGTGCAGTATATCAAATGTTAACATTTATGTTTAAAACTGTACATTGTCCCATTAAATACAATACAATAACTTTTGCTGGAATTGTATTAGTGTCTCTGCTATGTTCTCCTGTGTGGGTGTATGGTCTGTGTGTGGGTGTAGGAGGACTGGTCAGGAGTGTGTGAGAATCACTTTGTCTATAAAATGTCAGAAAATAGAGAAAAAAATGTTCCCACAGTCAAACATTACATTTTTAAACGTCATGTTTTGTCAGATTAACTGTCCAAAACCAAAATTTATTGAGTTTATTATCATGTATGACAAAAAAAGCATTAAATCATCCTATTTGAGAACCAGAAAATTTTGGGCATATTTACTTAAAAAAATTACTATATTAATGATTCAATGATGAAAATAGTTTAAGATGAATTTTCTGTCAATCCACTGATGAATTCATTGATGAACTGTTGTGGTTCTACAGCTGATGGTGAGAGCAGCATTCTCCTCACTGTTCTCCAAACCTGTTTGCCTTTTATTGTCATTGTCTGCATCAGAAGTCATAGTGCTGGAACCCTGTAACAGTGTTCATGGTGTAAATAGTGTTTGCTGTAGGTTACAGTGTATCTATTCATGATTCTTTCTTTCTTTCTCTCTTCTTGCAGTTGTAGGGCTGATCCTCCTATTTGTTTCATATACTTTTTTCCCTGTTAGGTAGCTAGTTGTCCGTTTTTTTTTTTTTTAAAGATGAATTATTCCTTCTGATAGGTTATTGTAGCTCCTTCGCCTCAGTCATGTCCTCTAGACAAGGGGTGTAACATGAAGGTGTTGTGCTTGATTGGATCTTTAGCTGTTCTGGTTGGTGGTTCAAGATGTTCAAACAATTCTGCTATTAAATAACATTACTGGGCTGTGAACATCACTTCCCTCTCCTGCCCACTGAATCACACTGAAGTGCAGAGATGGAACATGAAGATCATTCTGTCTCCTGGTAAGCTTGGTTGTCAGTTTATTAGGTACAGCTATATTCAACTAATGCAGTATAATACAACATCCTTGCATTAATATGCCTCCATGAAAGATATACTGTTCAGCTTTTCTTTCATCTGTTTTACAGAGGAGTTGATTTATTTTATGTCCTTTTGGAGGCTGTAGTTTGTGGTGCTGTGGATGCTGTGGTTGCTGTTTTGGGTTATAATGAGAGGCGTTTTGTCCATCCCATTATCTAAACTAGGGTAGACTAAATCCATCATTGATATAACAATACAGATGTGGAAACATAATGGAAACCAGCTTCCAACACCCGGTGCTGGTCTTTTGACAATTCTTATCAAGCAGATTTGTTCCACACAATAGTTTAGCTGTGGACTCATCTGAGGATATGATGCAACTTGATTATATAATTAGTGTAGAACTGATCACTTCATGTCTTTCTACTGGAGAGTGTGAACCTCGAGTGTTTCCAGCATGAGGAGTGTAGATTACTAGAATAAACACTGAAAAGAATAATTGGATTTAAACTGCCAAATATAAACACATTATTTGCATAGATTGCACTTGATCTCACTGTTCAGGAGTTTTTGAAGTTAGATTCATCAGGGCAGTGGTCACCAAACACAATACAATTAAATGTTGACATTTTATACATTTAATATTTCGCCCTATTTGCAATTGTATCTGTTTGCAATTCTCATTTTGTAATCTTCTTTTGACAGGTCTGTATTCTTACTTTCCAGAACATCCTTGCTCTTCTCCTCGGAGATGTCGAATCGACCCTGCGGGGTTTGAGCTTTCTTCAGCGGCTGCCGGTCGCCCGCTGCTCCGCTGGCAGCCCGGAAACCTCCTGAACACACAGAGGACAACACCGCGACACTGCTGTGACAAACTGAAGCACAGCTGCATTCATTTACAACAGACTTACATGATGGAGCACAGCTGTGAAGTGATGCTACACCATGTCCTACGGCGTATGAATATTACTTCTGCCAACATTAAATATATTGCAACAACTGCAGGTTTTGAACGCAGAGCGGTTGACAGTACCGCTGCTGGGTTACGTTAGCTCATACTGAGGCAGACACTAACCTGTAAAAATAGACTCCACAGCCAAACTCTTTGAAACAACATGTTTGCTGGTTGAGGCGCAGAACCGCAGGACAGACATGTCTACTGTTAAGAGAACAGCGAGGCTCTCTCTCGGACACTTACACAATGATGTTGTTGTTGTTTGTCGAGCTAAAACCACGTAAAACTCGTCATCACAATGCGACGGAAGTTCGCTACAAGGCACTGCAATGTTTCCATTATGCCACTAGGGGGCGACAGACCGCTGGATATCACGTTAGTAATCGATCATTGTCTCCAATCTGACGTCAAGATTGTTCCATTATTGTTTTTTTTATTTTAAATCTTTGTTTATTAGGTATCAGAGTATAGAGTTCACATCGTAAAAGGGTTACAAGCAACATTGTTTCATATAAAAGAAGGAAATTGTAAAGCATCATGTACAACCCTAACCCCCCTAAACATCTTTGTAAACATGAAGAGGTAAAAATAGGTTCAAATAAAAAAAAATCCCATAGAAGACACGACCAAAAAAGAGAACATCTGAATCAGTGTCTCAACAAGTCACACAAGGACAAAAAAAAAAGAAAAGAAAAGGAAATGGAGGGACGTACTAAAAAAAACCCGATGAGACAAACCTAACAAATTGACAAGACAGTTAAGAAAACCAAAACCAAAACCCCGCTGCCTGCCGCCACACCACCGAAAAAGCCTCAAATCATATTGCAGAAAAGGGCCCCAAATCTTTATGAATTTATGAGGTGTACCCTGTAGTGACAGACTAATTTTTTCCAACTTAAGAAAGCAGAGGGCATCTCTTATCTAGTGTTTGTAAGACGGAGGCACTGCAGACTTCCATTTAAGAAGCATTACTCTCCTAGCCAGTAGCCCCATTATTGTTTTGTTTCTGTATTTTCAGCATTATCATCATCACGTCATTATAGCTTAATGTGTAGAAACATGTGTAGGTCATATCAAAGTCCTTTAGACCAATTAGTAATGTAGTACAATTAAAAAAGTCACAAATTATTCCTCAGGAACACTTATCACCACACACCATTATAAACAGTACTTACATTATTGTAAAAGCATCAGTGGTGGATTGTAATTCAGTTACATGTTGGTACAAAACTTATGATGCTCTCAATTATAGATTAAACTACCCCAAAGTAAATAGCATAGTTCATCTGCTGCACCTCAACTAATTAAAACAGTAAAAAGCAACTTATATCAGTATAGAAGTAGTATAACACTTACAGGAGCCATTTTTCTGCAATATGAGTAGCCTGCTTTTACTTTTGATACTTGAAGTACATTTTGCTAATAGTGCTTGCATACTATTATTGAGCTGACATTTTGAATGCAGGTCTTTTACTTGTTGGGGAGCATTTCTATTTTTAAGTAATGCTACTTTTCATTAAGTTTAAGATCTGAATACTTCCTTCACCACTGAAAATCATTAATTTATGCTTTTCCTACTTAAAATATTGACTGTACCTGCTGCAACTGTGCACAGTGACCTTTTGAGAAAAAGCCTACTGGAATAAAGCCAAGATTTTAGAAGTACTGAAGTCTTTAATGCATAATAAGTGTATTTGGCTTGGTGACTCACCAGTAGGCTGAAGGTTTTACTATGTGATCATTTCAGACACATGTTAAGTGACCAAAGGTTAGTAAAGCTTAGTTTTTACATTTTGTGAAATACACTTGTGCAGATGTTAGAGTTAGATGTTCAGTTGGATATCAGTCTCATGTCTGTGTGGTAAGTAAAGTAAGTAAGTAAAAAAATAAGTAAGTAAGTATAAAAAAAAGATTAAACTTAGTAAGAAGTTGCTAAAACCCCCACATCCCCCAAAATACAAAGGATATGACCACAGTGTCCTCTGTATGAATAAGATTATCTCAGTTTTCCTTGAATATATGTTCCTGTACATGACTGTAGCAGAAGAAGAGAAAAATCCTCCACTCAGGCATTTCAAATGCACTAATTTGGCAGTAAGTGTGTCATTCTGTTGATACTGTTCCTACAAGTCTGTACTGGAATGAATCCTCCACAGCCTCAGAGAGCAGATCAAATTATCTCTACTATCCAGACACTATTCTAAATTAACAGCAACTTTCCCAAGACACATTGATTCATTGAAGATTAAAGACCCAGAAACTTCAGTAATGTGGTTTGTTTGCTTCTGTATAATGAAGTGCTGTGTTACTGGAATTTACACCATGACAGAGAATACATTGAAAGTGAGTAAGTGTAAGTATGAGTCACTGTTGAATGCACTGAAAGAGCTAGGAGTGTGTGTGTGCCTTTGAGTTGAGATTATTTTGTGCACCATAATTGTTTTGCTAAAAAAATCTTAGCTTAATATGACCTCACATCAAAAACACTCAGTGTCCACTTTCCAGATTTTTCTTTAGGTTGCAACCCCATTTTCAAGATCCTGCTCAGTTGACATGGAGATAGATCAGTTGTCATGAATGAGATGTCATGTTGACAACTCTATCTGCAGAAGAAGACCTTAAGCTCATCTTGTTTTCTTTTGCCAAATGATAGTTTCAAAGGTTTGTGATGTAGGATGTGTATGAAGGTTTGTGATGTAGGATGTGTATGAAGGTTTGTGATGTAGGATGTGTATGAAGGTTTGTGATGTAGGATATGTATGTGGATATACATTAAATGGCAGATGTATGAGGACAGCATATGTGATTGTGTAACCTGTGATTATGACACAGTGTTCATTCATCACTGATGTTGGGTGATAAGGTCTGGTTCACAGAGCAGGTATTCCAGTTCATCCTAAAGGTGTTGAAGAGTGTTGAGGTCAGGGCTCCATGCAGGCCAGTCAAGTTCTTCCACAGCAAACTGGGAAAAGCATTTCTACATGGAGCTCTTTGTGTACAGAGGCATTGTCATGTTGGACAAACTTTGACCTCAAAGCTAGAAGCACACTGTTGTCTGAAATATCATTGTCTGCTTCAGCATTAACATTTCTCTTCACTGGAACCTAAACGCCCAAACCAGGAGAAACAGACCCAGACCAAAAATACACTGAAGTATGTGGGCTGTCCATATACTTTGGGCCATGGTGTATCTCAATCTCATCAACACTTGGAGAGTGAAATATATACATAGACCAGGGCAAGGAATGATTTTAATCTAAATGAAACCTCATGAAAAAAACAAACAAACAAACAACAACAAAACTCATGATACTTGAAATCCCTTCAGAATTTTAATAATTTTCTTTTGTAAAGTACATAGAATTTAGAAATATGGTGGAGAAGAAATCAGATGTCTTTATTTAAAGAAGCACATTCTTTATACTTTTGAGTAGCTTATGTGGGACAAATACTGAAAAGAGAAGTGCCTTTGCTGTGCAGAGTGGTGTATTTCTCTCAACTTGCTTTATCTTTATCAGCTCTTGTGACCACTTTTCCTCCCCTGAGGGTAGAAACTAGTGTGTGTGTGTGTGTGTGTGTGTGTGTGTGTGTGTGTGTGTGTGTGTGTGTGTGAAAGGAATTCCAGGAGCTTTCATTGTAGCTCCACTCCAGCAGCTCAGTGCTGATATTTCTGAGTGGATGATGAAATTCTCCTTTAACCTTTAAGAAAGCAATTCTGGAGAATGTCACCTAACACACACACACACACACACACACATACACACTTTCACAACTTCCCAACAGCTGGTTCAGCAGGCACTGCCGATACCCCTAAATTCTTCGACATAAAGTACATTTTTCATTTTTTTTTTTACATCAGTGTAATGTTTATATGGATCAAAACAATTACACCAATTGCCTAAGAATGTGTTTGCACACAGAGAAATAAATTTGAAGTTTACTCTGTGTCTGAGATGCCTGCTTGAAGAAGAGAAAAGAAATGCTGAGGATATGTTGTAGACAATATTCTTCCTTGGAAAAAGAAAAAAGGCAATTCCGATCCTGCTTCAGATAATCTTAATAGATTTTCTTGAAGCCTTGGTGCTTTGTGTACAAACACCCTACTTATATTTATCACCTTATTGTGAGAGCTGACTCTTTTCTTGCCCTCTGTCCTACATGGCAACTGCCATTGTAATTTCATTTCAGTCTGTCACTTTTTCAGCCATCTTCACTCTGGAAAACAGTTAAAGATGAAATTACTTGTAAACACAAAAATGACCACATAGACTGGCCAGTGTTAGGAAAACACAGCATTCATTAAAATACATCTCAAATACATGGGTATAGAGCATGTCAGAGTAAGATGGGATGACATAAATAGCGTGTCATTTAGGAGAGAGTTCATCTCAACTTGGATTTTTGATGTGAAACTCCTGTTATAACTAGAAAATGCATTTCCTGCAGAAAATGTGTGTGAATGCTGACAGCTGAAATAAATCACAAAGTATTGCTGAAAATGATACAGACTTGTTCAGCATCCCCATCTGTACAGCTTTGCTTAGTTTGGTTACCATGGAATATTACATTGGAGAGATATGGCAGTTAATAAGTGGTATGGTGGTGTTTTACTAATGACCACAAGGTGGGGCTATTGATGCCATACTTCAGTACGTCGTGCACATACACGACATGGAGAACTTGTGTACCAAATTTTATTGTAGAAATGTCATGTTATAATATTACAATAGCGCCCCCTGTGCTTAGAATTGTATCAAACGTTACACACTTGTGCAATAAGACTATGTGCAACATTCCCAAATTTAATTGCAATCAAATTTATTCTTAAAGACTTATGGTCTGTTAATTGCATCAGGACACGCCTTCAAAATTTTGGTAACCAAAGTGATATCCAAAAACAAGCCAATAAGTTTATCATCTAAATATGGTGTGTGCCAAATTTGGTTAAGATTAGATGAAATATGCGCCAACAGAAGCAAAAAATGTGTTTACCTAAAAATCCAAAATGATGGAAAATCTTTCCAGGCGCAAAAGGGGCGTGGCCTATATCAGTCTAAGCGGAACACACTGCAAATGTTGTTATACCAGCCTCATGGTTGGTGAGTTATTAGCCAAAACGTAAAACACGTGATAACTGACCACATGGTGGCGCTATTGATACCATGTCTTAATACGTTAATTCTTTCCACATGGGATACCTGTCCATGACGTATGAGTACTTCAGCACTTTAAGTTTTTGAGATACGAACTTTTAAACATTCCTCCCATAGACTTTCCATTATAAATTTTAATATTTAAAAAATATACATAAAATCAGTGGAATATGCTAGAAAGCAGAAAAGTCACAGCATAAATGTCCTTAAAGAGCTGAACATTTTGATATTGAATGGTTTCTGTCGCTGAAAGTATGGAGGAGTATTTAGCATCGAAACATGTACGGAAGAAAGATGAATAAAGATTTAAAGAACAAATTCATCAATTTTTAAAAAAAAATATTTTTACATTTATTTCAATGTATTTGATCAATTTTTATTTCTCCTACACTTTTTTTTAAAATCATATTTGCTTTGTGGTTTAGTCTGACTGTTTGTCATATTGCTTTGTTTTATAATAGCTGTCAACTGTGGCTGATGATGACTCCATTGTCATCAAACACACAGCTGCATTGTGTGTGTTGTCATCGTTTTGAGACATGTAGAGTATAAAATGTCATATTTGTGGAAATGTTTTGTTCCAGGTGAAGCTCTGTGACTGATGGAAACATTACAGCAACAGTGACTGAAAATAACTGTGAGAAGAAGAAAAAGATGTGTGTGGTGATAATACTATATTTTGCATTGAAGTTCACTCTGACTGACTAAATATACTGTATGTACGCTATATGTATGGTATGAAAATGAACATGGATTGAGAATGTAAGCAAAGCAAAATAAAAGTGACAAATAGATTTTGAATTAACTGCATGATGAATTCTGCAGAGAGAAAAATCAGTTTCACTGCTGGAAATATATTATTGTCATCATATACGTATCATTTTTGCACCACATCTATACTTGTTTGTCTTTGCATGTGCACTCTGACATGACGCACACAGAGATGCAAAGGTGCACAAATGCACACACACACACACACACACACACACACACACACACACCTCTGCACAGCTGCACTAATCTTCTCATTTATCACGGCAGCCTTTAGTGTCAGTCACTTATTAGAAAGCTTGTGTTATTGACCAGACAACATGTACAACACGTCTCGCTCTTATTGTTTCTGCTTCTGATAAAACAGCCTTCCAGGAGTATTTTAATACATTACAACCCCATCACTCTCTCTCTTTCACCCTCTTCTTCACACACACACACACACTCAAACAAAATGCAATGGCAGACTATGAGTACACACAAGGAAAAAAATATTATATACCATCCAGACACATGACTGGTCTTCCTTTGTGACTGGTGGTTAGAATAGGAAAATGTTTATACAAAAATAAGAGTTCAAGGAAATGTGAAATGTGTCATGGTAAATGCAGTCGCAAAATGCCATTAAATATTATTTTTATTTTGATCAGATGCTTGTTGGCCTTTTGGCCCACGTATAAAATGGTAAAATAAACAGATATCATCAGGTGTAAATCATCACATGGAGTCAGGTGATGTGTCTGATTACATGTTTGAATTCATACAAAGGTGCTGAAACAAGTGCTCTCTTATTTTGCATTGGAGTCCATTAATATGGCAGATAAATACTGACAGACTCTGATGGCAGAGACGTACACACATATTTTGTCAGACATAAAATATGAAAATATGCTGTTTATGAAACATCAAGTCCCTTATAGGTCGACTATTATACAACAACCCACTGAAGCTAGTCTGTGCGTGATCCTCTGACGGGCTTCTTGCCTCCAAAAATATTTCCAAAAAGTCAGTCATGTCTTTGCAGGGCTGAAGGAAGGATTCAGTCCAGGACCTCTGAAGGGATCCAGATCAGACTGTGGACCCTCATTAGATGAGAGTTAGTGCTGAGGGACCCCATCTAAGAGCGTGTTAGTTGTCTTGTCTGATAGAAGGTGGGAGATAATAAGAGCAGGGAGAAGACCCTGGATCAGAGATCTATCAGACAGTGTCCTGCACCGGAGCCGCCCCTCCACGGAGCCCCTCAGCGGGCTGCAGCCCGTTTCGCTGCCCTCCAGCAGTCACTCGGAGCCGGCGCACATACGCAGCTGGAGGCCGTGTGTGTTTGTGCTGGCTCTACTCGCAGGCCGACACACTGCTGATCTTGCCGGTGCTCTCGGTCCAGGGCTGCAGGTTCTGCAGGGCGAACAGAGAGCTGTTCTGCAGGCACAGCGGGTCCGGTGTCAGCGGCTGGTTGATGGTCTTTTGGAAGGCCTCCTGCTGCAGCTGCATGAGAATCCGGTTGGCCTGCTGCCTCTCCGCCTCCCGCTCCTCCGCCGTCTGCCGCCTGCAAACACCGGAGAGTCGCTCACACATCCGAAACATGACTACCAGACCTCAGCGTGCAGGTCACCTTACTGGCCATTTCATAACAATCATAGTTTAGTCTACTAAACATATTATGATTTTATTTTTTAATAAACTTCCTCCAGATTTCATCGCATAGTTTCAGCAGACAGGACATTTATCCAGTGATGACAGAGAAAGAGCACTAATATACTCTGTAAGGTTATTATCGCGTTTCTGTGTTTCTATTCTTTTTCACTAACCCGGAGGTTTTATTATTGTCAATAAAAAATAGGTCTACACAAATTTCCATATAGGCTAAGTTTCAAAATTATTATTGTGAAAATTCTAATACTAGGCCACGGATATTAATAATTGGATATAAGTTCAAGCGTGTATGACGTCACTAAGACAAATATCGAAATCTGAATTCGCAAAATCAGCAGCTGTTGCAGGTTTTTCCTGCTGATTGTGGAAAACGCCAAATAAATAAACAAACAAATAAATAAATAAATAAATAAATAAATAAATAAATAAAAATAAAAATAAAAATAAAAATAAAAATAAAAATAAAAATAAAAATAAAAAAGTCTGTGTTTGTTAATATAATTTCCTTCTCTTATTTCCTGTTTCAGGCTATGTGCGATTATTATTTCTGCCAAATGCAGACAGAATGGTTTATGTTTTAATATAGGCTAATATTCCTTTCTTCCCAGGCCACAAAGCAGGCCGATAGATTCTCTGTACACGTTTAATTAATGTCCACATACACTTTAAAAATAAAAAGGTATACATGTGGTAATGGTCTTATCATTATATAATAAATAAGGCTATTACCTCATTATTACTGTAAGGATTGAACATATAATCACTAGTATAATATATAGTCTACAGCACATTGTATATACCCTCATTGTAATGTAAACAACATTAAAACACAATCATTTTATAATAATTTTAAAAATAATTTTAATCAAAAATCATAAAAATATAAAATAAAGAATCTTTTATCCACGCAGACTGCGTATAATGACATTATAGCTACTGTAGACAGATCTACATCAAACCTTTATTTATGGAATATCATTTTATTTATTAATAGTTTGTAATGATTTTGTTTGCATATCCAAATAGTTCAGCGCATTGAGTGTATTTTATTTCCGTAATTAAAATGTTGGGGGATTTTACCTTTTAATCTTAGCTGTAGCTATTTTTATTAGTGGAATGATTTTGCCAAAAAATCTAAACAAATGATTTATTTACAGTATATTTACAGAAACTAATTGAATCTTCTTTACTGTTTACCTTACAAAGTATTTATTCCATTTTAAATTGTACAATGGTCTAGTTGAATGCAAACTAAGTTTTCTATTTCTCCTGGTGCATGTGGAGGCATGTGGGGTTGACAGCCTCTCAACTGTCTGCAAATACATTCACACACAGTCCACTGTAAGAGCTTTGGCTCTTTATTTATCTTCTTTATACATGCTTACACATACTTATTTTTCGTCAGTTATGATTAAGTGTAAAGATGCGCTGAACTGTCAGTACAGATAAGAAGACAAGCACAGCGGTGGGGAGGAAGCTTATGATGAGAACAGACATTACTTTAAAAAAAAATGTTATACTGTGTTGTGCTTCTATCAATGACGTAACAGTCAGTTTAAACAATTTTTCATTTTCGGTGCAAAAGGACCTCCTGGAGCCCTGGGGGGAAAAACAACCACCCCCCCCCCCCCCCCCCCCCCCCAAAAAAAAAAAAAAAAAAACTAAACAAAAACTGAAATAAAAAATAAAATTATTTATATATACATATATATATATATATGTGTGTGTGTGTGTGTGTGTGTGTGTGTGTGTATGTATATATGAATGTGACAAAGAGACTGTTTACATGGTTCTCTATGGTTCTTTAGAAACTTGTTGCTACATAGCCTGTAGTTTATTAAGTGTGTGTTCACAACAGGATTATTGTAAAAACACTACAGCCTTTGCACTACTTTTGGTTCTTTTGACAGTACAGGATGTGGAACACTCTGTTACACTCAGTGTAAACTGGTAAGAGACAGCAAACATGTCCTCACCATCTGCTCTGCACTGGAAAAACTGGTAAAAAAAGCCTCATGAAATGAAACATGCTTCACCTCCATTTGGTGCGTCTGTTTTGGAACCAGGTTTTGACCTGAGCGTCAGTCATCTTCAGGGCTTTGGCGAGGGCGGCTCGCTCAGCAGACGCCAGGTACTTCTGTCGGTGGAAGCGCTTCTCCAGCTCGCAGATCTGCAGCCGAGTGAAGGATGTCCGAGGCTTCTTCTTCTTAGGTGGCGTCCGGTTCTGGTAGGGATGACCTACACGACGTGTTACAGTGAGGGGTGAGAGAGACACTGGATAGGACAGGAAAGGAAAAGACAGTACAAGTGAGGACAACGCAGCACAGGACAGCACAGGACAGGTCAAAGCAGGTATGCAAGGCAAAGAGACTGACAGAGCAGAAGCAGCAACTCAGCATCATGCAAGGCATAGACCTGACTCAATCACTCGATTGATCAATAAGTCTATCGACAGAAAATTAATCAACAACTAATCTGATAATCGATTAATTGTCTCTGTCATTTTCAAGCTAAAATGCCAAAAAGCTTATTCTCATCTGTAAGGATTTGATGCTTTCTTTGACTAATGTGATAGTAAAGTAAATATATTTTGGTGTTATTTTATCAGTCATTTTATTAACAAAATGATCAATTAGTTAATTGAGAAAAGAATCCGTATATTAATCGACGATGAAAATAAGTTAGTTAGTTTCAGCTCTACAATATAAAAAAATGTGTATAAAATATAGATGTATATATAAGATATGCTGCACTAAGCAACAAAGAATAACAAGTCACACTGCATCATGTATTCTGTTTCTATAATTCTCTTGGAGAACTGCTTTCTGCATGGAGGACATTCTGGTGAAATCATGCATCACAATAATTTATCACCCAACAGTATTGTGACAACAGCACAGCACAATACAGGACACAAAGAAGAAATGCCCATGTGAAAATTCAAGAATATTCACAGTTTGTATATTGAAGCAATCATAACAACAGCACGAGGAAATACTTCAGCCTCCTTTGTCTCACAGTAGGGCCGTAATTTATCTACACATAACTTCACACACAGGACCTACAATAACATGAAGACGAGCACGACAAGCAGTTTCTCTTCTGTTTAGCTTCTTACTGAAAAGTTTTTTTTTTTCATTGGCAATAAAAATGTTGATTCTAATTATTGTTTCCTAAATGTTATTTTCCAATTTTTAAATATGGGAGCTTTCAACCGTGAAGATGCAACATTTGTTGAAATAACTATCCATTTGATTTAGTAATATTTATTATCATTAGCCTGAGAGACACAAGTTCGAGATGCCAAATAATAGATATTTGAAGACATTCACTCCAGGCGAGCATCTTTATCGCTGAGCTGCCTCTAACTATCACTGAATAAATAACAGCTATATCTTGTGAGTCATTAATCACTGAAATTCTGCCCATGTGTACAAGCGGGATACACACAAGGACCTTTTAGAATTTGGTCAGTAATTCTGTTCTTTTTGGGCTGTGTTTAATTTATTTGGACTGCTTTACAACAAATGCTTCAGCCTCAATAGTAGAACTATTTTTTTTAAAATATTTTTATTTGTTGTCCTTGTGTGAATACTTTTTATAGACGTCACATAGCCTATCCTGTTTTTTTTTCTCTTTGGGCCTACGCCTGATGTAATATGCTATGCTATGATATTATCATAGGCTATATGATATGATATCCTACCTGTGAACCTGTCTTTGGTGTAGCGTCTGTTGCTCTCCATCCAGGGGAAGGTGAGCGCGGTCAGGTTGTTGATGGTGCCGCTTCCCGGCGGCACTGAGGTGTTCCCGCCGCTCAGAGGCCGGTGCGCGGGGACACGGATGACCCCGGCGGCGTTCACATTAGTCCCGTTCATATTCACACCCATGTTCATGTGATAAGCCCCGCCGAGGGAAGCGACCCCGCAAGAGCTGTTGGTGCCGTTATATCCGG
This sequence comes from Thunnus maccoyii, assembly GCF_910596095.1. Classification (NCBI taxonomy): domain Eukaryota; kingdom Metazoa; phylum Chordata; class Actinopteri; order Scombriformes; family Scombridae; genus Thunnus; species Thunnus maccoyii. The sequence goes on from NC_056546.1 coordinate 30,082,644, forward strand.
TGTTACCGCAGGTGAAGCCGCCGCCGTTCAGGCCGCTGTTAGCGCCGTTGTTGTACACCGGGTGTCCGTAGTCCGGCTCGTGCATCCTCGCACCCAGCATGCAGCTCTGCTCCACGTTACTGAGGATCTGATCGATGCCGAAGCTGATGGGCTCCACGTGCGTATGCTGCTGCAGATGCGCTCCTAGTATCCCAATGTGATCCATGGCCTCTGCGAGCCCCCCGCTCGGCGCGAGGAACAGAGGTTGCTCCACGCGCCGCTCCCTGGACTCTTCAGTCTGGAATTCTTCGGCTCGAGCTCCGGTCGTTATCTAGTGAGTGCGGGCGCGCGTTTGTGTGCGCATGCAGGAGAGCGAGGCTGGACTGTTTGTCCCCCCCTCTGCTGCGCGAGGACATCAATCAAACTGCCAAATAGACAGCGCGAGATTAAGACCCAATTCTGGGCCTGGAAACTCAATTGGCTAAAGACTCTACGCGCTCTGTGGAGGCTTTATGGTACACTTCATAAAACACTGATTAACAGCTGGACAAGATCAATAACACAACTCTGCAAGATTTATCTGCTTCACACTGTCCCTGCGAGGGAGCACACACACACACACACACACACACACACACACACACACACACACACACACACACACACACACACACACAAAGGTTCACATTACTTTGTCTTAGCATCTTAAAGAAAGTGGTTTATTTGCTGGTTTTCCATCGGTCCGTCCACTCAGCTGATTCGGCTCTCATGTTTCATGGACAGATGTTTACATCTAATTCATGTTTTTTTCACATATCTTTTTTGAAATTTGGGCAACCATATTTTGACATTTTATTCCAATGAAGGTGAAGGTTTTAAAACACTGTGAGTACATTTTCATTACGACAGATAAAGTCAAGAATAAGTCCGCAGGCGGATACACGGTGCCGCTGCAAGACGGCTGTAATGAGCTTAATCATTCTGCTAATGATTGCAACAAGACACTTTTCCTACAGCCAATTAATTTTGTTAGGCTGATACGGTATTAATATCAAATAATATGGACTAGAAGTCATTAAAAACATGGAGGAATGTCCCTTCAAGTTTTTTCCTTTCTTTTTTTCTTTCTTTTGGCTCCCGATCCTTTAAAATCGAGTATCTGGTTAACTAACATATGTTTTATATTATATTTTTGATAAGTTTTCCTACAGTTCCCTGGCACATACATAGGCTACCGTAAAATTATTATAGCGATAGCAGAATAGGTCTTCAACATGCATTAGGAATACAGATCCATTTACGGCTTTCTACAATATATTGTCACAGTATTCGATAGTATTTTTATTTTGTGTCAGATTTGTGGAGAGTAGTGGAGATCTGATAGGACATGAGGAGACTCTTCATGAAGTTCAGCTGCACTTTTCTACCAACAACGGAACTGTAGAGGTGTGGTTAACCCGCAAAATAACTGAAAAAGATGCTACATGATCAGGAAGCAGGAAACAATTGTCTCATCATCCATCCATGATTTTAGCTTATTCTAAAGCTTCTAAATCACAACGAAGTTGAAAACGTCACAGATACAATATTGACACTATGACATAATTCAACTGAAACGAATAAATCCATCAGTTCAATACAACGACTAGGGGCCTACATCAATCTCCTTTTACACTGATAAGGACAACTTTCTACAACAAGTCGGTTTTGATTAATGTGGAACACATATAAAATTGAACCTCAATAAACTGGCCTAATGTTTTCAAATTATACAATATAAATCACTGCAAAATTATTGATGTTTAATGTATTGTGGAGCTCGAGCCATTATTAATTCATGTTCGGAGTGATGACACTGCTGCAAACACTGATGCGTTTTCATTTGTTACTGAGGGAACAGAAGAGAGCTGCATATGGAGCTGGAATATTTTGCTATACTGTTTCATGGCATATTTGCAGAACTAAAACCAGCCGAAACCCCAGAGTTCAAGTGAAATTTTAATAATACACATAGCCTACATTATAACTCATTATTTGGCATTAGGCTACATTCATTAAAAATATTAATGAATTCGAGAGAGTGATCAATGACTATGCGACGGGTTTAAATTGGACGCATATTCATTGTACCATTACAAATGGATGTAGCTTTGTTTAACCGTATATCATAAATAATGAGCGGCATTTTGCACCGCGCATTTCCTATTAACGACATGCTGGCGGTGCCAAGATACAAACATAATAACTGCACAACAATTAAATGAAAAATTAAACCGTGTGGCTCATTGATTTTCTCTCCCTCTAAAAGCCACTGGGACTTAATTACTTAACGTGGGGCATTAAAGTATTAATATTTGATATGCTTTGAACAGTTCTCATTGGCCAACTGACCGACATCAAATTTTAATGCACCGCTGCAGCCTATCCGCACACTGCGGTGCAACTATTCGTTTAAACGTACACCAGTAATGATGGTCAGGGGCTGGGAAAAGCGGATAAATTACTGAGTTGAAATGCAATAGTGTACTAATGCAAACACTCAGCTGTGTTTAAAGACAGGCTGCTGCCGCGCTGCTGCCTATACATATCAAGTAAGCCGTCAAAAAGGGTTGAATATGGGACACAACAAATAAACACATGTGCTGTTTTATTTATGGTCGAAACATATTTTTTCCTAAACCAAGTGAAAAACCCCCCAAAAAGTAAAGACTTCATTAAACAAACTCATTTGCAGTGCAAACCGGAGGACGCAGCTGCTTGGATTATTATATACATTTATATACAATTATAAATTATTTGTTAGAATCACAGGAAACTATCTGAGCCTAGTTGTATCAATATGTGTTGTAGTCATAGGTTGTGGCAGCCCTAATACAGTATGTCTGACAGCAACACTGGCAGTCAGTGGCATCTTTTCAAACTCACTTATCGAGCGACCATTTTCATTTCAGCGGCTCAAATGTCCTTATGGGGTTTGGAAAAACTTATCTCCTCACTTCAAATGGAGACACCTATTGATTTCTCATCCTTTAAAGCATCATAAACTCCACAGGCTGAATAATCCCAGTGTGGCTGAGGCTGCCACGGTCCATCAGAAACTCAGCCTAAACTCCGGTAACTCCACAAACTGACTGTATTATAGTCTTTAGTGTGTTTTAGATGCTGTAAAGAACCTTTTTCAAACATGAGCCTTATAGTACATCACTGTGCTCATATTTATACAGAGGATCTTTATAATGCTTTCAACAACATTTAACCGACAATTTCATCCTGAGAATAAAACAGCCACATGAGAATGTCCAAAAAAAATCCAAGGTTGCGTATATATCGTAAAATCCAAAGGTTGAAAGTGAAACTGATTTTGCTTTTCAAGTCCGTTGATCTTTGGTCCGTTGGTCTTTTGTCTTAAAGCTTCATCAACTGTTTTTTGTTGGCCACTTGGGGGCAGCAGAAACACTGAACCCACAACACTGACATATTATCACCTTTTAAGTTGATATGTTATTTCCATATCCAGCAGTTACAGAGCAACATTATCATTCATTTGGAGTCGTGTTTCTGTCCACCTGTTGAATGTTATATGTTATATATTCACTCTCTTTTAGCTGTGTTTTTACTCTCTATCAACTCCTGAGGGAAATATCTGGCTCTTTAGCTGCTAAATGCTCCACTATGTTCACCAGCTAGTCTACAGCTAACTGTGTCTGTTTGCCATTTGGCGCTGAGCAGGTGGGTACAGTGGCTTTTTAGAGCTTTTTCTCTGAAAACAGCTGCCTGCTGCAGCCCAAAACTATTTATGAGAGCACTGAGAGTGAACCAAAACAGTAAAGTTACAGCCGGACAGATAAACAATGAGCTGAAACTCACTATAAAGCTCCGTAAAGCTGAGAGGAGCTGCAGAGTCACTGATAATTCTCTGTAGGTTCATCACTGAGAACAACACCTCTGACATTACACAGTCATTTGATACATTGTAATTTATCAATCAATCATAGTCCTTTAAAGATTTTTTGGGGCATTTTTTTTGTTTCATCTTACTAACTGGGAAGATAGTTTGCACTTCTGGTCTGGCTGGTGTACTTTTGTTGTATTGCTGTGCAAGGCTGGCTGGGCAAAGTGGGCATCTGTCCTCTGAAAACACCATGCTCACAGTGTTTCAGGTTTGTTTGTGCTAACTGCACATTTTTTGGGAATATGCACAAGCATGACATAGTCAAACATTTTGGGGAATGCATGTTGGGTGTCTTTCTGAGAGTGAGATTATCTGTGTGTCCAATACAGAGCTGGAGTCATGACGAAGTTAGCCTAGCCTAGCATAAAGACTGGAAGCAGGGTGAAACTGCCAGCCATGCTCAGTCTAAACTTAAAAAAATACACCTAGCTCACTTACTAACATATCTTGCTTGTTTAATTAGTATACAAATAGAAATAAAAACAACAATTTGTGGTTTTAGTGGGATTTACATGCTACAATTGTTTCTTGGGTGGATGCAGTGACCAACAAGTTCTCCAAATTAAATGACAAAATACATCAATGCCTCCAGAACAACACTTATAAACATCATATCTAGTTAGGTTTAGGCACAAAAATGACTTAGTTAGGTTTAGGAAAAGATCATGATTTGGGTTAAAATGTTTAGTGGCCATTCGTCATCATGGTTAAGATGATAATCATGTAGTAAATGTTGAGGGACAATCGTGTTCACAGTTAAAAGAAACCAACATTGACTGTTGGTAGGAAACAGGAAACGAACAGTAGTCTCCCGTGTCCGACATTTTTCACCCCAACCTCCTCCTTCTGTGAACTTGTGGCACTATAATAACATCACACTACTTCCTCTTTTGCTCCTGATGGACTAGATCATAATTCCTATGGCTGCTAGAAGGCTTTGTCACTTCATTTTGCTGGTGCAGCGTTGGCACCCCCACTATGTCAAGGCATTACCTGAATTCAAATGACTGAGAAGGATGCATTTTTACATGCAGGGCCAATGTCAGTCTGAATGCAGCCTAATGCTCTTGTTTCTCTTGAGAAGGGTCTTGCAGTGACTGCAGCTTCTTGCAGTTTTGTGGTTGGTGAGGTTGCCAGGTTTGGTACCATTTTTCTTGTATGGAGACCATGTGCTCACTGAGGGACAACCCATGATGTAGACGGAGATGCTGCTAAGATGGATAAACTGTTCGTCATGCATCTGTAACTTCCAAATGATGATACATCCAAATGTGATTTATTTAGCATTACCAAAGATCTCCTTAAGCACATTCAGTGGTTAAATGGTGACATGCATATTTGATAGGTTTGCTGACACATACATGAGATCATATGGATTATGGTGTGTGAAGTCTTAAGCATCAAGCTCTGCTTTATCCTTCATGCTCCAGACTCACTGCTGTATGTGTTGCAGCCTGTGGGTCCTGTTTTGTCTTTCTTCCCCTTTTTTAAGGAGTGTGTGTGTGTGTGTGTGTGTGTGTGTGTAAGGGGGTTGGGGGGTGTGGGGGTGGGTGGTGGTTTTACCTGCAGTCCTTGACCCTTGACCTCAACTTCTCTGGCGCCAGCTCCATCGGCTTTTCTTCTTAATGCAGGAAGAGCCTTCCCTAACCACTGGCTGCCACATGAGGGTCTGTATGCCTGGAGGAATAGTTAAATGTTGCTCATTAGACATGAATATAATGACAGAATATGTTAGGAGGGCAGAGATCATGGATTTTACACTTGCCCATTGTAGTTAGTTTCTTAACTGGAGCAAGGTAGGATTTTTATTTATAGACAACTTTGACTGTCCAGCACAGTCTTGTACTGAAACCACATAGTTGGAAAAGTGGCAAATTTGAATCTAAGGCTTTTGTTCACTTCTACATAAATTTGCTTTAGATAATTATGGATTTTCATTTTCATCATTTTTATTTCTAGAAAAAACTGTAATAATAAAACCAATAAAATAGATTAAATAATAAATAAATTAGACAATGACAAAATCAATACGTGGGAACATAACATATGTCTGTGAAGATTCCAAGTCATCCACATCATGCTATAATCCAAAAGCTATGAGTCAAGAGCAACTGGACTTACTGTAGATTGTTGAGGATGTCTGGCCTTGCCTTTAACCTCTGTCAGCTCTTTAAGGTCACACATGACTAGCTAATCCTCCTGGCTGTCATGTGACAGTTGTTACAGTCACATGAGTCCAGGTGTGAATGGGTATTAAACTGTCTAGGAGGAATAGAACATTTTAAAACATGAATACAGTAAAATAAATGTTAACATCAAACATTCTAAACTAATATGTGATGATGGGACATGCAGTAATACTGTAGATGGAGGGCTGCTCTATTTACTGTGTTATATTTTGTTCTTTAGTAAATGCTTTGACACAACTGGCCATGTGTTGGTCATTTGCAAACTGTTACAGTAACAAAGACCTACTGTAAGCTATGATCTGAGAGTGTCACATTTGTGTTGACAATTGCTGTTTTAAACATTGTGAACGGGTCAAAATATCTTCAAATGTTAATGAAAGATTCAGCATTTGTGAAATGTTGTATGGATGTAAGATGAAGCAAAATAATAACCCTCACATGTTCCTGGGCCCTTGTCAAGCTCTGGGCCTCTGCTGCTGAACTGCTGGTGCACATTTAACACAGTGAGAGGCTGATACAGTTAAGTTCACGCTGTGTTTTAGCGAACCAAAAATACACCAGTTGCTGGCTCACTCAAGATGAGTGATATTGTGAAAAACCTTCAGATTGGTTTGTTTTATTTTAAGGAGACTTTATTCTTCCTGCTCTGTTTTCTTGCAGTGTTTACAGTGTGAAGGCAGAGGTGAACAGTACAGAAAATTGAGGTAAACTGTATGCGAGCTGATAGTTCCATCTTCCCCCCCGACATGAAAGCAGCATGATCCTGACTGATGTGTACCTTTGCATGGTGTTGGATCTCTGAGCTGGTGTACTTTGAGACTGACAGAAGGTAATAAAGATCTTCTCTCTGTCAGGTCTGAAATAACAGTTTGGGGTACTGAGGTACAGAGATAAGTGAGCGATCATCCTGTTTGTTTAGTAACACAGGGAAATGGCAGCCACCGTAGGGAACCTGCATTATAGAGACTCCACTAGCCCCACAGCATCTCTGCTTCCCTTCAGGAGGAAACACATACACACACACACACGACCATGTTGTAAACTTACATACAGTTTTGGGAAAACTGTTTCGGTTGTCTGCTGCAGACCATCAGTGTGCATTTGTCAGACTTCACCCTGCTTTGGCGTCACATTAGTGAGTAATGTGAGGAGGCAAAGACTCCTTATTTTGTCTCAAGGACTTTCAAATGCTTTGTACACGTGGGAATAGATGCTTCTGAGAGATTAGCAGTTGGTTTCCCTGATCTTAGTTCAGCAGCAGACGGTCAAAGTGTGAAACCATCTATGACAGAGTAAATAATAAATATAATTGTTTAGTACGTCTAAAGTGTGAAGCATCCATTTTTGCTACATCCAGTTTATAAATGTTTTATCATTTGTTTGTATCCCTTGGTGTCTGGTCAAACCTGTGGACAGGAAGTGATGCACTTTAAATGTCTGGTTTCTAGTTAAACAGAACAAAACCAAGGCCCTGTTTCCCGATAACAAGCTTCTTAACATCAGCTGTTCGTGGTGGTGAAGATGATGCTGAGTGCGCTTTAAAGTAAATTTGCATATTTAACTGTCTGTAAGCTGTAAGAAATGTTTTCTACTTGATATTCAGTATGAAAACAAAGCTTAATGTACAGTAAACAGTTTACAGTCTTTATAATCCATGTAACTGGGTGGAAATTGGGAATTTAGCTGCTGCTAAAGGCAGACATTCCTCTAAAGATCAGATAAACTAAAAGGAAGCAAGTTTCATAAATGTGACCCCTATCTATTGTCATCTATTTAATTCTGTCATCATTTCTGTATTAACCTGCTGTATACAACAGTCTGGCAAACAACATAGACACCATACTTAAAAAGAAAATATATGGACCCTGAAAATATCCCATCAGAAAGGTTTCAGCCCAAAGAGATGAATATATTAGTAGATAAGAATGAAAAGACTGAAATCATCAGTTGTTGAATGAATGTGTGTGTGTGTCAGTTTAATTTTATTTTCTTGTTTTATAATTTAAACATTATCATTTTACATCAAATGTCACTTAACAAAGAACACCAGTGCTCATGTTAAAAGTATAGACTTAGAAATAAACATTAACAATAAAAACATGCATGAATCTCGTGAGTGAGTAGAAGACATATGTTAATCTACCCTCATTTCTAAGGGTGTGTTCAGTTAGGATGCATTTTGGGAAACAACTCTTAAGCTTGAGAAGGTTCCTAAAATTGATTCTATCTTAGCCTCAAGATGCTTTTAGGAAACGGGGCCCTGGGTAATTACCATGAGTGGCATCCATGGCTCAAAGGACAAACAGAGGGCCATCTATTCAACAATACTATATGAACAGACAATCCAAGGAAAACCTCTGCACCAATCATACACTTTTGCCACAGACTTACGGGTAATGTCTGGGTAGTGGAGTGCAGAAACTCTACAACAATAAGCACATTTTTACATACACATGGCAAAATGGGTGGTCATTCCTATGGAAGCACAGTACTAATGTTAAATAATGTTTTTAGGTATCATTAGGCCTGCTAGTGGGTATCAGCCCTCTGACAGGTAACACTGTTCATTAACCCTTACCTAACATACTTTTAACTTTAACTTTAATTGTCTTTAAAGGGGACATATTTTGCACATTTCCAGGTCTAAATTTTCAATCTGGGGCTCTACTGGAATATCTTTGCATATTTTACAGTTCAAAAAGCTCCTTATTTAACTCATACTGGCCCTTTACACAGCCCCTCAGTTCAGCCTCTGTCTGAAACAGGCTGTCCACTCTGTTCTGATTCAGAGAAGTGTCTCAGCCGATTTCCAGTTGCACCAGAGGCAACGTAAACAAACTGTAGTAATAGGATTTCACTACTTTTTCTTGTTCTTGTTCTTTACTTGAAATGTCAACTTTTCATCTTTTTTTGAGCTAGAATCCGATCCGAAATATCAAAGCGGATAACACAAACACCACATTAGCAACAACCTTAGCAACCAAGGCTATGGAATGGGTGGATGTTAATGGGCATGACTTGCAGGGAGCATTTCTACATATGTTCACCTCAAGTTTTGGAACTTTGATCATGTTTAATGTCTGACATCATAACAGAATAGAAATAACAGAAAATCACAAATAGCAAAATATGTCCCCTTTAAAGGTATGTTCACCCTTTCAATAACCAGAGTTGAGTTGGGCTCATGACACAGAGAAGGCTCAACAGCCTCCCAGAACCACCTCCTGCATCCAATCTCAATACTCCCATTCAAAGCAAGCTAACAATGTTTGGCTAATATCCATCACATGCTACTTGTGCTAGCTCAAAGAACCCTTACTATCAAATGATGAAGGCATAGCCAATATCACCAAGCACATGCTAGCCAGCCTTTACATGGCCACTACGAAACATATCAAATAACGTGAGGCCCCTAACAGGTTAATATGGCCATGGACATGGTCCAGGTCATATGTGTAGCTAAAAAAGTTGAGCTATTTCAGCCTGATGAAAGTTAGAATGACCTCATGTTGTATGTCAACACTCTCTCTCTCCTATAAATCTCAGAGGAAACTGTTTTGCTAAGTTTTTTCACTTCACATTTTCTCTAAAATGTCCATCGTCTCATGTGTGGAAAGCACTGGCATTGTGATAGTCTTCATACTTTCCAACAGGGCTGCTGTTTTTCTTCCTGCTGTGTGATTGACAGCTCCCTATCAGTGCACTTATCATCTGAATGTCAAGAACTTCCAGAAAATCACATTTTCAGGTGATTGATGGAAGCCAGTCAGCAAACAAAGAGACAGAGGGAGTGAAGCAGAAAGAATGAGTCAAAGAGCAGACAAACGTCACCAAATGTGGAAACATCAGGAAAACAAAACCCAGTAAGCAGTGATTTAGTGAAAGCTGTTTAAAACTGGGCTACATTTGGTTAAAAAGTGAAAGTTTTCCAGATGTCTAGGTTACATATACTTGTGATTTCAACATCACTGAAATATATATACTTCATTGTGAAGCAGGTCCTAACCACAACCTCAAATAAAGTGATTTTAATGGTGAAACAACAATTAGCCTGTTGTTAATCACTAAATTAGTGCTTGCTGTGAAACATGAGGAAAGTAAACAAACACAGTCTAATTTCATTTTATATGAAAGAAGAGCTGATTGTATATTTTGGCTGATTGACAGTCTGGAAATAGTTTGAAAATATTCCTAACATTAAAAACATGAAGCAGGAGTGACTTGCTTAGATATTAAGTGAGTAAAATGTAACTCATTTGAAATGTACTCATAGTAAATGGCACTAAAACATTAGAACATCATTATATGAGTTTACCATTTAATGGAAATAAGACACAACAAATATATGTAGATTATTTTGATTAAACTTGCAAAATGAATTATATGAATAAAGAAAGTCATGAATAAACATGAGTCACTAAACAAATGTACAACTGGTCAGTTGTGGCAATGCTAAAATGACCTTCCTAACCATCTGAGGACAACTCAGACCCCAGACTCTTTTAAAAAACCTTTCTATTCAGGAAGGCTTTTCATCTTTTTCATCTGAGCTCTTATTATTATTTTGTTTATGTTGTGTGTTTATGTTATTAATTCTGTGGCACTTTGACTTTCACTATGAATAAAAGGTGTGTTAAAAATTAAATTTATTATTATCATTATTATTAACTTGATTATCTTCAACTATTCTTTTAAGTACTCCTTCTTGCAGGTACCCTGTGAAGTTTTGTTGTAAACAAACACAAGATATGTTCACATTCAGTGTTTCTCAAACTCACATTCACTGTTTCTCATGCAAGAAGCACTCGTATGAACAGACTCATTCTTAAGATGCATGTACAAGTGGCATTCATCGATTTTCTCGTAATTAGAATTTTCTAGGCATGAATCAAATTTAAATGTGGGCCAGACCTGTTGTGCAAGTCTGATAGTCTCTGTCTTTCTTCACATGGGAGAAACATTTGTTTGACTTACAATTATAATGAATGAATTTGGAGTTTAAATATGATATATAAATTAACAAAAAATAAATATATAAGTAAAACAAACTTAGTGAAAAATTTATATTCTGTTAACCATATCATCATCATCATGACTGCTGATTTACTGAAAGGTTGTTTAGATTTTATTGTATGGATGTTATATCATTCAAAAAGGCTTTGTATCTGTAACCTTAGTTTTGTAAACTTGTACATTTATGTTTGTAACTGTAAATTGTGTGCTGCAAGCTTGCATATATTGCAAGCTGAATATTTTGGTGTCTGTCTGCAAACTCTGTTTTGCAAGTTAGCGCATTCAGTTACAGGCCTGCAAGCCTGTATTCACGACCTATAAGGAAAAAACACTCGTGTGGGAGTGTGTGTGCACGCACACAAACTTTTGACATGTTTACTGTATGTTACAGGTTGCAGTTTTGTACACTTTGAAAGAAGGAGGGGTGGGACCTTCTATAATGACAACTACCCATGAACGACAACTACTTGTATGATGGAGTGAGCAAGGATGTCCCATTTGGTGAATTTTTCTTGAACTAGTACAAAAATGTACTTCTAGGTCACATACAAAATGTGTTATGATGCAAGCAAAAAGTCTTTAAGAGAGTGTTTTTGGGGAATTTTTTTTAGATTGAATTCTTTGGCATCTTCACCTTTACTGGACAGTGTAGTGGCAGATAGAAACAAGGGGAGAAAGAAGGGTGTGACATGCCTGGCTGGAATCGAAGCAGACATGTTGCAGTTATGTATTAGGTGAATTAACCATTTGGCTATCAGGACGTCCCTTTTTGCCTTTATTAAGTAGTTTAGAGCTGACAGGAAATGCAGTAAGGGAGACATAGAATGACATGAACATCCAAGGCTGGACTTGAGCCAGCAAATAAATGGTCAGTATCCTAAACCCCTAGACCACCAGGACACCCAGAGACAGCATGACATTTTGTATTCTTATTTATTTATCTATTGATTTATTTTCACCAGATATTCATATTCTCACATTGCTTAGTTTGTTATGTTGGGAATAGCCTAATACAGTAACACTTTCCATACTTTTTCCATTTAAGGCCTGCTGTCAGTCAGGTTCAGTGCTGTTGACCTCTTGAGGAGAATAGATTGTGTGGCTGATGGGAGGAATCATTTGCTCTATGCAGGGAATGGGGAGGAAACTGGGAATGCTTGATGCTTGGCCCGGGCTCTCAAACCGGAAGATGAATCTTGAAGAAACTTCTTCTCTCTGTGATCTTTGACGTGGGATTACAGATGATTGCTGTGCATCACTGTGTGAATTTCCACGGAGGAAGGTCCATGTTGGTATCGATCAATCAAACTGACTGAATGCTAAATGGGAAATCTCCATCATATGCTTTGAGTTCTTAGACATAAATGAGGAGACATGATTCTCTTCTGGTGCGTCCTCACATAACATCAACACTAATTTTTTTCCATTAGCAAATCCCATAAAAACAGACTTCAGGCATTATTTAATTGTGATACTGAGATCTGCTGCTTCAAGTTTGGACCAATGAGTGTTTATTTATACAATTCTGTATAACTTGAATCTTATACAGATACTATGGGTAATCTGTGCAATGTGCAACACGGGGTTGAGTAGTACTAATGCAGCCCCCTAACCCCTTAACCCTAACCCCTAACCCCTAACCCTAACCCTAGTTACATTTGAGTGACAGACACCATCTAGCGGCCATAGTAATTATGACAAGGAGAAGTGACACAGTTCAGATTATGTCAATATAAGGTGAAAAATTTCCATAATTGGAGGTGGCGAGTTGGGTGGATGGCTAGATAGTTAGCTGTAGGAGCCTGCTGTTCGTTTCCCATTTCCAACCGCGAGTTTCCACCCCATTGTAATGGTGAATGTCTACCTGGCATAATAAACCAAGCTGAAGTGTGAAGAAGAATGATTGCCATATAGTCTGACCAAAAAATTCTTTCCTGGAGCTTTCAACCATATCTCATGGTCTTTATCAGTGAATTAAGTTGTTGGCTCAGTTGTCATGAGATCATCAATGACCTAAGTCTGGAACATCAGTAACATGATGAGAGATGGTTGCATATGGTGATGAGATGGTAACCCCTGTTTCTGTGTAAAGATGTTCTCTGGTGTCAGATGTGCTCTACCTCTGACTGTATGTTGTTTTTGTACTAGAAAGGGTGGGACCAACATGTATAATGGAGAACTGGATACTGCATTTAAAGATGGTGACCCATTAATTCCTTTGAAAGTTGCTCATTACGCGTATACACCTGAAAAAATCTGTGTGGGCTTCCTCATTCTTTTGGGTTTTTAGGCACGTAGAGCATGCTCACTAGAGTCCTTCTCCGGGCGAGAACGTTGCAGTTCTGTTAGAAACTATTCTGGCCGAGCATTTATGCCACACATAAATGGGATAAAATACTTCTAATACTATCAAATTATGATAATAATTATTTATTATGAACCTTTCAAAAACTTTTGGTTGAATAAATATTTGGAATAATTGAGTAATAACAGTACAGATAAATAAATCTGAACTATAAATAAAAAAAATGTAAAGAAGAAATTTCACTAGCTGTTTAGTTTGCGTATATATCTGGCCTGATATGGCCTGATACAATGACAGAGACTTTAGCATAAAAAATAGTTGTTGTAACTCACTTCAGTTAATTTCCTGCAGAAAACACAACTGTTCTTTTAACACAAAGTATGAAAAGCACATCAGCTTTTCTCATATTCATTGACTTAAAATCCTTTTAGTTTGATGGGTTACAGTGGAGTTTGTGAGAGTGTGTAAATGCATTAGATATGGTGAAATGTTCAAAAATTGGCAGTTGCAATTCTAAAATATCATTATCAGCACTCAATCTGTCAACCCCGTTCACAGTTGGCTATGGTAACAAATTAGAGCAACATGTGTCATTAGAGCCTGAGGCCATAGACACAACAACAGAGCTGTGATACCACAGACCATCACTGGGGCCAATGTGAAACATCCCCTTTTAGACCAAACACAATCTATCACACAGCCATACCATGAAACTATCAGTCTCACATGACTTTGTGCAAATGTCACAGTAATAATGGCAATAATTACAGCAACCTCCACACAGGATAACCAATACGCTAGTTTGGCTACTGTAAGTGTTGTTATGTATAATCATCTGGATTATAAAATGTTCTGCAAAGTATGTTAATGTATGTTTTTGATTGTGTTGTCACCATGTTCTCAGAGTGGAACACTGACACCAGACAAATGGTGATAAATGTCGGCTGTAGTGATCTCTTTCAGCTGACTCTATGGAAAATACACTAAGTAACCAACATTTGATTATTTCCCCTCCTCGAAAACTCCCAATTGTCTGGTTAAAATGTCTGTGGTGTGTTCTATTCACATAGAACTTCACAGAAATCATCACAACTGTTCTTTTTAATGTATTTTCTCTTGATTCAGTATGAATATCTGTAGGTGAAACTCTTGTCCTGCCACTATCATAGCTAACTACTTGATTACCTACAAACTGCTGACTACCTAATTCTGTTTTATATTTATTAAAAAGAATATGGAAACTATTAGGTTTAAAAGCTACCAGAGACTCAAGAAATAGCACATTTAAAAGCTTTTATGAGCTGGATAAATAGTGTAAAATGAATGTTTATGAAAATGTTGCTTATCACATGCTATGTTGAGGGATTTTTTAAATTTAATTATTATGCAATTACTTCAGAGCACTAACCTGCTGTTACTCATAAATTAATTTCACTTAACACCTGGTACGTCTTCATTACTGCCAATGGATAAGCAGAGGTAGAGCCTTATACTATTGTATAAAAGAAGTTAGCTGCTTGCTGACCTAGCACTGACTAAGGAGGTGAAGGTTTGCTATGAATGCAACACCAATCTCAGACCAACATTAACAATGTGGGAAAGTTTTCACACTCATTTAAGGCTGTGGGCTTGCGGAAGAAATACATTTCAGGAAATACAATATAGAATATAATATCTCAATTATTACAACATTTTATTACTTTGGCCATCATTTATAGCCTCCACCACAGTATCCACATGTAAGCTCTGAATCTACGTTTCCCCTCTGGTGGAAGTTATGATATTCACTCCCTACTCCCTGCTGTACTGAGGTAGGCCTTCCTTGTGGGGAATGACAAGGTCAGAAACTAAACACCAAATATAGATGCTCTAGAAATTCTGAATTCACATAATAAACCATTTCATGTGAGTTGGCTGACTAAATCATTGGCTATAACAACATTATACTTAACAAAGTCATTGCTGAGATCTGGGAACATGGCAACATCACTACAACAAATCCACAGGGTCAAGAAACACTTACAGTTTGTCAACAAACCAGCTGATCTAACCCTTTGGATGATCTAACCCTTTGGAAGTCAAACTGAAAGTTTGTTTCCATTTGCTTATATTTCTTAACCCATCTGATTTCTTTCCAGATCTATTGACCTGGTGAATACAATATTATTATTACTCAATTAGAAATTATGGCCAAATCTATAAATGAAAGTATAAATAATCAAATGAAAGGGGGCCTAGGACAGAGCCTTGAGGTACTCCAGAGTTCAGAGCGGCAGGAGATGATGTGAAATTACTAAGAGCAACACTTTGGTGTCTGTTGAGATGTAAAAGATAAACCACTTTAGAACAGTTTCTGTGACTCCAACAATGTCTCATAGACATCATCTTATGATGAAATGATCTACTGTATATTATGCAGAGATAAATAAAAAGGAGAGTCTACTATGAACATCATTAGAAGCCAAACAATAGCTTCATTACTCTTAATGTTGAGATGAGACCATAGGTTTCCTTTTTGAGCAGGGTTTTACTTTGTTTATTTTTGCAAGCAATTTTGACAAATTCTACTTCAGAGAGGTGCAACTGCAACTACATCAGATTGATATTAACTATCTAACTATGAGAAATTGTACATGCATACTCCACCCATCTGCAGGTTATCTAATTTCATCCTCAACTTCTCTTTCTGTTTCACACAGTCAGACATAGTCAGCTCTCATGGAACAACATTACTTGCTGGAGGTCATAAATAAATGGAGGAAACAGAGCAGAAATAGAACTGGCTCAATTAACAGAGAACAGAGCTATTCCACTGTGTGCCTCTTTGATTAATGTCCCTAGCACTGCTTCACCAAAAGTCCTTTGGTTCCACACAGCTGAGTGGATTATTACCTGAGCTGGTCAACATCTAATTGAATCTGAATGTGTCTCTATGTGGGGTCATTAATACAACTTTGTTTTAAAAATAGTAAAATGTTTAAATCCAGTTTTAGAGGCTGTAATATTTTCACTGTGATAACATCATTGTCAGCAGGATTAGTACAATACAGTAAGTGCCCTACCTGCTTTATTTAACATAAATTAACTTCATAACCCCTTAAAGCTGTACTCTAGGGATTTAGTATGGCACTACTTCAAAGTTATGAGAGACAGATTTAGTTTGGACAGAATGATTGGTTACAAGTGATGCAGCAGGATATGGATGTTATCTGATCTTGGCTTTTGCACTAACATCTGACATTAAAAATAGTTTCTATCTATCACAATTCTGCTGACATGGTGATTGGATCTCAATATACACATTAGGTAGGTGGAGCTGGCTGACTCATCAACAAACATCATCTCAGGACACAGCCATGTGACAGACAGAGACAGCTGAAGGCATCCGTAGGCTACTTTCTGGTAGCCTTGTGAAATGTTACTTATACTTTAAGAGGGTAATCAGAGGCAGTGGAAAAGCTTGCTTCAGAACAGTCAAGTTTCAAGTCTTAACCTGAGCTGATGACATCACTATGACATCATCAAGGTTATTTTCTCAGCCAACAAAGCTTCTATATGTAAACTATTTTCACAGGCGGGGTGATACTAAATATGACTAGTAAACTGACCCTGCAGGTGGCATGCCCCTTCAACAAATAAAAGTCCTTTTGGATATTTTTGTCCGATTTACAATTATAGACCTATCATTAATCACAAGTAGGCTGCTTTGGCCAGCTCTGTTTTTCTTTTGTTCTAGCTTTTGAAGTTTGCTTCTAAAAGCCTGGTTTCAAACATGTCCGATTTTTTTCAGGGATTCAATTAGAAAATAACTTGAATAACATAATTATTCACGCAGCATGATGAAGTGAAAAGACAATGGCAACTCAGTCTGATTATCAGAATTATTTGAAATTCGAACTTATGTTGTAATGACATGAATTCAAAATTTACAGTTTATAAGTGCAACAGGCCATTTGAAATGGTTTACCTTGTGATGTGAGGACGTTTTCAAAATTCCCTATCAGCTAGACCTGTTGCATGCTCTTTGATCTATCAGTAAACTAAGCTAATAAATAAAAATGGAGAGGGGCACTAAAGCTATGCTGATTGGATAATCACAAAACCGAAGCATCTGAGAAGCAGTGTGTGAAAGTATTGTGGGGGCTCCACTGTACATGGCAAAATAACCAACAAATATAAGGCTTGCCAAATTGGTAAAAAGCAGCTGCCTTACTCAACAACCACAACAAATCTGAGGACTCAGCAGCTAGTTTACATAAGTGGTAATGTGTTCCCCATGAATAATAACTAACATAATGACCTTTCTAGCCACTAACCTTCAACCATGATAGTCTTGATGTTGTTTCAGAGGCTCTTCCAGCTTGAGAACACTAAACTCTGAGCCAAACACTGTGAGTAAGTGTTAAATATTGACACAAAACACCTCCACAAATCAAGTGGAAAAGTAGAACCATCAAAAAGTACTAAATGTTCTTTACATGTAAAGCTCAGCATGTCAGCACTTGCAAATGTATCAGTGTGCACTGAGGGAGTCACAGGGAGAGAACTGACATAAGTCCAGCAGGATGATGCCATCTGTCCTGCGGCAACATCTCCCAGCTGGCCATACTGGACGGATGGATGAGAACTGGAAACCAGAATAATCACCACTCATCCCACCCAATCTGACACAGACGGCAGGAAGCGTGCACTCGACCCGCCCAGCCTCGGAACAGGATGGAGGCATCCATGATGCACTGGGAGGATGGTGGGGGTTGTTGGGGCCTCAGGGTGCTGACAGGGGCTACCGTTCGATCCGACACAGTCCACCTGCTGGGATATGTGTGTGTGTGTGTGTGTGTGTGTGTGTGTGTGTGTCTGGAAGGTATTGAGATATAAATCCAAAAGCTTGTTTTCTTGAGTGATTTCTGTTGCCTCAGTTCATAAACACTGAGTGAAACCACCTGAATGAATGTTTGATTTAAGCAAGAATAATATAAATAAGTATACTGATTCAGTGTCTCAGATTTTGCCATTTGCCAAACTGTCCTAAAGATTTTAAAGTGTTTTAAAAAGTGTAATCTTCCAGTTCATAACAACCTCGGTCTTCTACATGCTTCCACTTGATCAAATTTGCCCAAATAGAGGACAATCATTTTTGTGGAAACTGTATTTATATTCAAGGACTAGATATTTACATATTCACCACAGCAGATGTTATCTTTGAACGGTGTGAATATCTGTCCCATGTGTTAGAGAGAGAGCCTCATCATTGCTGGCTTAGAGTTTCTTAGTTAGTTTATAGTTTGTCTTTAGGGTCAGCCAGCCCTACAAGTGTTCAGGAAGTCCAGTTTAACCTACAAGAGTAGGCTAAGAGAGTTGAGAGATGACTGAGAAAATCATTCCGATGGCTTCCAAGAGCCTGACAGGAGAGTGTGTGACTGAGTGAAGAATTAGCTGCATTTGAAAACATATTTGGACAACCTACACAAATATGGGATTTATGTTTTGCTTTCATGTTTCTCTTATACAAAGAAAAAAAAGGCTTTAAAGATGAAGACTCCTCTCCTTGGACTAATAGTATCTTGGGGAAACTTTCTCAACAGATACTCTGATAAAGTGTTTTGTATCTTCAAAAAGTATTCTCACATGTTTTGTATATTAAGTAGTATGGTATCTTAATATGTATACATTTTTAATAATCTATGTTACGGTGAAGCAATATCAGAATTACATGCTAGTTGCATATCACTCTGTGAGGTAGACCACAAGACAGTGAGATATAGGGTGAAGCGTATGAACGAAAAAGGCTGAAATATGCACACATAGCACCTGAAGCAGTGCAGCAGGGCTGGAGAGCATGAGTGCTCCAAGTGGAAGTAGATTGCAGAGGTTATGTGACTAAATCAGCCACCAGGCTCCTGAAGAGATGAGAGTTAGAGGACGGGCCCTACAGCAAGCCACCAGGTCATTGTTGGAGGCTGCCAAATGTAGCAGCAACTGGCCTTGACTGAAGAGAAAGGACCCAATCTGGGCTGCAAGGTGACCATCGACCTATAGGAAGGGGTAAAAGTGGAGGGGGGTGCACCTGAGATGCCATTTAGCCCTCTGGAGGTGTTGTGGGCTCATCAATGAAACACCAGAGAAGGGGGTTCCCGCCTGATGACCCCAGTGAAGTGATTACCCCTACTGCCACTCAAGAAATCAAGGGAGTGTTGATTATTGTAAGGGATAGTAACAACAAGTCCTATGAGCTCAACCACTGAATATGCGCAGTAGAGTTTCTCCCACTGGCCCGAGAGTTCCTGCTCGGCCCATAGACACAGATCGCTTTTCTACACTTGTGGAAAATTTTATAAATATAAAACCTTCATGGATTCATAATACAAGGAGTAATAATTTACCTTATTCGCAGTTTGAGGTGTCCTGTCAGCTAATTTACAGATGTCTCTTTTATAATGGTGGTCTATGGAGAAAATGCTTTTTGGGTCGGAGGTTTTTTTTTTGCTGCGATAACACAAGTGGCCAGTGGGCGCTCTTAATACATCTGTAGTAATACTGGGCTGCGTTCTTCTAAAAATCAATGATCATGTGATCGAGTGGTCTTACTGTGTCCTACCTCTTTAAGCTTTTTGGATTAATTTGGGTCATCTTTAACGATCAAACTATATGAATCATGTTATTATATTGGTCAGGCATATGCTTTTTTGTTTTGAAAAGTACTATATCACTAAATGTTATTATTGTTATTATTATTACAGTAATATATAAAAAGGCATCAGATGCCTCCTTCAGACCACAGATCCATACTCATAGCAGTCTGTAAATGTATTCAAGAGAAACTGCTTTCCTTTGATGGATGGTTCATAAATGTTATGCTGTGCATATAAAACACAGATTAGTATTTGGAAAAGAGAGATTGTTTGATTTATTCCAGAGGTGTTGCCTGGATTCACTAACACAGAAAAATACATCAAATGATGCAGAATGAAGATGTATTAGAAATATTCACTGCACCTGCATGCATCACAAAACAGACACGCACACACACACACACACACACACACACACACACACACACACACACACACACACAGTGTCCTCACTTTCCAAAAATGTTCTCACTCCCCTGGTCTAAAACTCAAAATGATCCTCAGAAGGATAGACATACAGGTCAGTCATCACAGTGAAATGGGTGAGGTTAGAAGCTCTCACACATGATGTATTTGCCTTGATACAACATACTGTACTCTTTAAACAAACCTGTAGCCCAAACATACACACACACACAAGCATGCAGGCACACACGCACACACACACACACACATACACACACACACACACACACACACACACACACACACACACACACACACACACACACACATATTTGAATATCTTTGGAGTGTGCAGGGGAAAACAAAATGATTTTATAATATTTTTTTCTAAAATAAGAATACATGACTAGTGAAATATGGGGCTATATTAATTTTTTTTATGATTGTTTAGTCAACTTTATCAACACACTATTGGACACAGCAGCTCATTTTACAAACAAAAGCAAATCTTTCCAGCAGACAGTAACACAACAACTGATGTGTCAATCAGAACAAACTGAGATAAAAACACTAATAGGCAACAAAGGATGCAGTCAGTTAAATCACTTTTTTATCGTGTATATGTTGTTTTTAATTGTTAATAGAGTAAAAAATGTATATATGTACACATCGTATGTTGTATATTGTCATTAGAGATTTGTAGTCAGATTTGTAGCTCTCTATAGAATGTACTACAGTGTATTCAGCAGGAACGAGTCATTGAAGTGCAGCAGGAAATCTTTCAGTTGGATTTATTTTTGACAATTTTCTTGTTTTTTTGGTTGAATATAGATGTATTTCAGTGTGGTTATGATTTGGCAGATTACTATCTGTATGACATCATATGACATTATGTACAGTGTACATAGTGAACATAAACTGAGTTTTGAAGTGAGGATGTAAACATGAATGTGGCCTTTAATCTCTGGGGGGTATGAGTGAAAATATTAACTGGAACACTACTAATTTGTAACATCAAAAATTATTTGAAATACATGTAATGCCTCTCACATTACATGTTTTATAAATGTAATACCATAATAAAATGTGTCTTTAAAGTCACAAAATAATCAATGTATCTCCAAAACGTCAACTGATAACATCCTGCGACTTCTGTCACAGTCCTCCACCTTGAAAACCAACCTATAACTTATGTGTTGTGAGAATGGTGAACTTCCTGGACTGGGGAAAATCATAGCAAGGGCTGTAAAATGTATTCCTCCAAAACTGATTTGGTGAAGGTTGTCTTTGCCCTGAGCTGAGGCTCACTGGCTCATACTGTGTAATGTCAGGCTTCAATGAAAGTACAATCCAAACTGTCTCCTGGTGAATTCAATCCACACATAAATGTGCCACGTTCACATCAAATGGAAGTTAAAGAAAGACAATCAAGTGCAGCATTAACAGGCAGAGTAATGTCAGTTTACAGAGCACTTACAAAAGACTATCACATTGCAAAATGAATCAAGTGTTATGAATAAATAAATGATACAGAAAAGGAATTTAAATACAAAATCACCAAAAGCACAAACTATTTTAAACAGTTACTAACAGAAAATCAGTAAAACTGAAGTTAAAACTTTCTCAGACGACACCACACACAAACACAGACACACGCACTCACAAGCACTCACACGCACACACTCACGCACACACACACACACACACATACTTCAAAAACAGACTGGCTGGTGCCTGTGTAGCCCCAGGGGTGTGTGTTGCTGCCTTGATGACGTGCTCAGATCCAGATCAGGCTGCGCGACTCCTCAGCCTCACTCAGGGAGGAGGGATGATCTGCAGCAACTGATCCATGGCCACCTCCTCCTCCTCCTCCATCTCCTCTCTGCTCCCTCTCTTTCTATCCTCCTCCCTTTTTCTTTGTGGACTTAATTCTGTTTTTTAATTCCCCTCCTCCCCTCTTCTCTTCTCCTCTCCTCTCCTCTCCGCTAAACCATTTTAACAGATCCCTCTGAGTCCAGCCAAGACTCACTCTGTCACTTCATTAAGTTGCAATCACACTGACAAACTCAAGTGCAGCAGTAAATGTTATTTTTCCATTGTCTTGTGTGGGGAAATGTGTGGTTTCTATGGTTTTCAGTTACACATGTGATGCATTGGTGAGCTGCATTACTGATTGAGCAGTATGTGATACTGAAGCAGTTAAACCTTCTGATTAGGGCTTTAAAAACATTTAGATATCCAAGACAAACAGAATTGCTCACAAATTCTTTGCATGTATGTATCTGCATGTGTGTGTGATTTAGCAAAATTAAGCCTCACAAATGAGGTTTTGAGTGTCTGAAAGGCAGAGGCAGACAGAGGAAACACACAAATAGATTAGAGGTTGAGAGTTGTCTGTGTGTGTGTGTGTGTGTGTGTGTGTGTGTGTGTGTGTGTGTGTGTGTGTGTGTTTACTGGTTTGTGGTGGGTTCTGGTGGATATATTTTTCGCTTTGTCTTTGTCTCTCTTGTTTTAGGTCAAAGTTCAGCTCTAATTGGCTTAATGGACTGTTCTGACCTAAAACAAGCAGATCTCAGGTCAGGCTGGATCAGAGGCTCAGGAGGACCTGAAAGGAGCAACAAAGCAGTAAACAGACAAGTGTTAGACACAACACTGCCATCCAGCAGCCAGATAGAGTTACTGAGTAACTCCCTCTGTGGACCCCGTTCTTTATCAACAAAAGAAGTACTGGGCAAATGGATACACTGTAGTTTGTCAGGAAATAGTCCCAGAACCTAACTTCTTTTTTTTTTTACATGTCTGTTTGTGTACAGGTTAAACAAACAAGATACAACATCTTAATCTGTGTACTTGAGAGGTGTTGGTAGGTGTATTTTTGAACTTGGACAAGAGGGCTAGCTAGTTTCCACCTGCTTCCAGTCTTTATGCTAAGCTAGGCTAACCTCATCCTGGCTCTGTACTTAAAGGACTTGGCTTGTGATTTTCTATATCTTTCTTATTGTCAACAAATCTCATGTGCAGAGACAGACCAACAATGACAACACTCATCCTAATTTCAAGTATAGTGTGTGTGTCCAAAGTCTGATATGTCTTACTCTTCTGTGCCGTAGACCTTTGTTATTGTCCAAAAACTATTGAAAACACATCAATGAGATGTCAATCACAACCTCTTGACTTTGTACTGAAGTTCTTTGAGAAGTTTATAATGTTGTACAAAGTCAAGAGGTTGTAATATGTAGCACAACAATCCAGTAAAGCTCTACAAACTGAACAAGGTTTCGCGCATACACAGTCTGCCATACTAGGAACCTCTCTCCTGAGAGTTACAATCACTGTTTCTAAACAAGTCACAGTAACCACCATCTTCATGATGAAGGAACACGTCACCCAGTGCACCAGTGTCACTCACTGACATGTTTTTAACAGTTTTTGGACAACAATGGAGGTCTACGGCACAGAGAAATAACATATATCAGACTTTGAATACACACACAATACTTGTAAGTAGATCATTTGATTGTTGGTTAAGCTGTTCACATGAGGTCTGATGACAACAAGACAAATATAGAAAATCCTCAGCCAAATCCTTTAATACTTTCTCTCAAGAAATGAATAAGTATGTTGCCCAAAATGTCGACCAATTTCTTACAAGTGATAATATGCATTTTAAAGTTCCAGTGTGTTTTCAAGGCTCTTTGACAACAAATCTATCAAAAAGTTTTTATGTTGACGATATAATCACAAAATAAAAAAAAACAGACTAAAATCTTGAGACACAGAGAACATTTTAGCAAAGAACTTTTCTCTCACTGTACACTAGATCTCTGCAAGTAAAACTGAGAGCTGAACTCTTATCAAGTAGTCCAGGCTGAGTAACAGAGGTGTAGGTGAAGGCTTATCAGATACCAAGACGCTTGGTGAATATATGCTTGTGTTTATGTGACTGACACCGCAGCACCTTGCCAGATGATGAGCCAGTTTCAATTCAGGTGGCAACCTGTTTTTTTTTTTTTTTGCCGGAGCTTCTGTGTTGTCGCCTCTACTGTGTCACCAGACTAGCCTCATTCAAATGAATGATGGGCTGCAGTTTTCCACACAAAGCTACAGTCTGTCTGGTCAGACAGTCCAACACAACCTTAACCCCCCTAAAAATTCTGACCTGCTACCAAAAACATCTGTATATTTTTTTCACATTTTATATATATTTTAAACAGTTAAATCATATTAATTTATATGTACCTGTTAAATTATATTACACCAATGCCCCTCTGTCCTCTGTGTTGTGAATGGTGGCTATAGCCCTGGTGTTGATGTACACAAATTTGATGCAACAGAGGAGCTTTCTACTCAAGTGTGAGTTTTTTTTTTCTTCTACTGTGATGATTCTACTTTTTATGCGTTTCCATTATGCACTTATGGATTTTTATTTTTCATTTTTTTTCCACTTTTGTAGGCCGTTGAAGAAATATGAAATACGCTGTGACACTCTGGGGGTCCCTGTGCTGTCGGCAGTTCTACTAAAACAGAATACCGAATGACTTTTATTTTGCGTATGAATTATAAGATGCTTTTATTGTATCATTTTAAAAATGAGAGTAAAGATTTCAATAGTTCAATAAAATAAACCTTGCTGTGTAGATAAATAGAAAATGATTCTGCACATTTTTTGAGACCCCCCCTAAAATTTGGTTTTGAGTTTTTAAGGGGGTTCCAGCTGTCAATTAGTAGCCTATATGTATTTGACACAGTGCTGCTGAAGGCACTGTGAGAAGGTAAAATCTATAGTTCTGGTTTACATAGGCAGCCAGGGAAAGTCTGACATAAAATAAGACAGATTTTAACAATTATTTCCTCTGAACCGAAAATAAATTTTAACACAGGGAAATTCATTCTTGACCTCGGAAATAGTACTTTGACAGAACCACGGTAACTCAAGGTCCACTTACTTAACCACGTCTCCCTGAGCAACATCCATCCTGATGAAAACCATGACATCTAGATTAAAGCTAGTAAGTAGATTTTAGGTGGAACTTTTCATTTTGGGAGCAGTCGGCCTCTTTAGTGCTTGAATCTTGTGTCCTGAGGCATCATTCAGGCTGCATGTGTCCACTAAGGTAAAAACAAACACTTTGAATGACAGGGACCAGTAGCATATATGGAAAATGTAATCTTTCACTGGCTCTAACAATACTGCACCAACTCTGACATAGAGGCTACCAATCATCTCCAGATCATTGGTTGTTTTCATTCAGCTTGTCTTCTCACATGGATCAGAGCAGAGTAAGGAGCCGGATTACATTTTGACCTTCCATGCATTTATGGACCAGCAGCAGTTTGGCTAACAGAGTGTGTGAACTCTGTGCTTTCCAGCTCATAAATATCTGTGAGTGTGACAGGCCTGAGAGGCATGCAGTCAAGAGCTTCCGACCAGCTCCAGGAAGCTGCAGAAACACACTCACACAGGAGTTATGATGGCTTCTAACCCTTGACCTCGACCTGGAAAGTACATGCAAAAAAAACATGGCGGCTGTGTGCAGGACTGTCTCTGAGACAGACATTCCCATGGAGACAACAAGGAACTGCCAGGACTTCTTGAGAGGGGATCCGGGGGTTTCTCAGTATATAAAAAATGTTTAAAACCTTTCTGTTGTTCAATAGACAAGTGCAATGTTTATACATGAAACAGTTGGGAAAATTTCTCAAGCATTTCGCATATATATTTTACAGGAAAATTCCACAGGGCACCTTCAAGTTGTGCAAGTTCTCATTTTTCATGATCCTTTGGGTTTTTTTTTTGATCAGATAGATTCAACATTCAACATCGAGATAGTCCAACAGATGGTAATCTCACACAGCAACACCTTTTAAAACTCACAGACTTCTGGAGAACTTCAAGCAGAAAAGTAGAGACAACTAACTTAATTGTATCCATCAGAACACAAAACCGAGACTGAGCTTGATGAAAGAATGTTTTGGGGATGGTATATGGGTCGCACTTTATTTTACAGTACACTAATAAGACATAATAAACCATACTTTGTGTCAAATTAAACAAAACCTAGAAATAATATGTTCTTTATTAGACAGTAAACAAACACAGCTATACCCTAATTAAACACCATACACCTAAATTATGCTGTAATTACAAACCGCATATTAGACCCAAAATATAGGCCTACTTAGACACTATTATACCAAATTATACTCTAATTAGAAAGCTAACAGGAGATCATACACTATTAGACACCATTTTACAAGATCATCTCTAATTAGATCAGTTAATTAGATTAAAATCAAATACAATGCCATTACAGATCCAAAATATGCTACAGTTAGACTCCATTCTACCCTTACTACCAAATGATGCTGGAATTAGACACCACATTTAATGCTACCAACATGGGTCTATGATGGCTTAATTAGACAACACAGGCAGTAATTAGACAAATTTAATGTCATATTATGTTGGGAATAGCCTTTATAATAGTCAGACAAAACACTGAGAGCTCAGAGGACAATACATGTATTTACAGGTTAAAGTTTCA
Organism: Thunnus maccoyii; assembly: GCF_910596095.1. NCBI lineage: Eukaryota > Metazoa > Chordata > Actinopteri > Scombriformes > Scombridae > Thunnus > Thunnus maccoyii. The sequence continues at coordinate 30,109,664 of NC_056546.1, forward strand.
CTCTCTTATAGTGCCATTTGTTGCTCATTAGAAGAAAACTGTATCGTAAACTAAAGCCAAACCACATCAGGCCACATCTGGTCGCTACTTCACACGTCCCTCGTAGCCTGGATGTTCTCCAGAGTCCTGTGAAATTTGTATAGAATATATGCTTCCTCAGTGCTCTACTCCAATACCAGTTAAGACATCAGACCATTTAATGCTGTGTCACTATCTAACCCAAGTATGGAAGTTGCCAGGACATTGCATCTCTATTTCCCCACTGTTAGATCCTTATTAGACTTTCTTAGAGGGTAATTACCAACACATTACAACAGAACTGTACCATAAACTAAAGTGAAATCACATATCTGCTATACATGCTAAAATGATCCAAACAACGTCCTGTCTGACTTGAGTGTTCCTATATATCTTAACAACGTGTCACTTCCAAGATAATCCTGATAATAAATGATCTACATTACAACCAAACACATAGCAAACACATTAAGTAGTTAGTTAATACAAGACATGTAATCATTTTTATGGAAACACACTGAGTCAATACTGATGTGCAACAGTATTTTATTTGGATAAACAACATCTTCCATCTGATGCACTTTTCTCCAGTTTCCACCGAGGCGCTGAAGGAGCTGTTGACAGTCCTCGTCGGAATTCTGAGGAGAACAGAGGCTCTCTTCATCAACATCAGTGTTATAGAACAAACACACCAACATAAAAGCAAACTTACCCAACAGTGTTATTTCTGCACCGTTTCTGTCCTCTCAGCTCTCAACTCTCGCAGTGAACTACATGATTCTTACAAGACAGGAGTGTGTCTCCTTAACATGAATTGTGAATTGTTAACATGAACAGCATATGTGGTTTCTAATTACAGCATAAGTTAGGTGTATGGTGTCTAATTAGAGTATAAGGTATTTTTTATTTTGTCTGATTTGATGCAAAGTACAAGTTATTATGTCCTATTAGTTTATGGTAAAATAAAGTGCGGTGTCTTCTGGGTTTGGCTCCCGGGGGTCTGGAGAATAAGCACCTGAACGTGGTGGAGGGTTTTTTGTACCCCTATGGCTCTAAGAGCTTGTGATAGAATTATGATATGTTAAAGTCAGTAATAAGTAGTGGCAGCACGGCATCACTCAACAACATAAACAGTGTCAGAGTTTAAAATAGACCAGACCGCCTTCTGCCTTACTGTCCCATTACTCTCTCTCTTTCTTCTTCTCTCTCTTTCTCACAGACACACACACCCACACACACACACACAAACACACACCCTCGTTCCGTGACACCACCTCTAGCAGCCTGCTCTTGTCCTGTCATTGTCATCCTCCCACCCAGGGACAGCATAGCCAAACACCACCCTAGTGTGTGTTCCTTGTGAGTACAGCACATACATACAGGTATGAGTTCCTTGTGTGTGTGTGTGTGTGTGTGTGTGTGTGTGTGTGTAGGAGGGACTGTAATTTTCACAACCTTTAATTGACCAAACTTTTGTTCGACATTCTAGGGCAACATGGCCACATCAATCTAGCGCCAATTACAAGCGGCTCCATGCCGACCGGGCCCCCAGTCGCCGTGACAACCCGGATGATTGATCACCAACAGCAACAATTCTCTAACCTGATCAGGCAAATTACCGTGGCGACCGCCGGGGCCATCTGAGTCCCGCACCTCAAAATTAAATCCACTGAGCTCATCGCCTCAATGCAGTGACACTCTTACACACACACACATACACACACACACACACACACACACACACACACACACACACACACACACACACACACACAAACCAGCATCTGCATTCTCCTCTTCCCCTTTCATACACAGAGACACAGAGAAAGATCTCTACTAAGGGCCTCTAGGGGCCAAAAGCACCAGGTGATAGGAACGGTGGGGGGACATGAAGACGTATTAATGTACTAAAGACTTAATGAACCTCCACCCAGAGCAGAGGCGGAGGAGGAGCAGGAGGGAAGGGTGTTTACTTTATTAGTTTACAGCAGATTAATGGGGATAATCATTTAAGTGATGGAGATGGATTACCCTCTCAAAGCTGGCTGCGGCTACGTACAGCCACCCACCTACAACCAACCCACAAACACACACATACTCACACACATGAGCCAGTGAACCAGGTGGAGGATAGGGACTGGAGATGAGCTCTGTGTGTGTGTGTGTGTGTGTGTGTGGTCTGGTCCTCACATATCAGTCAGGTTATACTGGTGTAAACAGCTGATATTTTCTTTTTAATATCTGGTCTTGTCAGTGACATTCACCTCTGATATGATGCAGTTTGATTGATTACAAATGTATTGTAGAGTTGACCTGCACTGTACTGGTTATCTATGAGATAACCTTATGTGTTCTTATGTGACATTTATATGAGATATATATCAATATGTTACCATTATTTTGATTATTTTTATAGTTGTGTTTGTCCTAACCCAAACCCTCGTACAAATAATGCATTCACAGCCAGGAGGAAGAAAGACGTTTGCATAATATCATGATAGCTTATCAACCCACATTTTCCACATTTAGATAATATATAACACAACTTTCTGGGCAAAAATAAAATGACTTCCTTTAGAAGTAAATCTGTACACAGCCCAGTATCCAAGGCATTATTTTCATATTGCATGATTCTGCACCTCACTATTTATGGTTCAATGTCAGTACAAAGAGTAGGGAGCAATACCAGGGGGAAGAAATAAATAAGTGTGTAGAGGTCAGGGTGGTAAATGTACATGTAACACATCCAATTTATATGCAGGAGAGCAGTTTGTGTTCTGTCACAGAGCTGAAATGAACGTCGGCCTTTTGTAACTGTAACATACGGTGGCCGACAAGGGCAAACGCACTGCAACTTAAGAAAACACATGCAAATAGACAAAACACAAGTAAATTAAGAAAACATCTTCATCAGTTTGACAACACATGCACAGCATTTAGAAAATACCACAACACAACACATTACAGAAACAACAATGGAAGTGTTTTTCCAGAGGACACTTAAGAGTGATGAACACGTCAATAAGTCAGAACCGAAATGTTGTTAAAACACAAACGAGGCCTCTTTCCTACCGTAGTAAGGCAGACAACGAGCTACAAACTTATTTTCACCAAAACGAGCCGTCCTCCAAGCTGGACAAATAACACTGTTCTCTATATACAGCCTGCTGTGAGACCAGTGGAGATAAGAGAGAAAACAGATACTTCAAACAATATTTTTAGTGAAATATCTCAACAACTACTAGATAGATTGCCATGACATTTGGTTTAGACATTCAGGATAAACTGTAATAACTTTGGTGATCCCCTGAATCTTCCTCTAGTGCCATCAGCCAGTTATTTTTTTTAATTGTCCAATACTTTATGGTTTATGTTCAAATACTTGCAAAGTTAATTATGGTCCCATCAGCCTCAGTATTGTGTTTAGTGCTAATTAGCACATGTTAGCATGCTAGACACTAAACTAAGATGGTCATTATCATACTATATTTCTGCATGTTAGCGCTGTCATTATGAGCACGTTAGCATGCTGACATTAGCAAGTTAGCTCAAAACACAACTGTGCCTAAGTGCAGCTTCACAGAGCTGTTAGCATTGCTGTAGACTTATTTGTATTTTCCACTCAGCTGTATAAGTAACATCAATGTTTTCCAGGGTTCAGGAAACCATCAATGACCTTTGGGGCTTTAAAAAAAACTCCCCCTTTTTAAATGCTGATCTACAGGTAAAGTCTCTATACTGCA